>NC_091834.1:42236292-42878126 GCF_037783145.1 Equus przewalskii
ATAGAAATCATCAGTCTTTTTCCAAAGATACTTTTTTTTCCTTCCTATAGAGTTAGGAGGAAAGAGAGAGGAGGAGAAAGAGGAAGAGGAGGGAGGGAAAATTTGCATCTATTCTGTATTTAGAAGCTATCATCATAAAAACATTACCCTCTCCAGTGAGCTGAACAGTTGACGTGAGCTCCTGCCTTCTTAGTCACTCAACATCTGAAAATGATTCTAAATATTTTAATCAGCAGAAAAGAAACCAAAGAGAGGGGAGAACCCTCCCCCCCCCGGCAAATAAACAAACAAACAAAAACCATGTGCAACCACCAAAAATTTTATGAACATATCTTGTTAGTTTCCAAGATGGTTGTATATCCTAAACAGGGCATTTTGCAGTGGAGTTGTTTTTCTAAATGTGGTAAGTGGGCAAATATACTCTTAATCAAGAGCTGTAAAGAACCATTTGCTCTAAGAACACTCAGTGTTTTATTTTTTAAACTCCTTTAGCTGAGGAATTTCTGATTTGTGCAGGTTACAATTGCTCTGAAGGCTATCATGGTATTGCTATTAGTGAATTCCAAAAGTGAATGACTTTCTGACATATGCCTTATACATAATTTTGAAAGAAAAAGTTAGAGGACTGCCTTTGGGGCCTGGCAGAGTACCAGTGAACAAGATGTGGCTGAAATAATAGATTATTTTCTATGTATTAGGTCCTTAGAGTTTAAAGGGGGTGATCAATTTTAACCACCACAAGGTCTGGGACAAAGCATTTCTCCTCTGCACTGTGCATCATGCTTCCCCTGCTACACAATTTTTCATCTTTTCCAAGCCCTTAGTTCTTTTCCATATTTGGCTTCCAATGACTGTGGAAGTGGTAGAATTAGGGCCATTCATGGAGAAGGATGTAGAAGATCCTCTGATGACGTATTTTGGCCACTAGCTCCTCTTTCTGACCTCTGTTGTATCTCTCTTCCTTCTATCTATGATATACTGAAAGTTAATAATGACTGAAAAAGGGATCTTTAAAAAGAGAAATGTGGTTCTAGAGAAACATTGTTGGTTCATGGTAAAGGCAGAAAGGATGCGTCAACTTTTCTAGCAATCAGTGTTCATTGGACTCCCAATGTTGAAACCAGAGTTCACATCCCCATTGGGCAATATAACACTTTTTGGTTTTATTTGGTGAGGAAGATTAGCCCTGAGCTAACATCTGAGCCAGTCCTCCTCTGTTTTGTATGTGGGATGCATCTACAGCATGGCTGATGAACGGAGTAGGTCTGTGCCCGGGATCTGAACCTGTGAACCCAGGCTGCCGAAGCCAAGAATGCGGAACTTTAACCACTCTGCCACTGGCTGGCACCTGGGCAATATAACGCTTTTTGTGAATTATGAATTTCTCTATTCTTGGGGGTTACCACAGCTAGACATTTGTCTGTCCTAGGAGCCATTGCATTATGTTTACGTGCTTATGGTAAGTTGTGTTTCAAAGACTGGAAACAGAGATAAGAAGAGATTGTGTAGAAGTCTTTTTTCTTTGGTAAATACAAATGACAAGGACAATTAAAAAATAGAGTCTAGAAGTCTCACTTATGTTACTTATTTCATCATTTGAGTTGCCATGCACTCTGCTGTGGATGGAGGGCCAGAAGGGCTGGATGTTAGTGCCTTAAACTATCAGAGGTAAACTTGCAATGGTATGCTGTGCCAATACTTTCCATAAGACCCCAAATGAATCAATGAATTACTCCATGAACTATATTGTTAGTTCTCCTATATGTAAATTTAACAAAAGGAGACTAAAGCTGTGTTTGCAGAACTGTAGTATGGGGCTGAAAAGAAAATGTATTGGCTTAAATTAAAGATCACTTTAAAAGACTAATCCTGAGACTTTAATCAGCTGACGTAGTAGTCCATGCATGAAGAAAATTGATGTACCATATATTGTGTCTTGGTGAGTAATCTTGGGTCCTATTTTAACTTTGTGCTGCCATTGAAAAAGGAAATGAGTGAAAAAGGAAACAGCTTTAGCAGAAGGGTGAAAGGTAAAGCTTTATTTCCGAGCCAGGGCATTTCAGCTCACAATGAGAACAGACTTCCTTCTTTCTGTATGCCATCTGTACAATCTTGTGTCCTGGGTTGCCATTACTGTCCAGAGAAAATGGCACTTCCCAGAAAGGATCAGAATTTGAGCAATGTTCCAGCCAGGAATTTTAACATTCACAAGGTGTTTGTGAGCACAAGTTGGGAGGAAATTGCCTGATGCTTATCAGGGTCCACTTTTTGTCAAAAAAGTGCAAAAGTGTTTGGGCCAATAGTCAATGTGAGATGCTGTTGGAAGCCTTTAACCTATGAAATATTAAGTGGCTTGTTACAATGCACATCAGTGTGCTTGTCATTCGTTCAAACCAAATATGAGATGCCAGGTTTTCTTTCCATGTGTCCTAAGGGCTATTTCTTTGCCAATCATTTATTTGCTGACCCTTACAGAAAAGGGCAATTCCTTGGAATGGTACACATTACACTTGTGAAGTCATTAGGCACTTTTCTAGATGTAACCTCTGCTCTGAAATGGTAAGAGAGGGAAGCTAGGTGTTGGTAAGTTACTTTATAAGTGGTGAAGCTGAGGCACAGGATTGGTAAATGTCTTACCTGGGTCATGCGTATTGGAGTTAGAACTCCAGTCTACTAAGGAAGAGAAATTAAGAGCCACAGGATTTCCTACTATTTGAGTGTTCCCTGTCTACATAAAGGGGAAAGCCTAATATACTGATTTAGAGGGATCTTACCTAAAAGCAAAACATTTGTAAGGGAGATAAAAATTCTGGTTCATCCTGGTGGGAGCTGATTACCTCATTGATCCCTGGCTTGAGCATAATAAAGCATGAATAATTGTGATTGTTTGTCATTATTTCTTGATTCTAAAGTTTCCATAGTTTGAGCAATTTCATGAAATAACCTGCCCATCTCTTTAGAATTCACAGAGGCTGTGGGACCTTGAGTCTGATCCAAGTGGCTGTGTGTGCTCAGCATGTGACAAAAATGATGAATGGAGATGCAGGTTCAAGGAAACAGAGGTCTTATTGGAATGACATCTGCTTCTCTTCCAGGCCAGACATGACATACCAGGGATCAGTGAATCATGGTGGAAGAGGACTTTGACAGGCTTGAAAACCTAACTGTTTTTCTGGTATATTTGATTTTGAGCAGAAAAGGCAACAAAAACAAAAGTAGTTGATTTTTCTATTTTCCATACTTTGAAATCTAAATCTATAAAGCTACATTACATTAACTGTAAAAGGAAACACATTTTTGGCTTTATGAGACTTACAATTTAAGCCATGGTTGCCATTTTATGTCTATGCACTTATTAAGGTCCAGCTTGTTGAAAGCAAACTTTCGTTTTCGATTTGCGTTTTCAGTTTATTTCTTTGCCAATCATTTCTAACTCTCTATTTGCACCACTCCCCCTACCACTGTCTAAATAAACTCTCCAACTCTCAAACCTTATTTAATGGGCAAAATAATGACCCATTATCCTAGGTACACTTCCAAATACTGGACCTCATGTCTGGAATAGAGAATCTCTTATTTCCACACAGCTCTACTGAGTATTTATGCTCAACAGGTGGACTTTTATTTTATTTTATTTTATTAATTAATTAATTTATTTATTTATTTTTGAGGAAGATTAGCCCTGAGCTAACTACTGCTAATCCTCCTCTTTTTGCTGAGGAAGCCTGGCCCTGAGCTAACATCCGTGCCCATCTTCCTCTACTTTATATGTGGGACACCTACCATGGCATGGCTTTTTCCCAAGCAGTGCCATGTCTACACCCGGGATCTGAACAAGCGAAAGCCGGGCTGCCGAGAAGCGGAACGTTCGAACTTAACCGCTGAGCCACTGGGCCGGCCCCTCAACAGGTGGACTTTTAAAAACACGTGGGAGGTATGGGTTTTCACATTTTCAAATGGCTTTTAAGAGGTATTTTCAAATTCTTTAGTGATGGAAGAGGCATTACTTCTTGGTTTTTCACTTAATTTATGGTGCCTTAAAGAAATGTCCTTGACTGTGCAACCATTTTACAACAGTTGGCAACTGATGCAAATGAAACAAATCTTTACTTCTCTGGTCTAAGTAGTTTAATTTTCTCTGGCAGTTCTAGAGCCTCTTCTTAAACAGGGGAAAGAAACAACCCAGAGATGCAGTCTGTGACTCGTATACGCTGGATCAGAATTGGTACCCCGACGCAGAAAATATTTGTCAAGCTATGCAGCTAAGACTCATGATGCCTGTGACAGCTTAGCCTGGAGGCCCACATTCTTAACATAGTTGAGAAATCAAGGATCTAGTCACACACTATATTTTTCATTGGTAGGATACTTTTCATTGACCTAATTCTTACTGAATTTTTTTCAAAAACAGTTGAAAGGAGCCTCAGAAGGCAGGTAAGCCAATTTTATTGGTCCATTAGGTCTCATAGCTTCTGGCACTCTCCCCCGTTGTTCATACTTAGATTTCGTCAGCATTCTCTTTGAATTGAGCTCTCAGTTAGGGTCCACATAAAGTACTTGTGTATCTATCCCTTGCTTCTCAGCCTTCTGGCAAAGACTGGGTGCAGGCTATTTTTCCCCCTCTGGATGTGCATATGTGTGCGTTTTCCTTTGAGGACTAAGGTAGGCATTTCTATCCTCTTTGTTGCCATTGATTCAAATAATTAAAACACTTTTTAGAGCTTTTTAATTCAAATGATTAAAAACTTTAGAAGTTATTCGACCAATTCCAGTCCACTTACTCTTTAAGTTCAGACAGCTGGTCAAATGCCTGAGTCAGGTTCTCAGAGCAGTTCTTAATGATATCATATTAAATGTTTTATTTAATTCTTTAAGACATGTTTTAATTGAATTGACATATTTTAAAAATTGTGAAAATAAGTGCTAGCCCACAAAAATAATATAGTGGTCCTAATGAACTGATGTCTAATGAGATTGCATGTATTCTGCTCTTTTTCTGTCACGGTCCGCGGGACTGTGCTTATGTGAAGCGATGAACAAAGGTGTTCCAAGGAGGCTTAGAGGATCCTTTACTTTCAGGTTTATTGACTTGTGGAGAGAGGACTAGATGAGTAATTGAAGACCTGTATCCTAATTCTGATTCTCTCAGTCTTGGAGAAGGCTTAGAGTTTAGAGCTAAAATGCACCTTAGAGTTAATTTACACTAGTTCCTCATGTTATTGCTAAGGAAAGTGAGCCAAAGAATGATGAGATGACTAACTCAGGAACATATAGTCGAGTACAGAAGGAATAAGGAATATAGTCCTGGCCTCCTGATTTCAAATCCTTCTGTATTTCTCCTACACTGAACTGCTCTCACACTCATTCAGCTTCTCCAAGCCTCAATTTTCTCATGTGTGAAGTGATGATTGTGGTATTTGCTCAACTGTTTAATAGGGTTGTTGAAGAGAGTAACCTGCCCAGTAAAAAAGAGAGAGCGAGAGAAAGAGAGAGAGAGAGAAGAAAGGACATGTTACAATAGTTTAGTGGAGTAGGAATTATGAGTGAAACATTGCAAATTTAGCAGGTTGAAATAATCTTAATGGAAAGGACCACCTTACACAACTATTTGAAAAGATGCTTTCTGGCATGGAAATGGAATTTTGGGGCAAGGTTAAGAAGGAGCAAATGATCCCCTCCCTTTCTTAAACCAAGTTTATTAATTGATTATTGCCTTGGGGACATTTTTATCCATAAACTTATAATTACATAAAACAGCCCCCTTACCGTATAGTAGCTTTTTGATGCTGATCTATTAATGATTTTTTTTCAAGCAGAAGAAGTTAACTTAATGAACATCTTGGGTTGTCTCTGTGGTCTAATAATTTAATGCTTATCTAAGAATTTTAGTATTTTGTAGGAAAAGAGGTTAATGAGGACATAAAATTATGCATTTTTTTACCTGAATTCTAGATGAAATGATATGAGAGAAGGATGATTAATTTTATCATGTGGAGGCTTTACTGGATTTTACAAATTAAAGCCAAATACCCTTCATGAAAATTCTTGGAGATGTGACAAACCAATTTATATTCCATTAATTTAACTCTATTTAGGCAGAATTGTGGACTTTTGTAATAAAACACAAAATTAAGTAAATTGCCCAATAGTATAATTACAGTTTCATCAACAGTGAAAACAACTTTGAGTGCCAGAGTTCTGAAATGTTAAACTGCATTTTCAGTTCAATTTGGAAAATGTGTAATTGTGTGCTGCCCTGCCATCTTCTTCCTTCTAGAAGTATTAATGCAAATGCACACACTACTTTCCCCTACTAATGACTTCAGCTCTGATTCCAGTCTATTAATTGTGTCCATTGTGGTTCCTGAAGGCTGGAAGAAACTGAGAGGTTGGGGAGATGAAAGCATCGAAATGGAGTGGAAAGGGTAAGGGAAATTTAAGGGGAAGAGAATAAGGTTAGGTAGTAGATATAATTCCCATTATGAAGTCTATGTGTCTGTGAAGAGAATGACAGAAAGCAATATAGAGCTAGATAGGCAATAAATATTTGTTGCATGAATGAATTCATGAATGAATGATATAGGGCTAAAGACCCCTTGAAAATGAAAGCAGTCATGAGGTATATAAAATACGGATGCTTAGCCAAACTGAGCTATGCCATGATGACTCACAAAGTTTAATAAAATAAATGGCCTTCTTTAGGATTACAGTTCAATATGTGACATTTCCTGTTTTCATATTAGGTCCTCTGTTAGTTTCGTTTAGATGAGTAAATCAAAAGCTTCCTTGTCTTTAAAAAGAACTTAAACATTTTATTTACAAATATAAGAATGATGTGCTCTATCATTTTTTACCCAGGCTAAATTTTTGAAGTTAAACTTTTATTAATTTTATCTGAAATTTATTATTTACCAATTTTGCATCTCTTTTCTTCTCATTTATTCTCATAGTCCAGACTTCCCATTCTAAAGGGAGATGAAGGTAAAATGGAGCTCTCTTTATATCTTTTCTTGCCCATCTAGTCGTTGTTTTGGACTAGATTCCATTAAGAATCAATGTAAAAAAATTTTTTTTAGAAAGATTGGCCCTGAGCTAACATCTGTTGACAAGCTTCCTCTTTTTTTTCCCTCCCCAAAGCCCAGTACATAGTTGTATATCCTAGTTGCAAGTCATTCTAGCTCCTCTGTGTGGGATGCTGTCACAACATGGCCTGATGAGCAGTGTGTTGGTCTGTGCCCAGGATCCAAACCAATGAACCCTGGGCCGTCAAAACATGCAAACTTAACCATTTGGCACAGGGCCAGCCCTAAGGCTCAATTTTTAAAAAATCAAACAGCAGTTCACAAATTTAGATATTTGAGCCTTGAGAGCGAAATTGATTCCTCTTTGTATGATTCTTTGCTTAGGAGTTTCCTGAAGCAGGTCTATTTCATTAATAGTAGAATGGGAGCAACGGGGAAGTTTTCAGTGGGGAGGCTAACTTTCAAATCTTCCATTGACCATTGGACATACCTAGCTCAGATCTTTCCAGATGAGCAGTATGTTAGGAGAAACAAGTCCACAAGGTTTTAAGTGGTTTTTACTTCTTGTACTCAAGGTTTTTATCTCCTGGCATAATGGGAAATGGAAAGTAAAACAGCATGAGCCTTGGACTAGACATACTTGAGTTTGAATCTCAGCACTCCTAATTATTGCCTGTCTTCAGCAAAATTACTGAATAGCCAAGCCTCTGTTGCCGCATCTGTAAATAGAAAGATTATAGTAACGATCTCCTAGGACTTTGTGAGGAATAAATGAAATAATATATGTGAAAGTATCTGGCACACAGTAGGACTTCATTACATTTCCTCATCTTCTGTGTCCTTTCCTTTCAGTTCTTTCTATCTGGAACTTTTCAATATTAGGTACTAAAAATGACTGGCTTACACTGCTGACAGAGTACTGGATTTACTAAAAAGTTGATAGCTACTGTCTGCTTAGAGGATTGGGAAAACACACGAAGATCTGAGAGCTGCTTCGAGATGATCTCAGCATTGAGTTGCAGGGGAGGAGAACATCTGGAGAGTGGACACTGTCCTCCAGCACTTGTGCCTAAATGTTCAATTTTTAATTCTCCTTTCTCCTTCTCTCACGTTGCATGATCAGAATGCCAGCTGGCACAAATCCTTTTATCACTTTCCAGTTCTGTCTCTCTCTCTTTGTTTAAAACATCAGTTGAACAAAGAGAAACTTCAGTGACTACCATGTTCTAAGGAAGAGGAAAAGAAAAAGAAAGAAGGAAAATAAAAAAAATTAAGGAGCATAGAAGACAAAGGAATGCCTTGTGGAGACTCTGGTATCAAGTATCATTAATTTGAAGTAAATAGTATATCTGGGTCACTGAATTTCCCCCAAATCCAAGTAACTTTATTGTTTGCTAACTTTAAGAATAACAAACACACACACACATACTTTCATGTGCAAATATGCCAATAGTACAGATTCTTAGAAGTGGAATTGTTGGGCCAAAAGGCGGGCAAATTTAAAATTATGATAGATATTTCCAAACTGCCCTCCAAAAGTTTTGTCCCAAATTATATCTCCACCAGCAATGGATGAGAGCTATTTCTCACATCCTAAATTTTTGATCATTAGTGTTTTCACAGATGAAAAATGGTAACTTACTTTTACTATTTGTACTTATTTAATTTTGACTGAGTTTAAGCACTTTTCACGTGCTTAAAGCCATTTGTATTTCTTTTTCTGTGGACCGTTCGTGTCGTCTTTTGGGTTGGTCACTTAAGCTTTCTAAACATCCGTGTCCAAGTCTGTATACTGAGGGTTTCGAGGACTAAGTGAGGATGTAAGAGCCGTCTGCACAGTACCTCGCAGAAAATGGGCAGTCAACAAATGCTGGCTGTTACTGTTGTTTTATTATTTCTACCACTCTATGGCAGCACCTTTTTTCTCTGTCCGTCATCTCATTTGGACCTTTCTCTGGAGTTCCAGATTCATATTCCTATCCCTCTTTTTTGCTTAAAACAATATCTTTCCAGAAACTTTTCTCCTCTTCTCCCTCCCCTCCTCTCTGTTCTCTACCTTAGTGGCTCCTTCGTGCTCCTATATAATCACGTTTGACAATTTTCAGAGCTCTTGACTCCTCTTTCTCGTTCCCTGTATCTAATACACTGCTAAATATTATCAATTCCACCTCAATAATCAACCCATTTAATCTCGCTCCCTAGACATCTTCTTTATATCCATTGGCAGAGCCTTTCCTACGTTCCTTAACTGTGACCTCTGGTCTCTTTAATCCATCCTTCTCACTGCTTTGGTCATTTTTCTTTCTAAAAAACAAATGAGCTGTGATACATCTTTTTCAAATTATTTGATAGGTGCCTGTTGCCCACAGGCTAAAAGTCCAAACTCCTTAACCAGGCTTTCAAAGCACTTTGCAATCTCTTAGTCCACTATCTGAGTTCTCTCCAGGACCCCAAAGCATCTTCCTGATATTTCACCGTTCTAATCACTCTGTTCTCTACTTCCTAAACATGCACAAGCTGTCCCCTCCATACCTGTCATTTATTTCTTGAAGCTTACCCATCCCTTAGGGACAATTCAAATGCCTTAAGTGGTATTCTTACATGTATGGGGCTAGAATTAAACCTCTTTATATGAAAACAGCGCTTGGCACCTATATAGCCTTGTGAAACAATGTGACTTGTTTTAAAGTAGGAGTTAAGCAGATCTAGATTTGAATCCCAGTTCTGTTAAGGTAAACTGGGAAGGTTGTTGAGACTCAGTTTCCTCATTTATTAAAATTTAGGATAATAAAGACGAAATGATGATTGTCAAAGAGTTTAGTGGATGAGAGGCACTTAGTAGATATGTAATGCATGCAGTTTTATTTTCTTATCCTTGAAGACTGTTCTTGACAGCTCGTCTGGAAGTCTCCTGAGAATTCATATAGTGAGTGTACTGCTCATTGGACTGGCACAATTTATTGCCAAGGATTCATATGCACATGCTAGCCTAAGTAGTTTAGACTTTGGACTTTTGATGTTTTTGAGTAAGGGAGGGATATGATCAAAGTGTACTTTGGGAAATTAATCTGGCGGTGTGATCTAGGCCACATGGGAGAGAAGGAGACACGGAGGCCAATTAAGAGGTAGATGTAGATACTAGAACTGGGGCTAGGGGGCTGGGAAGCAGCTCTAAATAGAAATGGTGGCACTTATAACAGAAAGGACAAAAGGAAAAGATACAGCACAAGAGGTCTTCCAAAAATCTAAAAGAAAAGTTTTCAATTGCATGAGGAAGTCTTAGTTTGATGGAAAAGCATGAGTGAAATCTAATTAAAACATCCAGAGGATTGTCATGGCATCCTTATAGAAACACTTGGTTTTCCTTTAGAATTTCTGACATAGCCCCTTTTCAGTGTGATCTCTATAAACAACGTAGAATAGTGGAATTTCCTACTTGCTCCTCTATGTTCAGGTGACATTGGGGATTGTGCCTCCTTCAGGATTAATTACCATAAAAGTCCTCTCACCCCTGAAAGGCTTCCTTTCAGGTCATGGTCTAGCTTAGCCCGGGTCAAGCTGGGAAGGCTTGTACATGGGATGCCTGCAGTGTCCCTGACAAGTAGATAGATGAGCTCTAATTTCCCACATTGTGCTGTTAGACTCCTGAGTCAGTGTAGTGCAGGATACCAGGAAAGTATTGCAAAGCAGGGGGCATTGTCACAGTCCCTTTCCAGCTGCTGGCTGTTAGCAACAACATCCATTCTGCTGCTGACACTCTGCTCTCCCCAGCGGCACTTATGCTTAGGAATTATTTAAACTACTTAAAGACAGTGGAATATTTAAAAGTCAAAATGCCTGCTTTCTAATTATTCCCTAGACCTCACTTAGCAATAGCTGGCTTCATGTCACACAATGTGACTCTCATGGGGATTTCAGCAGCCCCCTGAGCAGAGGTGATGGTGGCGTGCTGTGTATTAACAAAGCTGGAGGCTGCTCTGCCCGCAGCTTTGAAGAGGAAAGCGAGAAGTCCCTCCCCACCCTCCCCCTCCCCATCAGTTCCAAGTCTCTAATCCAGTGGACAGGGCAATTTCAGTGGGTAGTTCCTAGGTGTTGAGGCGGAATCTTGAGGCTATTCCTTGGTTTACTTCAGTTCACTTAGGTCATTCTTAATGAAATTATCTGTGAAAAAATGGGAAGTAGTGAAAGGGAATTTGATACTCTTGGCCTCTCTTGACTCTTCCTGACTTTCATGAGCATCTTGAAAAGTGGTTACAAAATGCAAAGAATTAATGAATTAAAGAAAATCAAGACCAGCACCATCATATTGTCAGGAAGTTTGTTGAATGGGCTTTTGAATTTGCTTTGTTAAATCTTGAAAATGACATTAAGCAGCTAATGGGGTTGATATATTAAATACAGTCCTAGTCTGTACACACATTGGACGCAAGCTAATCAGTGATTTGGTCCATCAATTAATATGAGGAAGATGAGCTCTTTTTATTAGGTCAGCAGAACCAGTGATGTATAGAGGCACTAAAACAAGGGAACAGATAAGGCTGTTCTTTGCAATTTAAATGATGAATTTTTTTGAAAAGAAAAATAAAATATAGACATCTTTGGGAGAATAAAGGTGTCTGCAGTGTTAGCTGGAGTGATGATTTATTCAAGTTCCAATTTTCTTTAGCCCCACATCTAGATAAAGATTCTAAGGGATATTATGAATTCATATATTCTTAGTTTTTAATATATTATTGAGGAAGATGAGATGTGAAAAATCCTTTTATCTGATTTCCTGTGATAGTACTCATATTACCCATTTAGAAAAAAAATCAGAATTTTAGACCTAGAAAAACCTTAGGAGATGCTGAATCCTAGTCCTTTGTTCCCTAGTTCTGAAAATTCACTTTTCTTTCCATTTGTGACCCCAAGTTATCAGTGTGGGAGCTGGTGTAGAGCAGTGGTCATGAGCCCAGTGGGAGGTGGTGTAGAGCAGTGGTCATGGGCCCAGGATCTGGTCATCAGGACTGATGCAAATATGGACTTTGCCACTTGCTAGCTATGTAACCTGGGACCTTTTCCCTCATCTTTCTAGACTGTAGTAGTTTCTACCTCTGTAAAATGGAGATAATAGCTCCCTTAGGGCTGTTTTGAGGATGAATAATATAAATGAGGGAAATATAAAACACTTCGCACACTGCCTGACACTTAGTGTTGAATGAATGTTTTTTATTATTTGGGTACAAGTCCTGCAAAATCCTCCCATTGTGGAGTACCTTTTTCTGTATGGAAGCCTGTGATTAGTTTGGGCCTCTTCTGTATAGCCAAGTTTAACTCAAATCTGGTTGAAAAGGTCAATGTATTTTATAGGTCTATGAAAGGGTATTAGTAGCTAAATACTGCTAAATGAGGAACCATAGAAGCACCAGGTGATGAGGCCTCTTCTAGAATCTCCCTAAGGCCATATCATGCACATTTGCATATAGTTGGCATATGATTTACAGACGCTTCCTATCTGTTCTGAGACATTTTCAACTTAGGCTTTTATTATGGCTCCCCTTAGGACACTAATTTCCTGAGTTTCCCTAATCTTCTTGCAGACTTTCTTATATCTTATGCTCTTTATGTAGTTAATTTTCTAAAAGCATGAGCCTGAGACAGCAGATATATAAGCTAAGCGAGGGGTAGAGTAAGGAGGTGGCAAAACCTTTGCCAGGTTGAACTGTTGAATTTTCAGTAAAGCATCTTTAGATCTTGCTAGAGCATCTTGGAAGTTCACAGGTATCAGGTTGTAATTAGGACCAGTTGGTTAATGTGGTCAGCAGTAACAAGATAGCAACCATTCTCAATTTAGAACTTTTTGATTTAAAGTGAATAATCATGAACAGACATTTTCTTGGAAGAAAGGCATTAGTGAGTATTCTGCCTATTTTCTTCAAGAAATTTATTACCAAGCACTGCTATTTATTTTGAGGCCCATTCCAAGTTTTTCGGGCAACTCATGCTATCAGTGTTATTGATTGCACTCTGTAGGGATGCCCATAATTTGAATGCAGTTAATTAATAAAGTTTATTGAGCATTTAGTTGTGAAATAAATTGCAGAAAAATAAAAAGGAGAAAAGAAATTGTGATCTGTCCATACTCCATTTAAATGGAGCAGAAAAAATAAGTAAGGAAAGTATTTTGTACCATGTTTTAATATGCTTTCACCAAAATTTCTAAGACAAACATATCAGGTTATAGGATAAATGATAAACATAAATCCTTACAGAATATGATATATAGGATGCTATGTGAAATCAAATCTAGAAGTTGGCTAGAGCTTTAAAAATAAAGTCAGACAAATGTCAGCAAATGGCCAAGTGAAAATGATCTTATCTTAGAGTTTCTTCTAAGAATGATATGCAGATGAGTTTGGAGAAGTTGAAGAGGATTTAAAAGCAGTTAAAAAATTTAAAGCCTATTTGCATTTTGACTTGAAAAGCCTCTTCTCTGAAAATGCTGACTATTAGATAAAAGTCATGCTTGTCGCAGTCTGCATTTTTTTTCTCGTATCTCATTCTATCTATGCGATTTCGTCCATAAATAGAAAACCTTATGCTTGGTTTTTGGTTTTGAACTTGTGTTGTTTAACCTAAGATGTGTCCCATGTCCTGCTACCACTACTCACCATTGACCAGGGAACTCTGGCCTGCAGGCGTCCCCTAACTTAACGCGCCGCACTTTCCCTGGCAGCCTCTGAGTTAACACCAGCCTTAGACAGAAGGTTCAAAGTTTTGGGTTAAATTTCTGTGCTGCTTGCAGCTGATCTGTTGAAGATACTTTAAAAAAATTTATTGGTAAATTCTTCTCTAGTAGTTATGCTATCATAATTTTAGATCTTAGATTTGAGCTATAATTCTAAGTGTGCTAGTATAAAAAATTACCTGAGATGAAATTCTGGAAAGGTGGTTTCATCTAGAAGAATTTATCTCATTTGCTTCTATTTCTGGAAAAACACATAAGGCAGTTAATCAATTTTTTAAGATTATTACATTTTATCTGTGGTTTTAAGACTATTTCTTTTCCTTGATAATATTGATATACGAACCTTGTTTTTAACTAAATGCTTCTGTTGAAATGCTTATTTTTTTAATTCGTAAATTCAAAACTCACCTAAAAGTAAATATTTAAGTCAGAAAAAAGATAAGATATTTAAAATGCAGAAAAAAGAAATGTTTAATTTAAGAATTTACATTAAATAATTTAAATATTTAATATAAGAAATCTTATATTTAAGACACAGAAAAAAGATATTAAAATGTAGAAAAATCACGTCAATACCCTCAGAGTTCTATATTATACAAAGAAAAAGGTGAACATGTTAAAAAATATTTTTTAAAGCACTAGTGTGAATTTTGGAGATCCTGCAATCTCTGGAATTTTAAGACTTGGACTTTTCTAGACTTGCACAATGAGTTTATCTAGACTTTGAAAATGACTTCTTTTATAGTGACCCATGGACTATCTGTGATAATAGTCACACGAACATAAATACAACCCTTATTTGTCAATACATTTTTTTTGTTATTCTTTTGAGGAAGATTATCCCTGAGCTAACATCTGCTGCCAATCCTCCTCTTTTTGCTGAGGAAGACTGGTCCTGAGCTAACATCTGTACTCATCTTCCTCCACTTTATATGTGGGACGCCTACCACAGCATGGCTTGCCACGTGGTGCCATGTCCGCACCCAGGATGTGGGCCGGCGAACCCCAGGGCACCGAAGCAGAATGTGTGAACTTAACCACTGCACCACCGGGCTGCCCCCTCTTTATTTGTCAATACATTTTTATTGAGAAGTTGTTGGGTGCCAGACACTGTGCTGGGTGATTCCGTTCTAGCTCAGGAGCTCTCGGCTTTGTGAGAACAGTCATCTAGGACATAATGATACAAAGGGACAAATAGGTCTTTGTGCTCTCAGCTGTTTCTTTCCTGAGTCCTGTTTCCCCCAGTAATGGTTCCTTCTCCCCTTACCCTTTTGTGAAACTACTGGTCTTTCATCTTTCTTTTTCAAAGTATCTTCTCAGGAAACAATCTGATAACTTACATCTTATCTTGAATAAGTTAACTATGAATAAGTAGAATAAGTTCACTATGAAGGCTCCCAGAGATCTTTACACATTGCTTCTATCTAGTTGTGGATTGAAATGCACACTATGTTGAGGGTAAAATACACATTGTTACTATTGTTGCTACCTCTAGAAGTCTACCATGTACGTAGCATCTACCATAGGCTAGACATTATGGTGAGCATTTTATATACATTGTCTCTAATCCATGCAACAATCTCTGTGAAATGTCATTATCATTACTCTAATATTACATGAGGAAGCTGAACTTTAGTGATCATGGGCTTGCTCAAGTCCATGTGGCCTATGATTGGAAGAGCTGTGATTCCATCTGAGTCTGATCTTTTCCAAAGCCCATACCCTCCTCATTCTACTACTTGGCTTCTGAATATATCTTAATATTGAAAATATTAGGCAATGTGAATTGTATCTCTTATCTAGTTAAATCTAGTTAAATATCTCTTATCTAGTGTGTTGTGAAAATACAGTTTAGGTGCAGTCAAATTCATTGAAAGTACTTTTGGGCTGAGTTTAGCTTAAGAATCTAGAGTTGGCCAGGGCTCAACTTGTCAGGCTTACAGAAGAGACTCTATTTGCCGTTCATGCTGTACTTGCATTGCCAGATGGATCTTGCAGAGACCTACGTTGACCACTAAGATGGCTGAAATATAGATTCTAATTGATGCATGTATGAGTGGTGTTAGTAGATATCTAAGAATGAGAGGGATTTAAGGAGTTGAAGTTTTTGATATGTGGTCAAGAGTAACAGACTAAAATTTCTGACAAATCCTGAATCTGGAAATAATTTTCCTACAAAGGGAAACATTTCATCTTATTCAAGCTGTGCTGTTTCCAAAATTCTCAGAGAATTCATACTTTGTTTAAAGCTGAACCACTTTTGAATTTTAGACCATTTAAGGCCAACTTCAGCTTTGTAGGGAAAACTGCAAAGTAGGAATAGGGATAGAGCTCAGGAAGGGACACTTGGCTGGGCCAGAGGGATGGGGCAAACCTGTACTGGAGGTTGATGTGGGTGTGAGTATAAAACAACACCCACTTTTAAGATCCTCATTTATGCATTTCATAGTCTTGTTTTCATACGGATTTTTATAACGGTTCTTTAACAAGTTCTTTCAAATGCCCTGTAATAACCATAAAAACCTTTTTGCAAGGGACTGCTTTTTTTTTTTTTTTAAAGATTGGCATCTGAGTTAACATCTGTTGCCAATCTTCTTTTTTCCCTCTTCCTCTCCCCAAAGCCCCCCAGTATACAGTTGCACATTTTAGTTGTAGGTCCTATCTGGTTGTGCTATGTGGGACACCAACTCAGCACAGCCAATGAGCGGTGCCGTATCTGTGCCGTGGATCCAAATCCGTGAAACCTTGGACCATTGAAGCAGAGAGCACAAACCCAACCACTCAGCCACCAGCTGGCTGCAAGAGACTACTTTTACACAATGTTTTCAGGGCCGATTATTATGAACTCTGCTCCTCCCCACTAACTATGCCTCCAGGGTGACAAAAAAACCATTTTGAATAAAAAAGAGGAAAATGGCAGGATAGCGTGGATGTGAGGATGGGATCTTACAAAATTCTGCGGTTTAGGAAGATAACTGGAGGTTAGGGCAAGGGCAATAAAGGGAGTAACTACTTGGACCTTTTTGGGTTTCCTTTTTGGACAATCAGGCAGTGGGCAGATGCAAAGTGATGGCATTTCGGTTTCCAATGGGTTCATCTCTGAAAATCAGAGCTACTTCAGCAGGCCTGGTTTTATCCATATTGGGTCTGAATGACTTATGTGGAACTGCCAAGTTTAGCATCTCAGAATTAACGAGAACAAGCAATGGGACATCGTCATCTTTGTGTTTCACTCTTTAAGGTGGAGATCAGGCCAATGAGGCAGCACTCTACTATAAAAGTTGCATTTAAGGGAATTTGTAAGTAGAATGAGCCCTCACTCTAAGAGGAAGGATTTGTGAGGAGTGAAAACTCTGGGTCACAGGAATATCATTAACATAAAAGATATAGTCTCATAAAACTGACCTGTAGTTCAGAAGAGAGATGGAAAGACAGAGGTTTGAGAAGGATGAATATTAAAAAGTCAATATCTCGGTTTTGCTACTCAGGGTAGGAGCTGTTGAGTCCGAGATTGCTTTGGAAATAGATTTCAATACAACAGAAGTGACTTCTCTTGGAAACTCATTTTGTTGCTTCTAGAGACCAGATCTTGACTTAGCATGGAACGTTAGGAGGATGGATGTGTCCATGGCCTTCCACTAACTGGAGAAACCATTTTTTAACTTTTTCATTCATGTGCTGTCTATATTTATTCTTTGATTCCCTGGAGAATAGATCAAGAACTTTATGGAGGTTTCCTTTTCTCATGAAACCAAGTGCCTTATAACTCTTTCATTTTTTCATTATTAACGTGCTTCACAGATTTTACTTTGTTGGAAGACATAGAATGGCATTTTTAATTCTTCTCACTCAAAATAACAGATTACAAAACAGTAGGTAGTGTGTAATCTCATGGTAAGCGGTGTTTACCATCATGTTAACATTGATATATTTCTTGAGAGATGGATGATGAGTAATTTTTATTCATTTATTTATTTTATGCTGCCCTATAGTGTGGCCATAAAAACTGAAAATGTAAATAATATTATTTTATCACGCTTACAGTGTAATAACAATAAGCCATTTATTATGTATTCTAAACTTGGTGGCCTCCTTGATTATTTCCTTTTATTTCTATAGGAATTGTGGGGTTTTTTTGTGCTAAGAAGAAAGAAAAATAAGCTATTAATATATTTGCAGTCACACTGGAATTGTACTCATTTGTAATAATTGTGCTTTGACTTGTATAGAAGCTCTGCTTCTGTTTGACTTTGTTCAAGTGATGTCAGCACTTGGGGACTGTTTCCTCATCTTTATAAGGGACTGCACTAAATGATCTCTAAGGTCCTTCTAAAATTCTGTAGTTTTATGAGTGAGCATTTTTCAAAGTACTTTCATATTCATGATTTCATTTGACTCCCTGACCACCCAGTGAGAGAGATAAGATCATCACTGTTTCACAGATGAGGAGCTGAGTCACAAAGGGGTTGGATGGGCTGTCCAAAGTCACCCTGCATCAGAGTCAGAGCCTGTGTGAGGCTGTGGCTGTCCTTGTCTCGGTCTGTGTTTCCGTCACTGGACTGCCTGCCTTGTTGCCTCCAGTGCTCTCAGAGGTTGTGGTGTCTGGAAATGCTGTGAATGCCATCCTCCTGGATGGGCCCAAGTGCCTGGGGGGAAAGAAACTCTAGCTGGGACGCCACTCCCGAGAGTTCCCCTGTGGCAGGAGAGGAGATAGAAGAAATCACCAGGCCGAGGCAGAGGAGCTGTTGGTCGCAAATCATCCTTAGCCTAATAAAGAGTGAAACCAGCCTGTGGAGGGAACCAGCTCATTAGCCACAACAGATTCCACTTGCCAATGGAGGCAGGAGGTTGAATACAAGGATCTGGACTAAAAGAGGGAAACTCACTTGGTTTTAACACCTAGACCCAGCTTTCCCACAGGCTTCTAGAAGTTTGGAAAAGCCACTACTGCTCTGATGTTCCGTTTTCCCCATAGTTGAATAACAGAGCCAATCTACCTCCTCACTGAAACATCACCTCGTGGACCTTACATAAAAGGGGTAGATTACTATTAGTGTTCTGTGCTGCCCTCTGATTCTAAAAGAAGAGAATGATCTGTGGCCAAGAGCCACTTTTCCAGTTATGGCGTTTAGCCACGGCATAACTGATGGTCCTTTCTACTCTTTCTTACTATTACCACACCTGGAGTTTTCAGGGAACACCTCTGGATTACTTCTTCGATGTAGGGAAATGGCCACTGTCAAGTGCCTAGAACTGTAAATGCTTTAGCAGTGCGGCTGTTCCCAACCAAGGCTTGAAAATCATTGACCGAAGCAGACTGCATCATCTAAGTTAGTTGTTTCAATGCATTACACCCAGGCTGTGTTATCCATCATAAACGTACAAGAAAGGCTTTTTCCCACGGCTATTGATTTTCCATGGTGACTATTTGTCTGTGCTCTTGACAGGATGACAGTTGGCTGACATTGCTAAGCTTGAGTGTCCTTTTATGCCTCCTGCAGCCTAAAACTAACATGTGGGTGGGAAGATTCAGATGAAAACTCACTTAAATAATTGCTCTCCTATTGGAATTTTTTGCATATCACTTATTAGTGTACAGTACTGTCTGTTCCAACATCTTGTCTCCTTTCACCAAACTTTGGCGTTATTTTTTCAGTATTCCTTCTCCTTACACTGTTTTCTGTCTAAATAGATTATATTCTCATTTATTAGTTCTAAAGTCATTCTGAGGCAGTAGACAGTGACTTGAGGTAGATATTAAAGTGCCACGCTTTTCTCGGAGAGAAGGCAAGTTGCCAAACCCCAGCAATGATAGACGTTCCTTTTAGTTAACTTCTCAGTCCAATTTGACTAAGCCTAGATGAATCCACCCCCAACGAACAGACGTTTTCAGCTTGAGCAGGATGTCATTTCCCCTTTATAGGCTACTCAGATTTCATTTTCCACTTGAACTGCTGCAGGTATCCTGAGCTTCTTCCAAATTACCCAGGGGCTTGATAAATAGCTGGACTCACCCGTGAGTGGACAGCTCATTAGCCAATCTGTGAGGGCCTGCTGTGACTATTCTGAATCAAAAAGCTGGGTTTCTAATGGTGGATAGCCAATTAACAGCAAAATGTACCCTCATGAATTTTAACTGTTGCCTTGTCAGAAATCTGAGTTTGATGTTCTCTTTCATGATGTTTATTTTCCTTATTGTAATTGGGAATATGGGAGGACTTGGTTGGAATTAAGAATCAGGCAGGTAAAGACAATTTTAGGATTGTGATGATTGTTACGCATACTTTGTGCTATTTTTTTCTTTCTCTTCAATTGGTACAAACAATTTTGATCACAAATTTTCATCAGATGGGTGATGGGAGAAAGATGCGGAAAAAGAAGTAGTAGCAAAGCTTTCTTGTTTTTATTAATTACTAGTATTATTGTATGTATTGTAAAAAGTTGGAAAGTATAGAGAAGCACAAAAAAGAAGAAAATTGTCAATAATCCTATCACACAAAATAAACTCGTGTTAGTGTTTTCTTGTACATCCTCCTGTCTTCTTGGCCTTTGTCTGTATTCCCATCTCTCTCTCACACACCTAATATAATACATACATGAGTATACTAACCTCTACATGTTTAGATATATTTACAAAAATGAGTAGATACTCTGCAAACTATTTTGTAACTTGCTTTTATCATAAACCAGTACACTGTGAACATCTCCCTTGTATTATTGCATATATTAGCAAAGACGATTTCCATTGTTGCATAGTAGTTCACAGGGTTTGACTCAACCCAGGCCTAATCACTGACCATTTTCTTCTAGTTTCCTTCATCCAAGCCCACTGTTTTTCATTTTTCTTTTTTCCAACTTCACTTTCACGCACCTCTCTCTATCCTTAGTATATTATGCGGCTCCCACTGGCTTTTTCTTCCCTCTCAGCTGGAGTTCAAGTTGAATATGTCATGAAGTTGGGGCCACACTGGTTGTTGCAGGAACCTTCTCCCAAGGTGAGTAGAATACATGTAAGTGAGGCCTGAGGAAAAAGGTAGAAGCAGGTCTGAGAGCAGGGAGGCCACAAGCAAAGTCCTGACTCTGGACATCACCTCTCCTTGTGGGAGGCCAGCCTTGGCTGTGCAGAGGCACTCTGATTTGAAGGGTAATGAGGCATGGTTTTCCTGTAGCGTGTTAGTCTCTTTGCTTTTGCCTCCACCTTCCTAGAGTCCTTCAGAAATCCCTAAACTCCAGTTGTTTAAATCTTGTGTAGAGAGTTCTAGGATGTGAAGCCTGAGTCCCATCCAGGCTTGTCCCCCACAGGCTCCATTTCAGCTCTTCTGCTTGGTCTCCTTAGAGGGAACCTCAGAGGCTTTATGCATCCTTTGATGTTTCCCTTTAATATGAATCTTCCTGTTCCATAACCAAACTATAAGGTTGTACCACTTAACTTTGGTCTAAAAGTAATGGATCATTTGAGAAGATTTGAGATGAAGTATATGAAGGTAAAGTTGGATGTGATTTACCATTATATCATAATTAAAGAAACCCATGGAATGGAGAGCATTTATAAGAAATAGCAATAGTCATATGGAAAAATCAACTAGACCAAAAAATAACCCTCTATGAATTACATGAAACTGGCTGCCTTCATATGCCTTCCCTTTGTGCTGCCCAGAGCATGGCAATCATGACCAATTATGGAAGAAATTTTAGTGTGCCAAGTGTTTCCTCTTTGGTGGGAAGATCTTTCCTCCTTCAAGTTCATAATGCTAGTGTTTTCCAATGTTTTTATCCTTTTACTTCTCTATTCCTTCTTTTCTTTCCTTTTCTCCCCCATTAAAATAAGGAGGATCTGATATCACGTACGTAATCATTGACTCGGGACTGCTAAACAATTTTGTTGAAGTAAAACTTACTCATAGTAAAATGTTATCGCAAACAGGCTTTGGATTCTATGACCTTTGTCACTAATTGTTTTTATTCCAGCTAGTGGCCATGTGCCCCACCCCTACCCACCCTCTCCAGGTTCCTCTCACCTTGCCAACAGGGAATATGTTTGTTTGTTTGTTCTTAGGGTGATGCGATTGGGAGTGAGTCTGAAATGATGCTAACATTATTCTGTTGATCCTGAAAGTAATTTAAGTTCTTCTATGGAAGATTTCTTAACATTTGGGGGATTAGAGTCCCTTTTCAGAATATGAAAATATTTATGGATTCTCCCTTTTAAAGATGTGGTATTTCCTTCTCCCATTATGTATATATTTAAAGGAAGTTCATGAATCCCTCACTATGGTACCCATTCTTAGCAACACGTTGAGTGGCATCAGTGAGTATGAGAAAGCCCTGATTCTTTCTCTATCAGCTGACCAACTTCTTCACTGAAGCACTTGACCTACTTTTTAAAATCTTTTTCTCTTCCTTTGGGCCTGGGTTTGTGTCTTGATGTCCCCAGCACGGATATGCTCTTTGGATCTCTCCTAACAGAACCCTCTTACCCTAATTCATTTCTTATCTGAGATCAGACTCAATTCATTTTCTGCCCTTTCTAACATTATTCAGATCTTGTCTTGTTTTCTTTCCCCTCAAGACTCTCAGATTCATATTTGACACATAGTGTTATTTTAGTTAATGTTTAATGATATTTTAACACTAAACATCCTCTGATCTGACATCCTGAAATGCAACTCTATGCAGTTGTTGTTTTTTCTACCTTAGCTATGAAGTATGTCAACAATAGGCCTGCTTTCTGTGAATAAAGATAATGACTCTATCATTGCATTTAAAGTCTAACAACGTGAAAGTGTTCCATGAGCTGACTTCTAGAGCAGATTGCAAATGTTCCTCACTCCTTGCAGGCACCACAAATTTATTTCACTTCATATATTGGCTGGGAATTTTGGCTAAAGGTAGGTATCTAAGTTCAAATGTGATCACATTTTTGTGAGACTTGGGGCTTGTCTGTATGTTAAATAGTACCCCAAATGACATTGCGTCTGTGTAGTTGGGAGAGTGAACAGATGAAGAATTCATCCCCTCCTTCTTGGTTCTATAATGGAGACAACAGTCTGAGGCACAACTCTAAAAAGGTACTTCCCTGGTAGACGGCCTGGGGCAGAAAACTCCCACAGTTCCCATAAGCAATAAAAAAAGAGAAAAATCTGATCTGCCCAAAGATTGGTGTATTTGTCCACCTGGCGTTTACTCGCCCTTTCTTGTTTCTTTATAATTTTGTTGCTAGGGTGCAAGTTACTGATGACTGTAGGTTATCTCTTCAGCTGAAGGAATATATTTCCTTGAGGTGAGGGTCACCGGGAAACAGCAGTAATTCTCTTTCCTTCCTAGCTTTTGCCTAGAAGTGCGTATTAATGTACCATAGGACAGAGAGAACTATATAATTAAAAAAAGGAATATGCAAATGTGCCTAATTTTGTCACAAGCCTTTAATGGGCCTCTTAATATATTTCTAGGTTTAATGGCATTTTAGTGCTTGAGTTAGACCAACAATTCTTAATAGGAGTCACCTCCTGCTGCGGGGGTAGTGGTGGGGAGGATGGCTGTATCAGAAGCAGGTGGAGAATGGTTTGATGTGCTGCCCTAAGGAAACATGTTTTCTGAGCTGAAGAATCATCACTGCCTAGTTAGCCTATTGCCTATTGCTGTTCTATCCCTCATGTACGTTATGGTAGAAAAAAGGTTGGGGACCACAGAGGTGGATTGTCTTTAAGGATTTCATTATAATTACCTGTTTGATTTTCTGACTCCCTTATTAGGTTGTAAAGCTGTAATGGCTGAGACCATGTCTGTCTCATTAAGCATTCATTTTCTTAGTCATTAAGAATCTTATTAATAATTTGATCCCCATTCCAACACATATAGTAGGTGCTCATTAGACGTTGTTGGCTGAATAAAAGAATGAATGCATGATGACTGGGGAGGTGTAGCAGATGGAAATTTCTCTGAGGTTTAAGTTGGATCGTTTAGTTAGGAGTTAACTTGCACGGGCACTTGCAAAAATTTACCACTTCCCTTTACCCCTCTAAAAACCCACCAGAAAAACATGGTTAAAAACTGTAATGTATTATTTAAAAGTAAGCTAAAACATTAAGAAATGGCTTGATGTATGGATCAATCTAATCCAAATGAAAAATCCTTAGAAATGAGGAAATGTGACTCAGGAAAGAATCAGAAATAAAAGAAAACTCAGCTCATAAATAAAGACTAAACTAGAATAAATACAAAAATGAATCAGCATAATAGATACTGCCTTAAAAGAAATATAAGGTGAAAAGGAGAAAAATTTTAAAAGTCAAAGAGAAATGAAGAAAGAAGCAAAAAAGTTTTGAAAAAAAGAAGATCCAGCATCAGTATAATAGGAATCTCTGAAGAAGTAAACCAAGAAAACAGAAGAAATTCTAAAAAGTGCAATTCAAGAAAATGTTCCTGAAATTAAAAAAAAGATTTGAAACTCCATATTGGAAAGATGTAGCTGAGAGTCTCAGTCCAGAACAATTAATGCCAAGACTTATTCCAGTCAAATTTGATGAAAAAAATCCTTCAAGCATCTTGACAAAACAAAGTGACTATAAGGGAAAGAAAATTAGATCATCATCAGACCCTTTTCTGTTTTTGACAGCAGTGCTCTATGCTGGAAGAAAATGGAGTAACATATTTAAGAAACTCAAAGAAAGAAAATACGAACCAAAGATTTTTGTAGCTAGAAAAACTGACTTTCAAATGTGAAGAGCATAAATTTTTATTAACAGACAATTACCTAAGAATATTGTTCCTATGAGATTTTTCTAAGGAACCTGCTAGAGAATAAACTTCAGGCAATGAAAACAGCTAGAGAGTCATTGCCATTTGGACTAGGGAAGATTATTAAATGTACAGTTACTTGTAGAATGAAGACTAAGCAAGGGCTAAAAGGGAATAAGTATTTATAAAATACCAGTATGCTGTAAAATGTAGATAAAGAATAAATATAAAAATGGGGACACAAATGGGGGAAACATTTGGAAGTAAATGTGTCGAAACTGTTCTCATTAATTATATTGGTGGTGGTAGTATCAGTATTGTTATTCTGAGAATTATGTATGTAATATGGGAAAAAGTAAATGAGTATGTGATTTTCTAATTCTATTATCCTATGTGTCTTCAAGAATTATAATTTTTGGTGTGGAAGCAAGGAGATATAGATGTAATATTGAAATGATTGAATAAAAAGCACTATTTCTTGAATTAGGAACATCAGTATGAACTTATGAAGTATTGCATATGTATAAATATACGAATGTATATCTATTTCCTATCTCTGCCTACTGGAGAGGCCTAGAGACAATGATCAACCCAGTGGCAAAGGGCACACCTAACATCCAGATTGTAGCTTTGAAATAACATTTCCAATTAAAAGAAAGTAGGACTTGGAGAATTGACTTCTTCTAGGTCTGTGACAAGAAATGTACAGGATTAATCTGGAACATCTTGTCACATCATATAGCTAGGAAGCTATCAAAACTACTGGAGTTATGTCAAAAGAACTCAGGAACCAACTTTAACAGCTTCCCATTAGGACAATTTAAGCTTCAAAAGAGATAATAATTGCAATTAAATGAAACCTATAAATTATGCTTAAATTTTTGAGTACATAATTGTATTTTAAAAACTTGGCCATTTTCAGAAGATTCTAGAGAACCAATTCATTTTCTTGAAAATGAGTGAGTAGAAGGAAAGAATCAAACATTTATCGTGCTTTTCCAATGTGGACCACTGGGAAAACAAATAGTAGATGAAAGGAAGCATTTCTTTACAAAAATATTTTAACTAATAAATGGATAAAATTTAACTATCACCATTTTACAAACCCCAAATAAATTACTAGATTTAGGCATAAGCCTCAACAGCTGCTAACAGAAAAAGAGAGACAGAACCAGACATTAAGTGCTTTTTGATGAAAGACCACACTAATTAGGGTCTTTGCAAAGGGGTGGAACCCAAACCTACTCAAGGTTCTGGATCCAGCTGTCGATTTGCAGGGAATACACAGGGCAGAGGAACCTGTTGAACTGTACTGTGTCTGTCAGCAGCATCTGGACTGTGAGAAACTCTGCAGGCCAAATGCCTCAGATCCTTGGACAAATAAATTGTAAGGCAATGAAAGGGATAGCTGAGAAAACTGTGAATTAAAATAGACTTAAAATATGTATCCAAATAATAAAATGGCCATGACTAAAATATATCTAGGAAAGTGCACTTATGTGATAAAACCATAGAGAAGTGATTATTATAAAAATTAGTATAGTGGTATCTTTTGGGAGGAGGATGATGTTTGAGATACAGATGGGGTGTTTTAGGTGAATGGCAAAAGTCTCTATCTTGACCTAGGGGGTGGTTGCAGGACGTTTGCCTTATAATAACTCAAACTATATATAAGCTTTGTGTGTTTTTCTGTGTTTTATTTTACAATTAAAAAGTTAAAACCAAAAGGGAAAATAAGATTGGATGGGATTTTTATTTCCCCTCCCAGGTAAATTCTGTGATTCTTCTCCTGCTTATATATGTGGTCTGAGATCTTATTTAATGCCTAAAGTCCGAAGACTTTTAAAGTAGAGGGCAAATCCACTTTTGCATGAGAGCATACCCAATGCTCTAGAGAATTGACGTGGTTCAAAAGAGGTAATTTCTTTTTGGAATCGAGCATTTTTCTGCATTTTATTTGCCTCCAGGGAAAACAACGTGACTTTATAGGCTTGTTGTCTTCAGTGAGAATTTCTAACACTGAGGCGTCAGGGAGCTGGGCAATAAATCTCAGTGGACTAAACCACTGCCTAAGTGGCTTTCTCATGCCTTAGCACTCCTTGAATAGCTGCTAACAATGACTACAAGCTGTACTTTGCAGAAGCTAGAGTTGGTCTTTATTTAATCTATCCATCCTTTGTGTGAACTTGGCCACCTGAGAATTGTAAGAAGAAAAATGAGTCACCAAGACTGGTACATTGTGGAAGGCAAACTCTCCTTCTCCCACAAGCAGTCCTAGAAATTAAGTCTTTTTTTCCTTAGTGATTCACTAAGTGTTTGCAATCATGGTGTACACATTTAGTCGTTGTCAAGAGGGATGTTTCTAAAGGAATTATTTTTTCATTTCATGGTGAGATTCTTTTATCTTCCAGACACTTCAATTGCTGACAGAAACTGGACATGAGGGGCTCAAGTAGTGAGGTTTCATTTGCACACCAGTGCTCAGGGATGAGGATCACACATGCCCTGCATCCTGTCCAATGTCTGAGGAGCCACAGTAGCCTTTTCATGGACATTGATGGAGACTTTTGAAACCCCATTCAAGGTCTACCTTTTCAGTCAACATCTAGAAAAAGAAAAGGAATACCCAGCTATGATTACACCAGTCAACTCTCTTTTCTTCTTTGCAGAACTCATGTAGAATAAACTGCTTCATAAATAATGCCAGAGTGACTGGAGAGGACTGAAGGGAAATTATTTGCATTAGGCCATGGAGTATCTATCAGAGGCACTTGCAAAGGTGCAATTTACTCAGCTGCAATGGTGATGGGATGGGTATAGAAACATCCTGGGAGAGAAAATAAACTTCCATAAAAATATTTGTTGGAAAGATTTTTTTTTTTGCTGAGGAAGATTTGCCCTGAGCTAACATCTGTGCCAGTCTTCCTCTATTTTGTATGTGGGTTGCGACCACAGCATGGCTACTAACAAGTCGTGTAGGTCTGAGCCTGGGAAGCGAACCTGGGCCGCCAAAGTGGAGTGTGCTGAACTTAACCACTAGGTCACAGGGTTGGCCCCAGGAAAGATTTTTTTCTTCTTCTTTTTAATTTTTTTTAAGAACATTAGCCCTGAGCTAACATCTGCTGCCAATCTTCCTCTTTTTGTTGAGGAAGATGGGCCCTGAGCTAACATCCATGCCTATCTTTCTCTACTTTATATGTGGGGTGCCTGCCACAGCATGGCTTGATAAGTGGTATGTAGGCCCACACCTGGAATCTGAACCTGTGATTCCTGGACTGCCAAAGTGGAATGTGTGAACATAACTGCTGTGCCACTGGGCCAGCCCCAGGAAAGATTTTTGAATTTGAGGGCTTGGGAGTATTAGAGAATGAAATAAATAATATAAAATGAAACACAGAGGTCAAAGGTGAAATAGGAAGCTTGGTTGCATTGCTTTTGGGTTTGTTTGTAGCTTGGAGATATTTTACTAGGAGGAAGTTAATATTCAGAGGAAGCAATGTAACTTATACTAAAACAAACAAACCAACCAACCCCTCTACCACCGTAAAAATGCTTTATCTTGCTCTAAAAAGTGGTTTTTAAAATAAATTCTGATGACTTCGGTTTTGAGAGTGGTCTGGAGTTTTTGCACAGACCAGACTCTGTGCTGTAGAACAAGCTGACCAGGACCCAAGGCCTCCTTCGGGCTTCTTCATTTTGGCCTGGACCTAGGAACATGGAGTCCTGTTGACTTTATGGAGCTCCGTCTAAGACTGGCTCGGGAGGCCCTGAGCATCTGGCCAATGTAGCAGAATCCGTGGGCTGGGACTCTGCAGAAGCTTTGGCCCAACAGAGTGAAACTGCTGAACTTGAGGTTTTCACCAGTTTGCTACACTTTAAAGAGCAGCCTCAGCTTGAACAGCTGGGGCTAAATTACAGGGGAGAGTGTTTCCATGAGCCTCACTGGCTTTCCCAAATGAGTGCGTGGAATCTGGCCACTGTCAGCAGTGCCCAAACACAGGCATCTGATTGTGCCTCAGTGAAATGAGGGTGGTTTCATTTCCCTTTTTAAAGTCCATTTCCCACACAATCGAACCTCCTCTAGTCAGGCCACTTCAGTTTTTAGCAAGGAGCTGTTTAGGTGAAGGAAATGTCTGGAAGCACTTATTGTTCATATGACTTTGGGGGCCTTTAGGTCCCCTTCTGGGCTTCCCAAGCCTAAACTGGCAGATAATATGACTTACATGAAGAGCTAGCCTGCCCTCGCTCAGGATTTAAGCCTTAGTATTCCAGCCTTTTACTCTCTTCTGAACTTTTGGCATTTTAAATCAAGAATGGTGACAATGACATGCATGCCTCGTTTTTCCTTTCCTGTGCCAAAGGCTCACACTGGTCATGATCATTGACTCCTTTCTGCTAAATCTGTAATTAACCTCAGAGTACTTATTAATATGGTCAACCAATGAGTTAGCCTATGTGTTGAGTCCTAGTTTCCATCTTTGGTAAGAGGCACTTGAGTGACAGTGGAGTGGAGTGGCCTTGCCTCGGTGTGGTAACGAATGGAGTCTTGGATAGAATGGTTAGAAGAGCTGCGTTCTTGTCTCAGCTCTGCTACTTACCGGTTAACTACAACTACATTTGATCTCTTCAAAACTTAGTTTTCCTCATCAGAATAAATGGAATACTCGCTCTAAATACCTTGCAGTTTGTTGTAAATACACAGGAATAAGCAAATGGATATGAATGCCTTTGCAAACTGCCCAGTGTGACATGCATAAAAGCTGTTAGCAACATAATATATTGCTAACTTCTGCTTCCCTATTTCCTCGACTTAGGAACTTTTAGGTGCTAGGTACTATAAGTACCTAGAGTTCCCAGTATTAATAGTGCCGTGGAAGGAGCACTAGATTGGGATTTAGCACATCTGGATTTTTGTTTACATCTTGTAACAAACTGCTTACAACATCTCAGGTGTTTGGGCTTTACATCCAGATTTGTAAAATTAGAAGGTTGAGTTAGATGAGTGGATCTTAAACGTTATTTTTAGCACTTGAAATCACACTGCTAATGAAATCTTATGAAAGCTTGATATGTAAATGAGATACATAAAAGGAGCTATACTGGATCATATGGGAGTGGGGTGTCCAGAGGCCTACCTGTTTGACCTCTTCTGCAAGTGTCCTAGAGGCACACTTGTGGCACCCTGGGGTCCCCTGGAACACAATTTGAAAACCACTAGGTCAGGTGTTCTCCAAGTTCCATTCAAACTTTAACATTCTGTTATTCCAACTGGACAAAGAAGACTAATTTCTCAATGTCTTGATCAGCTTTTTTATTATACAGTAGAAATAACTAGAAATTTACAGCCATGCCTATGTAAGCACAGCCAGCAGCTAGACTAAAATGACATACTCATTCCTTTGTTTTCTTTTAAGAGGCAGATTATAGAGGACATCAGAAGTGTCTCTTACAGTCTGTGGAACCGTCTTGTGTATGGAGCTATCTGTTTCATTAAGCCTTGAATCTGCCATACTCTCTCCCTGCAACAAATTCAGGTCAGAAATTTGTTTAGTGTTGTTTATGTGCTGAGCACAGTGCTGCCTGAGGTAACTTTGTGCTGGAGTTACAAAGGTCACTAACATACAGCCCTACCACAAGGATCTCGCACAATCACAGTAGTTTTCAAACTGTGCTCAGCAAATTACAACTGGAAATTTATATCTTGGCCATTACGTATCAGGATTTTACTAGATTTTTAAGAGTTGATATAACAAAATAGTTTGATTTTTGTACCTGAAATATTTGTTCTGCTTTATTTGCTATAGTTTATCTAGGTCTATACCATCAAGCAGGACGATGACAATGCTTGTGACTCAGAGCTCAGTGATGGCAAATGTCAAGGACTAGGTTTTGGCCCCGTGTGTGAGTTCTACAAAGCTTTTGGATCTTCTTTTTAAAAAAAATAAGAAAAAAAGTTAGAGATTTAAAAAATACACTTTTTAAATTTTACAAATTAAAGCAATCATGAAATAAAATTAGCCCTCCCTTTTCTAAACTGTACACAACATAACCACTCCATTATGCTTTAGGGTTATTTATCCTGAACTTTGTTGAGTAAGTGTCATATAACTGAGCTTTTTTAAAAATGATGAAACAATCTTCCATAAGCTATCACTTTGGGGAGTAGTAATAGGAAAATGGGCATCTGTAGGTGTGTTTAATTTTCTCTTTTCCTTCAATAAAAATACTTGTCTTCCTTTTTCATCCAGCAAAAATATTGTATCATTCAGTAATATACTTTTTACCTTTCAGATTACATTCCAAATGTAATCAAATTCCAGTGATGATCTTTAAGCTCTGTCATTTCAACTATGCTTAGATATAGAGACCAGCACCTAAGCAACTTGCAAAACATGTAAGCTTCTGACCAAAGGGAAAAGAGGACCGGTGTGGTAATCATGAACATGAAGTACACTTGTTGTGATACCAACGCCTGAACTGAAGTCAAACTAAATGTCAGTCTCTCAACTCATCCTTCAGTGTCCTGTTCATGGAGATCTCAGAAGTTCCTGTGAGAGGGACTTTTGATTTCTCATCACCTGCCCTCACTCCACAAAAGGATGACCCAGAGAGCTACTTATTCTCTAGGTCCCATGAGACTCCATTCTCTCTCAGGAGGTAGGTGGAGGTGGAGGTGGAGGTGGGGTAGGCTGGAGGTATAGGATTTTGGTTAAGTGGGGGAGGGGGCTCAAAAGACAACTTGCCATTTGGGAAACATTTTTTGTGATTTAAATACAATATTAAAAAAGGGAAACCTATTTTTTTTAACTTCAGGCTAATACATTTCAGGGGATACATCAGAACACCAGCGGCAATAACTACAAATTATTTTCCTGAAGTGAACATTTTGAATTCAGGTATTGATTAGGGCCCTCTGTGAAAACTAGAGGAAGCCAGGGTTGATAAGTTCAAATCAATGCCAAGAAAACCGGAATAGTAGCTGCCAGAACCATTTATGGGTTAAACATCATTGGTGTTTATCTGGCATTGACGCTGGTTATAAAGATCAGTTTCAGCATACCTGGTTTTCTCTTTCCAACCTGACTAGCTAGGACAAAGTGCTTAGAAAAAGAGTTCCTCCCTAGATGTTAAAAATATACATGTGCTATGGGATTTGAGATGCCCCCAAAAATATCACTTCTTTCCCTACCTAAGTGTGAACCAGTTGAAATGTGTCAGGAAAATGGGTTCAAAAATATCATCTTTATATCTGATGAAACTGATTTTGGAGAGGGTGGCTTTTATCTGCTCACAAGGGGATTTCCTCATCTGAAGGCAGAATTAGGCAGAATTCCCATCAGCCAAGGCAGAAAAATGGTATGGTGTGACTCCTGATCTAAGACATGGAGGACCAGTGGGCTTCTTGAAGGAAGAGAAAGGGAGGAAGCAGAGCCGAAGTTCTGAGTGCCCCCTTTCGCCTTCCAAACTCACCTGTTGGATTAAGTTGCTCGTTCTGCAGGAGTAGAGAAAGGCTGGCCCGTTCTGCTGATGGAGTCTCTCATTTGGAAGGAATCATCTGTAGGGTAAGGAACATTTCCTCGAAGGATATAAACTTATAATAAGACCACTCTCCCACTGAATAGCTGTGTGAACTCAGAGAATTCACTAATTTTTCTGAATCTTTTTCTCGTCTGTGGTAGAGACATAATAAAGACCTACCTCTCTCACCAATTGAGATAATACACACATGATAAGCTGGATCTAGCCCCTGCCTACCTGTCCAAACGCATCCTGTGCTATTCCATCTTTGTTCTCAATGTTCTGGCTTTACAGTCTTTCAGTTCCCGTACACATCAGGCTCTCTGTCTCTCGAGACTTTTGGTACGCAGTTGTCTCTGCCTGGACAAGCCTTCCCACTTTTCTAGATCTGGTTAATTCATACTTATTCTCAGCTTAAATATAATTCCCTTAGTTAAGCTTTTTCTGACCCCCTCATTGTGTAAATTATCTGCCCTTTATTGTTTCTCACTCATAGCCTTTATAATTCAGAATTTCTGTTTATTTAAATGATTCTTTGTTAAATGTCTATTTTCCTCGACCAGATGTTATACATGGGAGAACAGGGACTGTATTTATTTTGTTTTCCATTGTATACTGGGAGCCTTGCAGAGTATCTGACATATCATAGTTGCTCAATAAATATTTGTTGAATGAATATGTTGTGTCTGGCGTGTAATGTGTGTCTCATCAGTTAGTTTCCTTCTCTTCCTCCTCAAAAGTCATCAGCTCACTGGTTTCTATGATGGTAAACCCATCACAGGATAGCTTCTCTCCTATCCTTCCATTTTATGACTCTACCTCCAAAGAAGAGTACTAGTTACAAATTATTACTATATCTTTTTAATCATTATTGAAGATTTTTAAGTTTTTTGAAATATGAATCTTTTTATTTAACTTTACTCACCAACTTGCCCTGAGATAAGTAACTCTACCCAAAATAGAAAGTCATAGTAAAATTGTGGAATTCATTTAATGAGGGAAACTTCCCCATCTAGGGTGAGACCATGGGACGTTGTGACAGTGTGGGGCAGTGGAGAGAGCTCAGAGTTTAACATCAGAAGATGTGGTTCTGAGTCCCTCTTCCCACACTAAATCACATGATTAAGTCGTTTAAACTTCCAAAACTTAATTTCCTCATCTGTAGAATTTTGAGGGTTGCATGAAATAACATATGTTAAAAAAAACTGTAAAAGGCTGTTACAGGCTTATAGGGGTATAGCTTGGTGGGATTAGGGGCTTATCAGCCCCTACAAAGCTCTTTAGGGAAATCGTTTTACCCATCATTTTATCTCCCATAGTTCTTGTTCTTAATTTGTTTAACGATAATAGTAGTATCTAACTTATAAGACTCATGAAGACACTGCATGGAAAGTATCAGCCTATAGTAGTCACTTCTATTCTTTCCCACCATACCTTACTATGCTGCCTTAGAAATATATTACATCTGAGACATTTATGTACTACCATAATTGATCTCTCAGTTTATAAATCGTACATTAATTGTGATATCAAAAAAGCTAATGACTTCCCTCTCTTAATACCTACAACATCTGACCACTTTGTGAATGGTTAACCCTAGAGATTAAATTGATTAAGTGATTTTCTTGAAAGCATGAAGCTAATCTCATAGAGAGCAAAATGACTGAAATCCAGGCCTCACCTCTCTTAGTTTTGTGTTCTTTCTTCCAACTGTGGCCACTTATGGTACTGTCAGAAGCTACATAGTGGGAATTCCATTTTGTGTCTTTTATTCTCTCTCTCTCTTTTTTTTTTTTAAGATTGGCACCTGAGCTAACAACTGTTGCCAATCTTCTTTTTTTTTTTCCTGCTTTTTCTCCCCAAATCCCCCCAGTACATAGTTGTATATTTTAGTTGTGGGTTCTTCTAGCTGTGGCACGTGGGACGCCACCTCAGAGTGGCCATACCAGTGGTGCCATGTCCGCGCCCAGGATCCGAACCAGTGAAACCCTGGGCTGTTGCAGCGGAGCATGCGAGCTTAACCACTCGGCCATGGGGCTGGCCCCTGTGCCTTTTATTCTAATTTAGATTATTTTGATCTTCTGAAAGTTAATGGAGGATTTACCTCTTTCACATATCCTTTCACATCGACATCTAAGACTATGTCGGCCACCTACTAGCTGTGGGACCTGGGATAAATGACTTAACTTCTTCCAAACTGAGTTTCCTTATTTGTAAAATCGGCATGATGGTAGTACTCATCTCAAAGGTTATGAATGTTAAATGAGATAATCTATGCGTTGCACACTGTACAGTTTCTGGCAGATAGTAAGAGCTCAATAAATAACAGCTAATGCTATTGATTCTGTTATGCAATTGTCTACCAACTCTGTCTTTGAGCAGCCTACTGAACCTCAATAACTCTCTTCTGAATTCTGTAGTAAGTCTTCCTAACCTCTCAATATTTGTTCTGATGAAGGGTCTTCAGACTCAGACCTTTCACAGGCATTTTATTGACTTCTTCAAATTTGCAAATCATAACATATTGAGCTCTGGAGGATGGGGTGTGGATACAGAATCCTGCTTAAGGGGATTTCGAGTGATCGGCAGTCCCATTATCAGAGGCTGAAAGGTAAAAGTAAAATTACAGTGACATCTACCTCCCCGTGTGCTGCGTGGATTTAGCCTGTCTGCTTTCAGCATGTTCCCTTCTTCCTGCTGTGCTTCATATGGGACCTTCAGGAAAGTGAGTGTCCTCTCCAGATGGAAGAGAAGACTTCTTCATTCAAGAGTGTCTGAATTTTTATGATGTCAGTAGTCATTTTTCCAGTTCCAGAAAATTCTGCTGCCGTAATAAAGGGCATTAAATCACTAATCACCATAATGAAGGAAGGGAAAGGAACTAAAATTTATTGAGTGTGTGTGATGTCTCAGGTACTGTACTTAGGCGCTTTAGAGCCATTCTCACAGTTTGTGCCTACAACAGCCCTGGAGGTCTGGCTGGGGCTGACGGTTGAGTGGGTGGCACTGCTACTATAATTGAGTGGTTGATTCATTCATGAGTCCCTAGGCTGTGCAGGGGGAACATTCTCTTAGCTAACAGTAGCCCCTCTGAAAATAGCTGTCTATCAAACATCAGGACCTCCCAATTTAAAAAGAAAAGCTCAAGGTTTCTGCCTTGGAATTCCAGTCTATAAAACCACCTAGACTGGTGGCTTATTAGTGTTTTGAGTGGCTTGTTGAAAGAATCTGACTCAACATACACTCAATTCCCTAGCTGGACACCCGATTGCAATTCAGCTGTGCTCCTGGTTCAGAGACCAGTTTAACGGTTGGATCAGGAGGATTTCTTTGCATCTCAATAGCTTTTCTGGATCCTGTTTTGACTTGACATCTGGTTCAGGGTAATTGAGTCCTTGATTTAATTAAGTCAAATTCCACCTTATTCTCCTGAGCCTGTATCTTGGTTCCTCCCCAAGTCCTGTTGCAAACTCATTGGTAAAGCCAGAGACTCACAACCCTAAGACCCAGCTTTGAGAGGGGTTCCTTCTGAGTTACCTGCTGACTTAATCTTGCTGTTTGGAACATCTCTCTCAAGATAAGCTCTTGATTTGGGCATTTAAATTCTATAATTCTCCAAACAATATACTCAACTACTTCCCTAGTAATAAAAGGGCTTTCAGAAAGTTCTCTTACAGAGGAAAAACCAAATCACCGTGGCAGTACTTCAGATTAAGAATAAATGAAAAAAAAAATCAAGAGAAACTAAAAGAATCGAAGAACAGTATTCTAATTAGTACAGAAATTGCTGGACTAACTTTTCACTTCACTTATTCCAATATTTTAGCGGAAGGCCTGGGGAGGGGAGTTAACTGTGTTTGTCCTCACATAGACACAGGCTGTTTTTCCAACACAGTTAACTCACCAACTGCAGCTTTGTAACCAAACTTCCTACTTGGTACTCCATCCAAAGGCCCTTATTTTCCATTCTCACTCAGCCTTTTGTGAGTGAGGAATGTGGAAATGATGATTCATTTTGTGTGGTACTACACTTATAACTGGGAGCTCTTGGCTTCCTGTGAAGCAGATCGGTTCCAACATTCATGGGAACTTTTGACTACCACTGTTTATTAGCATAAAAATCTGTGTTAAAAAATGTGAGAATCACGCTTTTCTATGTAGGATGTCAATAGTTTTATAATGGAAATAAACATTTAAGGGAGGAAGGAGGCACAGTGTTTAACTTATTCTGAAGCTTGACGTCCCAAGCTATATAATTTAATCACAACAGCCCCACCCTCCAGTGCTTTAATATTTTACCAAGTACATTTCATGAATAAATATTAGCCAAGTACTTCTGGAATTTGTGATTAAATATTAACAGGGTTATTTTTACAAAATGCACAGGAACATTTCTCAGGATTGTGTCTATGAATGTAAATAGGTCTACAGACATTTTGACAGAAACTTGTGGTTTCTTTTAGCGATACCTGCCCTAGGTATTATTTGTTGTTAGAAAGATTATTTTTGCTAATGTACATCATTTGCCCTCTTCCTCATCAACGTAGCTTACAGTTTATCATCATCTGAAAGTGTGATATTACTAGGACAATGAACAATAAAAAATTTTGTAATTTATTCTAATAAGCTTGAATGGGAATCCACTTGCTCTGGACGTTTCCAGCCAGGCATAATTTATCCCCATCCTTGGCTGTGAAACAGTGTGGATCTTCTTAACTGAGTCCCTGACAGATGGTTTCAGCGTTTTCAGGACTCCATTTCCAATCATTTTGCCCATATTGCAAAATTGGCCTTGAGAAAGGGTAAAGAGTTGTTATGCTGCATTAACATCCCTTCAGAATTGCCTGCTGTGAAGGGCATGAAGAAATGAAGGAAATCAAGAGAGCAATGCTTGAGAAATATGCTTCTGGAAGTTAGAAATGTTAGCGACATACTGATGGCCCCAGATTACATCACAATCTCCATTTAATTTTGATTATAAATCACAAAGACACCTTAAATATAAGAATAAAAACACAAATATTCAGTTAAGTTGGCTCATAAGCCATTCTGACGGCATCTATAATGCGGAAAGTTAGAAAGGGCTCTAGTTTAGGCTGGCTTCCTGTCATCTTAAATCCTGCTGACAGTTGCCACTACTGACTATTAGGTGAACAGGGATTCTCATAGTACCGTTCAAGTCTTGCTACTGGCTCATAATGAAAGCACTCAGATATCTACATTCATTTTCCAAGAAACATGAATTGATCACTTTCAGCATGCCAAATTTTCATTTTCTTTTGCAGCTTCAGCTGACTGACTTCTTCATCTAAAGTGCTGTTCTTTTCTTTTTGTCGCCTTTTAGTTTATGATCAAAATCAATGAGGACTGAAGCTTTCCACAGCCATCTATAAAATGCAATTACTGTATACAACACACAGTAAAACTCCTGTGGTGTATATGTTAAGACATAATTTATGCCACTTACCTCCAGAGAGGTATCGATCTTTTTCTGTGAATGTTTTACAAAAGGGTCTCTTGAGTGCAAGCGCAAGGAAATATGTGGCTATTGGGGCTGATCTATAATTTGATTAATAATGACCAATCTCTTGAACTTGACTCCTCACTGCACTTTTATTGTGATCTGACCTTAGATTTTTTTCTTGTGCCATTCTTTTCAGAGGCATAGTTATTGCTACATTTTGACATGCTGATCATATTACTTGCCCTATCCATGAGGTAGCTTTCATCAAACTTGGCAGTACTACAGGGGGATGAATACTAAATTTGGAGTCAGAAGACTTTAGATTGTCTTCTTAAGTTTGTCACTTAATAGCATATACCTTGGGCAAACTGCTTACCTCCCTGGGTCTCAGTTTTATACTGTGTAAAATAGAACCAATAATCCACTTCAGGGGAAATTGTTTTCTGAGGATTAAATAAGGTATTTAATATTTTTATTGAACAGACATTTACCAACCAGGCATTTTGACAGGCATCAGGCATTTTGACAACCTCTGGAGGACACAATGGTGAATAAGACAGACGTGATACTTGCTTTCATGGAGCTTGCTTAGTCAACTGGTATGTAAATAAACTCCATATCCTTGAATATGTTATACGTACGGAAGGTGGCATCACCATCATTATTGTTATATTGCCGTTGTTGTTGTCATGCCTGACAGTGGAAAGCAAAATAATGCTGATACTCTTCCTGACAGTCGGTCCCATTGGCGGAGGGAGCAGTTAGAGCTAATGACATGGAAATTGTTCTGAAACTGCACAATGAGCTTTCTTAATGCTCCAAAGCTTAGCATTTACTAGTTTATCCCCTTAAGTTTGCCTGGAAGCTCTGTTTATTGATCATTTCCCTTGTAGCCAGAGTGTTCTAAGTGAAAGAGACAGAAAGAAAAAGAAGGAAAGGCCTTTTCTTTATACTCTTCTAAATGTAATCTATCAGAGTCAATGAGCATGGGAAGTTCATTTTCAAAGAATAAACGTTCCTGTTTCACCAACAATCCCTCAGGATCTTACCTTGGGTCACCATGTGATGGATAATCCGCCATTGTCTCAACTGTCCTTGTAAGGCAGGACAAATATGTGATTAAGAGGTTGTGGCCCTTTGAACTAGAAGGTTTTAGTCATCACCAGGGTTATATTATAGGAATTTACATCTCCCAAGTAATGTGGGGACAATGGTTAGCTTACTTGGAGGGATGTCTCCTTCTGATCCTCCTGTACCAGCCATGGAAGGAAGTGTGTTTTAAATTACTTGCAGTTTCAACCCTATAGCTCTGGGTGTCTCAACCCTGCTGAATGAAAGGTAGGGTTCAAACCCAGTACTTTGCTGGTATAAGAAAAATGGCAGCAGGTAAGAAAATGATAAATGATCAGATTGCCTTGTGCTTTGACTTTGCTTACTGCTGTTCTCAGAACCTCATATTCTCCTGAAATATTAGTTTGTACCTTGTGACGAAAGAACATTTTGTTCTGATAGAATGAGGGAACAGCTCAAGCTAATTTACCTTGAGCAGAAACCTGGGAAGTAGTATAAACTTCATTGTTATATGACTATAATATATTTTCCCACCTCGACCTGGTGTTAAGTGTCCACTTTTGGGATTAGAGGAAAATTAATTGCCTATTTTCAGCTCACTGAGGTCAGCAACATAATATATGCAACTAGAAAGACTATGTGGTCAAGGAAACTTTCCAGTGAGGTCAAGGTCCATCTTTTGGCTTAAAAACACAAGTCTGGAAGAAGCCACTTCTAGTCAGATGAGATCTTCATGTATGCATGAAAGTGAGAGCTCTGTCTCTTTTAGTTGAGAGAATTTTTTGCAAGTTTGAAGCACTGAGAATTAAATGGGAGTGCTGCTGGATAAGATCCATAGAATGGAACAGTTTACCCTAATTTGTTTGCTCACGTAAGAGTGAGAATCCAAAAGCAAAATGAAGGAGAGCATATGGAGCAGTTAGCTGATTTTTAAAACCATTTCTTTATTAGGAAGGAACATACCTATGTATCTTAGGTTTTTCACTGTCCCCAATGTTGGAGGCCCTTCCTGAGAATGAGGTAGGCTCACAGGAGGTACTTATTGGCATGCTTTGTTTTCTGATTCCTTCTTGAATTTTCACAGCAGAATAATTTTTGGGGGGCAGATAAGTATATTTTCTTTAGCTGGACATTTATTTGTGCAAAGAGGAGAAGGAACTAATATTTCTTGAATACACAGAATGTGTTAAGCCCCGTGATGGTACTTTTACACATATAGTTCCATTTTCCTGTCTTTGTATCAAATTCTGAGGTAGGTATTATTTTTTAATTTTACTGTTGAGGGAACTAGGATTTAAACTTACTCATTTTTCAACCTTATTTGACATTTGTTACCCTCTGTTTCTTACTTTTTCAAGGAAGCTAATAATACTTTCTTCATAGATGTTTAATGATAAAATATCTGTAGAGCAAAATCACACATGGTAAAGATTCAGCAAATGATTGCTTTTTAAAAAATCTTTCCAATTTTTTTGCTGAGGAAGATTGGCCTTGAGCTAACATCTGTGCCCATCTTCTTCTATTTTATATGTGGGACACCTGCCACAGTTTGGCTTGCTAAGTGATGTGTAGGTCCATGCCTGGGATCTGAAATGGCAAACCCCGGGCCCCTGAAGCAGAGCATGTGAACTTCACCACTATGCCACTGGGCCCGCCCCCAAGTCTTTACTATTATTACAAGTGTATTTCCTCCCGAAATACCTTGACAACGCAAACAACATGCAGTCAGTCATGTGAATGGTTTTCTTTGCAAAGTGCCAACCGATTGGTTCAAACAAGTTGACAGAATTATCTTGAGCTTAAATCACTGCATTAACCGTTCTTGTCTTAGGCATACATAATTTCCTGGGTGAATCCACATATGAGATACAACTGATTTAGTGGCTCAGCTTTTATGGGCATGCGATAATACTTGTGGTGGGGAGAACATGGTCCTTGGAGTCTGAGAGACTTATTCAAATCCCAGGGCTACATCCTTACAATACCTTCACTGAAAGCTGTCTCCTTGATTAAGTTTACACTTTATTGCCTCATCTGTAAAATGGGAATAATATAGATTTTCATGACATTTAAAAAAGGATGTTAACATAGAAATTTCAGCAAAACATGTATTTGTCAGGGTTCCCAAGAGAAACAGAACCAATAGGAGATACATATATATGTATATATATATATATATATATATATGTATATATATGTGTGTGTGTGTCTATGTATCCTTTTTCACACTCTGAAAATACGAAAGAGGTAGGGAGAAGTAAGAGGAGTTAATATTTGTGAAGAGATGTAGTTGAAGGGAGGTATAGGGTATAGTGTGTTGTGGACCTGCACCTCCCTTACCCCAAGGAAGGGGGGTGGGTGTTACCTCCTTTGTCTCGAGCTTTGTGAGGGAGATTTCCATAGGTCTATTTGGAGAACCTGAAATGTGTTCTTTGCAGTTGGGAGAAGACCTAGAGGACCAGGGCTTACATATTCATGAGAATGTTAAAGTGGGCCTATGGCAGCAGCTTAGAAATGGCTGCTGTGGGATTGATGTGTATTCCTGGAACTTGTTGGGGCAAGATATGTAGCAGTGTTTCTGGTGAGCCACAGGAGAGAGAGTTAACGTGAGTGGTCATGGCCTCCTGAAGGGAGAGACGGACCTTGTGGCGATAGTCTAGAGGGTCAACACTAGATTTCTAGGGACTGAGGAAGCAGTAGGTGGCAGCAAGTTAGAATAGAGGTATACCAGATGACTTGCAGCACTGCGATTCTCCAAATTACCAGCTACAGCAGCCGCTGGAGAGTCAGCTTCAAACTTTGCTTGAGAGTGTGTGAAGGCTGCTACAACAAGTTCATGTAAGGTCTTTCTTCATCCTTTCTGTCCCTCTCTTTTCTCCACCCCCACAAGATACCCTCCACCAACCACAGAGGAGCTGGGTATGTAGAGGAGAGGAGAGCATGCGGCAGAGAAATCCAGAAGCCAGGCATGCCCCTCTTTCCCACTCTGCCGTCTCCCAGCCTGAGAAAGCCTGAAGAGGAAGAGTGGAGAAGTTTTAATATTAAGTTCAGAGTTTTAATTAATAACATAAACTGGACATTCTATTTTTTGAATGAGGTTGTTTATAATTTAGAGCAATTGTATTTGCAATATGAAAGAACTCAACAGAGAGCAGAAAAGCCTTGGGACCTGCTCAGGTGGGATCAGTGGGAGACAAAAGAGAATTGTGTTTTGAGTACCTGACAAATGGTTCTCAAAGTGTGGCCCGCAGACCCTCCACATTAGTGTTGCCTGGAAACTTGTTAGAAATGCAACTCCCTGCTCCCTGTTACCCCTCTCCTGCAATTCACTGACTCACAAACTCTGGGCAGTGGGGTTCAGCAATCTTAAGCCCTTCAGGTGATTATGATGCGTGCTGAACCTTGAAAACACTTATCCTAGAACAATGCCTGACAGCAGCACGAGAAAAAAGTGGTGCCCTCCTACTATGCTCAGATAAATCTATGTAATGACCAATGCCCATTAGCAAATATAAAGGAAATATGTAAATAACAAAAAATTTAACCTGTTTCCTTGCAGCAATGTATTACAACTGACATTTCCTTTTCTGTATGAGATGATCATCTCCGTTATGCTTGTTTTGTGAGAATATTATATCAAATGGGCTAATCCCTATATTGGAAAATGCTTTTTAAACCATGAAGCAGTGTGCATATGCAAGTTAATATTGTTACACGAACCTTATTTACATGGACATCAACTTCATTTTGAAAGTGATATCTCTGGGATTTGCTGATCATTTAGCTTTCATTATCACACCTCTCAACAAGTTCCTACCACTAACCAATAAGGTAACAAGCAGAAGAGCCAAATCAGAGGGGAAAAGTTGTCAAATCATGGCTGAATGCTTTAATTTTAGTGAGAAAAAATAGAGTTGATGGATTTTGCCAAGGCTGAGATTGGATATTAAAGCAAGTTAATGACCACGGGTTTATCGATCTCCCTCTTTTCTTCCCCCATGTTCAAAAATGTTTCTGCCCGTCACATAGACACAGTCTCGGGTGAGGTTAATACATTTGCAAACCACAAGGAATTTAAGGATGAGATCAACTGTTCTTGAAAGCCCTTTCCATGTTGAAAATAGTCTCTCATTTTGCTTGTTCTGATGGGAACACCTCTTTTTCAGTTCTGTTGGGGAATTTGAGCCCAGTGGGATTTTGTCTTCATAGATACTGACAATCGTGTGTCATGAACTTCAGTATTGCTATCAGTTTATGATCATACTATTTTGAGGAGCTATTATGTGCAAAGTCCCAGGGGGACATATCAAATGTGACACTCACTCTAAGTTGTTCTCAGAGCTTAGTTAGATAGAGGGATAAGATTTAGACCCAGGGAAAGCAAACGTGATGTCAGTCAAAAGAGTGGTATGAACAAATAGAGTCTAGGTTTGGGTAAATATTCCATGGGCGTGAGTGGCTTCATTGAGAATTTGGGATTTTAGCTCTGATTAGTTGGTATGTATTTTGTTTAACACGAGAGTATAATATTGGCATTTGGCATTCCAGTAGCTTGGACTTGTGAATATTTATCATAAAGTAAACAGGTTCTGCACAGTGCAAACCTCATATCAGGCAAGATGAGATGAAGCAGTAATGCTAGTGGGAACCCTTACTACAGGTGCCTGGGTGATGATTAATGGAGTTAGACAGGAAAAGTTTTTGAGCTGTACCAGTGGAAGATTCTTTTTCAGTTCTTACTTCAAGCAAGAAGAGACCATTCTTAAGGAAGCGGCTTTAAAACCCCTCCCATCACTGCTACGAAAGAGAACAAGTGGTTTGAGCACAAGAATACCCCCTCTGGCTGAGGCAGCATAGACAGAATGCTCAGGAGACCCCCAGACAGGGCAGTTTCATACAGCCACTCATGAGGTTCACAGCAAACAGCCAGTACTCCAATCTGTGTTTTATCAAGTGCCCAGGCAAAGACCAAGACTCGATGGTAAGGGCCCTGATGCAAACAGCAGATAGCCCAGCTGAGCTATGCAGCCCACAAAGGCCTATTTGGGTGTGAAGATTAGCAACAATGAGACTTGGATTTGGCTTAAAGTGCTTATAGTTTGGTTAACTAGTGAGCTGCTAAAACATGGAACATAAAGATAAGGGTAGAATGAGTGAGTGGGTATAGCAGCTTCCAGGTGCTTCTCAGGTTCCTCACAAAGATAGACGCCCCCAGCTTCTGCAACTGATACTGATGCCTGGTGGGAAACTAGGTCACAGCAGCAAAGGCTGGGCTTGCTATACCACTGGGTGGGAAAAGGCCCGATCAGCCCTCAAATGTCTATTTTAGGGATCTTTACTCTCCATGCCGTAGTTGCACACTTCTGAATGTGGGCCTGTGCAGCTGGCCTAGCGATGGCTTCCCACACCACCACAAACTTCTTGGGAGAGGGAAGGATGGGGCTGGCAAAGAGACTCCTTCTGCAGCCACATTAGTTACAGGTGAACTCCACTTCCCTCTTGAGGAAGAACCACAGACAGACAGAAAACTCTCCTGCTCCTTTATATAAACTTTGTTTCGTATGAAGTCAGTGAACTCTAAAATAAAACGAATAATGTTTTTACAATAGAATGTAGGTTCCAACATTCTGAACGAATCTTTTTGTCATTTTCATGTATTTGTGTGTTAAAATACTGCATACAGCTATTGCTATGTGTAGATTTGCCCTGGCAGAAGTGTCCTGACCATTAGGGTCAGGATTCTGGAACCCCAAACAAGGCAAGGCTTTCTTGGTGTCTGGGCATGCATGGGTTTAAAAAGACGGTGAAAGCTCAGTGTTCTGGATGTGTGGATGTAAGTAGTGGTCCTTTCTGCATTTTAAGTCTCAGTTTCCCTTCAACAGCATTAATTCCCATCTGTCATATAGCTTCTGATGGTAACAGCGTTGGATGAGGCGTTTGAATTTCTTTATTTATGGTTTCTCAGGAAAACTGATGACTCACTGATTTGTGGAAACAATTCCTGATTGGAAATATTTTTGTTTGGTGAGCTGGGAAGAGGCAGGATATCATGACGATTAACAGCACAGATTTTAGGATTAGACTGTTGAGTTAGCATCCAGCCTAGTATTTCCTAGCTGTCTGACCTTGGGCAGGTTGTCAATATCTCTGCGATTCAGAGATGGCACCCGCCTTATTTGGCTGTTGTGAAGATTAAATGAGTTGCTGTGTTTTGCAACTTTATAACAGTGCTGACATGTAAGTGTTTGCTATTATTATTTCCAAACACAAGCCTCCTCTTTTGTGAAGGGCACAGTATCGTCTTGAGTGCTCAGGGTTTTGCTTGCCACTGTAATACAGAATTTTTGAAAGAAACTTGTTTTTTAACTAGAATGCTAATAACACTGTCTGTACCCGTTGGAACCAGCTGATGCATTATCCATAATCCTGATAGAAAAATACCAATTCAACATTTTTTACTTTCTTAGCCTTACCTTTTGAAGAATCATAAAATTGTAATGCAGATTTTCTCCAGTTGGACCTCTTCGTTTTTCAGACATATGACCAAAGGTTAAGGACACAGGTAGCAGTCCCCTAGCTTGTACTTAGTGAGTCAGAATTTGAGCGCTAGTCTTTATACTCTTAGCTCTAAGAAGTTTCCGGTAAAACATAATGTTCAAAGATAAATACCATAAATGAGGTCTCTGTAACTCTGATCTTGAAAGATTTGGTCTGTGATCATGAAAGGTGTCATTAAATCCTTTCATGATACTTGTTTTTGAGTTGGGATCTTCAGCATATGTTTTTGGATTTTGCTTTTAGAGCTTTGAAAAATCTGTCAGCTGTCACAGATAGGATGATTTCTGTCATCTGGCTCTTTCAAGCACTAAGGATCTGTCATTTCTAAATTTTATAATATAATGTGGCTATCAGTTCTCACTGCTGAACTGAAGTCGGCCTTTTCATGTGCACAATGCAAAGATGAGAAGCTGTAATTTGTAATCGAGTAACGAAATGGCAAATAATCAGTTTCCGGAAGCTTTTAGAAGTTGTGCTGTATGAGATATGAGTCTAAAACAATGATCCTGAGTGCCTGGAAGCAGAGATTCTCACACTCAGCCATGCAGTTGCTGGTACCCAGGACCTTTTAAAAATCTAGATCTCTGGGCCCATTCAAGCCCTTGGAAATGGTATATCTCACGGATGGAATTATTCTTAAAAAATGCCATGGTGATTCTGATGAACCACTTTCCCAAAAGACGCATTAAGATGGTCATGAAACTCTGGAGTCACATTTTAAATATTAGAATCAAAGCGCTTGGGCACTGGTAGGAATTTAATGTAACTCCAGTCCAATTCCACATTTTATAGATGAAGAAAGTAAGACTGGGAATGCCTTAGCAATTTTAGGATTGTAGAGATTTAGAGGAGAAAGAAAGCTCATAGATGATCTGATATGTCATGAACACTTTAGAGAGGAGGAAACTGAGACCCAGAAGGCTGTGTGACTGACTCCAGGTCACAGTCTGAGCAGCAAGCTGAGATCTGTCACCTTTCACAGAGATACGGGCACTATACTGGGACATATTCAAGGTCCTTCTGAGGCCGTGGACACATTGGTGGTGGAGAAGGGAATCAGAGGGTAAGGCCCAAAGCCTACATACCCATCAAGTTGGCCTGCATGGATCTTGTAAACTTGTCTTGCAATATTTCACATTTAGAGAAAAAATTAATTCAAGATGTCACTTGCGGTTGGATCAATCTTGATCATTGTTGTTGGGGAGTTCATACAGCAGAGGGAAAAAGTGTTTGGCTGAGAATCGAGAGATCTGAGATCTGTCCCCACATCCATCACGCAGTAGCGCTGTGGGATCCTAGGTGAGTCGTTTGACCTCTTCTAGCTTCAGTTTCCCTGTTTCAGAAATTACAGGGATGCTATCTTCCCTAAGTACTTTACAGGATCATTATGAATAGACCATTAAAAAAAATCTATACGGAAGTACATTGAGAAGTATAATGTATTATCCATTTTAATCTTGTTATATGGGAAACATTTAAATAGAAAAGCCTTTTTATGAAATAGGGCAATGTTAGTAAACTTAAGTTTAATTCATCCTCCTGCCAGTGCTAATATTGCCCACCAATTAAAAACACTAAAAATATATATGCTTTCACTATATATTTGTCACTATATATTTGTTTTTAGTATCACTTATTTAATGTAAATGCTTGGTCTTTACCTAGCAAGACAGGCAATAGGTTTTGTTGCACTAAACATATTTAATGGCAAAAATGGTAAATAAAATAGAGGGAAAACATAATTTTTCTTTTCCCAGAGATACCAGATCACAGAGGACGTTTACATGATGTTAGATCTAAAACTATACTTATTCCTTTCCGTTCTGGCTGTCATATTAAAAGATTAATGTAACAAACACTTTAAAAGTGCTTATTATGTACAAGGCACTCTTTTATAATTAACAAATAGGATTTTATTAATCCTCCTACATCAGTCAGGGTCCAACCAGGAGACAGAAACCACACAGTAATGTGAATAGTGAAAGTAAAATATAAAGCATTAATAACTCTAACAAGGGATTGGAGTAATGAGGGATTGGCTAGAAGAAAAGAGAACTCCAAAAAATATAGGATTAGCAAATACAGGAGCAGCCACTACCCCCGGGCTGAGATAGAGCTCCCAAGGAAGAAATAAACTCAAAAGTGGATCCCCTCTCCTCAGGATTAAGATCCGGACCTCACTGGAGAGAGTGTGGCCATGGCACACTGGATGGCAGGGGAGATGCCAAGGCGTGTCACTGGAGGAACCTCCTGGAAGCGCATCCTCTGGGGTGCTGGGGAAGCTAGTCATAGGGATGTGTGGAACGTCAGTACTTGCTGCAGTATTGCTCAAGGAAGTGTTCGGTTGGTGGGGGAGGCTGCTGGGTGCTGGGTTCTGGGTGCTGCTGGCTGCTGCACACTACAGAAGCTGAGTACTAGAAAACTCATTCCGTAAAAGCCTGACACTGGAAAGACCACAGAGAGAAGCCTGATGAATGAGACAAGCTGCACTGGGAGGGAAACCCCTTCCTCCTCCAGTGTCTCTCCAGTGCCCTCTAACGATAAGGCTTAGCATCCCTCCAGTTAGCAAAGGAGAAATATTTAAAGAGCTCAACTCCATTTGGGCAGAGTAGGCAGCAAAGGTTGATTTTGGAGCTTTGAGGGAAGAAATTGATAACTGGATCACCTTTCAACAGTTCTGTGAAATAGTTACTACTATTATCTCTATTTTACAGACAAGCAAACTGACACACGGAAGGGTAAAACAACGTGCCTAAGGAAGGGCACATGGGTCGTAAGTGGCAGAGCCAGGATTTGAACCCTGGTATTCTGGCTCCAGTGTCTACTCTAAATTACTCCCCTGTGCAACCTCTGTGTCTGTGTCCTCAGCTGAGATGCGTGTTCAGTGTTATTTCGTGGCTTCATGTGCAAGGCTTGCTATAGTCCAACTTGACAATTGGTTCCCATATCTATAGACATTATATAAAATCCTTAAACTTTAGCACAAAGTTTTCTTGTTGCTTTTCCTTTTTAACTATTCTCCTGTTTGTTTTTCATATTTGTTTTTTTTCTAAAATCATATATCCAAACCAAACCTCAAGTCTACTCCTTTTTAACATTTCCTGTTGTGTACGAGGGAGAAAATGTGAAGGAGCAGAAAATGTAGATTATCTCTGTAACATTTCTAGATCTATACATTCTGTATCTATACATGTCTATACCTGCTTTCTGCTTTCCATCTCACTACAGCAGTGCAGACCCTTAGTCTCTCTTACCTGACTATGAACACAGCCTGCCTACCAGGCTGTTTGCTGCCAGTTGGAGGTCCGGTTCATCTTGAACACCACCAACGCATTAGCCTTCACGAAGAGCAGCTCTGCTCTGATCACCCCCTCCTCCAGCGTCACCAGTGGCTCCTCAGGCACTACCCCATTAAAGCACATTCCCTTAGCCCAGCCTGAAAAGCTCTCTATGCTGTGATCCTGACCAACAGCTTTCCAGTCCTAACTCTCTTCCTTCTACTGGCGCTGATTCTTCTAGCTAAAGTGACTATTTGGTGTTCCTCCAGCTTTTTTCCCACTCCTGTCCTTTCTTTCCGGTGTACATTTTGCTGGAAGCTTTCCTGCCCAGCTTCATGGATCCAGTCCCTCCTCGTCTCAAAACCATCTCAGAAACACTTCCTTCCACAAAACTTTTCTAATTTTCCAATAATCTTTTTCTTGTTTGAAGCTCTATAGTGCTGGATTTTTCTCCTATCATAGCTTTTTAGGACAGCAATATTATTCTTGCATTCTACCCTATTATTAGATCACAAGTTCCTTGAAGGCAGGGGTAATATTTTATTAACTTTTCTTTCTTTTTTCTATCTACCTACCTACCTATCTATCTCTCTATCTATCTACATACTTACCCAACTAATTAATTGATTGTATTTCCCAAAATCCAAGAGACCACCAATGTAGGTTTCAAGGTCTGGATCATCAGTCAAGCTCACAAGACTCAATTAGATTTACTTACCATCAAATTTACTTTGAGAGAATATAGAATAGGGGATACAAGTATGTACAGCAGCAACATCACAGACTGCAGCCATTCAGATGCAGTTTCTGTCTCCTGATCGTTGCTGGGACATGTTTCCACCTCAAGATTAACAGTAAATGGATTAAATAGAAAGCAAGGTGTATCAAAGAAATCACTGGTTCTGGGGTCCAGCAGGTTAAATGCCCTGTTAGCTACGCAGCCCCAAAAGGATTAAGGACATTCCATAACATGGTACCCTGCATATAATAGGAGAATTAAAAACGCTTTAAAAATTTAATTTTATGTCATTTTTGGATTAAATTTTTGGTTTTGCTCTGTACTGAAATCAACATTTTCCCCTGGGCCTCTTTCTGGCTCTGCGTCTGTCAATATATACCCTTACCAACCTGTTTCTAATTCCTAACCTCATTCACACCTCCAACTTGATCTTTAAAACATTCCTAATGACCTGGGCTCATTTTCAATGCTGACAACCTGGTTGATCCTTGAAGACTTGCCTCAGCCTCCTCTCTATCTCTAGTTCTAGGTCCTTATTGTTTGTCTATAATTTGCCTGAGAGTAACCTGAGGGGCCAAAACAGTCATTTATGAACAATGTGCCACTAGAATGTCCATGTCTAGAAAGAAATAATAGAGTTCAACACTACAGAGTGGATTCCTGAGCCATTCAGCAAAGGTTCCTGGTGGAAGCAATAAAAGAAAAAATAGTTTTAAAATCACATTTTTCATATTAGCAAACTTTAAAGATATATCACTATCTCTAGAGAGTGTATGTTTATTAGATAATTTCCATAAAAGTTTTTGTAAAACTTGTACCTTTTTGTGCCCATTAGGTTTTCCACGTGACTAATTGAAGATTTCAGTTTGCACTAAAGTTTTACATACACTAAGCATTTAATAGCCGTTGGCTGAATAACTGTGTAAGATGCAGGGGGTGTTTTTGTTCTCAGTTATCAGAAATCTCATTGTTTCCTAGAAAATTAACTTTGAAGAGCAAACAGGTATCTCTATACAAGGTCTTCAATAGGTGATTAGGCTTCTCCTTGAGGACACTTGCCTTGTAAAAGCAGTCTTGCTGCACATAGATCACTGCTTCCAGACTTTGATGTGCAAGAAGAGGGTGATGTTAGCATTGTAGGTGAAGGAGTCGGGGACAATGTGGCAGAGGGTACGCGGTACATTTGAAGGATGTAAACAAATGCTGGGGTAGCTGGAGGGTGAAGCTCGAGGGAGAAGGTGGTGTTAGGGAGCAGGCACCAGACCCTGCATGCTCTGCAGCTCATGTAAGGTTCAAAGCCTAATCCTTGAAGGGTGTTAAGTGCATGGGCAGGTGTGTGTGACGTGACCATATTTGCATTGCCAATGCCCACTCTGGGAAGATGAAGGGTTATGGGGGGAGGGCAGAGAATGCCAGAAGGCCAACTGGGAAGTTATTGCGACCATACAGGTGAGAGACGATGGGTGACAGTGGTTGTGGTAGACCTAGAGCAATGCTGGTATATTTGAAATAGATTTAAGGGATGATTAAATTTGGCTAGGGGTTCTATGTGGAAGATGTGAAGAGAGCGGTGTCTAGAGGACTCCTAGATTTCTGACTTGCATAATCGAGTAGATGGTGGTTCATTCACTAGGATATGGAACACTGCAAGACACAAAGTTTGAAGTCAAAAGAGGAGATTACGCGTAAAGCATATGTAAAGGACTTAGAACAGTGCCTAACGGTCAATGAACGGCAGCCGTGATGATAATGGTGATTTTAAGATGCCTTCAAGGCATCCTAGTGGATATCTTGAGCCGTAATGAGCAATACAAATGTTGGTTATTACTATTATTTTGGTCATAAAACATGGCTAGCAATATATGAATTCATATTTTAGTTTCTTTAACTTATCCTCAAAATCACTCATAACATGAATCCTTCCCCCAACAGTATAAAAGCAGGATTTTACTGCATTAAATAGGAACCCATGTTTCATAATCTTCCAAGTTTATTGATTGAAGCTGAAAGCTTCAACTAGATCATTCCTCAGAGCTCCTCTAGGGAGTGTTACATTAGAAAGATAACAGCAGGCTTGTAAATTAGTACAGTTTACCAACCCACAAACATTTGTCACACTCTCCCCTCTTCACAAGAGAGCAGAAGGAAAATAAGCAGTCTTTCCTCAGTGCCTCCTGCCTCATGATTTGTTTGGCATAAATTGCTACCTGCTTTGTGGCTGGGCAGTTACCTAATTTACAGGCTGAGTGAGAAAGCTCTGAAAACAGCCAGAATGTTCTATTGAAGTAGATGGCCAGTCGATAGGGAAAAGGGGCAATAAGCTGATTAATGGTGAAATCAGGAACACCCTTTGAAAAGAATCCCTACGCTTTGCCAAGCTGCTTCAAGTGGACTTCATGTTCCTGGTCACCTGGTGCCTATCCAATGTTTCTGATTTCGACTTTAGATAGTTCCCACCATAACCTTATTAAATCGTGGCTGATATTTTTTCAATGGACCTAGACTCAGATAATTGTGACTTAACTTTTATTTTTATGTTATAAATTTAGTTGCTTCTCCACCTGTGAAGCAAAGTCATAATTAGATGAATACTTGCATATTGACAGGTGTTTTTCAACCCAACAGAAAATCTAGGTGTTTTTGGCTCTCAAAGTTAGAAAGATTGCTAAAGGCACACGGAGTTAGTGGTTCTTTGATGTCTGACTTAGGTTAGCATTCTGATTGCTTCATTAATTGTGTGGCATTGGCCATGTTGAGTAACCGCTCTAAGCTTTGCCTTTCTCATCTGTAAAATAGAAATGATAATAATATTACCTCCCTCATAGGATAATTGCCAGAATTAAATGAAGCTAAAGTCTGTTGGAAATAGCTACAAAATGTTTTGAACAGTGTCTACCACATGATAAATGGCTTAGTCTATTTGGGCTGCTATAACAGAATTCTGCGGACTGGGTGGCTTATAAACACAGAAATTTACCTCTTATAGCTCTGGAGGATGAGAAGTCCAAGATCAAGTCCCTGGCATATTTGGTGTCTGATGAGGACCCACTTCCTGGTTCAAAGATGGCCATCTCTTTGCTGTGTCCTCACATGATAGAAGGGGAAAGGGAGCTCTCTGGGATCTCTTTTATAAGATTTTTTTTTCAAGCTTTGTCTGCTTTATTTCACTACATTAAATTAAGCAATACGGCAAAACATAACCTGTCATTCATAAAGCTTAAGGAGTGCCTCTCATTCCCAAAAGGAACTAAAAAGAAGTTTCTTCACAGACATGTATCACATTTAGCTCATTCATGAGGGCTCCACCTTTAGGACCTAATCACCTCCCAGAAGCCTCACCTCCAAATAATATCACATTGGGGATTACGTTTGAACATATGAATTTTGAGAGGACACAAGCATTCAGTCTATTGCAATAAACATTCATTCAGTGAAGGCTATGGTTATTGGTAAAGAGTCCCTTCCTAGCTCAAAATGGAGAGAGAGAATGTAAACATTTTTCCATCTTTGGGTGAGCACTGTGGGTGGAGTATGAGCCAGACGAAAAGAAGTTGCTCTTCACTTATGACATCGCCTGTTTGCTCAGCATCTTTCTTCCAAATTTCTAATGTTTAGAATGTGATCCTGGTGGGCCAAGTCTCCACCTGTTTCTCTTTATAACCCCAGTGTCTGGCCCTGTGCACTCTATGGAGTCAATCAACGTGTGTTGCATCGATGAACACTGAGTACAGTGATTTGTCAGCTTTTCGTTGGTCCTCAAGTCTCTGTGGAAGGAACAAGTCAGAGTCTTTTAAAAGGAGAGGAATCAATCTGAGGCTCTTACTAACATTCCCATGGTCATTTGGGGATGTGGGAGGCATTAGAGGAACCACAACTGGATCCATGGCAAAAGAGAAGGCTGATTCTCACAACATGATTTCTTGTAGCACAGTCCCGACATTTCTGGCCCTGATATTTGTAAAAATAACTCCATATTTGTGCATATTTCCTCATTTTAGATGATCAGATTGGTCTGAAGTAAGCGTGAAGCGCCATGAAACAAAAATTCCAACTTTGCATAATTTTGATATCTTTATTAAATGATATTATCCAGTAGTGCATGACTGCTGAGTCTACTGTTTATCAGCCTGAGATGAGCTGCAAAACTTGCTCACATATATTATTTAAAAATTAAAATATTGATTCCACAGGGTTATTAAAAAATCCAAGTCATGCTGATTTAATATTGCAAGACGGAATTAATTTTGGAAGACACTTTGTATAATTTGAGTAGCTTAATTCCACATTAATAAATATGTTGCCGTGTCTAGGATGAACACCTTGCTTTGGAGGAGCACGTTTATTTTCCAAAGTCAGTGTCAACTTGTGCCCTGTCATAGAGAGTGATATCACCCTATGTAGAGTGTCTTTTTCTTTCTTCCTTTCTCTTTTTCTTTTTTCTGTCTCTGACAACAAATATCTTCATTTGCCTAGGGTCTATAGTGATCAGCGTCACCTTGAGGAAACTGATGATGGGTTTGGCTCTTCCTCTCTATTGTGTTCTCCACCCTTTTCCTGTGTGTGGGGTTTGGACAGGGGTTTATAAGGGTCAGCTGTGGGCAGAACCTTGTGTTTGATTTGAGGGAGAGGAGAGTAGTAAAAGGGGACTGGGAAAGTTGGGCGTGACGTATCCACTCAGGGTGACCTGAGTTTCTTGGGATGTTTTTAACCACAAGCTTCGCTAACACCAGTGAAATGGTTAACACACATTGCAAGAAAAGTAAAACCAATAGGGGGACATCTCATCAATGCCTTTGGGTGGTAAGGAACAGGAAGTATGGGGGACGACATTTTATCGCGTAGCTGAGAATTAGCAATGATTATTTCTTCTTAAAGCATCTGCCTAATGACAGCTCTTTTAAACTTCTTCAGAAAGAGTTAGTGAAAAATCCGTCGTTATAAATCTTGCTTTGAAGGGTTCCATTTAGATGTTTACTGTTTCAGAGTCACTAGCTCTGAGCTAATCTCAAACTTTAAGATGCTTCGTATAGACCCTGACAGTCTGACTATGTGCCAGGCACTACTCTAAGCAGGGCTCCAGCATATGGCTGGGAAAGTCCTTTATATACAAGGAAGCCTAACTGAGGGCCAAGTGGGGCTGACACCCAGGTGTGGCAGAAGAGTACGCTGGGGAGGCAGGAAACAAACTTGACATTTTGCCTATTTCTGGCCCTAAAATGACTATAAGTCAGCGATGAATGTAATCATAATCTTATTCATAATTCCTGTTTATCACTGTACACAAATGTTAAATGCAATACTTTCACTAACATTATTTCACGTAATTCTCACAACCTCTCTGTGAGGTAATTATTATTATTTTCATCTCACAGCTGACAAAATTGAGGCTCAGAAAGGTTGAGATATTTGTCTGTAGTAGAATTGGGACTTCAATCCATGAGTTTTTGGGTTTTTTTTACACACTTTGCACATATGCTTCTAGTATTAGCCCCATTAATAAGATAGGGTCACAGGGAAATGTATAACAATTTCAAAGTTTTTGAAGTTTGCTGATTGAAGAAATATTACATTTCAGTTTTAGGTAGGATGAGAAGTATGGGAACAAAAGCATAGAAAGCCTGCTCCTTTTTGGGGAATTATATAAATATATACTCATGTAAAATATAGGGATGTGTAACTTTAAAAGATACTGTAGGTGCATATGTTCGTGTATGTATGTATTTATATATACCCACCATTAATATATATTTTAAATATTCTGTTATTGGGTCAAAGTGAGGGAATAGTACAGATTTCAGGTAGTTGTTACTCCTCGCTGAAGCTATAATCTCTCTCAATAAACACTTGCCTTTTGACTCCAATTAATTTAAGTTTGAACTTCTGAACCCATTCACTGGAAGATTCCATTTATTTTGTCATGGGGTCTTGGGAAATAAATATCTGTAGTATGTGCTACTGGTCTGATCCTCTTTTCTTCCTTGACCTTGGATCAATAAAGGAGAGGCTGCGGTAGAGGTTCTCAACTTTGCAAACAAACCTTTTAAATAGAACAATTGAGCTTGGTTTTACCTGGAATCCAAAAAGAATAAAACTTGAATTATGAACAAGTCTTCTGAGGAAATAATGCATTGTGTATAGCATTAAAGAATCCTTCTAACCCTTAATGATAAAAGGCAAAATGGGGCACTAAGAATACCTCATTTATGAATCCTTGCTGTATAACCAGGCTTTGTGTGGGTGACTTTCTGGGTTAGTTCCTGAAGAGTTTATCTCCTTTTCTATAGAGGCCACAACTCCTGTGTTGGAAGCTGCCAGACACAATTTTGCATTTCCTTCTTAAGTATAGAAACTGTCCTGACTATGAGTATAGTTCTGGCCTTTGATTTCGGATTTCTGCTGCAAGTGGTCTTTGGTTCAATGGTGTCTGGCACCCTGCCTCTTCTCTCAGGTGTGAGGTCATGATGTACAGCGTAAACCGATCACTCACCTCAGCTCGAGACTTTGATATGTCTCCCTCAGTTTATAAAGACTGGGCAGGAGCAGCCTAATAGTAGAACCAAAGGGAAGCTGCACATTGTACCCAAGGGGTTTGAGGAAGACTGTCCACCTCTAACCCTACCCTCTGGCCCCAGAGAGCGGGTGGGCTATACGCCACCGGCACTACCATAATACAGCTAATAGCAGTTGTTTCTGTTCTGGTGCTGGATTGGATTCTTAGCTTCAAATCCTCACACAGCGGGTTTGTAGACCCTGCTGAAGATTCTGGCACAATTTCAGTCCTAGTACAGGCAGCTTCAAGAAAACATGGGCCAGGGGACTGAATTGAAGGCATATTTCCTTTTATCAAGGTTGACTGAAAGCAAGTAGCCACCAGGAGGTTCTGACAGCCCAGGAATGGGCGACCCTGCCTAGGCAGTTCTGGCCTTGAATCCCGGCCAGGGCAGACACTAGGGACAAGTCTCACTATAGCTGCAGATGCCAGGGCTCAAGATGCATAATCCAGAGCTTGACAGCTGCCAAACTAGCCCCCTGAGTGCCCAAATGAGTTGGCTCTTCTGAAGGAGATGACAGGAAGGAACCAGAGGGATTGCTGTGGCTCCTCTCCAAACGTAGCATTAAAGGGAAGCCAAGAGAACCTTGCAGTTTCCTCTGTATTTTAAGAAGCACAAGGAATACAATAATCCTAACCCAGTGTATCATTGCAATACCTGGAGGAGGTTGTGAGCTAAATCCTGTACATTTTTGTGATCCTTTTTGCTTCTTAAAGCATTGATTTATTCAATCAGTTGATAAACATTTATTAAATGCTCACTACATGGCAAGCAACAAGGATACAGAGCTTCAGTAAAAGGCTGGTAACTTACCTTAAGGTAGTGGTTCTCAAACATTCTGAACAGAGCCCACTTAGGAGGGGCTGAAGGCTCCATGGCTCCCCAACCCCATCTTTTTCCTCCTTCCAGGTGGATAATTTGAGAGAGTGATTATGATGAATTTACTTTAGGATTAGCGATATATATGGTTCATATCTGAATCATAATGCTTAGTCTAATAATGTAAAACTATAGGCTAAAGTAATTTTGATGCAAATATACATTTCTTTGTACTATAGAATTAACCATGTAACCCAAAGTAAATTCATGATGATGAAGTTAAATTAATAGTAAATTCTTACTAATTGTAACAAATGCAAGGTGTTTTTCCTCCAAATGCAAAATTTCATTGATTTGCTTGTGTGTGTGTGTTTAGAGGAGGAGGTTTGCAATGTTGAGCAGCATTGCATTGCAGCCAGACTTCTTAGCGGAAAACAATTAGAACTCTCAGAAACACTAATTTTCAATTGCAAATACTAAATGTTAGAAACTTCTGGTACCCTTAGTACTTTACTAGCAAGTAGCCCTTAGTGCTATGTTAAGATGAAGCTGTATAGTATTGACCTTCGTTATCCCTAAGGACCTGGAAGAAGGTGTTCTTTTTGGATGTGTACACAGTCAATACAAGAATTTCTAAAATAGAGATATGCATATAGAAAGTATCATGGAAGAAGGAGGGGAAAGTGCCCAACTGCCTAAGTAAGGAGGGAAGGTTTTCTTGGGATCAGTGCTCTTTGAACAGGATTATAAACAGGGCATAATAATTTTACAGGTGACTAATGATACCAGAAGGGCATTCTGGGTGAAAGAAACAGAATGTACAGGGATATTGGAGGAATAGAATGATCTGTAGGTTCTTAGTCAATTACTTGCAATTCTGAAATCCCTAAAGCTTTAAAACCTGAAGGTTTTCCTTAACTTGTTTGGCAACAAAACTGACCTGACTTGATGTGAGGCTACACGTAGTTTTATATATCTCCATTAGTATTAATATTCACATATTTAGTTGCAGAAATATTAATACGTTGGTTATAGGGTGTACTACCATACCCTACTGGGAATTTTACACTAAAGATGCTACATGCACTATACTTTTGTAAGGTCTGAAGATTTCTGAATTCCACATCACATCTGCCCCAAGGGTTTCGAGTAAGGGATTTCATGTCTTTGGGCAACTACAGGCATTTACTTGCTGTTTGGGGAACAAGGGACATTTGGAGTTGTGGTGGGAGATAGGATGAAAAAGGTAGGGAAGAGTCATGTGAACCTCTTGATTTCCCTTAGAGCTCACCACTGAGGGTTTCACCAAGAGCTGTATATGTCATATGGTTTGTTAGACTCGCCTGTGTCTTGCTGCATGTGTTGGTTTCCTAGGGCTGACATATCGAAGTACCATACACTGGGTGGTTTAAACAACAGAAATTGGTCTCTCCCAGGTCTGGAGCTAGTCTGAAATCAACATGTCAGGAGGGTTGGTTTCTTCTAAGGGCTGTGAGGAAGAATCTTTTTCAGGCCTCTGTCTGTGGCTTGCAGTCGGTCGTCTTCTCCCTGTGTCTCTTCACATTGTCTTTCCTCTGTGCATATCTCTGTGTCAAAATTACCCTTTTTTGTAAGGACACCAGTCATATTAGATTAGGGCCCACCCTAATGACTTCTTCTTAACAAATTGTATCTGTCAAGACTCTATTTCCAAATAAATTCTCATTCCACGGTACTAGAGGGTAGAACTCCAACATGTGAGATTTGAGAACTCAATTCAACCTATAACCCTCCACATGTTGCCTGTTCTCAATTCCTTCTGTTTCTTATATTACTAGACTGAAGATGTAAGTGTTGCTTCTCCCTCATGGCTACTCTTCCTCTCCAAACATGTATTAAGCCTTTAATATTCACAAAACCTGTAAGTTACTTATTATTGTCCTCACTTCTAAGGATGGCTCAGAGAAGTCCAGTAACATCCCTAAGTTTACGCAGTAAATAGCAGACTTGGGATTCCACCATGGGCTTTTCTACCTCTATAGACAAGCTTTGGGGTTTTTCCTGATATATAGGTATTGGAAAATGGTTAAAACAAAATGAGGAATCTGGGGCCGGCCCGGTGGCACTGCGGTTAAATTCGCACGTTCCGCTTTGGCGGCCCAGGGTTTGCTGGTTCGGATCCCGGGTGTGGACATGGCACTGCTTGGCAAGCCATGCTGTGGTAGGTGTCCCACATATAAATTAGAGGAAGATGGGCACGGATGTTAGCTCAGGGCCAGTCTTCCTCAGCAAAAAGAGGAGGACTGGCAGGAGATGTTAGCTCAGGGCTAATCTTCCTCAAAAAAAAAAAGAGGAATCCATCCCCTGTACTACCTCAGGATGGTGTGTAAAACCTCACTTACCCCTTTTGCTACTTGCATCATGACCACGGATTCTTAAAAGTCATAGGTATAGTCATGCCAGACAGGTAGGTCCTGCCATCTCTTTCGTGTTTTACACTGTCAGCTCTGATCCAAACAGGCACTCTGCAAGGCAGCATGTCGAGGTTTCCATGCTGTTCTGTTTCACCAGGTGAATGTCTATCTCACTACACCTCTTACCCATCCACTCCCCTCCCCTTGCTAAAAGTCAGTGGTTCAATTGAGATGAAAACATAGATTACACACTCTAAAGAAGTTTACTTTACTATCTTATTTTCCAAATGTTTTACTGTCAACTTGATTCCTGTCACTCTGTGTCCTCTGTCCCACACAGAGGCAGCTGCATGCTTCGTGCCTCTTCTCCCTTTCCAAAGAACATTAGGATAAACAGAGCATTGTGGAGTGATGTGCGCATGACACACACACACACACACACACAGACACTCACACACAGGCAAGAGAGAGAGTAAAACTGAGAAAGAAAGAGAAAGAGATGGTTTATGCTTTACAAAATGTTTGCCAGCTAAAGTGGCCCTTTTCACTAGTTTCTAATCTAGCTGGGCTGAAGATGTTTCCATGGGGACTGATTTTGAGTGAGGCAAAAAGTCCGCATTTCTGGGCAGATGTGTGTCTAGGTGGGAGGTGGGATAAATAAGAGAACAGTTCTGCAGAACCCCCACTAGTCTGTGTGATTCTGCTTCATCATCATCAATTAATATTTACTGAGTGATAGCTCATGGGGCACATGGCACTGGATGCCGCTCCAAAGAGTAATATTTTATTTCCTGCCACGGGATCCTGGAGAGTTGCTACATTTCACAGCTAAATGGTGGATACTTGAACAGTTGGTTAAAGGACTCTTTCATATGTTGTTTATAAAATTATAAACAGTTATAAAACTGTGAAGTCACAGTCCTTAGAATCAAAGAAGGCTTTTATGATGATGTATCATTTTAGCTGATTATCACAGAGAGGAAGAGGGATGTATATATTACAGTAAAAACTAACTTTTAATTTTTCTGCTAAGAGTATAGTAATAACACAACTCATGAACTCCATACTACTTTTTACCAAAGTGTTCTGGAGTGCTTTAGATAAGCCCTAATACATATTTAGAATTGTTACTGGGAAATGTATTTATTGCAAGTGTTATCACATTTTCCATTTAACAGTTGGGAGAACTGAGACACTGAACATTTTAATGATGTCAATAAACTCACACATGGAACATGGGTCTGATCACATGGGCACTCTAAGCCAGGGAAAATTGAATACAATATAAATTTCTTTTCATTGTGGCCCAAGGGTTACATGTTTCTCTATAGTTGTATCACCCTCTAAATCTTCTCCCTTTCCCTTCTAACTGCCGCTTGACCCCCCACTCCACACCCCGGCCCTACTCCCAACTCAGCTACTCACACACTCATGCACCTGGTACTCTTGCTAAGATAGACTATTCAGAACCTTCTATCTTAGTCATATATTTTCCTGCCACCAAACCTTAGATTTTATTGTTTTTGCATCTGTAACACTGTGTGCTATTATCCAAATTCTGCTTGCTTAAACCTTGAGCATCTTTAAGGAGCTGCTCAAATTCTACCAGTTCTCAAGGCCTCTTTAGATATCCTTTCCTTTTTTTGCTCTTCTACCATTACACACCGTTTGGATCATGTATTATAACCACCACCGCCCCCCTCCCAGCCCCGGACCATTTCTCATGCTCTATCTACCTGGGATTTGTTTATTAGTGGGTAAATATCCTGTGTCACTGGCTGGATGCTCTCTTGGACCCTAAGGCATGAGAATGATCAATCAATAAGCCAATCAATCAAGAACATTTGTTCACTTGTCCACTGTGAAGTAACAAAACAGACACAGATCAAAGAGCATTACAGTGAGCTTCAAAGGACTTTTTTATACTGTTTTTGGTGATTCGGAATTAAATTGTTTTGTATCAAGTACCTTTTGAAAGTCTTCAGATATTATCTGGGGCTCAGAAATATCTTGATCCTGCTGAGATTTTCATCAGGTTGATCAGTAAAAGTAATGGTTTGCACTCAAGGAAAGTATTTGCCCAAGGTCAATGCCTGGGTGGGGGAATTGCTTTATTCAAGTTATTCTTGCCCTTATGTATGTGTCCAAGTACATAAATGGCCAAAGGGAGGTAGAACACTAGAGTCTTTTGAGTTTAGAACTTCAAAGAGAATGAGTCTCTTGTCGTTCATTCTCACTCAGATGGGTTTGTAAAGCTCTTTATCAAACAAAACCATGCCTAATTGCAGATGGGTTCAATACCCAGGATATAGAAGGGTTGATGGAAAAGAAAGAAGGCAGATATTTTCCCATCATGACCCATGTTTGACCACCGTAGGTTTCTCTTTTGGCCCTTTTGGGAATAAATCTGATAGGATTCATCATGTAATATTTAAGAAAGCATGCATAAATTAATAAAATATGAGCAAACATTAATTTCTGGATTCATTCAATCCAAAAATACTTACTGAGCACCTATTTGTGCAGGCATGCTGTGAGGCACCGAGAATACACTAGCGAAGAAGAAACAGACAGCATTTGCCCTACCTGAGCTTGTAGACTAGTGTGCATAACAGCAGTTCAGCAGTGAGCAGCAGTGGAGTGTGAGCAGGCTGTTACAGGGGAAGGACAGGGTACTGCGGAGGCAAGGAGAGCTACCTCACCCAGATGTGGGGGCTCAGAAGCAGGGTCATCCATAAATTGGGGACTGAAGGCTAAGTAGGAGTTAATTGGTTAGAATGAGGAGAAGAGGGTTGCAAGTAGAGGAATGGACGTGTGAAGGCCTGGGATGAAAGAGAACGTGATGTGTGTGAAGGTCAATGTGACTGCAGCACAGAGGCCAGGGGCACGATTCAGTGCTGCCCAGATGTGAGGTTTGTTTCTGTGGGAGCGTACTTCCTGGATAGGGGAGAGAGAAGCGGAGTCTGGAGTGGTCCTTGTTCAGTAGCTTTTACATAGGTTGCTTAAGATCTGACTGAGTTTGAAACAGATACTCACACAAAGACTAAAGAGGTGTTCTGACAGTTTCTCTTTAAAAAGACCATATGGCGCCGGCAACCTGAGCCCTCCCAGAAGAGAGCTCTACCCATATTTGTGCCTGGGCTTCTGTTTATAGGAATAGTAGAGAGGGGTTCAGGGAGGGGAGAGGAATAACATTTATTTTTTTAATACTCTACTAGGGACATTTACGTAGAGGTAGTTCTTGGCAATTCTTGGAGATAATGTAAAACGTGCGCTGGGGAGAGGGCTGCGGAGATGATCCTTGACATCTCTGAAGAGCTGCTGGGAGCCAACAGAGCTTCCGGGATTGAGTTTTGGTAAACAAAATTGTGTTAGAAATTGAAAGTTTCCCGTATGTTTGATGCCCTGAAGCAGTTTCCACCATTGTGATATTTGTGAAACATGCAGAAGAAAGGTGAGTAGAGAGGGTGATGATTAGGTGCAGAATTTGAGTAGTTGTATTTCTGGTACTTAGCAAGTCTGAGGTATGCCTTCATGTAGATTAGGACACAGTACTTTGTGCATAGTAGGTGTGCAAAAATATTATTGAATTGAAGTTGACTTTTGAATATGTCACTAGAGACAACAGATCAATATGGAATTTAAGGAAAATCCCAGATTCTTCTTCCATCTTAAGAACAATTTATTTACTTCTTCTGCATTATCTCAAGTACTGAGCCAGGTACTGGATGTGTAATATTCACATGACATGATGAAGAGGGGTACTCCTAATTAAGAGGAGCATAAGAAATGCCTTCACCATCAACAACACAGTTATTATGATGTCTCACTGTTCCCAAGGCGTTTTCATATGTATCTATCCTAACTCACAAAAAATTATAAAAAAGAGGAAAGAATATTGGTGGTAAAAGCAGAGAAGAATTTGTAAAATACACATTTTTTTCAAGCTCCAAGTAGCTCTTTCTGGTGCATGGATTTTGGAGCCATGCAAATTTGTGCTTAAATCTAACTTTTTCACTGGGAAGAATATGGGGCAAGTTCTTAAATTCTTTGTGTCTCCTCCAGGTCCTCCTACCTCCTGATCATTTTTTTAAGAAATGGAGATAATGCCAATTTCATGGGATTTGGTGACGATACAATGAGATATGTCTCTCTGTAAAGAGGGCCGGCCCAAAGCAGGTGTTCAATTGTGATTTGTCTCTTCTTTCAATCACCCTTTCCTTTGATCTGAAGATCCAAGCTTTTGAGCACAGCTCAGCCTTATCAGTGCTATCTATTTGTTCTGAATTATTTATTATTTTGCCAGGAATAGACAGAGGTTTACTTTTGTAAACTCTATAAGAGCAAGTTTTCTTAAATAAATTCTGTCAAGAAAATTATAGGAAATGTGTTAAATACACTTAAAAAATACTTTTCTAAAAGGTGAAATGAATAACATAGACATTAATTAAAGCTGCCCCTTTGTATATAGATAGTTCCTAAAAGAGTAAAGTGTTACACACTCTCTAATTCACTCCTTCAAATTCAGAATGGCTTTGCCATGTTGTTTGACTTAGTAGCAACCTTTCTCAACATTACAAATGCTATTTTGTTTTTAGCAATGAACACACTAAACTGAAAACACATTTGACCTAGGGGATTCCAAGGAGAGAAAAGAAATAGACTTCACAAAGAAAGAGTGATAATATGGAACAAGCACGTTCACCACTTTTTTCCTATGAAATTGAATTGTCAATACTCCTATTTTGATAAATTGCAAAACGGCATTCGTTTTCCTCTGCTTTCTTCTCTGCCCCCCACCCCCCGCCCGTCTTTTTACCTTTTCATATTTGTGTGCATTACTTGAAAGCCAGGTATGGGCTGAAGGAGGTTGAAGTAGAAAAAACAAGAAAAAGACAAACAAAAGCTTATTGATTTTTGTTGTTTGTTATCATGAAAGAATATATATTGTTGGATATGTATATGAATTAACATATAAGTTGGAATGGGAAAGTTTATGAGAAAATATCATCTCAAAAACTCAGCACTATATATAGCTATATAGTAGCTATAGAGAAATGTGCTAATGTTACTCCCTATCTTCATGATAATGCTCCTCAATAATTATTTAAAGGTATATATAATATATACTCTTTATTATGTAGAAAGAATAGGAGTTTAGATCCCAAATTTAAAACTGAGAAATCTGGACTGAGAAGCTGCTTGCCCATGGTATCATGGGACTCTGGAATAGTCTTCCAATCTTTCACGCTGACCTGGATGGGGCACATAGAAAATCCATTGCACTGATCCAGCCTCTCCTAGCAGTGGCTAGACAACCTAAAAGAAAGGTTTTTTGCAAGTCACTGTCTGACTTTTCCAGGCAATTCAACAATTTCTTTTTAAGGAAAAAAAAAGCAGCGTTTGTTTTCCTTCAAAGCATTTTTGTTCTATGATTGAGATGACATGGTTTTCGGACTGCTCCCTGCAGGAGGAGAAGCCAGACGGAAGGCAGCTTTCTCTCAGCTCTGGCAATTATAACAAAGTCATAAAACCCCAGGTAAATGGGAACTCTTTAAACATTTGCAGATATAAATCCGACACAGTAGGAAAGTGACCCAAAGGGAAGTGCTTATTGATCCATTTTCCCCCAAAGCTGTCAGTGACGAATGAACATCATCTAATTTAATAGGAATGGCTCCAAGTCTGCAACCTTGCAGGTACTCTCCCTGGCTTTTCTTTGGTAGCTGTTTGACTGTGACCAAGAAACTTAACCTTTTCAAGTATCGCTTTCCCCATCTGTTAATGGGGATAACAATGTCTCAACTCTGAGCCTTCCTATCTAAGGCAGCTTGAGGGAAATGCACTGTTGTGTTGTATAGTGTCATAAATACATTTCTTGCCAGGTTTTGTCACTTCATTTTCTCTTCAGTAGGGCTTTGTCCATCATTGTTGATTTCATTCTGTCATAGAGGACAAAGTAGTGAAGGGGGAAGTTTCAAAGTTGTGGCATTCACATGTAGTCAATTGAGATAGCCACAAGAAATTCTGACATTCCTGCCATAATCATTTGTCTTGTAAGCTGCACTGTTTCTGCAGCTAGAAAATGGTGCAAAGAGCTCTGGAAGAGACATAACTTGATCAGATATGATGTTTTCCCTGTCAGTGTTCAGGTTAAATCCATCAATGAACACTTTTTAAGGCAATTCTAGTATATATGAGGCATAGTTCTAGGAACTCCAGCAGAATCCCAAAGATGTGTATGATGAGTGCCTTACACGTAAGGATCCTAGAGAGCTCAGACAAGCCAACCCTTTGCCAAATGACCTAAGTGCAGTTTAACTCCAGTTAGCATCACTGATGTCCCGGTCTATTTGGGAGATGTCATATAAACTCACTGTGGTAGAGAATACTAGGGCTCACCCATATCCAGTTCTCCTATTCTTTTGCAACATTTGGGAATACCATGCTCCCCAGCTTCCTTGTTGGTAGGTGGGCTGTGTGACTAGCCAATTACATGTCAGTGGGTGTGACGTGTGTCTGATCGGGGCTGAAACATTTAAGAACTGAGAAAGCTACCTCCATGCTTTCCTTTCTTACCATGGTGTCTTTGAGGGTCAGGTGTTGAGATGGCAGCATGTCTAGATGGACAGAGCTTGGATCTCTGAGTCCTTGAATGGTGGAGAGACCCTAATAATCCTCATTGGACTTTATATGAGTGAAAAATAAACTTTGGAAAGATTACGCAATCAAGATATAGGGTTTCTTTTTTAGACACCACAGCATAGTCTGGCCTATTCTGCCTAATGGAAGGTTAAGTAAAATCCTAAGAATTAAGTGGCAACATAAGACAATGAGATAGTAATTGTCACCAAGAATAATCATCAAATGAGAAGTAAGCTCAGTGAGTTTCCTTAATACAAGGAGGGGTGAGATCAGTGCACATGGAAGTGGTTTGAAGGATATGAAAGATTTGGATGAGTGGAGGACAAGGACAGGAGGAAAGATGTTCCAAGAAGGCAATAGTATGATGTTGTGAGCCAAGACATGCACGGCTGCATAGGAGGGCCTCAGTGTAGTACACTGGCACTGCTACCTTGGAGAGGGGAAGTGAAAGGAAACAAAAGTTCCTATCATTAAATATTGAAAGCTACAAACCTATAGACATATAGGTAGTTATTGTTCTTAATTAAAAGGCAGGGTTTCAAGATTTTGGGCTGCATTACATTACTAACATTCAGGGGAGAGAATATCAGAGTTTATTATTTGGAAGAGAACAACTGAACAAAGACAATAAGGACCTCTGGGCAATAGGCCACTCTTGTGAAATCAATGATACCAGCTTGAGTCTAGCTCTATCCGTTGGTCCCACTCCCTGCTGAGCCGTTTCTCCAGAGGCGTGGTTTGGACAACAGCAAACTTTCACTGCACAGTGTTTGGGCCTGTAAATCAGTTAGTTTATACAGTTGAATGTGATGACTAATTATGCTACAACATTGCTAAAAGTCCCATAGAAAATGTATCTAATTTGTTTTATGCAGTTAATATTATTTTATTGAGTATGCATTATTGATTTTACAGAGTAGACAATTCTTTGAGAGATATGTTCACGAATTTGTATCAACTCTAGCACTATTCTTTTAAAGGACAGAAGATGCTGGTGAGGGACTTAAAATTCAAGTCCACATTTTGTGATTGTTAATTTTATTCCATTGTCATTTAGATTAATTTCCTCCTAGGTTACAGAAAACTAATTTTCCTATTTAAAGTCTGAATTGCCATCTCAAGCCTGGTTCTCTCAGCCTGTGTCTTCCATAAATGGCTACAGCTGGGTCCACTGCTGCTTCCCGCCTGTGGGGCCAGGCCCTATGTGCACCCCGTCTCTCTGACGGTGATTGTGATTAAACCAGGCTCTGAGTGTTAAAGGCCTGCAGGCTCTTCAGTCTGTTGGACACCTGTGGGGCTTCCCTTTGAGAGTGTTACAATGTGACAGAGATGTGTCTTTGCAGGCAGACAGACCTGGATTTCAATCTCAGCTCTGTCACATATTAGTTGCTTGACTTTGGGTAAATCAAGTTACCTCTATTTGATTGAGTTTCCACACCTGTAAGATGGGAACAGTGCAGGGATAGTAGTGGTGAGAATTAGAAGAGATGACGCGTTTCCTGTTTGAAGATAACAGGTACTATATAATCATTGCATGATCATAACTGGCAATGCTGGCAAGGTGCTATCCCAGGACTTCCTGTGGCTACATTGGGCCTGATTCGGTGTTCATCTTGAGCCTACATCTTCTGGATGTACTTAAGGCAAACTCCTCTGGAGTGAAGGCAAAGAGCCTATTCCTGCCTCTCACACCTGGTGCCTTATCACAGTTACACTCAGAATTCCCTAATATTGGGAGATGCTGCTAATTTAGCCTTTGTGATATCTGCATCTTGAAGCCAGGGTCTTCCTAACCAAGGTACCCCATATGAAACTTCTGAAAATAGCTTTTTTAAAAAAATTGAGGTTATGATAGTTTACAACCTTGTGAAATTTCAGTCGTACATTATTATTTGTCAGTCATATTATAGGTGACCCACTTCACCCTTTGTGCCCACCTCCCACCCCCCTTGCCCCTGGTAACCACTAATCTGTTCTCTTTTGTCCACGTGTTTCCTTATTTTCTACATATGAGTGGAGTCATACAGAGTTTGTCTTTCTCTATCTGGCTTATTTTGCTTAACATCATATCCCCAAGGTCCATCCATGTTGTTGTGAATGGGATGATTTTATCCTTTTTTATGGCTGAGTAGTATTCCATTTTATAAATGTACCATATCTTCTTTATCCAGTCATCAGTCAATGGGCACTTAGGTTGCTTCCACATCTTGGCTATTGTGAATAATGCTGCAGTGAACATAGGGGCGCATGGGTCTCTTTGAATTGCTGATTTCAAGTTCTTTGGATAGATGCCCAGTAGTGGGATGGCTGGGTCATATGGTGTTACTATTTTAGTTTTTTGAGAAATCTCCATACTGTTTTCTATAGTGGCTGCACCAGTTTGCATTCCCATCAGCGGTATATGAGAGTTCCTTTTTCTCCATGTATTCTCCAACATTTGCTATTAAAATAGTTTTTTTTAATCTTAGGATTGTATGAAAACGACTGAAGGATTTGATAAATATGACTATACACTTGCCTTTTAATGAGAATTAAGTACAATTTACTCTATACTAGCATTTCCAAAACTGTGTCCCAGGAAATACTAATTCTCTGAACCGGTCTAAATGTTAGAAGGATAAAACATAGGATTCTAAGGATTAAATACAATTGAAAAATGTTAGGTTAAATCACTGTTTTCTTTTAGTTCAGTATTTCTCACGGCTTTTGTATTCTAATTTGCACCATGGATCTCTAAGAGACCTGATATAGAGTGGGCATGCAACAAATATTTGTTCCATGGGTGAATAAACAAATGAATGGCTGAGTTAAACCTAGATTGCTTTTCTGGATCCAGTTTTGGAGCCGTATCAGCTTCCCTGTGCCCCTCACCTCTCATCCCTTCCTAATGCAGGCCTAGACCCAATTTGTTCTCCTTCTCTACTAGCCATATATTTTTGCAGAACTGCGTGTGCCTGTCCCAATTCTCAGGTTTGAGAGAAGACACCAGAGCTTCTGGTTAAGGATTCAGGAAAGCTACTTTCATGCTTATGAGTCCTTATAGCACGGATATAGTGACCCCAATAAGTCTCAATCAGTATCCTGTCAAGGTAGACCTCTTTTCTTCCTGGAATGCTCGGCTCTTAAAAGAAGCACCCCAGGTAGGCCTTGTCTGTAGTGGTCAGTCTTGCAGGTCTTCTTCAGAGGCTCACCTGTCTTGTCCTTCTGCTCCTTCTCTACACAACCTGGCAATTACCCTTTGGAAATCACCAGGTGGTTTGTTAACTTGTTTCCCCAAGCAAAATAAGGGGTCCTTTGAGAAACTGAGCACCGCCTTTGCTTTAGAGAGACAATTCTAGAGGTGTCTCAGCAGAGGTAAGGCACAGGTAAAATGGATCATTCTGCTTGGATGATGTGGGCTATTATAGCTTTTAATTCCTATTCTCCTTCTCATACCATCCAGGACCACTGTGATGTGTGTGTGTGTGTGATGTCTCATCGGGAATTTTCCCATAGTCATTTACCAATAGAATTTCCAAAAGAAAGTGCATAGAATTTTCCTACTACCTGACATTCAGCTAAACCAGACCTAACAACCCTCTCCTCTCTCAGCAGTAGCTGGAGAAATAACAGCCATTGGATAGGAGAAGGTGAAGCCATTCTGAGTGGCAGCTCCTTATTATGCAGAGATTCTGGCTAGGGTCGTTGTTGCCAGGGCCCCTATGTTGACCTATCACTTCACATGCAGAGCACCAGGGACTGAAGGCCTGATCCATGCATGATGACTGGGCAATAGACAGGGAGGAGAGGGCTCAGTGAAGCTCAGATGGTCTCTGCGTTGCCCTCAGGATCTTATCTTCAGTGCTTTCAATTGATATTCCTGCTTCAACATCTTGTCCTTTCAGATAAAAGTAACAAGTCTCATTAAAAAAATGACAGCAAGTATGGATTTGGCAAACTGATATAGAAGACAAGTCAGGCCCCAGCAATCAGAAGGGGAGGACCTATGTCATTAGTTGATTCGAGGACTTAATCATCTATAAGTTTGGTGTGAATTAGTACAGGTGGTCCATAATTTGAATGAGACTTCTTCTCCACGAGCCCCCAAATGGACATACTTTCACGGATCCAGACTATGGCAAGAAGAGAAACGCACTTGCTGGATTAGCCGAATCTTTAGTGTGTCCTCCAAATACCTCATTCACACAGAATCCAACCTGAAGTTGTTTCACAGACATTTCTCCCTCCTTAAGAGGCCCAGCTATAGTGATTTAAGATGGCAAAGAGATACACACAACTCGATGTAATTTTTAGTGGGAGAGTTAGGGAAAGAAGGAGCATGGGATGTGGGAATTGATTGGATGGATTTTGATCCACTATTAATGGCCCGTGACATGCTAATTATGTTTCTAACTGTTTGGTGAAAAGAGTTTCCTGGGGAAGACGCTTCCCTCTCTTGACTGTTTTCTTTGCTTTAGTCTTCACTTTGTGGCTGACAGAACTCACAAGGGTGGTTCTTTGACCCAGCTCCAAAAGCATAGTAACTGATGCTTTGAATGAGAGAGGAGCTGTGGTGTGAAGGAGCAGTTTCATGTATAGAAAACAGAGGCTAGAGGAGGGAAGGAAGCAAAAGCTTCTCTTGCAAAGGGCTCTTTCCGAGCTTGGAGGCCTGTGGTGGTGCCACCAGCAGCAGCACAGATTGTGCCCTTCTCCTCAAAGCCTGGGCTGCCTGCTGTGGTGACAGCTCTGTGGGGAGCCCGAGTGGGTGGGAGCACCCACGCGGCCCGGGGCTACAGGCTGGACACATTTCGGGAGAATGTGGTGGAATTTAGGCATGACTTCGGATTGCAGAAACGCTTTTGTTTTTCCAACAGATTGGATCCCACAAGTAAACAACACGCACAGACACATGATTCGTTTTAACATGAAATCTGCCCAGATGAAGTGCAAGGCATGGACCATATTGAATTGTCTTTGTTTTAAGACTCTTTGTCTGGAATGATGCCTCATTTGAATATGAAAAATATGTTCCTTTTTGCAATGGTCTCTTCCCCCTCATTTTTCTTTCAAGGAACATCTCCCATTTACCACTGAGAAGCATAAAGTTTTTCCTTTGTTAAAGAGTAGAGGGAACGGCTTAGTGGCTGAAAGGAGAGATGTCAGGAAAATTGCACACACTTGCTTAAAATTTTAAGTTTTATTTTAAGATTGAGGTATCTGCTTTTCTTATCCCGGGTGGACTTTGAAGGAAGAGTAGAAGCTTACAAGACAGAAGGCAGTGTGTTAATTTTCTATTGCTGCCATAACAAATTGCTACAAATTTAGCAGTTTAAACAACACTCATTTGTTATCTCACAGTTTCTGGAGGTCAGAAGTTCAGCGTGGTGTATATGGGAAGGTAAAGGGAGACATAATCAGTATTTTTAGTATTTTACAATCATTAGGATGATTGATTGTATTTTAGGAAGAACACTGGAGATAAGGAGACTAGTTAGGAGTCATGATGTGGTCTACACTTGCTAACACCCACTCTTCATGCTGTCAGCAAAGGACCTCGCTACTAGTACTGTATAGTGGTTAAGTGGGGAGTGAAGGATCAGATGGCCTGTGTTCAACTCTTGGCTTTGCTATTTATTAAATTTATTACTGTGGTCAAATTATTTAATTCTACTTAGCTTGAATTTTCTCATATGTATAATGAAGATAATAATAATACCTAGCTTATAGGGATGTTGTGAGGATAAGTGAACTAGGGAATATCCTGGCATAAAATTAGTAGTCAATAAATGTTTGTAATTTTTGTGATTACTTCCTTCTGTCCCTGTATCAGAAAAATGGTTCAGAGTAATCCATAACAAGCCAGGAATGGTTTGAATTTAGCTTCTGTTCTCTCTCTTCCATCAGTTAGCTGTGTGATCTTCCCTTGTTTGTGTCACAGCTTTGTCACTTTTAAAATAAAGATGATGTTACTTATGCTAATCATGTCAAAAGGAAGTTGGTGATGTGAGAGCACTTTGAAATAATTGTTGGTTATTTATGAAATGTATATGATTATTCAGAAGAAAAAAATCCTAATTTCTTTTAGCTCATTCTCTATGAGAGTCACCCTACAACTAATGGAAGAAGTCCAGGAAATTTCCTGTGGGCCCATCATTCAACAGGACGTAGAGAAAACCACTCATCATGAAGAGCATGTTGGGAATGGACTTCCCAATCGATGGGCAAAGTAGCTGGCTAGCTAAGGGATGTGACTTAAGAGGTGTCAAAAAGTCAGACTGCCCCCAAAATCTCTTCTATCAATCCATAGCAAATGCCCCAAATACTAGAGATTTTTTCTTTTCCAATATTAAGATCTAAAAAGCAATGTGATAGAGTACAAAGGACACTTGACTCAAAGCAGGAAATCTGCATTCTAGTTTGGTTCTGGGACTAAATAGCCATAAGTCCAGTACCCTTTTGGGTCCTATTTGTGAATGATGGAGGTTGGTCTAGGATGATCTCTAAGGTCCTTTCTTTCTTTAAGATTCTATGAACTAGATTGCTGAGACAGGGTGGATTTGTAAAATTTTTGATCTTAGTGTGTAAAAGTTGGACAACCATTGTGGTGAACAGCACATGCTCCAGGAGGATTACTCTGAGAGAGGGCCATTGTAGGGTTTCTGCAGGCAACAGAGGAGATTGGCTTGGATGGGACCAGAGTTGGGCCTGAAGGGGCATGAGGGAGAGGGTGAGGCAACAGAGGAGATGGTGAGGTGCAAGGAAAGGATGCCATGCAGGCCCTTGACCACTTTCCCGGCCCTGCTGACAATCTCTGAATAGAGGGATCATCTATTCAGACATTTGATCCATACTACAAAGTTACCAGCCTGTTTCCTGGGGTGATTGAACTCTATTGGAGAAAGCTGCATCTATAAATGAGGCTAATACTAATTTATTTGTCTGAAGAAAGGGGGTCAAGGTATATAGCTTTTGGATGTTCATTTAGCAATGAGGTACATTTATTCCGGAATGTATGTTATTTCGCTTGCCTCAAAAGAAGCCCCAAAATTTAGGGTTTGTATGTCACAGTTTGAGGAAAACTAGAATGGGGAGCAGAAAACCTGATTTTAGTCTGAACTCTGGCACTAAACAGAGATGTGAAGTTGGGCTCTCTGTAACCCATCTGGGTCTCTTCCCTTAACAGTGATGTAGAGATAATAATAGCTGCCCTACCAGTCTATAAAGGTATGTGAAGTGCTCTGCACAGTCCTTTGCACTTAGTAAATGCTCCATAACTATGAGCTATTATTTTCCCAGCCCTGGGACAGTACCTGGAAAATTTGAGACAGTCAAAAACTAGTCATTGAATCAAAGAATGAAAAAAAAAGGAGTGTTGTGAAGTACAAAATAAGTCAATATGTGAAGTGCCACATAAGAATAAGCTATACTCTGTTAAATGAAGCAGCATTTCCACACATATAGCAACATTGTAGAAAAATTCTTTGACGTTAAAAATCTCTTCTTATCAAAGTGAAGTGGATGGTATAATTGCTAGTCTGTTACCTTATATCAGAGATAACTTCCCTGAACACCATATCTAAAATAGAAATCCCTCTAATTACTCTCCTCCTTTTATTTTGCCTTATTTTCCATCTCAGCATGTACTGTTACCTGATAAGTCTATTTTTATTTGTTTATTATCTGACTAGCCCCACTGAATGTGAGATCCATGAAAGTAGGTCCTTTACCTGTTTTTGTCTTTTCTCATTGCTGTAAACTGAATTTGTAGAAAAGTACATGATACATAGTAGACACACAAGAAAGATGATGAATTAATATCTTTTGGGGATGCTTCAGCTGTGAGAATGGCTTTTCTTACTTAGTCAAGCCCCTTTTACTCTATCAGCCATTACTGAAAGCCTATAATGCATTACATCTAGTTTTAAAGCAATAGCAGTCATTTTTCTGGATGGCTCATAGTAGTTATCATTGCATATAGATGAATCTTATGATCAGGACCTGGAAGTTGTTGTCGCATTAGGGATGGTCAGGATAATTGCTTCCCAAATGGAGGTACCCCAATCCCAACAGCTACAGGGTTGTCTAAGTTAGGAGCAACACCAATAACTCTGCTCTGTGCCACATAAAAAATTAATAGCCATAAAAGTCAAATTGGCTTCCTCACTAGCAAATGAACTTTACTACCCGCTTTAGCTTACAGACTCTTAGTAACCAATATGTAAAGAATACCAACCAGGGAAAGATATTTTCCTGCTTTATAGGCTTTAAAAAAACCATTTAATTCAATCTGGCACCCAGGCTGAATGTAAAATAGCTGCAAAGCAGTATTGATGGGACAACACATGATATAATTAAATCTATGTATCAATCCATCAAGTGTAAGATAAAAATCAATCCCCTGCAAACAGACACCTTCAGGCAGGAAAAAAAGCAGAGGTTTGCTGCAGCCCTGCTCCCACATTGTTCCCTGTTGGTCCCTTCTTGGAGCCATGCTCTCGCCTGCTCCAAGACTATCCTTTGGTATTTTCTGGAGCTTTGGTATTTTGTGAGGCTCTGAATAAAATCTGAAGTTTTGAGCTTACATGGAGCTTTTGAAGTTAGCCCTCTCTGGAAAAATGACAGAAAGTGACTTTCCCATGTAGATCACAATGTGGCAAGAAGCTCTGACCTAGAATCTAAAATCCACCTGGAGAAATTGTTAAACTTGCAGATTCTTGGGGTGCATTCCAGAGATTCTGATTTTACTGATGGTGGTCCCAACACCATACTTCAAAAAATAGTGTCATTGGCAGCCACAAGCCCTGGGTGAGAATCCAGGCTCCATCATCCACAAATTCTATGGTCTTGGGCAAAATAATGACTTGTTTTCTAAACTTTAATTTTCTCATTTGTAATTTAAGTTTATGGATGATAAAGTGCTCTGGATACAGTCTCATTTAATCCTACTTTATAGGATAGTGTGGGAGTAAATGAGGCAGTGGATGTAAACCATTTAGCTCCGAGTCTGACAAATGTTGTACTATTGTTGCTGCCTGTAGCTAGATGTACTGAGTTCTTCCTGTATGAGGTGCACTGTTGTAAGTGTTTCACATGGATCCGCTTTCTTAAATCTCAGGTAGGTACTGCTATCATGCCTGTTTTATACACTTGAGAAAACTGAGGCACAGAGAAATTGAGTAACCTGTTTTAGGTCAAAGAACAATGAGATGGTAGAACAAAGACAAGAATCCAAGTTTGTGTGATGTCAGACCCCACATACTTCATCTGCTATTATTACTTATTTTCAGCTGGATCCCCCCTTTTTTCTTCTAGCCTTACAACTGGTTGTCATTAGCCCCACATTGATGTCATCTTCTTTATTACTCTGTTGTTCTCCTACACGTTCTGTCACCGATACATTTATTGGTGAAGAGGAACTCAACATATACATTCTAAAATAAGAACCTACCTCACAGAATTTAAGAAGTGCAAATAATCTACTATTCCAAAAAGTTCCAAATAACCTACTATTCTAAACAAAAAAATTACATATTTTTATGTATAAAATCAACATTAGGTGACAAGTCAGAAAAACTATTGTAGGTTTTTTGGTTCAGGGTAGTATGCATCCTCAAAAGGGATCAGTAAGGAAATATCTAAAAACCAAATTGAAAATGCAGTATAACAAATTTAGTTTGTTTATGGATAACTATGACCAGTGGAATTGTGGGTAATTTCTTTACTCCTTTAGAATTTTTGTCTTTTCTGAATTTTGTACCACGATGAACTCATGTTACTTTTGTAATCAGAAAAAAAAATGCTTTCTTCAAATAAAAAGCAAATTAATTGCAAATAGAACTTCACAGTATTAGTCCTGTATTTCCTCAGGCAGCTCGCTCCTAGGCAAGCATCCTGGTCACCTCCATAGGACACTGAGAGAAAAGCTGATCTATATTTTGGTGCCAAGGGGAGGAAGGAGGGGCTGGTGAGAGAGGGAATATTTTAAAACTCTGTGAGCTCTGTTAGAAGCATGCCTCAGTTCACTGACCTTGAAAATTAACCTAGGGTAACCAGAGGACTAAGCCCCAGAATAAACAAACAAGCAAGAAAATTCATTTCCACTTCCTACCAAATGTTAACAACATGTTGTGTTTTCATGATGCCAAAACTTATTAATTTAATGAAAAACAACATCAGTCAAGTCATTGGAAACACACAAAAATCAATATGGGTGTTATTTTATAGATCAAGCTATCACTTTATAGATGGAATTTCTCTACTATTTATGTATTTGTTTAGTTACCACTTGACATAGTTAGAGGTCATACTGGGTTCTGAACAGATCCTGGTGCCTCCAAGAGAATCATTATGAAAATACTACGTTGCAAAAGGAAATGTGATGAAAAAGGCCCTAGTACCTTTCAGGGCTATAAAAGAACCATTGGAAACGTTCCATTTTCTAAAAAAGTGATCGCTAAATTTTTTTTGATAGCACAGTGCAATCCATTTACTACTAGGTTGGAAACCTTTTGGCATAAAGAGATTGTAGACTGTATAGAACAATCTTCCACACCAATAACAATCTCCCAGTCACACTGATGCATTAAACTACTTATAATAAGAGTCGCTTGGTAGCTAATGGGAAAGGAGGCTCTGGAATTAAGCTATTTCATAATCTTTTATATTAAAGCAGAGCTTCTGAGGAGAGACATTATTGTACATTCCTGAGAGTGTGGAGAGGAAAAGCCAATTACTTGAGTTAGCTAAAGAAGACATACCTACAATGATGATATTTCACATTTATAAATGATAATACTCTCAAATATTTGACGTGTTTTCTGATCTATTTTATCTCTCTGTTCCTGTCACAGCTCTACATCAGGTAGACATTTTCACTGCAGATTGGTGAAGAAACCAAGGCATGGTTAAGTCATTTGCTCAGTTACTGGGAGCGTAAAAACTATAATAGAGGCCATTATACCTGCTAAGTTGGGCCTTACTTACACACCTTTTTTTGTCTGTTTTGAGGATTTGTGTCATGGCTTAAAAATATCTGTGTGAAAAGTAAAAAACAAATGAGCAAAAAGAAAAAAAACCCAGCACCCAGTTTTCTTTGCCTGCATAACATTTAACATCAAGACTTGCCCAAATCAATGAATACAAAGTGCAGTGTTCCAAAAAGTTTGGGTAATTGACTACTATTTTTCTTCTTATCCAGATGCTTTGACATCATTTATACCCAGCTGAAGTTAAGATATGGGCAGATGTAGAGATGCACAGTAAAGATTATCTACATCAAATTATGCATTTTATAGGAGTTGTGATTTAGGTTTTAATATAGCTAGATGTTTGTCACCTTTAGATTTGTACCAAAAAGCAATCAGTGGAAATAATGAGGACAAATCGAGTGATACATAATAGAATCTCATGCTTCACGTAGGATTTTTGGAAAAATTTATTAAAAAGATTTTCCAGTTTAGGCTCTTGATGATGTGTTGCTGACTACCCTTGGCTATTAACAGGAAAAGAGATTGAAATGAGGTAACTGGGATTCCTATCATATGGGCCTGATGTGCTGACACTGTCTTTGTGCCGGGGATTGACTGAGATACAGCACAGAAATAAACAAAAATAAGAACAAACTGAGACTCTGCTCCCATGGTGCTTAGAGTCTAGTGGGTGAAGAAAGAAAGAAAAAATATATACCATCACAGGTGGTAGTAAGTAGAAGGATGAAAAATACAAAGGTAAGAAGAAAGAGATAGTAACTGGGGTACTCTTTCAGATAGGGTGGTCAGGCAAGGCCTTTTTTTTTTGATGAGGTACAATTTTAATAATATATTTCAATCAATTTATGCTTATGTTAAAAAGGCTGAGATTTCCAAAGATAGTGGACATGAAAAGATTAAAGCAATCTGTGATGACACAATCACATTATGTTCATCTTTTGTCCACCACGCTGCTTCCTCTGCTGGAAGCTTCTCCTTTGCTCCCGCATCCCAACCTGCTTTCCCCTTTACCACGATTCTGGTAAGTTCTGTTTATTCTTCAGTCTCAACTTAGATGATCCCTTGCTCAGACAGGCATCATCTTTTCAATTCCCCCTAAACACTCCATATTTGCACTTTTGTCATAGGAATCACACTTGCAATGGTGCGTTTAATCATGTGAGTCAGTTACTAGAGTGCTAGATCGTTCTTCTCTATTCACCTTTGCATTTTCTTGCTTTTCTCCCTGTAAATGTAGAGACTTAAGGTACGAACAGAAGAGTTTATTTTCTATTTGGAGGATTGGAGTCGCATGTCTAAACATATAAAATAATACAGAATGTTTGAAATTCAATTATAATCACATTATTGAGGGCAGCAAAGATGGGCAACAGTACGTGGATTCTAGAGTGACAAGAAAATGGTTTTAGAATGTTTCTGTTTTTGCATTGTCAAGATGGAACTAGCAGTGCACTTTTCTGCTGTTGTTGTCTGCTCTTCTAAAGAACCATATCATGTAACATACTCTGGTAACTGAAGTCACTAATAGCTCTTTCAGCTAGTAGGTTGAAGTTGACTAGGGATGCTAGTTACACCTTCTTGGGTTTATTTGGAAAAGCACTTCATAAGCTCAGTTATAAACTACAGAAAGGAGCCTATTATGACTATCAGTAGACTTAAAAAAGGGAGTGACATCTCTAGCTCACTTATCATTAAAAACATTCTGCTTGCTAGGTAGAAAATGTATTGCAGGGGATCAAAGAGTAAGAAGAGAAACTATTTAGGAAGCTATGTTAATAGCCCAGACAAGAGAATATGGTGGCTTAGACTAGAGTTGTGGAAAGGGAGAAGAAGAGAAGTGAACATATTTGAGATGTGTCTTTGAAACAGGATCAAGAGGACTTATTTTATGGATTAGATACAGGGTGTGAGGGAGCCAAAGGTGCTTGTTGGTTTTTCCATGAGAAGCTGGCTGAAAGGTGGTGCCATTTACAGAGACAGTGAAGCTTAGACAGTAGGTGAGCGAGACTGAGTTCCGCTATGGATACTTCAAATTCTAATTGCCTGATTATATGTCCAATTCTCCTTTTTTGGATTTAAATTTGCAAATTATTACATTTATAATATTTTAAAATGATTTCCTAAACTGTTCTTTTCTGTTTTATTTGAACTCCTTTTAAGGATAGAATACTTTTGTACTCCTTGTATTTCTGGGGAATTAGTTCCACATTGCTTACTCTTTGTCTCCCTGTCTTGCCTCTTTTTTTTCATTCACTCTATGTGCCATCTCCCTGCTTTCCTTGGTTTAAGAAAAAGCACCAAACTGAGAACATCGCATTTGGGAACGAGCCTCCACCAGCTGTATGACTCTGGAAGAGCCAATGAATATTTTTCTGAGCCTCATTTTCTTCATCTGAAAAATGAGGCAATTAGAGGTGATCTCTAAAGTTCCTTCTATTTTGAAAATTCTGTAATTGGTATTTTTTTCTCTGAGATGTTTCAAATCCAATATATACTTGTAAGTTTTACTTTCTAACTGTTTCAAAGGAATGCATTTTTATTACTTATTTATTGATTTATTTTTTAATTTTTGAGGAAGATTAGCCCTGAGCTAACATCTACTGCTAATCCTCCTCTTTTTGCTGAGGAAGACTGACACTGAGCTAACATCTGTGCCCATCTTCCTCTATTTTATATGTGGTACACCTTCCACAGCATGGCTTGACAAGCAGTGCATATGTCCGCAACTGGGATTCGAACCCTGTGTCGCCGAAGTGCAATGTGTGAACTTAACCATTGGGCCACTGGGCTGGCCCCAGAATGCATTTTTAAAAAGAGACACTTTAGAGGTAGTCAATTCAACCACTCACATGAAAGGCGAGGGAAGTAGAACCTTGAGATATGCTTCCCTACTTAAAAAATGAGACTAAAGATGGTAATGGTCGTAAGAATAATAACAATAATGTAAGAAGAACACCTACATCAAAAGATTCTTGTGGGACTAAAATCAGATGAAATATGCAAAAGTGCCTAGCTAGGAATAAATGTTCAATAAATTTTGGTTCTCACAATGATTATTATAGTTAGATATCATGTGACTTGACCAAGGATGTCTGACCAGCAAGTGGCAGAGCTGGAACTACACTGTTTCCTTCAGAGACACAAGCCTTCCATTTCCCTTTGAGGCCCTTCCTGTCTTCTCCCCCAGCAATCAGAGCTGAACATGCTTCACACTCTGTGCAGACAGTGCACTAAAATGGTGATGAGTCTACTTTAGGGAAGAGATAAAACCTGGGTTTGAAACCAGGTTCTGGGACTCTTTATCTGTGTGACCCTGCATGAGCTACTGAATGTTTCTGAATCTCAGTCTCCTTGTCTGTAAAATGAGGATAATAATAATGGGTACCACGCTTAAAGAGATGTAGTGAGGATAAATGATGTAATGTATGTCAAGTAATTGGCAATGTTCATGGCATGATAAGGTCAATAAATAGTATGTCTCCTAATTATCTGCCCTCCCAACACTTGCTAGGTGGCAGAAGTTCTCCACATTGCTTACGTAGAAGATATTACATGTAGTCTTTTTTTTTTTTCAGGGAAGATTCACCCTGAGCTAACATCTGTTGCTGATCTTCCTCTTTTTTTTCCCTCCCCACAGCCTCAGTGCATGGTAGTATATCAAAGTTCTAAGTCTTCCTAGTTCTTCCACTTGAGCTGTCACCACAGCATGGCAACTGACAGACAGGGAGTGTGGTTCCACAACCCGGGAAGCCGAACCCAGGCAGCCAGAGTGGTGAAAGCGCCAAACTTTAACCACTAGGCAGGCCATCTGAGCTGGCTCGTACATGTACTCTTGAAGGAAGCTCTAGACACTGCCAGTGATGGCAGACAAAGATATCAATTTAAACACTGCCCTGGGAAATACTGTCAGAGCAGTTCAGTTTGGGTAGAAGATGACAACAGTGCTTCAGGCCTAGACAGCAACGAGAATGGATTGGACAGGAGGATGGAGGGCCATTGGAGGGAGGTCTCCAGGAAAGAAATGAAACTGTTAGATTATCCAGTGTGTTTGAATATGAAAAATATTATTGGTATTTGACAGATCTGTTGAAACATTTAAAAATGTTAGTGATACATCATGTAAGTCTAACTAAACAACACAAGTAATGTCAAGAAAATATGAATAGTAAAGAAAATATTATCATTATACGTCATTTAGCTTGATGAAGGTTATCAGACAGTCAAAATCATTTAAACACTGATACCTGTGTACCTAAAAGTACTAACTTCACTCTATTGGGAAGATGGGTGGGGGGGGGGTGGAAGGGATGGAGTTGCGGCTGGTGGTGATGAAGAGCTAAATTTTCATCCAAAATGACAAGACGTTAAAGAATAATATCTAAATTTAATAAATAAAAAAGCAGTATTTGTATTTAGAAACATGAAGGCAATTGTAAGAAAAAGCAGCTAAAGGAGTTGAAAGTGGTCATATGCGGAGAACAGGACAGGGGAGTGGGGAGTGGTGGGAAGGAGGCCACTGTCTTTTCTTGTATGCACATATGTACCGCTGGACTTTTAAAATGATGAGTACTTTGATTAAAAAAATAGAAAAAAGACGTGATTTACATGTATCTTTACTTTTTGTATCGTTCCTAAATGAGATAAAAATGAGTGATCTGTAAAATTTGTGTAAAGCTTTTTCTTTTAAAATGCTTATCAAGACTCACAGTGGTTTTAGAATGATAAATCCCACACATTATATATAAGGATGTCTATAAAATGCAATATTGAGCAATAGATTTTTTCTGACATTTAGATACAAACTTATTGTTAGTGTTGGAAATAAAGCTTGTATTGATTATATTATATATGCAAGATAGTAAACCTTTATATTTTAATTTAGATAATGGTTTACTTAGCCAAAAAGATGATTGTGATAGGCTCATTTTCTGGTTTTGTTTTATACTTTTCAGGAAAATATCCTACCATGCATTAATTTTGTATTTTTTAGCAGATCCTGTAATCTTAAAAACAATATACTGGTAATTCTTATTTGGGGAAGGAGGTGAATGATGTGCTAGTGTAATCATAGAACCAAATGGGAAGTTAATTTCTTAAATTACTTCCCACCTTGGGTATTCAAAATACATCTTCGATGCCATGGGGAACTCAGATGTAGGTTCTTATCAGAATATGAGAAAAGTGGTTTTTGAAAATATTCCTTAGGTTGATTCTATTAAGACCTTACTGAGACCTACATTATAAACTCAATCCATTATTTCCATGGTTATATTAAAACCTGATATTCCCATATAAAGCTTAAAAATAATATTAATGAGATTGACTCAAGTAATTTTTAGGCATGATACTATATTTAAAGTAATCCACTTGAAGTGGGGCTTCTGTTTCCAGTAAAAACGAAGTAATAGAAACTGAATTTACACTTCTACCTAAAACAACCAAAGATGGACAAAATGTGTGAAACAAGTTTGAAGACATTGGACCTCACATTCCAGGCTATAAAGCAGTCTCAATAAATTTAAAAGGATTCAAGTCACACATTCTCTGACCACAATGGAAATAAATTAGAAATTAATAAAGTAGTCCATTTAATAAATTAGCAAATGAAATTATTTATATTATACAACAATTCAAGCAAAAATATCTTTGAGTTTTAGGGGAAAAAATCCTCTCAGTTTCCATCCCTCAGGAGGAAAAATCATGTTGGAGTACAAAAATGGGCAATATAGAAATATCATTTTAGGTATGAGTTTCACTGGCAAAATAATGTGAGTACTAGAAGGAAATAAAACTTATTCAGCAAATAAACGTGCTCTTGAGAAATGAAATGAATTAGGGACTTTGAGATCTAGAAGGTTTAATGCATGGGGTAATTTTATTTTCTTCTTGAATTGCGTATATATCCTAAAAATCAGTGAAACACGTTTCAGTCAGACAACATTTAAATAGAATTTAAATGTCTTTGAACTAATTTTTTTCCATAATGGCTGTCCTTTGGGGAGGATAGACATTTTCAGATTAGTTCTACCATACGTGTATACAGCTAACTCACTTTATCTATTATTTCTGCTGAACACATCTATTGCTATTGTGGAACTCTTCACTGACTTCCAATTACATCTCATCTACTCCCACGTCTGTGCCTTTGCTCATATTGAAACTCCACATGAGTGCCTTTCCTGGCTCTTTCGATCTTACTCTCCAAACCCTGTCTATTTAAGTCCCATCTTACTTGCTATAGACTTTCCTTCAACTATTCTGACCTGCCAGTGATGTTCCTTTCTCTGAACTCCTATAGAATTTCGTATACCGTCATGTGCTGCATAAGACCGTTTCTGTTAATAATGATCTGCGTATATGATGGTGGTCCTGTAAGATTAGTACCATATAGCGTAGGTGTGTAGTAGGCTATGCCATATAGATTTGTATAAGTACACTCTGCGATATTTGCACAATGACGAAGTGATCTAAGAGGCATTTCTTAGAACATATCCCATCACGTGCCGCATGACTGTATAATCAAGACTAAAGAAGTATAATACAGACTCTCTTATTCATTAATTTTTAATTCAGTGGGTTTTAAACCATAGTATACATAATAATCATGTGGGAGTGATTGTAATAATGCAGGTTTTGAGCCAAATTCTCAGAAAGATCAATCCACTAAAACTAGAGGATCAGGAATTTGTATTTTGCCAAAGATCTCAGGATATCCTGATGTGGTCTGCACATTACACTTTGGAAAAAATCACCACCTCTTAATGATTTTCTTAATGGATTTCAATAATTCAATCTAGTTTACTGATGGAGATGCACAGTGTCTAATCCTTGCTTTATATCTTTATATCAACAAGTAGAGTGCTAAGCACATAATGGATGCTCAATAAATGCTCTTCAATTTATTGAAGCAGTGCAGTTACCCATTTAATGTATGTACTCTTCACTTATTTCTGTTTATAATGATTGTATAGCCAGGTATCATAATTTCTAAAACTTTTTCTAAACTTGTGATTTCGTTCTTTATTTGAATAGTAGAATTTTAAAACTGGAAGGGATTTCCCAAATTAACTTGGCTTAGTTCTCTCATTTTTTGATGAAGCTATTGAGGGCACGGGAGGTTAAGTGACTTACCCAAGTTCACGCAGTTCATTAGTGAGAGAGCTACATCTACAGAAGCCAAGTCTCCAGGCTTCCCAGCCCAGGGTTCTTACTGCTGCACACGTCTCTTACTAAGAAATTTGCCCAGTAACTCTAGGTAGTGACACACGTGATGAGATTTTGAACATCCATTTCTCAATAAGTTAAGTGACTAAAATCTTCATGTCATTCTAAAGAACTCACAGCAGCTGTTGCTTTAACTTATTTGGTCTGGATAATTTTGGGTCAGATAATTCCCTGTTGTGAGCCTGTCCTGTGCACTGTCGAAATTTTAGCAGGATCCCTAGTCTCTAATCGCTGGTTGGCAACAGCACCCTTTACCCTAGTTGTGCCAATAAAAAATGTCTCTAGACATTGCCAAATGTGCTCTGGGAAACAAACTCACTTCTAGTGGAAAACTTCTGCTTTATGCAGACAAGGACATAGATGCTGGGAGGCTTGGATTCTTAGACTCTTCGAAGAGTCATAAAGGGTCTTTCAAGACCCTTTCAAAGCAGAGATTTGTGCATGCAAGGATGCTTTGCATTTGAAGCAATCACCGTCTGAAGAAACTGTACACATACATTGTAAACAAAAGGATAGTGAAGAGTGCAGTGTAATGTTATAAAGTAGAATGTACTAAGGCATATGATGGTGTGAGTTAGATGGAATTTTATGGCTTTTTTATTTATATGAATTTTTATTATGCTCCTTTTTATTTTATTCCTCGGTGCTGCAGAGCCTATTATTTCTTTAAGTGGTACATTATGGTGTAAAGAGTGGTTTTCATCTTCTATAAACCAACGTATATAAATTGTAGACATGAAGTATTTATCTTGCGGATTTTTCAAAAGCCAAGAAAAATTATGCAGATACACTCTTTGGAAAATGTAAATACATACAATGCTTTGTTGTATGTGTCTTATCTCTTTTTTTCCCCTCCCCGTTCCTTGAACGCAGATTAGGGGAGCTTATTTGACCACTTTAGTCAGGTTTGACCTTAATGGAATAATTCCTTAGTGGATATCTGCTCGTCTTTGCTACTGTGCTGAAAGAAACAGCATCTTTTTGTTCTCACAGGATAGGAAATATGAACTGAAATTTAACAGACGAACAACGTATTATTGAAAAGCTGCCAGAAAAAACATCTCTTTAGTGTAAGTAAGAGTCCAAAATAAGAGAAATACCACTTAAGGAAAACTTTATCCCAAAGAATTGCTTCTGAAATAGAAGCTCCATCGGGGGAGTGGAAGGCGGAATTCCAGTCCTGGCTCTGTCACAAGGACACTCTCTGATATTGGGTACAATTTTATTTGTTAATGATCACGGTGTTTGGCTGGATGGTCTTCTACATGCCTGTACGTTGCATCTACAGAACAAATTCCAATTATTTATATTGCTCAGAATAGAACATTTTTCAGCGGAGGGAAGAAAAATAGCACTGTAGAAATGCTCTAGGTAATAATGTAAACTCCATCAGGAAAAACTGTCCCCTTCTAGAGAGATGAACATGGAATTTTACTTAGAAGACACACACACATAGAGATCTCATACACAATGGTTCTAATTAAAATAAAACAAAACAATAACCTCTAAATGATTTTTTTCTTCTGTGGCTAAAACAAAATATTGTATTTGCTCTTAGCAATATTCTGCTCAATTAAGTCAATTAGTGGATTATACTTAAAGGAAATAATATTCAGTGATTATAATGTTGATGATTTTATAATTAAAATATAGAAATTATAAGTACCAAATGCCTAAACTCCATTTAGCTTATTAACATGCAGTAGAGAATACATACCTACATTGTTGACATAACTTTTCTTATTTAATCCATGACAACTAAGCACCGTCAGCCCTTAATACGATTATGTCAAGCTCTCATGTAAGTTAGCTCCCAGCCAAAGTCTGACACAGGCAGTCAATATCTGGGCTTAATTATGTTGATGAAGAAAAAAAGTCACCTTTTTGTGTGTGGGCTAAATACTCACCGTATGTAGAGAGACCAGTTGTTGCACTTTTGATTTCACCCTAAAGATTGGAACAAAAGTTCAGGGATCTTTTGATGCAAGCTAATTAAAATATCAATGATTATGCACACCTTGTAACCTTGTTCTTGGATCAGTGTGAAAAGCAGAAATTTCATTTTAATGTATATTATGACTGTGCACTTTGGGCTAATGATATAGACGTGTAAGTGCCAATAAGATCTATGTGTTAACCTTTGAAAGAATACTCAAACATTCCGGGAGCTGTTTTTTCTTCCTTTACAAAATTGGGTACATTAATGTATGTTCCTCCTACTCATGCCAAAGGGCAATTGAGTTTGGGAAAGAAAATTGTGAACATGGAGAAAAGTAGGTTCCATCAGATCATTATTGAAACCAGATGGGGATATTCTTCACTGGTGGTTGTCAGGCCTCTGGTGGTGTATCTGTGGATATTCCAGCTGAGGCAATTGAGTTAGCTTTCTTAGAAATTTTTCTCCTTAGATCAAAGTATGCTCTGTGGGCTACATACCTTGGAATCATCTGTCTTTCTTAAAATGCACATTCCCTGGCCTCACAACCAGGTATTCTTTTCCCATAAGTCTGGGGCATTGCTTGGGAATACACTTTGCCAAAAAAATTCCAGGTGATTCTGACACTCATTAAAAGTTCTCAAACCACTGGCTTAGGCAGCAGCAGCCAGAACTCAGTCAAGGCAAATATTTTGTCTTTGGCTTGCCTGCTTTTCTGCTCATTCGTTTCCCAGTGACCACTCATCCCTCTTACAACCCCTACCATCAGCTTATCTAGGTTTCAGTGAACTGTCAACTAATGTGTGCTAATGAGAACTTAATGTATTAGGCTTTCTAGGGGACATTTCTATTTTAACAACAATGACAATAACAATATTTTATGGCTCTATACCTTTCAAAACTTGTGCCTCTTCTACACACATACTTCTGGCACCAGAGGCTGCAGAGCATTTTCATATTGTGAAATGACCTTGGCTCTGGACTTCCGTGTGACCACCTGAGATGAGTGGGCATATTGGGTAGTAGGAAGTACTCCTGGACACCCTCCTAAAGCGAGATGGTTAGCAATAACTTACGTCTAAATGGAAGTGACTGTAAGCCACACAAATATATTCCATTAAGGTCCAACTAAATGTAACTATTCACAACTCAGTTTCCCCTCAGGTGGATGCCCCCGGATCCCTGCACTCACTCCAAAGCCACAGTATACAAGGAGAGGAAGTGTGAGAGAGGGGAAGTTCAAGGGGAAAGTGACAGTGGCCTTACCTGATTGTAGTTAAAGTATCTTCTTTTGCAAAGTTTTGAAAAATATGTGATTGTGAGAACACATTATTGTCCCCCCTCTGTCAATTCTTCCCTTGAAGGGGCCCAGGAAGTGTGCGGCCCTGAAACTCAAGCTTCATTAGCTTCTCAATAAACTCACTTCTGCCTAGCCCTACTTCAGTGATAGACACCTCACAGCTGTACAAAATAGATATATAATAAATGGATGAATGAGTAGAAAAGGTATAAATCTTATTCTCACAGCATTTCAGATGAAGAAATTAATATTCTTGAAGTCGCATGACTTAATAAAATGACATTCACATTAAAAAGCAAGTTTCCTGTTCACGGATTTTGCTATATGTCTCAATGATCGAACTTTCAGTATTGTTGCTTGAGTACCATGTATTAGCAATGCTTTGGGTTCAGGGAGTAAGCTGTACACTGATAGTCTCTCTCCAAGAAAATTTTCACCCACATGAGTCCCATTCTCTGTTAAAAGTAATCCAGAAGAATGTGAGGGCTATCAGGTTATTTTTTCCAGATATCAAAGCTCTCTGACCTAGTTAACTTGTGAGTTCTTAAGAAGGCTATTAAGTGGTTGTATAAATGCTGGAGGATGGAGAGGGAGGGATACTAATATTTTCTCGTGATGTTCCAATAGGACTGCATCATATGCCTCTGTTGCTACCTTTGCCGTGAGAAGGACTTCCATGTCAGTTCACTAGAGTCAGTGTGCAATAGGGGTTGAGAGTATGGTTTCTATACTTGGAGTTCCTGGGTCCTCAGTGCAGTCTGCTGCTTACTATGTGATCTTTGGCCAGTCATTTAATCCTATTATGCCATCGAATTTTTGTTATCTGTTAAACGGGACTAATTTGAGCATTGAATGAATTAATATCATGATTTGTAAGTGCTCAATAAATGCTAACAAGTACTGTCATTATAGTTGATCTTGTCTTTGACATTAACACCTCTTGACTTTGGCAAGCAAGTTATCTATGTGGCCTTCAGTTTCCTCATCAGTAAAAGGAGTAGTTAAATTATAGCTCAGATTCATAAAATTCTTTAATAAGAGTAGCCTTGAATCACTATGCATCTCACTTACAAGACATTATTTTGAAGTCAAAATTGTTGTGAATCTCTTGTGTTTAATAATTGAAAGATAAAAGCCCACTCACTCTCTAGTATCTTGAAAAATAAATGAAAAACATCCAACAAGTTGGCTTCTTTCTTTCTTTGTGGAAACAAGTATACTGAAGAGCCAGTCTTGTTGCCTAATGAACCAAGAACCCAAACCTTGGATTTCATTACTGTTATGACTCTGGATCCCACCAGAGTCTCTTATTAAATGTGGCCTCATTAAGTGCAAAAGGCAATGCACTTCTCCATGAAATTGTGCTGAGCTGACTTGTGGCTGACAAGAGCCAAAATGAAATGTAATTATTTTAAGTCTGTTCCTATTGGACTGTAGTTGCACATTACAGACAGATATAAACACATGCAAAACTATTGGAAATCCTCATTTATCCAGGCTCTATTCTGAGAAGGAAACTGAATATCAAACCTATTTAATGAGGCTTTATCAATAATAAAAACTAAATATAAAACCACTCTAATGTGTTATCCTGTTTTGAGTAAGTTACCTCTAAGACTAACCTAATTGCCTGGCTTATTTTTTACTTTTGTAGAAGATGGAACTGTTTATAAACAACCCCTCTAATACTTGCTCTATACCAGAAAGATTTTCGGTTCTATCCATCCATGTGTTAACTAATTAACTCAATTAACCTGTTTTACAGAGGAAGAAATGGAAACACAGGGAGACTATGCAGTTTACCCAAGATCATATAGCTTGTGAGTGATAGAGTTGGATTCACAGGCAGGAAGTCCAGTTTGGGTCTCTGGTGGTAACCACTAAACTATTATTTCTCAAATTTCTCCTAAATTATATTGGTTTCCCTAAGGCAGAGAGACACACTAAGCACTGAACAGTGAGAAATGAAACTAGAGAATGCAAGTTTGTATCTGGTGATATTTATGTCTTATTCTGTTTCTCGGTGAGGAAGAATATGATATCAAATGCAACCCGATTTTGAAATAGGAGAACCAGCTAATAGGTGGTTATAAAACTTGCCTGAGGTGAGCTGGAGATGTTAGTGAAAGCAGGGATAGGTACAAGCTTCCGACTGACTCTATTTCTTGGCTAAAACCACTAGAGAATGTGTTTTTCCAGTGACAGCCATCGATGGCTGTAGGGGACAGAAATAACTAGGAGATAATTAGTGACTCCAGAGGGAAGTGACAGAACATGATATGCTTGGGGGAAAAAGGGGGGCTGCAGAAATCTGGCTTATGTTTATAACTTCACTGGCAAACTGAGCTTAAAACAAAATTAATGATATGTTTTCAAATGGCATTCCAAAAGGATCTTACTATTCAACTCTTGAGTTTCAAGCATCTGTATTACAGAATTAGCCCACAGTTTTCATCCCTGAAGTCTTTTTTCAGAGGCAATGACACATGGGTGGTCCTACAAACTCTTCCCTAGACTAATGGGAAGCATTAGTGCTTCTGCATTTCCTTGATTTTGAAAGTACAGTAATAATTTATATCAGAAACAATGGCTTTTGAATAGATGTATTTTATGCAAAACAAGCTAAAAATCTACACAGATTGGAAAACAAAAATCATTTATAATCCCACTATTCAGAAACTAGAAGTTAACATTTTTTCCCATGCATATTTATAGTTACAAGAACTTTGGGATCACATGCATCTATAATTTTGAATCCTGTATTTCACTTTACATGAATATTTCTCCAGATCATTACAAATTTTTAAATTTTGTATTTGAAAACACCATTTAATCAGTGGAGAATAACTCATTGCACATTGCACCATAACTTATTTGATATACACCTATTGTTGGACGAGATTGTTTACAGATGTCTGTTATTTTGAATAATAAGTATTTTTATACGTGAATCTTTGTCTGAATTTTTTATTATTTTTAGGATAGTAATCCTTAGGATAGGTCTTCATTCTTGGAGACTGTACAGGTTAAAATAAAACATTTAATATGTATTATAAAATTATTTTACAGAAATTTCTCACTGATTTTTGCTCTATTGTTGTATAAATGGGTTTCGGTGTCACCAAATCTTCAACCTCACAAATAATTTTTTATATTTAAAAGCTAGGACATTATCATTAAAAATGTCTTAGTTCATTTAATAGGCCAGCCATCAAGTCCTATTCAATTCCTATTTCTCAAATAAGTTTACCTGCCATCTGGATTTCCTCTTTTGCAAATGAATTGTCTACTTACATCTTTCGTCTAAGATCAAAAATATTAAGGAAGTATTAAGTATGTTGTGATCAAAACGTGGGAAAATCTGAACAAACTTGTTGCAAGAGAAACATACTAAGTGCCAATCAAACAATTTCACAGGAGTTTAAAAGTTTTCCTTTACCAATGCTCATCAAGACTGTTTTTATGAGAAATGTGGAAAGATTTAGTCCAAGCAAATAATGTTTATAGTATCTTGTAAATGGTGGTAAATTGTAAGTAAGGCAGAATTATAGTTTACAATTTTGGAAGAAGGGAAAACATTCTTTATATGTAGATATATTCGTGAGCCTTATTTACTACTCTTAGGGTATAATCCATTGCTTCTGCATTCCTATAACGGTTTATAGTAATTTGGGAGAGAAAACAAATGAGCCAGAAAGCAGAGTTGTACAAACATTGTCAAATGTCTTTTCCCCATGTCCAACCTCTATAGGTTAAACAGTCTAATGGCTTCTTTGACTCTTTTCATCAAATTAGTTTCCATTTGTTCAAGTAGATATACAGCTTTGAAGATGTGCATTTTGTTTGAACCTTTCCCCCTTCAACTCCCCGGTGTCTCTTTCTCTTATACAAAGGTCACAAGTTTGCTTAGCTGCAAAATTTGTCTGTATTTTTCAGAAATTAATGTGGATCTTCCCAAGTCTGAGAACAATAATTCCATTTGGCTTAACTCCAGTGATCCTCAGAAATAAAAAATAGCAAACTGTAAGGAGAGTAATGATTTGTAGAAATCTGCAGGAGGGCTTGGTCCTTGGTCCAGGAGTATTACTGCTGACAATTACACAAATGGTGTTCCTATGCAATTATCCAGGCAATAACCGATAGCAAGCAAAAATTATAGAGGCCTAATGCGATTTATGCCCAGAGGTTTCTATGCAGTACTTTGAAGCAAAATGGCTATCTTTATTTTTTCTTTTCTTTAAAGAAAAGAATCAGTCAACTCCTTAGGAGAATATAATTTTCTCCCATCTAGTTTTAAATGGCATTAGCAGAGCAATCAGATGCCAAGGTGAAAGATAAACAAGTCTGCTCCTGGATGCATAAATGGTGAAAACACCAGGTAATATGGTACCATCTCCCTGGCTTTTGCATTTTAAATAGCATTAACCTTGTGCAGTGTAGAGTTATGATTTCTTAAACTATTTTCTCTCTACAATGGGCAATCAGTTCCATGGTTTAAAAATATACTGTGTACTGTCAAATATTTCCATTGGATGTGAGTGCATAGAAGAAAATTCAATTTGTTTTGTTCTTCGTTTTTGCATGATTACTGCATTGTATTTATTTCCACGATTCCTTCAATGTCACCATTCCACTACTCTTAATTGAAAACCACTCATGTTTACTCTTTGCCCAGGAGATTACGTTTCAAGACACGTGCAGTACACTTTAAGCAAATCACATTGGAGGAAAAAAATATATTTTTTCCTTTTTAAAGATGCAAATATTAATGGTCATGTGTGAAGTGTGTTTAAAAGTAATAATAACCTACGGGTCTGTTTCATTCTGGTAGCCATTTTAACAAAAACTAAATGCAATTACAAAATGGAAGAAGGAAAAAAACACCTGCGTACCAAATCCCCCTCAACCAACCCCTCTCAAAAACGACTAGAGTTGGAAAGAGAGTTTTAGTGAAGCTGCCTTTGAAAACTGTGCAGACTCTGTTTGGCTGAAAGAGAAAAAGGCAGAACTGGAGAAACAAATCTATTTCTCTACTCTTAACACACTGAGTGGAAAATGGATTCCGCTGGACAAATAAGTTATCTCCTCATTGGAGTTAAAAAAATGACATCTCAAAGGATTGGACATTTGATAGCTTTTTATAGATATTTTTTTCTGAGAGACATAGTGGGCATTTTTTTGCTTGTTATATCAATTAGAAAAGCAGAACCAACCTAATAATTTTTTATATTTAAATACTAGAGTGGAAATTGTCTGGTACATGGTTATTGCTAAATATACGCTTGTTAGTTTAAAAGTATCATTTGGCATAATCTTGGCTTGAAGCCTGAGCCCGTTTCATAACTACTTGTGTTATTGGGACTACCTCCAGGTTTTAGTCCTAATCCAGGATGGGTCTTAAAGGGATGGAGGAACTGCTCAACAAATTTTCTTGGTGTGCTAATTTAGCATATAGGCAGCAGTCCATCTCCAGGTTGATCTATCCACCCAACATTTGCTTTGTCCTTCAGTCTTCCAACTAGCCTATCTCTAAGGATTTAATGAATCATCAAGAAGCATCAGGTTAAGATGCTCAAAGAAGGGAATCAATCATCCTGAGTCCTGATCATCTTAATCATTTGTTCTGTTTTATAAAGACTATGAAGTCCATAGGTCCTCCCCAGTTAAGCCACATTACTAATTCCATATTATTGCATAGTCCTCTGATTAGCGTTGAGATTCCCCGTGGCACTGGGAAAACTTTCAACTATATTTATTTACAGGCACATTTCTTAGAAGAAATTCTTTGATTTAACTGTGGAATTTAGTATTGAATCCCTAGAGAGCTGAAAAAGGTCATATTAGTAGCCAAGGTGTGATTTTAATCCGCAAAACCTTAAGAGGTGCACAGGATGTTTAGGATGGGAGCTAAGCTTGTTAAAAGCTAAAATCTTGGTCCCCACAGGATGTGGGATCTAGGGAGCTTATAAAATGAAGGAGAAAAACAAAACAAAAAATAGAAAAAATGTTATGTAAATGTTTGCTAATGTCATTGCTTAGGTGTTAGCCTTCTGGCATTTAGGATGATACCGGAGTTGTCTAAAAATACAATAATAGCCAGGGGCAGTCCTTCAGTCTAATGAGACAGATGTGATCCAAACCTAGAAATGATGCACTCATCAGTGGAGGAGAGAGGTGGACCATATGGTGTGAGATCAGCTCACATCCATCAGGACGAGCCCATCAGTGTTCTTTGGATTTGAAGCTGAGGGTGTTATGTTAATGGATTATGCACATGTTTGGATATATCTGGGTAGGTAAGTGAGCGGCAATCCTCAGCACCATGAATTGTGGTACATAAATACACTTAAAATAGAAGGGTTCTTATTCTCTTAGCATATGTTATTTACATTTTCCTCATACTTCCACATCCTTTCTCATTTTCACAATTCAGGAAAAGTAAAACAGTATTTGGGAACAAAAGAGGCTCTGGAGATATCTGTTTAGACATTAAAAAATAAACAGAATATGGCTGATCTGTTTCCTAGATTCTTTAGCTTTTTCAATTTTAAGTCTTTCTGTTCCCTGGGAAGGCTCTTTGCTCGACATGTTACAAGAACAATAGGGTTTGTAACAGAATGTGAAGGAATATTTTAAAGATTTTAAAAAAGAGAGAAACAGTGAGACCTCAGCTTTTCTAATTGGAATTCTAACTGGAATCAAGTAAAACTTTAAACTGCAGAGAGGGATCTCATATTGGTGGGAAATTGCCATGATTTCCTGATTTTCAGGGATTTTAAGTCCCTTTTGGATCGGAATATATCTAGATGCCATTTTCTGCCAAAGCTTGACTGTAGAGAAGGATAGCCCTTGGATGGCATTGTGGTTGGGCCCTACAGTTTGGCTTCATTTCTGATAAAAGGTAGGTCCTCAGTGAAAGGCACTGAATGAAACGGTAACAGGTAACCCAGATATGCTGGTGTCAAGAACCTGTAGTTTGAATGGTCAGGAGCGAACAGAGTCCACTGGTTTGGGAACACTGACACACAACTGATAGACCGAAGTCCAGTGGGAGTTATTTTCTACTCAGCACTCCATTGGTGACTGCATTTGTGAATCAACTAAGAGCAGCTTTTATTGATATGGTCACTTTGCTTTTAGTTCCCATTTTGAAGTGTTCCCCTTTGATGGATGTGTAAGGAATCTGCTTAGACACCTCTGACAGAAGACACTAGGCAGAAGATACAACTAGATTTTGAGCAATCCCAATTCCACAAAAGAGATGACATAGACTGCTGAGTAAAACACAGCAAGCCAGTTTGTAAAGAGACCAAGCATTATGTGACAGAAGCACCTAAGTCACTGTTCAGCCTGCTTGTCTTTGAGGGCTGGAGAGAAGGCTTCTGTCTGAAAGGGGAAAAGAAAAACTTTCTCAAGGCCAAAGCACACCAGGTTGTAAAAGATTTGAGTAGAGATTTGTTGACCCCTTGTCCCGATCTCCTCAACCTCATTTCTTTGTTCTTCTTGGCAAGGACCCTCTGCTAGAATTTGGACAGTCTCCTTCACAGGTCTTGTCTATGGCTTGTTCATTACTTGTTTTGAGCCTTCACATCTGTCATTTCTAACTTACAGAATATATTCTCTGCCTGCCATTTGTATATCTATTCTCTGTTTTTGCTCTCCTCCAAAAATTTGGCTTAAATCTAACTCTTGTGGAAGCATTTCACAACTAAGCCAGTCCTAGCTGTGTACTCCTTGTTTAGCCTTTCATCTGCATTTGGAATAAATGGATCTGGTTCAGGCTGCTATAATTTGTAACCCCTGCACTGGGGTTAAATATTTGATAACTATATATTTTGGTTAATTCTGCATCACCTACTGAGGACAGGAACATTTACTTATATGATGTATTCTTCCCTCCTCCCTCCATCCAGCACAGACCAGCGATTGGCAAACAGCAGGCGCTCAGCATATGTTATAGTTATAGATCCTAAAATAAGAAGTATCTTTATGATGGACCCCCTTAGGAAAGGTAAGTACCAGGGAAGTGGAAACAAAGAGTGATTACATAAAGTGCTGTGTTCTGGGTATCTGCTGCTGCATAATAAATGATCCCAAAATGTCATGACTCGACACAACAATAATCTACAATTTAGTCAGGGTTTCAAAGGAACTGCTTAACCCTGCTCCATATGGAGTTAGATGGGCTTTCTCAACTGAGGCTGGAGGATCTCCTTCCTAGATTGTTTACTTACCTAGTAGGCAAATTGGCTGTGGTTGTTGGCTGGGAGTTCAGCTGCAAGTGTTGGCTGGGGGCCTTGGTTTCTCTCCGTGTGAGTGCCTCCATGAGGTTACTTGTGCTTCCTCAGCACAGTGGATGAGTTCTAGGAGAAAGCGTTCCAAAAGGCAGGAAGTTAGCCTTTACTGGCCTCTTAGCCAGTAAAGGGCTGTGTCTAGAACAAGTATAGACTTACTTCATCAGACACAAATTCTGCCTCTTTATGGGGGAGTGGGATGGTCGTATTGTAGAAGACCACATGTGATAGAAGATATTATTTTGATTATATTTGGAAAATACAGTCTACCAAATGCTGCTTCACTAATGAAACTACATGAAGTCACATAGTGTAAAGGGAAGAAACCCCTTGATAGTGAACTTATCTCAATATTAATTGACGATAGTTAATGTGCATTTGTTTCTTATTCTGTATCAGGTACTGAGTTAAAGGTTTATACATGATTGCTCATTTGATTCTCACAAATTTGAGTTGGACATTTCCTATTGTCCCCATTTTACAGATGAGGAAAATGAGATCAAAGAGATAATGTAATTTGCTCAAGGTCACAACTATTAAATGGCAAAGGCAGGATGTTAAACCAAGTGGTCTAACCCCAGAACTCACACTCTTCTGTCTCCTGTTCAATGACTATATAGAACGAGACGTTGTAATGTAGCACAGAGACACAAGAAATATCAGCAGTCATTCGTGCAGGGGTTAAGAACCTGGGTTTGGGTCCATGTGTTCATGGGGTACTAGAAGCCTCTGTGAATAATGCACAACATAGTCATGTGTGTGTTCTTTGCTTTTATCAGTCCTAAAAAGTATGCATCATAAACTCTTGAATGTTAAAAAAAAGCAATGTAATTAGTTCCCCTTTTATTCAGGCAAGCTTACTCTCAAATACCTTTCAACAAGATCAGTTAACTTCAGCCTTTAAACCTTCAGAAAGAGGCATTCATAGTCCATTAGGGGCATACCTGCTTGGGGCCTGTGATTTGGTCCAAGTCCCAGCCACTCTCTCACAATCCTTATAATTTTGTGTTAACTACTGATCCCCACTTCCCCACCCCGGTCTTGGTTTCCTGGTTTATAGAATAGGGCTAATCACCTTTAAGGGTTGGGAGGACAAAATAATATACTGTGTATAAAGTACCCAGCAGTAATAGGTTTTCATCACTGTTATTTCCTTTAGAGGTGTTTTGAGTGTTGCACAGAACTGGTGCAGCAAAACCATTTCCTTCTCAAGGTGCTACCCTCTAAAGGCAGGACAAATCCCCAAAGAAATCCATATACCAAATCACTACCTGTGACTACATAGATGGCCCAGCTCACGTTTCAGTATTCAGTAGCATGCTAGACTCCATATTTTCCTCCTTGTGTGAAGCATTCTGCAGATTTAGTACCAAGTGAAGGGATACAGAAAATCAATCCAGGCAATTGCTTCTTCGCTTTCTGATCAGTTCTTCCCAGTTTACCCCCAGCTTTGAAAACACTTAATTTCTTCTGTGTAGACCAATAACTACCCCAACCCCAGTCCTGTGATAAAAAGAAAGACTCAAAGCGCTTCACACACGTAAGAAGACTTGTTATTAAAATTTCCATCTGTCCTCCCTAATTTGATACTTTCTTTGTAAAGTCTGAGAGAGATTTTCACTTGAAATTGACATCTGAGCAACACTTTGATTTTAAATTCTTATAATGACTTAGGTTTTGGATGGGTTCCTTTGTTATCAGCTTTTATGAGGCAGAATTTCATCCGTGTTTTTTAAGAACAAACATGAACGTATCTTCGTGGGAGGCGGGAGCTCTTGTATGTGATGGAGGTGGAATGGGTAATTCTTCCAGAGGGCTTTGCTCAAGTGACCACCTGGACATCCTTCTAGACATGAAGAGTTGGAGCAGCTGAGGTTTGAGAGAGAAGGTTAATAAAGGTTAAGGGTGAAATAGGCTTTATCCTTTTAATGTCTAAGAGACAGAAAAGTCAATAAAACTTGGTTATTATTTGGAATGACATATATTAACAATGCTTCCAGTCTGGTCTCTTTCTTTGTCCTTGAGACCTTTTCTTACAGGTAGTTTTACTTCCTCAAAACTTTGAAAATGGCTGAGCTGGATTCTTAAATCTCTTAGGTCCAAGTCACCTATGACCCCAAGCCATGCTTTTGTCTTACCTGTTTTCATTAAAATTCACAGCAAACTCATTATTTGGATACCAACATTTAATAGAAGTATAAATGCTTTTGGTTTGCATTTTCTTCCTAATTCCTTAAGACGTAGTAATCGCCTTACACTGAGAGCACTCATTTTTATCTCATAGAAGAGTTCCTTAAAGCTTTCAGCCGTTAAGTCCATAGGTGCATGTGCTTTTCAGCTTTTATTAATAGAGCGCTTGGTCTGATTCTGGTGCTTAAGCACAGCCAAATGTAACCTCTATCAGTTTAGGTGTGTAAATTTTATTCTTCCTTCAAGATAACTCTACAGAGACACAGACTTCAGTCACAGAACCTCAATTACTTCATTCAATACAGAATGAGTCATCATCATGGCACCAAGTTGAAGTGGTCATGACCTACTGGGCCAGTTCTCAACTTGCTTGCCGACTCTGATCCATTTGTAGTGGTTGCTGGAAGCATTGGTTTTCTGAAATCACAACCGGGCTGACATGAAAGATTGATGATTCATGTCTTTCATGGAGGTAAAAATGGTAATGAGAGAGCCATATATTTGCCATCTTTATTATAGGCATTCATTATTTATTAAGAAAGGAAAGGTCTCCTTTTCATTTCATTTAGATGCCTCCACTGCAAAACAGGATCCTAACCTGAAGGGTTACCATAACACATTTCTGAACTTCTTAGTACCCACTTAACTTCAACATATATGTTATAGTCAGGTTGTATTAAAAAAACAGCAACATATGCAGAAATTTGTCATTATCAAAAGATTTCAAGTTGTGAAGTTTGATTTCTCAGACTAACCTTCTCATTTTATGAAACTAAAGATAGTCACTGACCTGCTTTACTCCGTGGCAGCAGATACCTCAAAGCCTGCTGACATTTGAAAACCAGAGAAGCTGAACGCTGACTCTCTCAAGAACACACTCTAATTCTAGAAAAAAGGAGATCTGATCTGTATGACTGTATTTGATGTGATACACTGCAAGGGAGTATACTCTGCAGCCACAGAGATGCTCTCATTTCGACAACAGCCACTTGCTTGAACCTGTATTATTTCTGTCGCGCCCTCCAATGGTAGGTTGTTGGCAAGTATTTATTACCCGTTCTGCAGTGTGTAAGTTAAATTCCCTTTCTAAGGCAACGGGGGCCCTGAGGGAATGTCAAGGAGAAGGGGAGAGGGAGAGGAGTCCGGGATGAGACGTCTGGTTCTGTAACTTCCTTCCAGGCCATTAGTTGATCTATTAGATCAGCTTTTCTCAACCTTTTGTGTGCAGCTTTCCTGGAAGAGTTCTTGAATTATGTGCAGCCACTCTCAGCAAGCTGCTTAGGTCAGGGGGCTTTTCTTTGGCATTTAGCTCCCACGTACTTAAACAAAACCTCAATTTGCTAAGGTTTTTAACACTAGAAGCTTGTCCTCCTTATCCGTTTTTATTATTTCTTCCACGCATTGTTATTCATAACACATCTGGCTGCAGGTTATGGCACTTTGGCTGCGTTTCACCATGCTAACCTCTGTTCCCTCTCCTAGGGTTTAGGAAACAGTCCCCTCTGGGTTGAAATATTAATGATCATAAGTACAACAGCAACCCCTCTGCTTTTCAAGTAATGCAATTCTAAGCCGAAGGGCAGCAGCGCCAATTATAACTACAGGAATCCTATATACTCTCCCAGTAGGATACACAGATGCACACACGGGGACTCAGCTGGCCTCTGATACTTGCAACTCGATGCTTCCTTGTGCTTTGGTGTTTTGAGGCTCTAAAAGAGAAAAATGATGCCAGCAAGGAGATTTGGTTGGTGAGAGAGAACCGCTCACAACTGCTGAGCTAGCTGTGTAGGAAATTGCCCTTAGGTGCATGGTGGGGTCTCCTTACCTCCTCTTCTAACACTCAGTTGTGGAGATGAGAGAAGCCTGTGTGACTCACTCTCTCAATTTCTCCTCTCTCCTTTGGGCTGTTTCCAGTAATTAGAATAGTGTACCAGGGAATGTAGTAGTAGATTTTATTTTCAGTTCCACTGCTACCTGAGAGACAGGCCCTCTGCACCTGGGGACATTCAGCCCAAGGGTGAAAACAAATGAGCAAAGATTATAGAACGGGTTGAGTCACATGGTGTAGGGAGCCTGTTGGCAGAAACAGATCCACAGACCAAATCTTTTAAGGCTGACTTTTCTGCTAGACTACTCCCTAACTCCAGGCTGACAGTCAAAAGCCTTAGACTATTAGAGGGCATAATCAGGTTTGTAAAGGTCTGTGAGTTCTCAACAGGAAGAAAGGAGAAAGAAAATGTAGAGCAGAGCACCAGGCAAGGAAAAATTGAAGTATTTACATAAAAGGAAAGTTATGCCCAAACAGTAAAACTAGAGAAAATGGGAACACAAAAATAATTGCCAAGAAACAAAAAGAAAAACCCACACGTGATTAAGGAACCAAATGAGAGTTACAGATAATGACAAAGCATTTACTGAGTACCTGTGGTGTTCCAGGCACCATTCTAAGTGCTTGATATACGTTGACTTATGATCCTTACAGCAATTTTATGAGGAAGGGAATATTTTCATCCCCATTTTACAGATGAGGAAACGGAAGCACACAAAGTTTAAATAACTTGCTCAAGGTCAACGTTATTTTCTTAACCATATGCTTCAGCTTCCTCCCAAGAGATAAAAAAGCCTTTCTAAGAAATGGTTGAAGCAGTTGGTCAGGTGGAGAAGATTGGTCCACAAAAAAAGGTAGAATTGTTCTAGGCAGATGAAGAGTATTAACAAAAGTATTTTAGCAAAAGGATGTCTTTACAAAAGGGGCCTGTGTAAATTCATGGCTTTCAAGGCTTGGTTAATTTTCTTAAAGTAATTGATGAACTTACTTTCCTTTGCCTCCACAACTTTGGATTCTACACTAGATGCAGTGAAATGCTGAATTTTTCTTTTCTTTTGCTTAGACCATCAGCTTCTTTTTTCTTTTTCTCTCTCTCTCTTTTTTTTTTTTGCTGAGGAAGATTCACTCTGAGCTAATACCTGTTGCCAATCTTCCTCTTTTTGCTTGAGGAAGATTTGCCCTGAGCTAACGCCTATGCCAATCTTCCTCTATCTTGTATGTGGGTGGCCACCTCAGCATGGCTGCCAACAAGTGGTGTGGGTCTGTGCCTGGGAACTTACTCAGGCCACCAAAGTGGAATGCACTGAACTTAGCCACGAGGCAACAGGGCTAGCCCCAACCATCAGTTTCTTGAATGTGATTTTTACAGATATTCTTTAATGACTATCATTTTGGGATTTTGAAGAATGTTAACTGGAACATTAATGTAAAAATAAATACTGTTGGTGGAATAATATTAAGATATTTAATATAATTGGGAGTGCTCATTGTATACAAATAATATGTGTATTATGAGCCTAATTTTGTTTAAAAATGTTTATATGACTGTGCACATATTCTAGAAGACTGGAAAGATACACCTCCAGTTATTTCTGGGTGATGAGAATATGAAGGATTTACATGATTTTCTTTTTCTCTTCTGAATTTCCCAGTTTTTAAAAATGACATGCATTACCTATATAAGCAGACAAGATGCTATTAAAAGTGGAAATAAATACAGTTCTGGCATCCTGTTTTAGAGATGGCTCTGGTAGATACTTAATCTAGTTATGAATCCTGACCAACCAGCATACACATAACTCTGCGTTTTTTTGTTTGTTTTTTGTTTTATTTTTCGGTGAGGAAGATTGGCCCTGAGCTAACATCTGTGCCAAGTTTCCTCTATTTTGTATGTGGGACGCTGCCATGGCACGGTCTGATGAGCAGTGTTCAGGTCCACACCCTGGATCTGAACCCACAAACCCCGGGCCACTGAAGTGGAGTGTGAAAAGTTAATCACTATACCACTGGGCCGGCACCGAACTCTGCTTTTTATTTGAATTAAATCTTCTGAATTTATAAGCAAGATAGAACATTGACTTCCAAATCTAAAATAGGATTTGTCCAGCTCCAGAAGGTCAGAATGGAACCAATTCTCTATCACACATCGCAACGAAAACTGTCAGCTCCCATTCTAAACTTTGGGTCTGTAGAGTCTTTTGATGCTTTCTTAGTTTATAGCACTATTTATTTAGGGGAAGAAAAACAATTTTATGTGTGAAATAGAGAAGACACTATATCTCAAGGCAAAAAATCAGCCCTATTTTATACAGGTTATATTCAGCCATTGGTTCTGAATTCTCACAGCTCTTAGAGACTGCCCACTCATTGAGAATTTGGATACACACACTCCTAGTTAGCTCCTAGATTGGAAAGTGGAATTGGTGTGTAGTATCTAGAAATCAGCCAACTTATGAAAGTATAATATGTTGATGTTACCATTTTCTTTGATGGCATAAGAAGGGAGGGAGCAGGGGGACTGAGATGAGACTCTAGGAAGCACCTTCTGACTATGACCATGAGAACATTCAGAAGCAGTATGAGGGCTGGTGAAGGAAAAGGATTTCAGGAGAAGTAAAACTGCTTGGGATGATTCTAGTAGGGGGAAAGGGTACCCTCTTGAAAATTCCTCCTTTTTATAGATTGAGACAACCTTCACCTGCAAATGCTTATCTCTTTACCTAGAGTAATGGCCTCTGTGATCTCCTAGTAATGTACACAGAGATTCCTTAGGGATCCCTCTTATCCTGGTTAACTGGCCTGCCCAAACTATAAACCCTGGAGAGAGCTTACTTAAAAATTGATGGACCATTGAAATTAAAAGAGCAAAACAAACAGCCACAAAACAAGTGAATAAGTGATACTTGTTCAGTTAGCTAAGACAGAACTGCTCCTTGCCAGTCAGAACTTGTGCAAAGGACAGGGGAAATGTCCATCTCAGTTCCATTGTGTGGAACTCAGAGCCCCTCTATCCTTTCTATTGCATCCAGAAGACAAAAATGATAGATTTAGCTTATGCTTTTTGCCTAACTGCTCACTCCTTGGGCAGGAAAACCAATAACCTTGCCAAACACTTGCTCTGATGGGGCTGTGTAGTCTTTCCTTGTTCATTGTCTGCTCCCCATCCTAATTTTTTCTAGTAAAACAGATTCATGCCAACTGCAAAAATAATAGAAAAGTAAATATTTTAAACCAGTGTAGCAATAAATTAATTTCATGCCTGTTCTAAATGGTCCTGTTAATAAAAATAGAACTCCTCTGGTGCTTGAGAATGTACAGAAGATGTGATTTTGTTGGCTTTCTCCTAGGGATGTGACATTGCTCACAGCTCTTTCCAACTGCTGCCAGAAGCTGTGTCGGTCGTTGGTTTTGGGTGCTTAACAGCCATCTGGAAGGAAAGTTGGCATCACCTAGTTGAAGGCATATCTCAAATCGAGGGATTGTTGTTGCCATCTCAGTTAGTAAACAGTGTAGCTTCCCCGTTGGATTGAATGTCGACTCCAAATTCCTGACGGGAAGAGAAAATCAAGAAGGAGAAAAAAGGATAAGCATCACCTGAATGCTTTGCTGCCTGGAATTCATTAAGGCATGATGTTTTTCTTTTATTCCAGAACTCTATCCAGGCGAAGTGTGGCCCATTTTTGTTCTCAATTTCATTAGCCAGGGCTAGCCAATTGCCGCCCCTGCTTAGAAAGAGTGTATGGACTGTGTTCTTTAGAAATCAGAGTTTGAAACAATCTTTGCTGGAAATAAACGAAGGAGCAGGAGGCATAGGATTATTTTGTTCTTTGTTTACTTGACACTTCAGTTGCCAGTCCCGGAAGACATGGGCAGTCATTCTGTCGAATCTTCTATTATTTGCTGGATTGTGTCTTTTCAGGAAGTGGACTTCAAGAGTCCCCTTAAACTTTGGATCAGAGGTAACAAGCAGTAGAGATAAAACAGGAAACTTTTCTTAAGAGCTCTTCCCAACCTGATCACCTCTGGCTTATAAAATGGTACCTCAAAGCAGATGTGACCTGGTGTATCCTTTCTCATGATTATGCTTGCAGTTTTCAGGGTCATTCCGAGAAGCTTGGAGAGTGAAGATGGATAGATTCCAGCCCTCTTTCACCATGGGTGGTTTCTTTCAAAACAAGCAAAATGTGCTTTTGCTGTCATTAGAGTGTTCTTCTCTTCTCTCTCAGGAGTTTTTCCCTAAGAAAACATCTGGATAAAATTTGTCTTATATCCATCTTTTAAGGATGCATACAATATAGGATCTTGGCATTTTTAAAGCCAAAAGCACCAAGGAGAGCATGAGCCAACAGAAACGAATCCAGATTTGTTGCTTAAATTAGATTAAAGAGCTCTGGATTTAACTGGGGGAATAAGCTGATATTTGGGGACTAAGCTGATATTGTCTTTTGGCCCACAGTTGCATTTTACTAGAGTTTTGGGGACAAACAACTTCACAGTGGGTTTGCATTTCTAAGGTCATAGCCTAGTAGATTGTAGGGTCACAGAATAAATACCAAACTATTCTTTAGATTCAGTCTTCTCCCACAAATCCCACTGTAGCATAACTCCTTTCTTTGGATTAGGGATGGAGGATTCCTTGTGCGCCTTAAAGTGCTGACATTTCTTTTGAAATTTCCATTGGCTTTGACCACTCCTAACTAGGTGGGGTCCCACCAGATAAGATTTCCAACGTCAAGAGAATCCAGTTGTTATTTGCTTCTTCCTTGTCCCCTTTGGTTTCCAAGGAAGCACAGCATTGTGTTTTCTGAGTCTCCCAAAAACACCAGCAAAAGAGCTTTAATCTCTCTAGTTCCTTAGCGCCATCTCATCTGCTGATGACTCAGGCACATGTCCATATGGAATCATTGGAAGGTTCTCTATGTGACAGCACTATGATGCCCTCTCTTGTATGATCATGAAATTCTTCCCAAACTAAACCTGTTGCTCAACTTCATTTGAAAGTTAAGGCCCATTATTTACTCAGATTATTTCAAGCAAAAGGGTATTTAGAGTAAGGATTCTTGTGGCCTGGAATTTCAGTGGGAATACTGTGAGGAATCTGGGCCTCTCTGTTGACTAGTTGGCTACTTCTTCTCTCCCACAGACTTCCAACTTTGATGGAAGTTTTGCTTTTCTCTTACTTCTGTTATATCTTCTCTACTAACTGATTTTCTTTACTCTTGTCTCTGGTCCCCCATACTTTCAACTTACTCCAAGTCTTATGGTTCTAACTCTAACTATGGTTTTAGGTCTCTCAAGTAACTATTACAAGTCTTCTGGGGTTTCCAGAAACTATATCCTGAGAAGCCCTATCCCATTTTTATTTTAAATGGGAAGTCTTCTCATAGGTCAACTGCTAAATTTGAATGATTTGCCTTTGGTTTATGTTTCCACTTCTGCTCAAATCATCTCTGGCAGGGGTCTTAGAGTAAATACTGTACCTGCTTATTGTGAGCAGGACATTTGTCATTGGAAAAGACTGTGGGCAGGGCCTAAGATCATGGACATCTGTGTATTTGATTTGTCATCCTTAGAATAGATCTGTTTCTATAGGACCACTACGAGTCAGACCTACATTTAAAGATAAGTGAGGGACAAACTTTATTTTATTCTAAACTTGAACATTTTTATCTGCGTTATATTTTCATGACTTTGAAAATAAACAAAAAATGTGAAATTATGAAACAAAATATTCTGACCTACACCAAATCTTTTCAAACTCTACCATTCTCTTTGTCTTGGGTATTCAGTGCTACTAGATTGAAGCCTGTGCATTTCTCTGAGGTGGACTGTATTTGCTGCTCTCTGAGGTTACTTCTCTGCTAGTGAGGCTATGTGGAGTGTGATGTTCATTATAGATCTAAACATAGTTTTGTTCAAGGAGAACATATGGTCTTTTGGTGTTGCTCAGGGCATAATTTCATTGGACTAATTTCAGTCACGTACTTTTTTTTGTTTAGCACTTAGCAAAATCATAGACAGTTTGAGCTGGGAGTGGCCTTGTACTGCCTAGTCCAATCTCCGAACATTGTAGGAAAAGATTTGTCCAAAAACAAATAAAGTGTGGGTGTGGAAATTAGGAGCTAAGTCTGCTGAATTGCAGGACAAGGCTTTTTCCAATGCCCCATGCTATTTCCAAGGATGGATGAAACATAAGGCTTTAAAATTGATGCTCATCATAAGCCTTTTAAATACGGGTAAATAGGATAAAGCAGATTAGGTAGATACTAACTAGAAATATCCTGAGGATAGTAGAGAACTCTGACACCCATAACTGGTCCTGAACCAGCATACTAGGCTTTAATTTCCTCAAATGCTTTTAGTATTTGATATTTCCCTTGGATGTTTTTCTTTGGGACACAATTTCCTCCACCAAAGAATAGGCAAACAGGAACTAATAATGTGCTTTCATTAGCTACATTCTCCTCCTTGATGCTATGAATTTCTTTATCTGATGTTCTGTGTAAATATTTTAGGTGATAAGTTTTTACACAATACCCAGCACAGCGGCTTATCATGTAGATCCGCAAAGAAAAGACTATATTTTGAAGAGTAGGCTATGTTAATGCAGTGGGGAAAATATTTCATTTAAGTTTCTCTTCACAGTATTATGACCTCTTGACTATGATTCTATGTTTTGTGTAGATCTCCAAAACTGATGTTTTGGTCAAACTACAGGTCATCAAATATCTCTTCTGTGATGCATAAAAGAGTTTACTTCCTTTGCAATATCTTGGTTTTAACATGATAAACGTTTATTGAATCAGTGCCAAAATGTTCTGTGAAGAACCAAGTACTCTGCTGGTACTTGAGGTCTATGTCAACTATAGTTTGATGGAGGCCTTTTTCGTTTTCCCTGCTATGGATAATAATTTCTAAGACTAGAGACCTTTGTTTATCTCTAAGGCAATACTGAAAGCAATGTTTGATGTTTTGGTGTTTATACCCTGATCCATTTACTGAGTAACCCGACAGGGGGTTGATGATCAATAAGAATCCCAACTTACAAGTGCAAAAGAAATTATAGAATTAGAAAAAAAAATCATCATTTCAAAAACTCTTAAAATATTGGCCCTTGAAAATGGAAGTCGATGACTTCTAAAACTGTTGATAAATTTTGTTGGAATGCGGAATAATTAATAGATCAGGCTGACAATTCTTGAATCCACTGATGGATCTTACTCTCACAAAATTTGGGACCTCCAGACATATGTGCATCTTGATTGGTGCCATAGGAATATATAGCACTATCCATGAAGGTTTTGCCAAAAATAATTGAACCTGAATTTAATTAAGCCCCTAGACAAAGCTACCAGTTTTTCAACAAATAAATAGCATGAGAAAAAAAAAAGGTAAGGAGAATTATTATAGATTAAAAGAAATTTAACATACTTAACAACCAAGACTGATGGGTTGATGTTGCTAGGATCTTACACCAAACACATCACTGTAAGAAGACATTTTTTTGAGATTAGGATCTTAAACCAAACACATCACTGTAAGAAGACATTTTTTTGAGATCAAGGAATAGACTGGGTATTAGATTATATTACAAGAAATTTACTAATTTTGTTAAGTGTGATGGTTATCTTGTGTCTAGTTTAAGATACCTGGTAGAGATATATACTGATAAATTTACATGTGAAATGATATAATATTTGGGACTTACTTTCAAACAGTTCAGTGATAGACAAATAATTGTGGGAGGTAGATGAAATCAAGAATTGTGTACTGTTGATAATTTTTGAAGCTGGGTAATGGATCCATGGGAGATTATTATGGTGTTGTCTCTATTTTTGTGTATGTTTCAAATTTTAAAAAGTTACAAAGTAAGCAAACAAAGAAGACTTTGTCTTCTTCTTAGAATGTGCAAGAGTTTTAAAACTGGAACCCAGGTTTCCCTTGGTAAGAAAAATAGACATTCTTCAAGGTCCCACGCTACTCACCACTAAAGACTGAGAACTTGTCTCTTTGGATAGGCCTGCTTTAGGTACTGTTTTTCTGTGTTGCTGGTTGTGTGTCCATGGGCATTAACCCCTATCAGCCATAGAGTTAGCATCTGTATTATGAAAATAATAGTATCCACAGTACATGGTAGTAATGTGGTTTAAACATGACTTTGTGTGAAACACCTGGTATGATGCCCAGCATGCCTTCACTCCTCGATAAATGGAGCTGTTACTACCTTTGCTTCATTTAACAAAGACCAACTAAGTGTCTCGCATGTGCCAACCTGTGCTGAATCCAGGAGATTTTTATGGAGAAAAACATGTGGCATCTGCCAATGAATTGTTCTTAGTTTATTGAAAAAGTTGAACCATAGGAAGTTGTTGTTCATAGGGGTAAAAGAGTCAAATGCCAGCAATTTCACATGGTTCAACCTGATAACTGAAGTGAGATATTTTCATAGAGGTAGTGTGGTACAATGGTTAAGATGATAGAATCTGCTATCAGACTGTCTTGGCTTGAAACTTGGCTCTGGCACGAACAAACTGTGTGATCCTGAGGAAGGTCACCTTTAGTGCCTTTACTCATGGTCTGTAAAATGGGGATATAATAATACTTACCTTATAGGATTGTTATGAAGATTACACATAGAGTACATACAACAGTACTTAGTATGTAAGTCCTGTATATTATTGTCATCAGTGCATGTACAAAGCAACACGTGAATGTATCCAATTGTGGGAGGTGCAGAAAATTGTATTAGGTGCTGAGGATTGGTGCTGAGAGGATGATAGGAAGTTTCACAGAGAAAGTGTGACATTTGAACTTCACCAGGAAGAAGGAGCCACTCAAGCAAAGAAGATGACTCTAAGGACATTTTAGGCAGAGGGCCTGGAATGGACATGTGCCTGGAAGTGGGAAAGGAGAGTTTCAGGAGGAGAAGGAAGTGGAGTGGGATTAGAGTTTAGAATGTGGGTCTGGGGGACGGAGAGGAACTGGACATGAAACTGTCCTGGTAAACTGAGTGGTTTATATGAAAATTTTACTGAGAATAGTGACTGCAATGTGACAATTCTTTGTAATGAAAAGAAAGCTTGCTGGGAATCTACAAAAATAACCTAGAACCTTGCTATTCAAAGTGTGTTTCCCGGACCAGTAGCGTCAGTATCACCAAGAACCTGTTAGAAATGGGATTCTTGGGCCCCACCTAACCTAGGAATCAGAACCTGCATTTTAACAAGATCTTTAAGTAATTCATGAGCACACTGAAATTTGAGAAACACTGGTCTGGAGACAGCCTCGGAGAGCCTGGGCTGAGGCAGGGACAGTGGGGACGGAGAGGAGAGAATAAAGACCACTAACAGATAATTTAAGAGGTGAAACTCAGAAGATCCGCCTGATAAGGAGAGGAGGGGGTGGTTAAAGAGGATGCATTGAGAATAAATCTGTGATTCCTCATTAGGATTTCTGGATGGATGACGGGGAATACAGGCAAAGGGGAAGTTTGGGGGAACAAAGGGGAGAAAAAGAATTCATTTTATGGCATGTTGATTTTGAGCAGCCTTTGGGATGTAGAAGAACATCTATAAAAAATGGATTGAGGAAAACGGAGTCATATTATTAAGAAGAAAATCTGAAGAAAGTAGTTATCTTAATGCCAAGGAAGAATCCAACAATGACAAATGCTAGACATATTCCCTCTACCATTCTTCTATAAAAGAACAAGGGCACATTAGAATTGGTTCTCTAGTATGCATTGAATGCTCTGAAAAATTTTGGAGCTCATAAAGTCATACATTTCTGGCTCCTCTGTTAAGTATAAATGAATAAAAATAAAACTATAAGGCACAACAGAGCTTGATAATTTGTGCATAATTCTCTTGTATGGACTTGGCAAGATTTCAGGCTCTGGAATTTGGAGAGGTTAGGGAGTCCTGGTGATTCCCTGGCATCAATATTAGTGGATTTTCTTTTTTAAACTTGGTTTGGAAGGATGTGGAGAATTCAGACATCCGAGTTGACTGTCTGCTGAGTTTAAAAGAAATGCTGCCCAGGGGCAGGTTTGAGAGGTTATTTAGCCAGATTGTGGAGTCTCTAAATATGCAATCACTCTCCCATCCAGAGATGCTAGACTTAGCAAATAAAAATACAAGACCCCCAGTTAAATTTGAATCTCAGGTAAACGTGAACAATTTTTTAGTATAAAAATATTATACCGAATATTACTCGGGATATACATACACCAAGAAAAGATCACTGTATGATCTGAAATTTAAATTTAAGTAGGTGTCATATATTTTATCTGGCATATGTACATATATACACACATATATACTGCAAATATAGCAAATTATAGCAAATATTAGTGTTTAAAGGCAAAGCTTAGAATTTTGCAAGATGTTATGTGGAAATTTATAGCATTAATTCACATGCACATCTATACATCCAATTTGGAGGAAAAAAGCAGAACAGACTTGGTGAGAGAATTATGCCATGATTTTTCTTGCTGTGCTTGTGATAAAATTATTGGTTTATTCTTTTTAACCCCTGCATACATTTTGGCACCTTGTTCCGTAATGTTAATACAGCGTTTAGTGAGAAGACAGTCTATAATTAAGGCATAAGTTTTCAAACAAGCTGCAGATGTAGAGCTGCGAGGACAGCCTTGATGCATGGTTTGTAAAGGACACTGATGTTAAACAGATGTGACATTACTGAACAAGGCAATATTGAAAATGAAACTGCATTACAGGTAGCATCTAATGTATATAGAAACCTCCTCTTCAACTGGGTCTGTTTTTAGAAATTCTAAGACATGGATCTATGTTGGGTCTTTTTTTTCAATTAAATTCAACAAATATGTCAGGCAGAAAATGTGATGAAAAATAGTTGAAAGTATTATGGGACCACAGAGAAATAAGGAATTAATTCCATCAAGGGTCTTTGGAGAAGGTATCACAGAGGGTGGCATGTGAACATCTTCTTAAAACATAGGACTTTTAAAAAAACCTTTTCAACGTGTTAGTTTTTTCTGATTATTAAGGTACTATATGCAGAAGTTTTGTATAGCAGAGGAGAGCTCATAGAAGCAGCAGAAAACAATTACCCCCAAATCTCAAGACCTAGATATACCACCATTTTAGTATAGTATTTCCTTTCAGTCTTCTAACTCTTTTTTATGTATATCATATTACGTACGTGAATTTTCTATACTGCTATTTCACTTAACGCATGTCTTAAACATTTCCTCTTGTCATTAAAAATTCTCTGTTAACATCGTTTAAACAGCTAACCAATAATCCATTATATGAATGAATAATGATGTTTTAGTATAATCCTCTAACTTTGGGTTGTTAGGTGTCTTCCACGGTTTTTTTCTTTTGCTATTATAAAGCACATTGTTGTACATTTAAAAAAAATATAGCTCTGATTATTTCTAACACTTAGAAGTAGAATTATTGGGTTAAGCATATAAAATAACATTAATAGTCTTGACACGTACTACCAAACTGCCTTCTGAATAGAGTGTCCCAATTTAGACTTGAAGAGTCAACAGAAAGGATGAAAGGGGAGCGTTGAAGCACAAAGGTGGGAAGGTATGGTGTGTAGTCAGTAACAAAGAATAGTTGGATTTGTTTGGAGTGTAAGGAATAAGTGACGGATGGATAAAATCAAGCTAAAAGGGTAGTTTAGAATCAGATGATGGAAGATCTTCAATAGCAAGCTTTTGTAACAAGCCTTCCTTCTGCAGGGAGTTGTGAGCCATGGAAGGCTTCTAAGCAGGAGAATGCCATGACTTTAGAACTTTCTTCCAGTTAATTATAGGTTATTAAATGTCCCTGAACTTTTGGATCAGGCCCAAATAATATTTAAGGTCATCAGCTATCAAAATTTGAATGTCTGGAAATAAACTATGCCATTGGCTCATCATGTTTAAAGATATCATTGACATTTACCTTATTGAACATAAATTGATTTTTACACACTTCTGTCAGTGACTGCATAAAGCACCTGGAAGGTAGAAAGTGCTAGGTCAACTCTATGTCATGGAAACCTTTTAATGTGTTTGCCGGTGGTGTATAGAACTGTGAGTGTTATAAAGATTTATTGAGGATTTAAGATGTTTCTAGGACTTTCTTGTTTAATGATGTGCCCTGTAACCGTTCCTGGCTCAGAACAGGGCTAGAAGAGCAAGAATGCTATAAAAAAGTCAACTCAGGTACATATTGTCTATTTAAAATCAGGACGCAGTGTACTCTTTTTCCCCAAGTGCTTCTGTTTATCTACGACACTAAATATTTATATGAAAAGTTAAAGAAATAAATTACTCAAATATCTAGATTTGTTTTATGTCTTGTAGGTAAAACTGGCTGATTTTATTTTCTCCCAATGCACAGATGCTTTCATGGAGCAAGTATAGACTCAGATTAATGTTGCTCAGTCTGGTCAGTGGAGATTGTCTCTTTCTGAAGGAAAAAAATAGAATCTGTGAATTTCTTTTATATGAGCACATGCCCACAAAAAGAAAGATGAGACACTGTCTGACTCTGACAATCACATGCTTCTTACCACGGGTTGTTTTCCTGGTGTCATTGTATCCTTTACGCTGGAGAATGCAAGCTTCCAAATTTGAAATCTGTTTAAACATTGAAGGTTCTGAGTTTCAAATTCAACTTGATCTTTTCAGCCTTTGGATTCTGTCTCCTGCTGTCACAACATCACTTCTTGATTCAAAGGGGAAAAAAGAGATTCATAGCACCTCAAATAGAGCTTCTCTGGCATGGCCATACGTCAAGCGTAAATGAATCAGAAAACCGAGCGTTAACTTTTACTTGAAATAGATAAGACTTTAAAAAATAGAGATAAACTTGCATTGATGGTTTGAAATAGCTATTCAAGTGTTTTATGACACCTACCACCAGATATACTTGGTTAAAAGCGTGAAGCACTCCTTCTACCTTACAACAGTCATTGAAGACATTTTGTTAAATCTAAAATGTAAATAGCCTCTCCCTTTTATTCTATGTTGGACTCTGACATTAATGCTGCATCATTTAAGTGACTAAAAGAGTATTTCTGACCAGGCTCTCTAATTTGTCACAAAATTTTGCCCAGAATGTATTTTTACTTAAAAGGCCAACCATTCAATATATTTTTCTTTCAGCCAATTTAAAGCAAATAAATCAGGTCAGTTCTTTTTATGACACAAAAGGGAAAAATGATAAGTTTTCTTACTTCAGACTCTTTTATTTTAAATTTGTACAACTGAAATGTCTCTTCTCTCGTTTAAGTACAAGCTGACAGGTCATTAATCCTTAATGTGGATTTGTACCTCTGGGTATTTTGGGGAGAAAACTCATTAAAATTCTTTTGTTTTATATGTGACTGTCCTAATAGAAATTTGGAGTTCTTGTTTAGAATTTGCTCAAGTGAATAGAAAGCATAGAAATTCTATTTAAAAGAGTTGAAGTACATGAACTCACTTATACCTATAGTCAATGCTGTCACTCTATTCGTGACCGTTTGCTGCTAACTTTCCTACAGAAAGAACGTAAGTTCCGTAAGCTCCATATTTTCAATATGAATATATTTATTCCATTTGCATTATCTGGGAGGGTCATATGCACTCGTAACTTTCTATAATACTTTCCTGTATTTCTGAGAAGCATTGGGTATGTTTTTCTTTAATTCTACCAAAAGGTGAGGCATTGGGCAATCATCCTCCTTTTCATTTTAACGAAATAGGCTTTTGTTTGGTGAAGGTTGGCTAGAAATGATTTCTCGGTAGGCAGTGGGGAATGTTTTACTAATACCGGGGGATCTATTCTGCACTGTGTGGCCACACCGTATTTTCCCCTTATTTCCTGTTTCTCCTTTCCCCTCTCTTTTCTATTGAATGTTTGAAGTCCTTCTAAATGGAAAAGAACTGTCATCCACAAACTTACATTTCAAGCCTGTCTAGAAAGATTTTACTCTCCGTAAAAACCTCCCGACTAACTTGGGGACTGGGATTCCCCATTCCCTGATTGTCCAAGAAAGCTTCTATCTCTTTCTATTTTAGCCATTGATAAAAATACAAGAATTCATAGAGAGAAGCATTGTACTTTGCTTTTTATTTTATTTTTCTTAAATAAGTGTGCCAAATTCTTCTAAGTCTAAGCTACATTTTGCGTATGCATTCGACATCTTCATTTATTCAATCCCTCTGTGCATCGTGAACATTAGCTCTGTGTTGAGCCCGGTGTTGGGCACTGGAAGCACTATAATGAGCACAGTAGTCACTGTCTGTGCCCTTGGGTGGGACTGGGGAGAATGGGGAAAACGGGAGATCAATGCTACTCGATCTGTCTCACAAGGACTAAAAATTACAGTTGGGATAAGAGCTACATAGGAGATACAAGGTGCTGTAAAGTGTGTAATAGAAAGAACTAATTTCCACTGAGGCTTTTCCACTGAGAAAAAGCTTCCTGGGAGAAGGGACTTTTGAGAAAGGACGTAATGATGGACGTTCTAGACAAGGTAGCTCACAGAATAAAGTGGTAAGAGAGCATGTATTCAAGGACTGAAAGATGGCTGTGGCACAGAGTGTGAGACGGGGTTCTTGTTAGGTGAAGCAGGAGAGTTATATCTGGACCAGATCATACATGACTCTGCAAGTCATGTTAATGATTTTTGTCCTTAGTCCATATTTAAGATGTAAAAACCTTAGAAAACTTTCGAAGAGGAGAGAGAAATGAAAGATCCTTGTTTTTTAAAATGTCAGTCTGGTTGTTAAGGGAGTACAGATTAGAGTCAAGGGAATATGTGTGTTGAAATATGTGTGGGGCTATTGTGATGGTCCAGAGTGGTGGTCGCAGAGAGTAGAGAATGGGTTTAGGGGATATTGATGGATTAGGTAAGGGAGGTGATGGAGAGGGAGGTGTCCAGGATAACTACCAGATTTCTGACTTGCTCCCTATGTGAATGGCAGTTGTTCTTCATTGAAATACTGTCCTACTCTTGGGTTCATTAGCTCATAAACTCCTATTGGGTCAGAGCTATGTTTCCAGAGAGAGCTAATAAGCTTGAATATTAAAGTAATCCATTCTGGTCTGCAATGTTCCCTTCTTACTCTGAATGGTCTTTACTGTTTCATGGTCATAATTTACAAATATTTACTCAAGTATTTAGAAATTCTTTCAAACAACAGTGTCAAAGAAAATGTAAATAATGTTATTATTAGAACTTTGAAATGATAATTATAGTAATGCTTGTATTAGTCAAAAATTCTAAAAACTCAAATCCCCCTGTATTGTTTAATGTGTTTGCATAAGATTCATGAGGGTATCTAAATTACAAATTTCCATAACAAGAATAATGCAAAAAAAAATTGACTTTGGCAGTTTCTAAGCCTCTCATCAAATTTTTTTGTAGAAGAAAAGTCCATTTATCTGTACATTTTGTTCTCAGCTATGCTAGAGGGTTAAGAGGAAGTAAGACTGGATTCAGAAACTTGAGAATTACTCCAGGGGCACATGTACTCTTCCACTATCACTAACCTCTCTTTTGTACTCTTCCTAAAACTAGTAGTTACAATCTTTGCTGTGGTGATTGGGGAGTGTGTGTGTGTGTGTGTAGTTTCACTAACGGCTTCAGTCTTCCTTCTGATTTTTCCATCACTAGCATCAGAAACTATGCAGCATCCACTACCTGCCCACCCTTTTATCCATCCATCCATGATTCCAGCCATAGGTCCTGTTAAACATTTATTTTAGAGTACATACTGTGCATGAGGCACTGTGTTAGTGACTCTGGACAGAGAAAAACTCTATGGAAGCCAGACCTAAGGGCTCCCAATGTTCCTTGCTTCCTGGTGTTCATGTCCTGTGTAGTCTCATTCCACAGTGAATCAGGGTTTGTCTGTTTGGCCGATCAAGTATGACAGAGGTAATGATGTACAATTTCCAAGGCTTGGTTTTAAAGGACATTCTATCTTTGATCTTGTTTCCTTGGATCCTTTGCTCTGAGGGAAGCTAGTTGACATGATGTGAGGACACATAAGCCACCTTGTGGAGAGGCCCTGTAGGGAGGGACTGAGGCATCTGTTCAGTACCAACTTGTCAGCCATGTGAATGAGCCCCCTTGGAAGTAGATCTCCCAGCCCTACTCAAGCCTTCAGATCACTGCAGTCCCAGCCGACATCTTACTGCAATCTCATGAGAGACCCTGAGCCAGAATCACCCAGCCAAGTCCCTTCCAATCCTTTCCCCACAAAAACTGTGAGAGATAATAAATGTTTCATCTTGTTTTAAGCTACTAAGTTTTGGGGTAATTTGTTACACTGCAAAAAATTCTCCTACTGGTCCCTACCATCATATTGTGCTTCCTTCTATAGCAGGGGAAAATAGTGTTTACATCTCAGCTATGTCCCCATCAATAATAAAGAAAGCTCAACCATGGCTTCAGCTTAGAGAGATTTAGTTATAATTTGAGGTTTTTGGAATTCAGAATGTACATAGATAATGGTAGTGACTTGGATTTCTACAGCAATTTGCAATTTACTTTTGCAGTTTTCAAAATGCTTTCACACAATATATTATAACTACAACCCTCTGAAAGTAGTGAGGATTTCAGAAAAGGAGCTAGTTATTAAATCTGTTTTGAGTATCTACCATTTGCCAGTCAGTGAGCTAGGTACTGGGGTCATGGCAAAGATCAAAGCAGAAAAAAATCTCTCTGTTTTCACTGAAGAGGGCAGAAACACTTAAATGATTACAAGAGTGATGCTTACTGCCAAGGTTCAAGTGCAAGTTTCTATGAAAACATAAAATAGAGGGAAGCCGAAGTAATACGAGGGTAAAAGAAGGTTTCTCTGACAAAGCTATAGTTTAGTTGAGACTTAAGATTGAGGTAGTTATCTAAGGGAAAAAATGTGGTAGGTGAAGGTAAGGCTGAATATTCTAGGTATGTAAAGCCCTGAGTCAGGATAGAGCATGCTTTGTTTGACAAACTGAAAGAAGTCAGATATGGATGAAGTAGGATAAAGAATGGGACAAATGTCGCTAGATGATGATAGAGAAGTAGGCAGGAGTCAGCTATTCACCATCTTAGACCGCGTAGTACTACATACTTCTAAGAGTTAAGGGGAATCACTTGAAATTAAATGCAAGGTTGTATGTGGTTGAACTAGGATTTGAACTCAGTTTCTCTTTCTACCCCCTTTCATTTTATAGCATTTACTATTTCTTTGTTGTAGTATTCTTGACAGATAGACAGTAAGCAAGCAAATACTTGCTTTATAAGAGATGAAGGAAACTAAGTTTCGGTGAGGGCAAGGAAAGGCTTACCTAAAATTATAACCTGTCCATGGTAGAACCTGGAACTTGGATGTTGGTCTAATGGTCACGGAGTTCAGGTTTCACGGCTGGAGATTCAGTATGTAATTCATTTTATCCATTTGATTTCATGTGATCCACATGATTGTTCCACCTGATTGCTGGAGGCATCTTTAGTGTGTGTTGCAGAGGATCGATCACTGGGTGGCTATCAGAAACCTTGGCTTGTCCAGCTACAGCCAGACCTGACAAACCCCTCAGGGACTTCTAGGGACCATCCAGAAGGGAGTCAGGCATTTGTCAGCTTTGAATGCCTCTAGCTTCAGGATCTATAGAGAGTGGAAGCAAAGTCTTTACATCAAAAATGACTTGTGTATTTGTCATCAGGAGCAGTGAGGAGAGACAGTTGGGAAGAGTCTATGCTATTCCACAACTGCTTTGGCCAAGAACTGAAAGGTTTAAAACGGGTGGTGGCTGCCAGTTAAGGAGTGCACGTTAGATTGAGCCCTGGGGCTTGCTTCACTGGGGAGTGGGGACATAAGGATATGGACTAGGCTTCTGACCTTTCATGTAAGAGAACATAAAGAAGGGGCATAAGGGCTCCAGAACACTGCTAGAGGATGGATAAGGGTGACAGATATTGCTAATGGAATATGGAGCTTACAGGAGATTGTCACAGGCTGCTATTATTAAGAGCTTATACTTTCACTGTCTATGACGCTTTGAAAGATTGAAGGGACAGAGAAGGAAAGAGGGTTTTACATGGGCTCTTGCATTTAACTGGCATCCATTGATTTATTCCTGGTAGAAAAAGATTAGGAAACCAGGGATTCTTGAATTCCTAACCAGAGACTGCTTCCCTAGGCAAAGAGAAGCTATTACTCTGTTTGAGATTAGGAGCCTGAGAATAGGAGACGGGCTGATCCTTGGAAAATTGCAAAGCTGCTGAAGAGGCAGCAGCTGAACATATTTTCCTTTTATTTTTGAATGTTGCGATGTCTGAAGAAAAAGATATCAGTCATAGTAGTGACTGGCAGTGATCCAGCCAAACCTCTGGATAGCTTAGAATTCTGGTGATTGGCACTTGAGTGAAGTTCCCTGACATCCAAGCTAAATCTGCTGTATTCATGCAGGCTGACTTGTGTTGGTCATTTTTTTTCTTCCTGTGGGGAGGGAGAAAAGTATCTGTACATGGTACTGGGCCATAAGGAAGAAGCTCTTTCCTTCAAGCTTCAGTCCCTCTATTAGTGAAATACTTTATATTCTGGAACTTAGCAGACAGAATTATTCTTATTTTCTTAAGATTTTCTTTTATATTTGAAGTCTTTTTTACAAAGATCTAATCATCAATTCATTCAGTCCTCTGGAATTTCTGAATACATCTTCACCCCTGAGAAACGTCAACGCCCTCAGCAGGAAAAAGAGTTGTACTCACGGACCAAATGCAAGTCCATTACACCCACCTTCCACCTCTGTGATCATAGAGTTCGTTGGTTTAAAATTCTACGATGCTCCAGGTTTATTGAAATTTTCTCTACAGAGGGATTAGGATGGAAGAAGAGAAAGCAAATATTTTACATTTTTCTTTTCTCACTTCCTTTCTTCCTTCCCTTTAATAGAATTTATCAAAGACATAAATGTCTCAAGCATCGGGGGAAACAATGGTAAGCATGATATGCTGGAGTCCTCACAGAGTTTAGTGTCTAGAAGGAAAAGTACTATTAAAGTCTCGTGTATTAAGAGCCATAATAGGAAATTGTAGGGAGCTAGAGGACAAAGCAGTGACACTCAACTAATTTGAGAGGAAGGTTGGGAGGGGATCAAAAAAACTCCCCATAGGAATGACTTTTAAACGAAGTAATAGGGAGTCAGGTGAAATGGAGCAAGGCAGAGTGTTCTCAGCAGAGAGAGCAACAATTTAAAGAGATCCCGAATAGAGAGATGATGGGAATGTGATAATTTGAGGCTTTGAGAGAAGTTCATGTGGGCAGGGTGAAGTTTGGTGGTCAGAGTGTTGGAAGAGGGTGTGACTGTGGATGGGGCTGGAGATCATGAGAAATGGTGCTGGAGACATAAGCTGGGCCAATCCATGGAGAATATGAAGGTCATGTTTAGGAATCTGTTCAGTTATAGGCTAGAGGCTCTCTTACGCACAAGGCTTTAAAGAGGACCCCTGCGGGGACTTCTATATTGTTTGCAGAGTGGGTATGGAGACCTGGCATTTACAGAGCACCTGCTGTATTGCCAGGCACTGTGCAGTGGTTTATAGGCTCTGGAATCACAGTGTCTGAATTCAAATCCTGGTGCTACCTATAGCTATGTAGCCTTAGGCAAGTTACATGAACTCTCTGTGCCTTGGTTTCTTTACCTACATGCAAAGCTTAAATATTAATAGTACCTATATCATATGATGGTGTAAATTTTAAATGATACAGTGTGAGTGCTCTATAGATTCTAAGCATTCAATACGTGTTTACAGTTATTATCGTTGTTCTTATCCACATTGTACAGACAGAGAGACTGGGCTGCAATGAGTTTCAGTTGTGTGTTGCTCAACACTTGGTGACAGAATTGGGGTTTGCCTGAGCTTGGTGAAGGATGCTGCTTTTCTCTATTCTGGAAGAGGGAGCAAACATTGAACCAAGGAGTAAGACAGCAAGTCCTGGAGGGGTCCAGAGCAACAAGTGCAGTGATAATGGTTCACAGATACTTGCTAGATGGTTAGCACTTGAGACCTGACAAAAGACAAGGGGGCAGGTAGCCCAATCGCGTTCTCTCCTCATCTCCTGTTGGAACTCCTCTAAGAGGTGGGGGAGAGGAAGCTGTTCTTTCATGCTGCAGAGCCTAGTAATGTGGCTCTTGTGCAGAGATGGGGAGATATAAAGAGGTCTTTAAGTTTCCAGTTGCTAACGGCATGCAGTCAGAATGCACTTATCTGTGTGGTCTTGGGCAGGGAATTGAACACATCTGAGCCTCTCAGTTCCCCAAATCCGTTAATAAGCTAATAAGCTAACTTTTCTTCAGATATGGCTCTGTATCAGGTGCTGTTTCATATACTTTATATGCATTAACTCAATGAGTATTCATAACAAGTCTATGAAGTTGTTACTATTAAGATCACCAATTTAAGTATGATTAAACTGAGGCACAGAGAGGTTAAACAACTTGCTCAAGATTGTACAGATAGGAAGTGGAGCCAGGATTTGGCCCTAGGCAGTTGGACTCCGGAGCCTGAACTCTTAACCTCCCTATTTAGAACCTTTTTTGTTGTGAACATTAAAAGATACTGTTGAAGCATCAATAACATTGTACCCCAATCACTCTTGGAGCGCAGAATAAGTTAGTTTCCTTTTTTCCCTACAGATTTTCTTCCTCAGCAGGACAGATTAGTTCTTCCTGATTTAACAAATGTGCATTCATATTTTTATTATGTGTAAGTTATTACTTTAGGTCTCATTGGGGGATCAAAGATGAACGAGATGTCTTGCAAGAGGTCAAGATCCAGTGAGCCAAATTTTCGTACAGAAGACAGACTTACACACAGAAGAAGTCTAACCCAAGACAAAGTATTAATTACTATCTTAGAGGGATAAAGTGACATAGAAATATTATCAATGTTATGGCTTCTGAGGACTTGTTCAAAAGGCATTTGTGACTTATTAGATCTCTAACCACTGATTCCAAGCAGAATCTGTGGAATCAGAATGGAGACTGCCCTTAAGGTTTGAAGCTGTTTGTGAGCATCGTTTTACCAATTAGTTCTCTTTACAATCCTATTGTGGTCAAAGTAGCCCACTTCAAATTATTGTCTATCTCAGTGGCCTTTTCTCATTATTCACAATCTTATATTTCTTTGTGTTGCAGATATTGAAATATTTCTCTGCCTCATTTTAGTTTCTTTAGACTGATGATATAAAAATTGCTTAGGTAACCAGTACAATCTATGCCTCTTTCTATGTTAAAAAAAAATTGACTGAAGGCTATTCTACAGCACAAGAAATGTTATCATTTTTCATTTTGATTGCTTTTCTGTACCAGAGATTTCAATAGTGTTCAAAGTCTGGAGAATAGGTCTACGCAGTATTTTTATAGATCTCTTTTCATTGGGAAATGTCAATAATTTGTGGGAATTTCTCTAAAATCAATCTATTTCTGCAATGTCTAGTAACATGAGATACTTCACCTGGACTGCTTATACTTCAATAAGACTCTTTCTTTTGTGTTTTTAAAATATCTAGTGATATATACCTCTTCAATTTCCTGGTGCCTTTCAACAAGAAATCCAACCTGCTGATAGGTGCCCATCCTTGCCTGTGGTGTCCAAACGTGTTACGCTTGCTCAGCCAAGGGTGGGGAGCTCACTTGATTTTGTGTTTCTGCTACAAACAATATTTCATTAAGGATCTTGAACTGGGGTTTTCATATAATACAGAATTTCTTATAGAGTAACTCAGTTTTTTCAGTAAAACTTGATATGCTTATCTATGGGTAAATCATAACCAGGATCATTGATGGCACAGTCAGTTTTAGTAGAGAGAGTCTCAGGAACTGGGAGACCATGCTCAGTCTTGCGACTCTTACATCTAAGTGTTTCACATCTAAAAAACCTTAAATCTTGAATCAGTTTTATGCACTGTTTTCAGTCTCACTTGCAGTCTGGCAATGTGATATGCTTTGGCTGGACTGTTTTATTTCAAAAAGCTTCTCTGTGTTTTAAAAATAAAAGGATGAGTATGCATTACATATGCCAGAGCATTTGCAATTTGTTGGTGTTACACTCTTCAGTGATTGGGCAGGGAAGGCTGACTGCCAGCCTTGGCAGTATTTTCAGATTCTTTTTCATGCCAATTTGCTTTTTGTGACAGTGCCATGTTTTTATCAGGAGGGTTTTATTGAACTTTGGGAATGACTACTTCTTGACCTGACTAGGTGGATACTTAGCAAGAGTCACAAAACTGATTCTTCTTCAAATATTTTTCCATAGAGTTATTTGGGAGAGTAATTCAGGAAGCTTGGTGTGGCATAGATATTGCCTCATTACCAGCTATCATGGAGGGATTTGGAATCGAGTTTTCTATGGAGATCTAGAAACAGTGACATAGATAGTCACAATGGACACACCCTGTCTTAGTTGGTTAGATAGGAATGGAACTGGCCAACTGAAGTCAATTGAAAATTTCAATCTCCAAACACTGAGGAACCTGAAACACTGAAAATTCTGATCCAAAGACATTCTGTTTGGGAAATTGTACTAGAACCCCAGAGGGTGAGAGTGGAAGGGGAGAAAATTGTGGAGGGAGGCTATGGTAAAAATGGGTTTAAGAATTAATTTCTGGTATTACTTTTTTCTTTTTTCTTTTTACATTTGACTCCTTTCCCTGTTTCTCCCGCCTCCCATCCTCCACCTAAGGCAACCACCAATGTGTTCTCTGTATCTATGAGCACCTCAAAGAGTAGGTAGTTTAGTTTGGAATTCAGACTTGATTCACAGACACCCAATTAATAGAATCCCATGTCATATGCTCAGGGCCCAACTGTAGCGTTGGAGTGCAATGAGGACTCTGTGTCTGAGAGGAAATGAGGTCCCCGAGTACTGAGGCAGGCAGAGAGGATGCCAGGGAAGATGGAAGTTTTGTTTATTCTTGAAGGTAGATACAAGTCAGAAAGGGGGAAAGTGGGTCAAGGAAGAGCATGACTGAAAATTCCAGGGGTAGGAAGCCATAGAGAATAATGAATAAATACACATTGAACAAAGGCCTACAAACTGTAACATAAGTTGGAGATTTGTCTTACAACAAAAGTAGCAATTGTCAAACCTTGTTTCAACCTCTCGTATTCCTGTTGGAGCAGCACCAAGGTCTTTCTCTGGGTTGGTTTTTCTGTCTTGCTTTTATGTATTCTCACAGAAGCCAAATCTGATATGTCCCGGGTAAAGTATTTCAATTGATTTGAGTTGAAGACTTTAATTCATAAGACGATGAAGGAAAATATAAAACACCATGTAATAATCTAGCTCTTAGAAAAAAGACCCGTGTTGACATTAGGTAAATATTCAGGCAATTCTCTATGAATATGTTAAGGTAGGTGGATAGAAAATTGATAATCGGAAATAATTTTACTAAATGGGATCACGCCGTACATGCTTTAAAAATTCTATCCTTTATTATTTTTAGTGATAAATAATTTCAAGATATAATTAAACATTTGCATGTGAGAGAATTCAAAATAACATTTCTTTTCTTTGCCTCACTGTATCTTAAGTACCATGTTCCTCATAAACTTTAATATGTTGTATATGACATTTATTTGAGAATAGTTGTTGTGGGATCCTTCATTTTAATTTTCTGGGCTTGTGTATGTAATTCCAAGTCTTATCCACAATGCTGCATTTATTCAGGGGTGGATTTTTTTTAAACGTTAAAAATATTGTATTAATTGACACTCTTGGATTTAAGTAGCAGAAAGATAACTTGAACTCACTCAGAAGAGAGAATCTACTAGAGCTATACTGGGTCGTCTAATGTAAAGCAAGAAGGACAGGAAAGTTGGGCCCCCAGAATGGAAAAATAAGGAATTGAATTTCTGCTTTTCTCTGCGTGTCTGTCTCTCCTTGCACAGTAGACCAGGCATCCACATGGCCTGATATCCCACAGCTCTCCAGAGAAGGACTGACTCTCTTCTCTTAGTTCTAGCTTGAAAGATTTTGAGGAAAGTCTGATTGGTTTGGCTTGGGTCAAGTGCCCAATCAACTTTTAATGGAGTCACCTGGCACATGTTGCAATTAGAGTCCATTCTTGTATGTTTGGTGTGTTCCAAGATGAAAGAGCTGAGCAGCCACACTCCCCTAATTGGTGTTAAATATATCTATAAAACTACACTTGGCTTAAAATGTAGAGAAACAGCGAAGGGCAGTTAAAATGCTATTGTAAGACCATAAAAGTTCAGAACATCCTAGCACTTCATTTTTACAATTATAGAAATAATGTTTGATAAATGTACAGTTTATTTACATGCATGCTATCATCTTTCTTTTTAGCCCTTTACATATTAGCATTATATAGAAATTCATGGATAAAGTATCTAGGCTGTTCAAGTTTATAATTTAAGAATAAAGCAGTGTGTTGTCAGTACGGAAAAAAAGCTTTAAAATAAGTTTCTGGTGGAATAAAGTTTGACTGCTTTCACACCTGGATAACTGACCTTTAGAAGAAGAAAATTTAACTTCTAAAGTATTTTTCCTCTGCTCTGGGCTGTGGAAACAGACTATAGATGAATAATCAAAAAGGGAGACTTAATCTTAAAGTATAAGATTAAAATAGACTCCTAAAATAGAATCTGGGAATCGGAGAATGATAGGTGGAGCTGAACTATCTTTCTTTGGCAGGCCTGGCCACTTCTATTATATTAAGCCATAGGGTGTATGATTGAAGAGCAGAGCTTCTCGAAATTATAATTTTTTATGGGTCCAATATTGGTTCCTAACATGTACTATCCAGAGGGAGAAAGTAGCTATGCTCACCAGTAGCCCGGAGAAGACAGCTGAGGGCTATGTGGGTGGAAGCTTGCTAAAGATAGGACATGGGGAAGAGGGGTTTCTGAGGGCGTATGCACCAGACAGGGTACCAGGATCAGCCCATACCCAGCAAAGGTGTGTTTGTTAACATCAGCTCCGACACTGGGCTCCAGGGACAGGAGAGGACAGTGTGGGCCACACAAACAGGTCAGGTCGGCAAATCAGAAAAAGAAAAAAAGATAACCTGAAAAAAAGTGGGTGAATAAGTATTAAATCTTGAATCAAATATGAATGTGAGGCGGGCTGGTGGCTGTTAAAAAATATGTTCAGGCAAAGGACAAATAGATTGGATGGCAGGGCTAGTATTCCAACTGCACTGTCCAATAAGTAGCCACCAGCCACATGTGTCTATTGCACTATATTAAAACTAAGTAAAATAAAAATTAAGTTCCTGTTTCACTAGCCACATTTCAAGTGCCCAAGAGCCACATAGGGCTGTGCAAATATAGAACATTTCCGTCATAGCAGTTCTATTGGACAGGACTGAGAGGCTCTGGCGGTGAGCCTGAAGGCTTGACCCAACATCACGGCTTTATTTTTCTTTTCGTAGTTATCGGAGACTGACTGGGTTGGGAATCTGCTTGGATCCTAACACTAAAACGACATGTTGGGGCAACTGAGACTTGGTACCTAGCATCACTAGAGAGACAAATACTGGGATGGGTTTACATATGTAACTCTGCATCTAGAATCTTCCACTTCTTCCTTCCAAAAAAGTTATGCCTCTCTGTAGGCCACCAGGCAAAGACTTGTGTTAGTCATGGTTAGTCAAACCCCAGAGCAAGTCCCTCTGCTTTCAGCCAAGGGTGTACCTAAGCCACATAAGACAGTTGACTAACCAAGCTGGTTTTAAATGTTGCCTCACTTCCCAAAGAAAATTCTTCCTACATCTGGGATTTAGTAGTAAAATCAGATCCTTCATCTATATCAAGCAGATACTTTTCCAAGTCTCTTTTCATATGTAGACGGTTCCTGCTCTATTCTAAGAATGTAGTAGATTAAGATTCTGAGACTAAAGCCATATATTTTCTTGCAAAAATTTAATCTGTTCAAGGGGAGAAAAAAGATGTTAAAAATTGGAATCCAGGGCCTGGCCAGGTGGCGTAGTGGTTAAGTTTGCACACTCCACTTTGGCAGCCTGGGATTCGCAGGTTCAGATTCTGGGCGTGGACCCACACACTGCTCATGAAGCCAGGCTGAGGAGGCGTCCCAAATATAAAATAGAGGAAGACTGGTACAGATATTAGCTCAGAGACAGTCTTCCTCAATCAAAAAAAAGAGGAAGATTGGCAACAGATGTTAGTTCAGAGCCAATCTTCCTCACTAAAAAAAAAAAAAAAGGTATCCACATTTTACCATTTAGAAATGTTAATTCTTTGACTTGGTGTATTTATTTTAGCTAGATTTTAGCTTAGATTTATTTAGCTTAGATTTATTTTCCTTGCCCTCATCAGTGATTCTTTCCAGGGATATAAACCTCTTTTCACAGTAATTGACTCCAATTTTGTTGAATTGGTGAGCAATTTGGATTTATGTATTTATTTATTTTTTGCTAGATTTTGCTCTTTTTTAAAGGGTGTTGAGGAATAATGTCAAGGCAACTCATAGAAGCTCATTCTCCGACTCCCTGAACTGTTCCTATTTTTAGCTCAACATTCTCCTTTTTTTAAAATTGCAGCAGCTTTCTGAGGCTATTAGGCTACTATTCAATTAGGTACTGCTTCTGTGTACACAATGGCACCCCAAGAGCTCTAAAGTGCTCACGCAGTTTCAGAAATGCTTAATTTGCTACCAGGGGATAGTTTGGTTCAGAATAGCATGAGGAAAGCAGAAAGAGGAAAACAGGATAGCATTTCTCACACCTGTGGGTACTAAGGAAAGATAATAAGAACAATGAAAGCTGACATTTACTGAGCTCTTATCATGAGATAAACATTGTGTTTTCTCTTCATGCATTTTATCTTATTGGACCTGCACAAGAACCATTTGAGGTGGGTAATATTATTATTTCCATTTTGCTGATGAGGAAACTGAGGGTTGGAGAGAGAGAGTAATTTCCCCAATGACACAGAGCTAGTAAGTGGGGGATTTAGGATTCGTTCTCAAACTGTTTGGTTCTAGAAACCGCATTTTTAACCACCCCGTTTCCTTAGTTGACTAAGATGGCTAAGCTGGTGCTGAACATATTCTGTGCTTTCCCAAATGTCTTTCCTTGAGCTGGGCTGGAAACCCTTCTTCTCCTACCTGACTTTTTAAGTTCTATCATCCTTGAAGATCCAGATTAAATCTCATCTCCTCTAAGAAGGCTTTCTATAGCTCTTCAGCTGAAATTAGCATTCTCTCTTAATCCTATAACACTTTCTGTTTCCATTATTGTCATTTTCAAAGTCTACCTTGTATTAGAGTTTTGCGTCTGTCCTGTGAACTTTTGGAAAGTCAACATTTTAACTTATGCAAATTATTTTTCCCCTGGTGCCTGGACTAGTGTCTTGAATATAGTAGGCACTCAAAATGCTTCTGTTGATAATGATTTTGAAAACACGCTAACAACTTAATGAACGGTGTACTTTTCTAATTCTGGGTTAAAAGGAAGGGTACAAAGCTGAGTTTTCTTTTTTGATAGTCTCTTCATTGCACTTCATTATGTTTAAGGACACATTGTTCTTTAAAAGTGATCTCCAGGGTTGCAAGCATTTATTTACCAGATACTAATTGTCAGTTTTCAGGGTTCTAGGAGCTGGGCACATAATGGTGACAGAGAGAGATTGTATAACTCTTTTCTTGGAGTTTAGAATCTAATGGGGAAGACAGATACTCGTAAGCAGGTTGCCACCTAAATATATAATTATAAATGTGCTGTGAAGGAAAGAGGAGATGCTAGGATGGAGTAATTGAGGAAATGGTCTTTAAGGGAAAATGATGGGTGGGGGCAGGAGAGAGCCGTGGGATGAGCAGAAGGAAGATTGTATTTAGCAGACAGGACATCATGTGTGAGAGTCCTGAGGTGGAAAAGAGCTTGAAGAATTGAGTCACCATCCACTCAAATGTCCCGAAATAGATAATACAGCGACAATTACTTTCTGGTGGTCAGTTCTCCATCATGCATGCATGACAGGCACTACATGTGTTGTATTGTTATGCTTAGACCATGTCAATATTTTAATTTTTTTAGGAGCCTTATTGGCTAATTACTTAATGGGTAAGTCATGCCTTTTGTAGCCTTATTTACCTTTGAAGTTGTACATTTGTTTCAAATTATAGTATCTCACAAAATAATCATAATATATACTATTTATTGAGTGCTTTTATGCCAGGTTCCATGTTAACCATTCTATTCATATTATTTCTTTTAATTCTCTATAACAGGGTTCTCTGCAAATTTTTCTGTAAAGGGACAGATAGTAAATATTTTAGGCTTTGCAAGCTGCTTGACCTCTGTTGCAACTGTATGACTTCCCTGTTTTAACACAAAAGCAGCTAAACACAATATGTAAATAAGTGGATGTGGCTGTGGTCTGATAAAACTATTTCTGGATACTGAAATTTGAATTTTATATAATTTTCAAATATTATGAAATATTCTTTTTTTAAAAGAAAACCAATTTATCCTCTTAAAAATGTAAAAGCCATTCTTAGCTCACAGGTCATACAAAATCAGGTGTTGGGCAAGATTTGGCCTATGGGCTGTCACTTGTCTGTCCCTGCTCTGCTCATTGTCCCCATTTAACTGACAAGGAAGTGAAGGTCAGTGAGAAGTGAGAATTCTGTCAGGTTCCTGGAATGATTTCCTAATTGTTTCTGGAACATAAACCCTATTCCCCAGCCAGACTCCTGTTTCTTAGAGGAAGAGACTCTTTCTTCCATTTGTCTTATTTCCCTCCACAGCCATGATGGGGGGTTTGCACTTTGCACTTCCAAAGTGGCTTAACTGCCCTTCAAATAATTTCTCTGAAAGTGACTCAGAACTGTAGGATTTTGGGGAATACATAGCAATCGTATTTCTATTTTAGTCTCCTAAAATACAGCCCTGAAGACTGATGAGAAATGTGATTAAAATTCTAGTGCAACTCTCATGTGACATCGTAGAATTAGTGTGATATTATCTGTTTTCACATGCAAATCTCATAAAACACAAAAAAGTTGATTCTCTTCCTTTGTGGAATAAATTGCCCTCTAGTCCCCTAAACCATGGGAGATTCTTTAATTTCTTGTTTTGAAATTGTGCCTGTGGAGTCAATTAAAGGTGAATGGAGCTTTTAAAACCTAAAAAATGAGTAAATAAATGGAAAATTCTTGAAAAGATTCATAATTGTCAAATAATATGTGGATAGACTGTCTTGCTGTGTTGCTGTCTCTCTGTTTCTCTTTTCATGTCCCTCCCCAATAACCTTAAAATTAGAATTGACATGTGACAAAGTTGTCACAGGGATGTATTAACATCTAGAAAACGGCTAATTGTTTTAACAATGAGCGCAGTCTTTGTTATTTAGGGTACTGGTTATGGCAGACATTTTCTATAAATTGAAAGACCTAGAATACAGAGTACTGAGGTTTTGGTAAAAAGTACATTTAAAGCAGATATACAATATGTCACCTGCCAGAATACATATCCTTTTACAAACATTTCAGCTTATGATAAAATTGTAAGATGTCAACTTAAAAATGTGCGAGAAGATACAGTGTTTCAAAATTCTTCTGGAGGGTAGGATAGCAACAAATTTTGGAGACTACTGATTTAAGGAATTCCTTTTAAGGTGGTGTCTCTGGAAGCTGGACTTTCAAGATCCCGAATGACGATCTGCCTTTAGAGGCGTACTTTTTCCTGGACCACCCCTCTCCACCGTCACATTTGCTTGAATGGTAAATGTAAGCACAAGAAGATGGACAGCCAATGACATGCACATAAGCTACAGTGGTTTTGAAATAAATCTCTTTCACTTTCTAGTATTTGAAGGAAGAGGAAATGTTTTGATGTTTACTCTGGATAGGAACATGAAAGGGCTGTTTTGAAGTTTCCTACATTTCAGACATGCAGAAGTATGTCATTGTCGAAAATGGTAAACAGCTGGAGAAGATAACTGCCTTGAACAGCTGGAGGAGGGAGTTAACAGTGCCGTGTTTAGAAGTCTGGAAACAGAGAAAGCATATTTTCTTAACCACAGTGTACCTCAGCAGCATAGATGCATAGTCTATATGCCTATAAAGCAGCCATTCAAGCTTTAAAAGTATGCTTCTCTTTGCTTATTTGCGGGACAAGGCTGTGGCCAAACATAGATTAAGCCAGTAGGTTCTGACCTCAGCAGCGAGGACTGACGGGAAGAGAAATGAAGTTTATTTCGCCTCAATGGGGTCTTCTCAAGAGAAAGTTGGTGGCAAGTTATATTTCTTTGGAAGTCGACTTGACTTTACTGTGGTTCAGTGAAGGGAGATTGTACTTTAAAGAGCCCAGATGTCCCCAAAGAATCAATGCTGCTTCCAATTGGCACTTTCAAATTTAAACAAATTATCATTTGAGCCTCCACTAGGTTTTCATGGAGGATAAACTTCCTGCATTTGCTGCAGGCTGAGTATGTATGTATTTCCATTAATTAACTAGGCAGAAAGCAAAGAAGCCAAAAGATGAGCCAGCCTAGGTAAGACTCAAGGTCTTCTTGAACCTGACTAACAGCTACCTGGGTTGACAAAAGCAAAATTATAACTTCTACATGGTTAAGTAGAATCCCAAGGTGACTGGCTGGTGAATTATTTGGCCACAATTTTTTAATTGCAACATAATCACAATCTTCTTTGGAAAAATACTTTTATCTATAGTTTTAAAAGTGATAGTTCTCTGTGGTATAAAGAAGGAGAGTAATGAAACAGTAAATAAATAAATAAGCATTCAATTTTTTTAATTTTTATTTTTTTCGGATGTACATCATAATATATTTCGAATTCTGTGTAGATTACATCATGTTCACCACCTGGAAACTAATTATAGTGCATCCCCTCACATGTGAGCCTAATCACCCCTTTTGACCTTCCCCCTCCCCCCTTCCCTTATGGTAACCACCAATCCAATCTCCAATGCTGTGTGTTTGTTTGTTGTTTTTATCTTCTACTTATGAGTGAGATCATATTGTTATATGACTTTCTCTCTCTGACTTATTTCACTCAGTAAAATACCCTCAAGGTCCATCCATGTTGTCACAAATGGCCTGATTTCATCATTTCTTACGGCTGAGTAGTAGTCCATCGTGTATAAATACCGCATCTTCTTTACCCATTCGTTCCTTGATGGGCACCTAGGTTGCTTCCAAGTCTAATGCTGCAACGAACATAGGGGTGCAAGTATCTTAATGCCTTTGTGTTTTCAAGTTCAAGAATTTAAGCGTATATTATTTTGAGCAATCTCAATACAATAAAATATGAAATAAAGATGACAAATATGGATTTAAAGAAGGCATGAAGAGAATTTTAGAGCATTTAAAATGTGATTGGATTCACAAATAATTATTTTTGACAAGAAAAAAATGAATGTTAAATCATGTTTACAAGTTGAAAAGCTGAAAAAGAACCATTTGGAAATAATTTGGTGAAATTGTCTAAAATTAAAAAGTATATGTAAGTACCTCATAATGTAGTCTGTATTGTGGAGGTCCAGTAAACACTGTCCATCTAAACTGGTAATGGGGTATATGATATTGAGCTAATCTGCTAGGCATTTGTTTGGAAGGTGTTTGATGAAAATCAGTTTCTAATCCTGTAATTTCCCACAATTTGTGAAGGTATAACTTACTTGTATAGATTCCAGAGTGTTCTTAGTGTATTTTAGTTGAGCTTAGTTTTCTTATTTGTGGTTTTTGGGGGCCTATTTTTGTGTTGAATTTTAAAGCTTCATGTTCCAGTGAAAAAAAGCATTGAACAAAGACCATCCTTCACCATCTCTTTTAGTGGGTCATGTAGCCATTTATGGCTCAATTTTACAACGTGTTGTCTGTTCTTAAAAGGTTATCATGAGACCACATAAATAATAGACTCAGTGATTTTTAAGTTACTCAGGTGAATTAATTTATAAGTTAATGTTGTATTAACACAAAACTCTTTTAAAAACTTAGTATATGAATTTAACATGTCTATAGAGTGCATGTCACAGAAAAGACAAATGGTATATAAACACAATGTATTTTTTTCTGAGGACCTTATATTATTCCTCTGTTATAATGATATAAAATTCGGTAAAGTTAAGGACTAGTGAAACTGGATTCTTTTCCAAGGTGAGCAGTGAAGCTGAGACTGGGAAGTTATTTCCTGCTAAGTAAGTTCATTAGCTCTTTCTGACTTACCTGGGGAAGTTCTGCTCAGGACAAGAATGACAGCATTGGTACAGAAATACAGCCCTAGAAAGGATGAGTGTGTTTGAGAATTAATGTTTGAAAAGAAACAGAATAACATTACTGAAAGGAGTTAATGAAGACATTGAGGTATTAGGGCTCCTAGAAGAATGTTTCCTGCTAAAATGGCCCACAAAATCTGGCATCGACCATTGCCAGAATGTTTCTGTTGGAATGAACTTTACTATTATTTCTTTCCTTAAGTCGGTTTACACAGTCTAGTTCAGTTATCATGCCTAGGTCTTTACCATGTGTCCATTGCAGATTAAATACAAACGCCATTGGCATTTCAATCTGATAAATAACATTCATTAAACATTTACTATGATTTACAGGAATCAGATTTTCTAATCTCACAATAGCTCTCTAAGGTGTATATTGTCATGGTCCTCATTTTACATTTGGGGACACAGAGTCACAGAAAGTTTAGGTAACTTGCCCTCAGTCACACAGTAAGGAGTGGTACCAGGATTGGAAAGCAGAGAGCTCCAGATCCCCTGTTCCTCATCAGTGCTTTGCTTCAGGAGCAGCACTTGAAGAGCTCGCCCTCTACTACAGGGGAATAGGAAACACGTGCTTTAAATATGGTAGGATAAGTGCAATCAAAGAACTATGCACAAGATGCAGGAATACTACAGAAAAGGGACTGTTAATATTGTTTATGGGGGTAGTCTTGTGGAAGGAGTTTACAGAGCCAGTGACATCCAGCCAAAGAATTGAGGATGAAGAGAAGCTTTGCAGGAGGGCAAAGTGGGGATGAACATTCATGGCTGGGGGAAGGGTACATACAAATGCAGGAGGCCTGGCTCTCCAACATGAGTTTGTGTAGCTACGAGTAGTTCAGTAGTGATAAATGTGAATGGCGTGGGAGGGGGTGAAGTGAACAGGAGATGAGAATAAAGAGATTGGCAATGACCACAAGAGATGAGTCTTTTCAGCCAGAGTAGGGGGCTTCAGCCATTAAAGCTCAGATTTGTTATTAGCTAGATTGGTTAGGTGGACAGATTTGTGGTGGCAGATGGGATGAGTGGGAGACCAGTTAGGGGGCCAGTGCAGGAATCTAACCAAGGGCAATACTAGCTCTGAGGTGGGCACGTAATTGCATGGTGGAGCATCTGTGTTAGAGAATACAGAGCAAGCGCAGGCTTGGGAAAAGTAGTGAATTTGAATGAAGGTTATACAATTACTGAATGAGTGACATGGTAGTATTTTGTATTTCCTTTTTGTCTAGAATTTCCTTTAATGCAAATTTAAATATACAAGTGTTCTAAATATTGACTCTGAATGATCCATTTCGTGGGGACAGATAGTCAGGAGACCCAGTGCTAAAAACCAAACAGCCTCTCTCTATCTGCTCATCCAGACTTCAGAGTTGTCTAAAGAAGGGTCAGACCACTGTGACTAAGTGCCTCCAGCTCTGCTCATAGGGTCAGAGCCAAGACACAGACAGAGGGGGCAGGGAGGGGTGAGCAGCAGCTGTAACTTTTCTGTTTGGCAACATGCCTTCCTACTCTGAAGACCAGTCATTCTTTAGCTGCTGCTAGTGCTGATTATACAGAAAATTGCACAACACTTCACTTTGATTTGGCCAATTGAAATGCCCTTTTAGGAACACGAGTGGCATCACCAAATTGGTCAATTCCTGGATCAATGCAAATCTGAGAGGTTTTTTGCTCCAGACAGTGGTCGTATTATTTCAGTGTAGTTATTTAGCAGAGGTGATATGAAAACATCTAGCTTTGCTATAGAAACCACATAAGCTTTGGATGATTATTAAGGAATTTTTCTCATGTGTTCCTTCCTTGATGGAGTTAAAGGCATTAGGTCCTGAATCCTGCCCACGCTCACTGTATAGAGCATATGTCACTCTCTCCATCTTTATTGCTATTCAGATTGAGGTCAATTATGAGCTGCTGTTTAATGTCACCATGAAATTGTTCAATTATTTTCTCTCAGCATCTAAGCAGCTATCCTCAAAACGATTTAGAAGGAGTGGTATTAATACTGAGGAATTCTGAGGAGGCCAGTAGCCCTAGATGGCTTTCCTTTTGTATTTCACTCCTTCTCAATTATGGGATCCAAAATGCCTGGTAAGTTGTTAATGAATAACTTAGTAACCAATCTTCTCTTTGGTTAATATTGGGGAAAATAAACATAGTTCCTTTCCTTGATGGTGGAGTCATAATTAAAGGAGAAAAGCTGTTATCTTTGCCACTTCCCCCCCCTCCCTCATAACTAGACTTTCCTTGATCCCCAAGAGCTTGTATTTATTCTTGACTAGGGAACCATTAGGGTGAGTTTGCTTTTTCCATTTTAATGTTGGAATGGAGGGAGGAGAGAGGTAAAAATAACATTTTTTTTTTTTGCTGTGAATCACAAGTTTCTTTGTACAATGCCAGTATTTCTCAGTTTGCAGTTTACAAATAAAATGCCCTTGGATCTCTGTTACTATTGTCATGATTTGCAGGAGATGCACAGAGAAATCTTTCAATAAAGAAACAAATATCAGTCCTTACCTAGAGATATCTCATGTGTCAGTTCCTCCTTTTTTCTCTGTAGCCTAGCTTGGGTCTTCTGAAGTTGCCCTGTTGTTCCTCATCATTTTATGTCTGCTCTTGGCTCTGGAATTTGGTTATCTCTGTAGCAATGCAAAATCAGCAAAGTGTTTCCTTGAGGCATTTCAGTTTCTTCATTTATTCATCCAAACTATTATGTGCAAGGTACTGTACTAGGTGTTATTGGGGGAGGGGAATAGCGGGATGGGATCAGCCAAGGACCCTCTTTCAAGGAGTTTGCGGTATAATGGAGGCGGTACACATGTGAACTGCCAGATCTAACACAAGGCAGAACGAACTGAATGTTATGAGAGGCAAACGAAAGGCTGTGGGAGAACAGATGAAGTTTTAGAGGGATGACTTCATGGAAAAAGACGCATTTGAGCTGAAGCCTGATAGCGAGAAGGACTTTTGCAGGCAGTGTGGGGTTGGGCTTTCAGGCTGAGGAAAAATCACAGCAGTCACAAATGTCATTACCCTCTATGATTTCATCTTCTTAACCATTCCCTGCCGCTGCTTTTGTCCTGGTTTTCAGGATCCTTCTCTTTTCTGTTGTTGTACCCTCTTCCAATCCAGTCTCATTCACTTTCTTATCTCATCTCCATATTGCTACCACAGTAGGCTTCATAACTCATAAGTTTCATACTGTCTTCTGTGCTTAACAAGCACAATAGTATTCCATTGCCCCCAAATAAAAACTGAGATTCCTGTCTTAGTCTATAAGGTCTACCATGATCTGTAGTGCCTGTGTCTGCCATTTCATGTCTTTCTGCACTCTAACTCAGGATTACCTATTTGGAAAGCATACCTTCGCACCTATTTGTCTTTCTGCCATTAATACCTTTCTCTCTCATCTGCCTGTCAAACACTGAGTTCAATCTCTTTTATCTCTACTATAGTTAGCCATCAAGACTTGGTTTACTCAACTAGTACTGCAGGCTAGCATGACTGCAGCAGCTAAGTAGCACCATTACAGAGCACTATTTAACCAATCTTATTTATATTTAGTTGTGCCCATGTTATCCTCTATGGTAGAGATTTCTTTTTGTGGGGGAGGCGTTGTTGGTGTTAATTTATTAGTAAATAGAATTTTCAGCTTTAGTGATTATTTATGTACTTTTCTGTCATATTATGATAATTAAGCAGATACTACAATAGGTTAATTTTGAAGAAAGCTTACGAAATGAAAGAGCAAAGGAATGGAGAAACAAGAATTATCTGAGAGGAATATTGGTAGTTGAAGGGGAGGAGATGGCATGGTGGAAGGTGTTTTCCAACATCCACAAACCCTTTAGTAAGAAAGTATATATTTATACAATCTTGGTCTTCAAATGAAAAGTTGGATTCATTCATTCATTATTCAGTAAATAATTATTGAAAAAAGGCCAATTGTAAGACACGGGGTATATGTTTGATCTGAGGCCTCTGCCTGTTTTTTTCCCTACATTGACTCTTTTAATGGATCCCAGTAAACCCATGCCAGTGGTTGAAAGGAACCAAGTAGAAAGCTGATTTGGAAACCTGGAATCCAGCTCAGCGGATTTTGCAAAGCTCAGTTTATTTCCTCTTTATGCTTCACCTCACTCAGAGCTTGACCCACTTGGCTTCTAGTGCTGTTGGCTCTCCTTTCTGATCTATTTAGGCTTGGTTACTGGGGTTCAGATTGCATTCCCATACCATTCACTTGACAAGTGGGAGGTCGACTGGTCTGACATAGAGTGGCTTGCAGACTCTGTAGTCTGGACCTGTAGCAACTTGCAGGCTCTGTCTGCCCAGGGTGGGGTGGGGGAGATCAGACACAGATGTTCAGAGCAGACTTGTGGATTATATGGTATCATCAACCAGACCTAGTCCTGAACTTTAAACCACTTGCCTTCATTGAATCTTCTTTCTACCCTACGCTAGGATTTATGTTTGACCTTTAGTTTGAGAAGAATATTTCAATTTTGTTGCATAATATAAATGAACTGCTTTGCTTTCTTCAGGAGACTCTATACAAATGCAAATATTCCATTTGTTAAAGAAAAAGTATGTATATATATATTTCACATATTGTGATCATAAATTTTTCTTTCCTGAAGATTATGTAATGTTACTATCATTCCTCTTCTATGGGTGTTTTCTTTTTTAATCTAACTTTAAAAAGTAATCAAACTTCTTTTTTTAGTATATGAATTTTAATCTACTATGGTGGTAGGTCATAGGGAAACCAGACTAAGAGGAAGTAAAAAAGAAGAATTTTTTTCCCCAAATCACTTCTTAATACATTAAGAGAAAAGAACTAAAACAATGCCACCAAAGTGGTAAATCCCTGAAGTTACCTAAGTCCTCAGGACAATAGCTCCCAGAAGTCTCTTCACCATTTTCCTTTTCTTCTCCACATGCAGTGCAAGTAATATTGCACCAGGAAGGGTAAATGATGCTGATCCTTGTCCTCACAGATGTTATATCTAGATTGCCTTTTATTAAAAAAGGGGACTGAGCCCTTAAAAGGAACCTCTAGTCACCCTGGAATATATCACGTCAGGACATGATTTCCTAAAACCCAGGAAGTCAGTGTGTCCTTGAGCTTTTCTAGTACCTTCTTGCTTTCTGATAAGAAACTCCTTCACTTCCTAGATTTGTGATCCAATTGGTTCTTCTTCCTGTAACTCAAGGAGTCACAGTGCTATTCTAGGACCAGACCTCAGGATATTCAGGAAAGTGCCATCATTTCCCAGCTGCTGGAAATATTTGGCTTTAAATCAATTTCAGTAAAAGTCTTGACCAAAGACCAATAGCTGCATTTTGGCTTAATCATTACTGAAAGTTAAATACTTACATGGCTTTAGATTTTTTTTGCCTCTAACTTCTTATATTTATGTAATAGTAATAATGGTATATTTATATTGATGGATATAGTATGTCATAAAAACTTACAATTTGCTTTAAAAAATACACCATTCATGTTCATTGTAAAACATTTAGAAAATATCAATAAGCAAACAGGTAATTGCTGTCATCATTAAAAAATATGACATATGTGAGTATTTTGATATATGTTTTTTATTTCTTTCTTTATTTAAAATAGCTCAGTAAATCCTTCATAAATGCTTTCCAAACTTTTCTTTTGAACCAGAGGTCTGATAACATTACTTCTTAACTCAAAAATCTTCCCTTGCCTTCCTTTCTTACAGAATAGACTCAGATTCCTCGGCCTGGCTATTGAGATCTCTCATGATTTTCTGACTGTCTCCCTCAAACCTTCTGATCCATCTTCTGGTGTCTGTCATTTGAATAGGTGTTGCTTTGGTTACTAGATCCTTTCGTCTCAGATCCCCTTCCCCCATTGTTACCCATCTCACTAAACCTGTTGAAATGCTCTTTCCCTTAGAATGTCCTCAGTTAGAATTAATGCCTTGCGTTACTCTGTTGCACAACTCATTTCTCTCTATTAAGTGTATCTCTCAGTCAGCCTTACCTTAGCTCTGTGTTTGCATGCCTCCTTTCTCTACTAGATTTTAAGTCTGTGGGGAGGGCATTATCATTCTCATAATTTGTTGTGATGTCTTGTTTAATGTCAGTTTCTCTCACTTTCCTATAATCCAAATAAACACAGGAGCCACCTTCATTGCTCCAGCATCATGTTCCTGTGGTTGGAGACAGACTAGCACAGACTCAACAATATTTGAGTCCCATTTACCCTTGTGTTGTTTGCAGCTCCTAGCATAGTGCCTAGATCATGGTAATGCCTAAGAGATATTGGTTGAATTGAATTATTTGTTTCTGACCACAAATAAGGAACATGCATAGGTCAAACACGGAAGGGCTATGACTTGTTCACATTCTTTGGAACATTTTCAAAGGAAATAAGCTCGTTACTTTGAAGCTTATTCAGGAGTATAAAGCATTTTGAATAGAAATACAGTAAGTAAATATTCCAGGCAGCAGGGGTATTACAGGGTGTTCTTAGTGACCTCAATAGCCACCATAACCTTTTGAGACATTATTGCTCTTACTATTTTTGTGTTTTGTTCAGCTGGCCACATCATCATTAAGACTGGATCAATAATGGTGTCATCAGCTATATTCCAGGCAGAGAACCACTCCTTTACTTAAGAAGATCTTTCAAGCCTGCCTTCATTATTTTGGGTTTTATTGGTCATCATTGTCATTTGCTTAGCTCTTCCACAATTCATGGTACTTTTTCAGATTTTACCTATTATGGTTGGAATTATCTTTCCAAGTCTACTTTTGGACAGAAAATGATTTTAATTTTTTTGGTCGCTCTCTAAGTGACATTGAAATGTACAAGCTTTTCTTATTCTTTCTGGGGAATAGGAAATAGTACATTTTATTTTCTATCACACTGTGCAACTCCCAAGTCCCTCTTTCTTTATTTGTTGGATTTTTCTTTTAATTAAAAAAAATAATGTCTGGTTATGTTTTTGCTTATTTATCTTTCTTTCCTCATTTACTGTCTGGCAAACTAATTAAGAAAGGTTAGTCTTCAATTCTGTCTGAAAAAATATAAAAATTCTTGTTGAAATCTATTCCTTTGTATTCTTTAAAATGAATGTCCCAAATCATTGCTCTCTCATGGAACAGATGCAATGACATTGGAGTGTTTGCTATGTTGTATTAGTGACAGTGCATGTAATTGAGAAAAACATTTTAAAAATGTGAGTAGTCCTATCCTTTCTTCTAAAGATTGAGCTGATAGCTGCATTCAATGTTGGTGGCATTTTCTTGGTCAGCATCTTGTGCTACTCAATGAATTCTGAATTTTTTCTAATAAGAGGTGGTTTGGATTTAGTTGTTATGAAACACCATGTATTTTTAAAAAAATGTCTGTTGATTTAACATTCTCTACAAGCGTTTCTAATGTAGCCTGGTCCTTTAATTTCTAGTTATCTTCTGCAAGTCTTTCCTGAGTATTTATAATACCCAAACTGAAGTAGACTCTCTGAGGGGCACAAACAGAGTATAAGATGTTGCAATTAGAGAAAATACTAAATTTTCACCTGTGTTTTCTCTTTAGTTGCATTGTTCTTACTTTTTGACTACATGATTTTCCTTTCCCTTCCATAGCAGACTGCTTTTCCCTCACACAGTTTTGGTTAAAATTGACTTATGCAAAAGGGGCTTTGATACCAACAATATTGGAAAAATATAATTTCCAGTCTGACTGAAAACATATAATTTTCAGTCAAAGTTGGCACTTCATGTTTACAATTTTTCCTTTGCATTTTGGAATCTCTAATATTTTATCACATTATATATATACCCTTTCTTGATTGAAGTTTATATTGAATCCTTTTTTAAAACAAAGTATTGTTGTCAGGTTCTAGTGCGGTAATGGACTAATGATGACAATAGCATAATCAAATATCAGTCTTTGGATTTGTGAATACAAATTCCTTACAAGTTTGTGGCTCGTCAAAAGGCTGACATTCTGATAAACTGGAAGACTGTAGCCTAAAATAAACCGGACCTGACTTACTCATTTCATAAAAGAGTTATATAGGATACTTCCAAATAATTTACATTATGTGAAAATAATAACATACTTGTCATTTTTACCATTTTAGATTGATGCTTAAATGTCACAACATTATTTATCACTGCTAATTCTTGGAACTGCCTAGCATACACCATGTTTATTTTTAAGGCTTTATACTTGTATTTAAGATTTGAAATAACATCAAGTGAATTCATTCAGATTCATTCTTAATTACTAGATTGTAGTAGGACTGTTTAAGGAATGCCTTCTCTTTGGTGTGTGGGAAATGAAAGGTGATATAAAAATGCAGTATTGTGGGGTGTCTTCTGTGTAATTTTGGCTCACTAGAGTGCCAGTTGGGGAATGGCAAAGGCTAATACTCAGCAGATGGCAAAGTCCTAAAACCTATAATAATGGTTGCAGTTATTTTCATTACTGTCGTTTGATGACACATACAATAGTGTGAAAAGGCTTGAACTGGGTAATCACAGTAAATATACTCAAAGGGACCAGATGCATTTGAAACAATCAAAACAGTGATGGATATTCAGGCTGAGTGCCACTTCTGCACATATTCTAGGTGCATTTATTGCTGGGAATTAGAAGCGACATTACTTGTCACAGAGAGGAGCTCCATTTCCCCTTTTAGTAATAACAAGCAACAAAAATTGACATCTGTTGTAACACAGACAGATTATTTCACATCCTTATGATTGTGTGTCATTATCATGCATATAAATTTAGTTTGCAGATGTTCAACGTCAGAGATCAAAATACCAATTTTGCCTACAAAGGAGTTGCAATGGATACCGAAAACCTAAGCACTTTTGAAAGTAGATAAGTTAAATCTTTTAGAGACGGGACAATAAAAATCAAATGAGATTAGGAAGAAAGAGCATCAAAAGGCATCAGAAAGGGATGTGCGGAAGTTTCACAAGATCTTATTATTTTTATTTCTAACTTTGTCAAAGCACCTGTTCTTGATTTTAATCTCCAGAAACTGCAGTTTTGGATATCTTTGTTGGTTTCTTCAGTACAATGAGTAAAATGAGGCCATATTTTTTATTGAAAGGCAGAATCTGTCATTCTAGAACAGTAATTAGATCATATTTGAATGTTAATAATTCTTCCTGTGTCTAATAAGTAAAAATAGTTCTGGGTGATTGTCTGGGGGAGGCGGGGTGGAAATGACCTAAAATGATGCTGTTAAACATAGTACAACAGACAGTCTTACCTTTTGAGGTGTTTAATACCCAATTTAACATCATTGTTTGTTCTACGTATATTTTGCCTTCTTAATTTTAGGAAATAGGGATAGAAGATGAGAGGGAAGTTTTTAATATTTTGTGGTACAATATAAAACATCTAAGAATACAAAGATAATTGTCTTTATGGAAAACACTTCTCCTTTTCCTCACCCCCAAGCAACCCCAAACCACAAACAACTTCATCCGAAGGAAAGAAACCCAAGCCGTTCATTTTAACAATCCTGTGCCTGCTTCAAAGGCACTGTTAACAATGTGGATATATTTTGTATTTGCCTCTGGGGATTTACCACTCAATATTAAAACACTTCCCACTGTGACATTTTTTAAACTGTCTCTTTCCTCTGCTGAGCTAACAACATAATGGGGATCAAGAAACAGTCTGGAACAAGCACAGCACAAAATCCCTGCCAAGCACTGGAAGCTAAGGCATGGTTTTGACCCTCTCTTTGTAATGGGCGAAGGTACAGGACTGCTGTCCTCTGATACTCTGCCTTTTCAAGACTTGTTAAATGAATTGGCTCTGTTATACTGTAAATTTGAAATATTTACACAGAATCCTTAGTTCAAATCTACGTGAATATCCTATTAGATCAGTGAATACATATAGAATAATACATGTAAATCGAGAAGTGATACTGATGACAGTATTTGAAGAATCTAAAAGGGCATAGAGTTGGGAGGATACTGTGATTACATGAGGAGAACGTGTAGTTCCCTGGAATATTGAAAAAGATCTGTTTTCTTTTTCCTAGATATTTTTCTATCTTGAGAAGTAGGTCACTAAGTTTAATGATTGTGTATTTTCTGGTGCTTTTTGGATATAATCTATTCTTAGTAAATTTGATAATCTGAGGATGTATTTTATTGAAAAATTTTACTTAGGGCTTTGATTCTGGTTTGTTCTGTGACCAAGAAGTTTAAAGATACAGTAAATTTTGATAAAATTAATTCAAAGAAGTTTGAACCTGAGCAACATGAAATCTCATTGGATCATTTTAAATTTAATAACAATATTTGGCCTATCCGTAATTAAAGAAGTACTAATTATTATTGCTCACATAGCTATTTAAATTTTACATGCTCTGGATAATTTTAGCTTAAATGGGTTAAAATCACAGTTTAATTAAGACCAATGAGATGCTGAAAGAATGCATTTTGCTTCATACTTTGCTCTCTATACAGTACTCATTTACCAGTGGCAAATAAAAAAGTCAATAAATCCCTGTTTCCATCAACTAGACTAATGAACTTCATTAGTTGATCATGTTATCAGTATAATTACTACAGACTACATTTTGCCCTTGGTTATTAATGCAACAGACTTCTGCAACTTATTCTTAGGAGAACTGGCTAAGAAGACAAGAACTCAGTTTAGCTCTGGGAATAACATCAGCTCTTCTCTTTCCAAACTCATCATTAAATCCACCTGAAATACTTAGAATATTTCATGTGCCCAATTGCAATGATTTTGACACTCCGTTTTGAGAATACTTTGCTGGACACCTTTGTGTTGTTATGGTTGGCTATGCCTCTATGGGATACTGTTATGAGTTGAATTATGTTCCCCAAAAGATATGTTGAAGTGCTAACCTCTGGTACCTGTGAATATGACCTTGTTTGGAAATAGGGTCTTTGCAGGTGTAAGTTAAGATGAAGCCATACTAGAGTAGGGTGGACCCTTAATACAATATGGCTAGTGTCCTTATAAGAGGAGAAGAGACACAGGGAGAAGGCCATGTGATGACAGAAGCAGAGATTGGAGTGATGCAACTGCAAGCTAAGGAGTGCCATGGATTGACGGTGACCACCGGAAGCTAGGAAGAGGTAAGGAAGGATTCTGTCCGGAGTCTCAGAGGAAGCATGGCCCTGCCAACACCTTAATTTTGGACTTCTACCCTTCTTAACTGAGAGAGAATAAGTTTCTGTTGTTTTAAGCCACCCCATTTGTGGTACTTTGTCAGAGTAGATTTCTTACTTGAATTGCTAACCATGATAGATTAACTAGTTAGGTACCCAGAAGGATGTAATCAGCTGTTCTCAGCGATGAAGGGGAGGTTCAGAAGTCAAAGTTGTTCATCAGGACAAACTTTCAAAAATGAAGTGAGATTTCTAACAGAGCTATAGGAATGGGGGTAGTGGCAAGGAAGGGGCAGAGACGGAAAAAGAGAAGATAGAAGTAAAATACAGAAGTTGGAGGAAGTCACCCAGGTGAAAGAGCCCTTTCTGTGCCTTAAAAATGTGTGGAGTTTGGTCTTTTTTTTGATATGTCACTGTGAAAACTTTCAAGTTTTTCATGCATTATATGTCGTTACAGACAAAATTACCCAACAAAATACTACTGTGAACTTCAGATGAAATGAACCCAAAATAAAAATTTTTTTGATGTGATAAGAATGGCAAATGATTACAAGTAACTTTAATAATTTATTTACAAATCTAATGCATCATATCATATGGTTGATAGCTATGCTAGGGGAGTTTGGGATCACATTTAAATATCATCTGTGTAAGTAGGTACAGCATTAAATGAGAACCAGGGAGATACAGACACACACACACACGCACGCTGAGTGTTATTAGGTCCAAAGAAATATTAAGGCCAAATATCGATCCTAATATCACATATATTAGGTCCAAAGATATATCTCAGGCTTTCTTACCTTTCTACGTACAGCTGATATCTACCAGCTATGCTAGCTAAGCCAGGAAAAGCTTAGGAACTCAATATATGTTAACAACTAAAAACTCCAAAAACATCTTTTTGATGATTCTTTAACTTTTTGCTTCAAAACTATAGCAGGTGTTATGAAGAAGAGCTTTACAGTTTTTCTCTACTGTTTGTAAATGACAAATATAACAATCAGGAAACAGTATAAAAGACTGGCAATGGAAGGGAGAAGGAAGAGAAATGTAAGCCTTAGCTAATTCATGGATTTGCTTCAAATAAGAAGCTGGTGTTACCCAAACAGATCTTATGAGGGGGAAAGAGATTGGGATTGTGACTGTGAGTACTTTGAGATACTCTCAGAAGGGCTTAAGGACGAAGCTATTTCTTGGTGCAAAGTATGTTATTATCGATGACTGTTTTTGGACAGTATCTTTGAACTAATATTACAAAGGAAAATCATTATCACTTGTGTAATCCTCCATTGTGTACCGAGATTTTGGTGGTCTCAAGTTTGTATGTGAATAAAGAATCATCTGAACATAATACAATTTTAATATTTTTTCTTTGCCAAGTCCTCGGAGCTATTTTTTCTGTTTTAACATAACAGAGAGTGTAGTTTTCTGATTGTGCCATTCTAAAGGAGAACTATCTTCGTCTTTTACTTTATGCTAAGTAAAGGAAAAACATTTGTGCAGTTAAAACGAATGAGGATGATTATTTTTGCCATTCAGACTTTCAAATCCCTTGGTGAAGAAGGTATTGCATTATTAAAATTTACTTTGATTTAGAAGTCCTGCTTTTGGACATGGTAAGAGTTTTGAACTTTAATTTTGATTTATTTGCTTGCTATAGTGATAGCTTTGAAGAATTCATAACATTTATTTTAACTGGAAAATTACCAACAGAAATAACTAGACTTTATAGTCTTTTTGAGACAGTTTTGGTTGCAATTTCACATTTGAAGATGGCATTAAGAGAGACGATTCCAATGAAGGGAGGTGGCAACTATTTCCCTTTGAATTTTGTGAAAAGCGCTGAGTGCCTTTCTATGAACCAAAGCCTAGCTTGACATACATAGCTATATGTAATCCAAGCACCCTCCGTAACATGACAGAAAGGTTGAATTAGCTAGGAATTTACATTTCAATGCCATTTTATTCACTTATCAACTTTCTTCCCATCTGTTTTCATTTCATTACTGTCTATTTCCAACTCTTCATTCCCATGACTATGTCACACTTGACTTCGTAGAAGGAGTACAGGCACTATTGCTTATGACTTTTCAATTGAAGGCCAGGCAGCTATCTACGTGGTATGATTTGATAGGTTCTGTGAGGTCTCTCTTACCCCAAATCTCCTACCACGTACCCCTACACCTTCCAGTCATCCTCCTATTCCTCTGGGTTAAATCATTGTGTCTTCAGAAGGTGTCTTAGAAAACAGACGTGTTACATGGGAGGGACAATCATTCTACACAGATTACCTGCCAGAGAAATGGACTTAAACAAGAATCTTGACAGAGGAAAGGGGACAGATAGGTTTGTATTGTGGATCACTATCGGTAGCAATCAGGTGAGGGGTTCTGAGCCACTGGGATTCAGTGTGAGAATCCAAAATGCTCAGTGGGAATTTGTGAAGGGAGACACTGAAAAAGAAAAAGTAAAACTAAGATTGTGTTCGGTCAGTGAATCCTTGTGACGCATTTAACAAATATGCTTTCTATATTCCAGGTGTTCTCTTAGTATGCTGTAATTTCTAATTTTCCTGAATTTAAATCAAGTTCATGGTGAAGTGATGATAGGAGGCTTGGTTAGCTAGTAGACACAGCTAACCAACCACATTGCATGTGCTTCTCAGCAGAGCTTTGTTTGTTCTAGCACTATGAAACCCACGGTAACAATAACACCATGGAGAGTTATTTTAAAATGGTCTCCCCAGTGAAACTTCAGGCAGTTAATTTGTGGTGTCAGGAAGTTCCCAGCACACACATACCTCTGGAAGGAAATGTGATTTCAGAGTAAGCCAGATGCGCTTAGAAACTTTTCAAGACTGCGACTTTCTTGAAGTTTTCAAAGATAATAAAGAATATCAAGAATTGACTCCCTGGGAATCCAGGGTGTTAGGAAGGTAACTGAGTATGTGAAGTTTATTTTATAAGCATGTTCAATGTTCGAGTTTCTATTCTCTATTTTCTTTTCCCTCTTCTCTTCTCTTCCCTTCTATTTCTTCCCTCCCTTTCTTTCTTCCCTTCTTCTGTTTTTTTCCCTTTTGAATATTTATAGTGATACAATCAACCAGCTCAGAGAATTTGGCTGCAATAAAGAGTTTTTTGGTGAATCTCTTCTACTCTTTCTTTCTCTCAAAAGTATTTGTAAAGAGAGGAGATTGAGTAAGGGCTAGTAGGAGCAGTAAAGAGAAGTTTGTCTTATCTTGTAATTTTATCAGCATTCCACTGCTATCACATTAGACCTATAAAAGTATTGATGAGGCCAATTTTGCCAAGAGTGAATTAATAAGCATTTATTTATCTTAGGTTACAAGAGAACCTAATCAGTGCTGCAACCTTACAGTATCTCTTGTTCTACTTCTGTTACAGTTCAAAGTGAATATTTAAGATATTCTGTGTTTATGTTCCGATTTTTTGCTGTTAGATCACTACTTATTCTGTTAGCATTTTATCTTCACAGTACTTCTCTTTCATTCATCAAACCCTTCTCCCAGCATGGTATCATTAACCTTGTTTTGTAGACAAAGAGACACAGAGGTCAACAGTCTTGGCAAGTATTTTTGTCCACTCATTGCTATTGCTGATATTAGATAAAAGTATTGAAGAAAATACAGCTTTATCTCCTTGTTTACCTTGTATGAAGTTAGGTCTCAATTATGTATCAGAGCCTTATATGCTGCAGTGAAACTGCATAAATTGAATAAACCATAATAAAGAAGATCAACATGTTGCCAAATTACAGATATATGTGTTTTTACCAGGGGCTATACACGTATCTATCCACGTTTATATACCCATGTGTTTGAGTTTCATGCTACTAATACCTTCGATTTGTTTGGGTGAAGAGCAGATGATCCTGGGTCTTCCTAGTGTATAAGATTCAGAGGGTTTATTTCATCATTAGCTCCATTACTTTTATACAGCCAATTTAATAATTATAGTCATGTTTTAAAGTATTTGCACATTTTTTTTTCAGCCAGATAAGCTTCCTTTTAAATTCTATCAAACTCAGTAAGTCGAAAGCTTTCAAATATAGTCTATTGTCCAGGGCTTTCATGGTGCATTTCAACAAAGACAATCTCTGTGCTCACTCAATTTGCAAACATCTGGAGGAAAATAATGTGATAATTAGGAGGCAACATGGGTTCATCAAAAGCAAATCATGCCAAACTAACTTAATTTCTTTCTTTGATTTCTTAACAAGCTGAATGGGAACACAGTGGGTATTTTTATTATAGACAGAAAGACACTTGATGTAGCTTCCAAACATTCTTAAAAGACCTAGGGAAAATGCAGATTAGGTAAAATGACTGGCTAAAGTAGGATATCTTTGTAAAAATGAAAAAGCAGCCATTATCTATCTATGGCTCAATATATAATTAGGAGAGACTGTTGGGTACATTTTATTTTATTAATTGTATCCTCATTAAGGTTCTTAAGCCTTGACTCCGGTTGTACATATTTTATTTCTCATAGTTTTTTTTTTTTAAGGTAACTGGCTATAGGGATTTGATTTTTAAAAATTAACAGTGGTAGTTTTCTTTTCAGAAAGAAACATACCCTGGCCAATTTTTTTCATTGGAAAATTGTGAAAATCATACACACACATAAATATATATATATACACACACACACACACATATATACATTGTAAATACATGTATTTGTGTGTATATATAATAATCCATAATCCCAGTTTCCATATACAACTAATATTATTTTGATAGTCGTTCTTTCAAATTTATTTCTGTTCATAATATGTATGTTTTTACAAAAGTGGAAATATACCATGCTTACTATTTTCAAACTGATTTGTTTTCACTGTTAAACATAGTCCCAAGTCAAGAAATGTGCTTCTGTAGCATCTTTTCTAATGGCTGCATAGTATTTCAGGATCTAGATGTGCCATAATTTATTGGCTGATTGTCTCTTGTTAGACAGATTACATCTTTGTTGTTGTTACTATAAACCATACCAGAGGAACCATACGTGTAGTTGTCTTTCTGTATCATCACAAGGTAGATGCCTAGAAATTGTGTTATTGGGTCAGAAATATAACATTATAAGAATTTGATATATGCTTCCTAATTGCCTTGCAAAAGTTTGAATCAGTTTACATTCCTGTCAACTGTTTATGAGAGGAAACTGTGTATATGTATTTACATCTACAGACATGAGCATATATCTCTGTTTCTCATGCACTCTTGCTATATATATATCTTCTTGAAGAGAAAAGGAAAGTTTCTCCTTGGGAAGAATGAAGTTCACTGGAAATATTTAGTGGTGAAAGTTTCCATAAATATTTTATAAACTACATGTTTCATTATGCAGCTGTGATGTAAGAATTCCAATGTATAGCCTTAAATTGACTTTTCTCTTATTTCTCTCTAAAGATTTCCCTGAAGGAGAGATTCATTTCTGTGGCAGTTATTGTTCTTATTGAACATCCTGAAATAAGAATTATTCTATGCCTCAAACTGACATCAAATTACATTCTTTGTTAATATATTAAACAAACCAAGGTCTTTTAAATGGTGTTTGAGATGAAAGATTCTGTTTTGTGCTTTAATACTGCGGCAAATACAATTTCTTAGATTCTGTTAGGTGGCTCTGATTTTCCATTCTCTTCGCTTCCTCCTTTTCACTTGTTGTGCCTCATTAAAATTTCAGATGAAACTGTGTGACACTGATTGGAATTGTTTTTGTTGGGGAGAAATGTACACACTAGATGTGCGGCAGAAATTCATCTGCTCTTGAATCCTGCTATTTGTTTGACACAATGGATTCTCAGGAAAGGGGTGGCAGGAGCTAAATCTTTAACAAAATTGCCATTGACTGTCCCTGCAGGAGGCAGTGTGCATGGCGGCTAAACAGGAAGGTTAGAACCCACAGCTCTGCAGCTTATTGGCCATGTAACTAATCTAAGTACATTTACTCATCTGAAAAATGTCATGATACAAACCCTTAAGCCCATTGAGAGGATTCAACAAGATAATTTAAATAAACTACCTGGGTCCTAGTAAGCTCTCAATAAATGTTAGCCTTTACTGCTATCTCTTGGTGATCCACACTTCCCTTGGACGGTAGGGCATAACCCTTCTTATGTCCTTTGCAAAAAAAATTCTACTCTGTTTGCCCCACATTATTGTGTCATTTTGGAGCAATTATACCAGAATCTGTAAAATAACTCTTGTATCAATATTTTACCTTTCTCCTTTTCCTTTCTCCCTCCCTCCCTCCCTCTCTCTCTCTCTTCCTCCCTCCATCTTTACCCTGCCTGCTATGTATTGCATGCCAAGAGTTTTCTACACTTTTCTAGGCATTGGAGAAGGACAAACTGATTGGATCTTTTCCTGAAGGAGCTCATAGACAAGTGGAAGAGACGAATATTAATCAGATAATCACACAAATAATATGAAATTGCAAGCATGCCTATTGCTACATAAATGACAGATACATGGGTTATAAGAGCATATAGGAGACTGGAAAAACTTCTTTGAGGAAAGGAAACAAGGATACAAAGAAAGTATAAGAGTTAAATAGGTGAAGCAGTAGACTTCTAAATAGTATCCCTATTGCTGCCATTTCCCTTTTACAGTCTATTCTCCACGTGGAAGGCAGGGTTGTCCCATTAAAATGAGTCAGGTTACATTAGACCTCTGCTCACATCTCTCTCATCATGACTTCCCATCTAACTCAGAGTAAATCTCATAGTCTCGACCTTGGCTTATAGAGCCTTATGTGATTGGCTTCTGTCTATCAGCCTGACCTCTTCTTCATCCACTCTCTTCTTTCATATTCCTCTGCAGCCACACTGGCCTCCTTGCTGGTCTCTGAACCCATAGGTAAACTCCAACTGAGTATCTTTCACCTGCCTGTGCCCCATAAGCACCCTCACCACATCAGTGAGGTCTCCCCTGATGATCCTATATAATATAGCAAATCTATCTCCATCAGCACTCCCCATCACCTTTACACTGTATTTACCACCATTTCACATTTTATAAATTTTGTTTGTCTTTTTCTCCCTCCCCATCTCTACTGAACTTGAAAACTTCGTGAGGTCAGGGGTTTGTGTTTACTGATGAAGTCCCAGATCCCAGAAAAGTGACTGCAAGGTATTAGGAACTCATTCAATATTTGAGAAATGAATGAAGGACGAAAGGACATGGAGGTAAGACCATTTAGGACAGAGGGAGAAGCATGTGCAAAAGCCCCAAGACAGGCAGAAGTGTGCCAGCTGAAGGAAGTTAAGGGAGGGACAGTGCTACTGTGAACAGAATGAACAAAAAAGAGTGGAGTGATAAAGGCTAAGAAGGTAGGAGAGGACTGGGTGCCGCAGTTGTTAAGAATTTTTTCCCGAAAGCAAATGGAAACTACTATGTTTGTTTTAAGCAGGGCATGAGGTGACCTGATCAAATTTATGTTAAAAAAACCCTCACTGTGGCTACGGTGTAGATATAACATTATATAAGATTGGAGGGGGCAGAGTGGGTGTGGGTAGGTCAATCAGGAGTCTGTTATAGTAATTGTGTGTGCCAAGAGACAGTGGCAGCTTCAGCCAGTGGCTTCAGTGGATCAGAAGAGGAGTAGATAATTTGAGACCAGTGGTTCTCAGTTAGGGTGATTTTGCCTCCCAGGGGATATTTGGCAATGTTTGGAGACATTTTTTGCCATCTCATTTGGGTGGGAGGTGGAGGGTGGAGGTTGCTAGTGGCATGTAGTGAGTAGAGACCAGGAATGCTGCAAAACATCCAACAATGCACAGGTCAGCCTCCACAACAAAGAATTAAGTATTCAGCACCAAATGTCAATGGTGTTGAGATTGAGAAATTCTGTTTCAGAGGCGCATGAGGCAAAAACTCAGAACTTGGTGCTGGAGTAGATATGGGGGTTAAGGAGGGTAACTCCCAGACTTGGGGCTTGCATAACTAAATGAATAAGAGCATCATTCACTGAAGAATTATAGTACTTCTGCCCATATGGAATCATTGATTTCTGTCTGCTTTATATTTTGTCTTTTCTTTGATAGTGACAACAGCAACTGAAAAGGTAGAATGGTAGTCCTGTCTGTACTTTGTGACTGGGATGTGGGCATTCTGGGATATATTTTATGGCAGTGGTATGGAGGTTAGGAATGATGACATTTGGTTTTATATTTTCACTCAACCAATTGGTGTCATTGAGTCACTAACTATTTTCGCACAGCTGACATGTGTAGTACTGATTCTCAGAGCATGCTTGAATAAAATAACCATTGAATCTATCCTTTGAGAACATTAACACTCTACTAACAACTTGGATGTCCAGCTAATAAGTGGCTATGTAAAGGTAATTAAATATCTTATTAAGTTTCTACAAAAAAGTCCAAAGCATTTTGGTATCCAGTTTTCATTCATACTCTTCACATCCTTATATTGACAGGAAGAGGCCAAATTAGCTGTATTGTATTATGGAGGAAACTTTGAGGTGCTGAGACATTTGTGAGGCTTCAATTTCACTTGAAAACTAGGAGAGGAGCTGGAAATGAAGTCAGGATTTAGCCTTTGCTAATGTATTGTTTTCCCAGAAGTGTGTCACTGCAGCGTTTTTTCCTTTTGAGGGCCTCCTGGGGTTATACAAGATATTTAACCCAATATCTTTGTGTGTTGAAAGTATTCTAAAACTTTAAATAGAATTTGCTCTATTCTTTCTGTATTCTTTCTATGTATTTTTTTCTATTTCATTTGTTTGAATTTATGCTAAACACACTATCCAGAATTCAGGTAATTTTTTTTTTTTTTCTTAAAGATTTTATTATTTCCTTTTTCTCCCCAAAGCCCCCCGGTACATAGTTGTATATTCTTCGTTGTGGGTTCTTCTAGTTGTGGCATGTGGGACGCTGCCTCAGCGTGGTCTGACGAGCAGTGCCATGTCCGCGCCCAGGATTCGAACCAACGAAACACTGGGCTGCCTGCAGCAGAGCGCGCGAACTTAACCACTCGGCCACGGGGCCAGCCCCCAGAATTCAGGTAATGTTTAATTATGTGCACCTCAATTGAAGTTATTTGGACCCCAGTTCCTTCTCTTCTCTTGCTGCATATTTCACAGTAGGAAATTTGTAGAAGAGGAAAATTGTAAAATTCAGGTCTTTTCATTTTATATCTTACAACTTTCAAGCAGAAAATGTTTAGTATGAACAAAAGAGGTGGGGTAAATTTCTGTGGCATCAGTTGGTTATTTTCTCTCTTTGCAAAGTTGAGACGTCACTGAGCTGGATTTGGAGATTGTGTCGGCCCTGGTGAACATTTCTTTGTGTGCCACGTGTTCATGGTATGGCTCTGCATTTTGGCGTATGCATTTTGCAGGAGCATTCCTTTCTGTTTGGAAGAAATCAGGCTCTCTGTCTAGTCAGCACTCTGTGTCTTGTCTCCTTATTCAGGTTGCCCTCTAAATCTTCTGTTCCCTGCACTTAACTTCTGTAATTTGCTCCTGTGCTCTTATTAACATTTGTCCCTGCTTAGGGAATGAAGCTTATAATTATGTGTCCGTTGTGAACCCTTCACTATGGTTTTGGTTAATCCTGATTTTATTTTGTTTTTGTTTGCTTAGGCAAATGATGCTCTGGGCTCTTTCAGATAAAATGGGATCAATAATCTAAGCTTTAACAAGTTTTCAGATCCTGGCTGACCCTGTTCTACCATCATGTGTCCATGGTGTTAGTTGTATCTACATTGAGCAACCTCATTGATCCCTATGGATTCATTTAGCTACAAAGCAGAATCAGATAGTAGTGTAAATTCAGTGTAAGAAAGAATTGTAGAGATCTCCTATCTCCCGACTTATTTTTCAAGTGGGAAACTGAGTCCCAGAAAATAAGAATAAGACCTCACATTTGTGTAACACTTTATAGTTTACAAAATACACTGATAGCTGTTACTTTATGCGCTATTTTTCAGAATTCTGGAAGTAGGCTAGGACTATCCTTATTTTACCAATGAGGAAACTAAGATACAAAGAAGTTGAGACTTTCTTGCCTCAACTGCTTCCAGCAAGTAAGTGGTAAACCTGGACCTAAAAGCTAGGACTTGAGGCCTCACTTGATTAGGTGCCCTTTCCACAATACTATGCTGCGTCTTGGACAGAGGGACAGAACTTCCCCACCCATCTGCTGCTGTGCTGTGCTGAAATACCTACTTTCTCAGCATAGAGAGTGGCTTGGGCTGTGTGACACAGCACTATTATTTTCTGTATATCACAACATTAAAAAAGCTTGGAAGCACAATCCTTGCGTATAATAGAAAAGAGAGACTTGCTTAAGTCACTGAATGAGTTTATTGAAGGGTGACTATGTGCATAACAGTCTGTGAGTCCTGGAAATGTTTCCACAGTGTGCATTCATCCACCCTCAGATGCCTGTATCCCTTTCCCTCTAAGGAACCACCCTGCCGCACTTGGTCCCTGTGGTCCCAGGAAGCCAACTGGCAACACCTCTGACCCAGGTTGGAGATGTGGGCCTCAGTAGGTCTATGTGCTGTCTCCTCTTGTCATGGTGATTGGCTCAAGGGTAATCATGGGATTCAACCAGAGTTAACTGCATCTCATGAAACTTTCTCTGTGATTTTTTGGGAAAGAGAATATTGCTACCCATTTGGAACTGAACCACAAAGCATGCAGGCTGGTACTACTGACACCACTTGGCTTCTCCTGAAGCTAACACTGGAACTGAGGGGAGGTGAGAGATAAACTGTGCCTTACTATATCATTTGATGTCAAGCTGAACAAAACAACCAAAACTAATTTTGTGGAGTTATATGAACCAATAAATTCCCTCTTTCCTGAAAATAATTGGATTAGATTGTTGTCATTTGAAGCCTGAAGAATCCTAATATATTACTGGTCAAACAACAACGAAAATCATCTGCACTCTTTCACAAATGGTTAAAAATTCTGATTTGTCATTATAAAGGCCTTGTGGAGACATTTAGAAATGAATGTTCTAGGTTGATCTTATCTCTTCCAGCTTAAGTGTGTTTTTCTTCTACCTTTAAAAACATGATTCGTAACCTACAAATAAAATCTATCACTATGTAAAGATTCACGTAATCTATGAGTTTCCAGAAGGTGCTTTTTTCATGGTCAGTTACCTATATTAATTCAACAAATAATTATTGTTATGACACTGAATGAGGCTAGGGAATAAGACATAATTTTTGCCCTCAAAAAATTTGTAATTTAGTTAGTAGAAAAGATGCGTTATTACGGAAAGAAAGGTAGGTAAAAGTCAACCTATAGCTAAATGTGATATGAGTGTCACTGTGGAAGTCAAAGGAGGACAAGTCCATCAGAGAATGAAAAATGACAATCTCCCTTAAAGAGACAGAGATGGCATCAAATCATCAGACTTTGGCCAGGTAAAGAGGAAGAAGGCGCTGCAGGAGCTGAAGCATAGCACAGGCAAGGCTCAGAGACAGGAGAGAACAGTGATTGAGGAAAGCAGTGACTCAACAAGATGGGCTGTGGCAGGGGAGGAGGGCAAGGAAAAATATAGCTGGGAAATTTCCATCTATTATTTTTGAGAACAACTTTGGAACAAAGCCCTTTGCTTAGGGCTTGTATTGAGAAACAACACCACTGTAGGAACACTTTATTGAGTACTTACTATGTGCATGGCATTAGATTAAACACTTCACACGGATTATCTCACTTAATGATAATACCTTTGAAGTGAATGTTATTGTGGTCTGCATCTTATACAGAGTTGCACGTGTTTACCAAGCCTGGAAGTGGTTGCGGCAGAACCAACTGAGGTCACTTGGCCTGAAACTCATGCAGTTTCTCTGGACATGAAATTCCCTCTCCTCTCTAAAACAAACGGAGCAGTGACTTTGCACAAGCAAGCTGATGACAGTGCTCTGCATGGTTCAGTGATTGTTCATATTTTTGGAAGTTTAATATTCGGTCTTACTATCTGCAAATTCTTAGAATAACTGAATTTCAAGCATTTGAAGAGCCTCTCTTTTAACAAGAGATTCATTGTTGTTTCTTCTAGTTTTCAAGCAAGAGAGTAAAATCTCATAAATTAGATTCAACTAACAATTATTGAGAACATCACAACAGATAAGGATTAAGTTAATGTAATTGTATCATTATTATTTCATTTTTTCCCCAGCAGACTGGGAAGGTGTCATTATTCCCATTGTGTAGACAGTAAAACTGAGATCAAAAGTATTTAAAAGCTTGCCTGAAGGCATATGGTTAGTGTGGGCAGAGCTGTGAACTCAGGTCCTTTAAAGTCCAGTTCTTTCTCACAACTTTAGGCCATCAGCAGCTGAGGGTATGTTTCTGAAATTTGCCATTTGGATTTATTGCTAGTTAGTATGAAAATTCAAAGTAATAATTGAATATTGATGATTTGACAAAGGTTAAGCTTCTTTCAAACTCTAAGTTTGCATTTCTCACTTGTCTGGTTATTTTTCGCTATGATCTATCAATAAGTCAGATAACAAATATTTATTAAGTACCTATTATTAGGTGAAATTATGCATCAACTTAAAAAGAACTTTGCATGACCCGATACTACTGGAACTTAAAATATGATTAAGGAACAAGGTGAAAAGTTATACAACAGTACATGAGAAGTAATATAGTACAAGTGGTGAGTAATCTATGAGGAAACATCAAACGACTGTTTTGAGCCAGTACATAACTAATTGCCAAATGAATGATATCACATGAATTCCAAGGATTATGAGTTCAGAGGAAGAAAGTAATCGTAAGCACTGGAGTGGTCTGGAGAAGCTTCATGAAAGAAGTGTTTGAACTTGTTCTTGAAGGCAGGACTTGAAGAGGTGAGAATGTCCAGAAAGCAGAAAGAGTAAAAGCTGAGAGACAGAGAAGTACGTGGTGTGCTCCAGGGGGCGGTTCATCTGAAACCAAGATTTAAACAGGGGAACGGCTAGGGATAAAACCATAGAAATGGGTCAGGACCAGCTTGAAGAGGTCTGAAAAGGGAAATTCAGGGGCCTGGATTTTATGATGCAGGAGGAATGGTGGGTGGGAGGGGTTGGTGCAGAGGGAGGAACAGGGAGGATTTTAGCAGAGGAATTAAAACGTGTGGAAAGTAGCGATAAAGATTCACTTGCTATATGAAAGACTGGGAAAATTAGAAGAACTAAAAAGGAACAATTACGGTTGGCCTGATGGCACAGCGGTTAAGTTCACACTGCTCTACTTTGGTGTCTTGGGGTTCGCCGGTTCGGATCCCAGGCATGGACCTATGAACCACCTGTCAAGCCATGCTGTGGCAGGCATCCCACATATAACATAGAGGGAGATGGGCATGGATGTTAGCTCAGGGCCAATGTTCCTCAGCAAAAAGAGGAGAATTGGTGGTGGATGTTAGCTCAGGGCTAATCTTCCTCAAAAAAAAAAAAAAAAGAAACCATTAGAAGGCAACTGGAACAGATCAAGCTTCTACAAGTTATAGGGGAAAGACGTAAAAGAGAAATAGTATTTTAAGGAAATAATCAGATGAACCCAAGTTATCTGACATTCTCTTGGACGAAGTAAACTGTCATGAAAAATAAACAGAAGGGAGGGAAATAAAAATGAGATCAAAGAAAGAATAATTAATTACAACTTGTGAACTGTGATTGAATTGTAGTTTTAAAAAAAACAACTATAAAAGCCTGTTAGGAGGGGATCAGTGGGGACTTTTGAATGTGGATTGGATTTCAGATAATATCAGTGGATTATTGCTAATTTTTAGTTGTGCTAGTGATATTGTGGCAATGTAAGAGAAAGCTCTTATTCTTAAGAGATGTGTGACATGTGCTGAGAAGTCTTACGATATCTGCCCCTTACTTTCAAATTGCTTGGCAAAATATTTGTGTATGTATGTGTATATCTGTACTGTATCAGTATCTATATCTACAGCTTATTCAGGTCTATGTCTTTATTTATGTCTATGTTCTTACCTATACCCAACCCATACTCACCCCTATCTCTATCTCTATCCCTACAGCTATCCAGATATAGATGTAGAAAAAGAAAACATGATGTAATGTAAAAAATTATTAAATCTAGTTTGAGGGTATACAGATGAACACTGTGTTATTCTTTCAATTTTTCTGTGTGTTGAGGATTTTTATAATAATAATTGAGCCAGAGGGAACAGGGAAAAATAGGTCGGGCCTTGGAGCTGAAAGCAGAAGTAGTATGAGTGGAAAAGAAGGAGCAGATGTGCAGGGATAATTGGTAATGCTGGGCGATTTGTATAACCCAAAGCATCAGAGGATTCTCTTAAGCATGAGTCTTGGCTGATTGGATATGGTCACATTTTGTGTCAAGACAGGAAAATCTTCATGGGAAGTAGGGTGGGTGGAGAGTACGTATTCAGTTTTTGAAGGTTTAGTTTCAAGTGAATCTGAGCTTTCCAGTTGAGGAAAGCTAGAGGACGTTGGCCCAAATTCTGAGGAGATGTGGGCTAGAGATGCCACTTCGTCATTCAGTCTCAGAGGGTGATGGCTGAAATAGTGGAATTGGATACAAGTTATGAGTAAAGAAGCTTATAAAAGGAAAACTTAGAGAAGCCTTGAGAAACGACCATATTTAGGTGGTGGGAAGAAAAAGTGGTGCCAGCAAAGCAGACAGAGCAGGTCAAGTCAGAAGGAAATAGGTTGGCGTCATGTGGAGAAATTGAGGGAGGACATGACACACAGTAGGCACTCCATAAATCTTTTTGAACAAATAAATGAGTGGAGTTTTACAAAAGAGCGAAGGTCATCCAAGTAAAAAGATACGGAGCAGTCAAGAAAATTGGGAAGCAAGAAAAGGCATTTGGGGTTGGTAGTTAAGAGAGGTAAGAGGTTATTTTTAACTCAGACTAGAAGTTTGTGAGAGGATGTTGCAGTGGTCCATTGGTGAAGCACAGTCAGCATCAGGAAGAGAGAAGCTGAGGTGAGGAAGTCTCCTCAGTGCAGTCTGGAGATAGAAAAACCCAGATTCAAGTCTTGGCTCTTAACTCACAAGACTTCCCTGGGCTTCAATTTTTATTTCCCTAAAAAAGTGGCTGCACTGAGTGATGTCCAATATTTCTTCTAACACTTACATTTTATTGGTCCTTCTATTAAAAAATGTATTTAGACTGGAATGTTCTAAGTTCCATATTATAGTGTCATTTTGAGAATCCTGTGTGTAACAGTTGTGTTGACCATTGAGACCATATGCAGAATTAGAAACATTTTACTCTTTTTTGCAACTTCATTGACTTATAATCAATTATTGGAATGGGCATTAAATACATCCCTATAACATTTTGATAGAAACAAAATGTGACTTGGTTGAATAGCAAAACTATGCTTTAATTTTTTATTTCCAATATCAAAGATTTCTTTTTAAGAGCTAAGGAACTGTCACGATAGGTTGCTATGCATTAGTACCTATTTCTAGTAGGAAGTTTTGGGGGAGATCTGCTCAAAAGTTTCTATCTTTTTCCTACTCCATTATAAACTTCTCGACATCTTGTTAGGTCCAAATATGCAGGAAAGAATTATGCAGACAGTACCATTCTACTTAAATGACAAACCTGGAATGATAGATGCCTTCCCTAGTCAATTAACCTCTGCCAGAGCTCTCAGTGACTAAAAGAAATGCTGTGGAATACAGTCTCAAGTAGACTATAAAATACACGAATTACAGATCTTCTGAAGAGGATAGCATTGCGTTAGAAATCTACCAACTCCTTTAGCTCTATGGTTCCCTATTTCTCAGAACATTTACCAGAGGCTTGAGCAGAAATTGGCTCCTAATAAGTTTTCCTAACAAAGATTTTAGATCTTTGTTATCACAGAAAAGAGATAAAAAGTCTGAAATGCTCCTTACGATTCAGGTATCATCTGTTATCCTAGATCAATGTCGAGCTAAAGATTTTTGGAAAGGATTTTGGCAAAGTGCAATTGTAGATTAACCCATAGCATTCCATTAGATAAGTGACATAATGGGAGAATTTAAACAATGAGTCAGAGGTCTGGGCTCTAATCTTGAGATGACTGATTTTCTCCATGACCTTCAATTAGTTGCATAATCTTCTTTAGGTCTGTAAATCAGTTATGTTATCTGTGATAAATGGAGACTGTTTTTCTGTTTGTTGGTTTAGGGCCATAGGAAATGCAAGGTGCTATTATTTCTCATGTTTTGGGGAGATCCATTCTTCTTTACATTTCTGCCAAGGGACCAATTTCTCTTTAAGCATTCCAGAATTCACTGACAAATAAAGGATGCATTAACCTGAAGAGGTAAGTCAATCCCAAAAAGAGGAAGAAATTTTGTTACGAAAAGTGCTGGCATGTCCAATAGTTGGACATGCATAATGAATCTTTGGGTCTTGGTCTCTGTTGTAACCTACAACTTTGTTGAATTTTGTGGATCGTAAAACTGTATTTCAAAAGAATATAATCATTTTCACGTAGTTTACTTTCTTTTTGGCAACTTGTAGTACTTTCCCTACTCCAGGTCCTTATTCTGCTGAGGGTAATTTGCCAACCAGCTTAGACCCCATGACTTTTTCACTGTCCCGGAGGACTCCTGACCAACCATTTGAGTTTCCACTTTTTTCTTTTAAATGACTTTTTACAATGACTGATAAAGACAGGCTTCATTAGCACATTTTGCCAGCACTTTGTGCTAATATTACACTTGAGTTTGCACTACTCAGGTCAAACAGTTACCCCTTTTGCAAGTTCAAAATGCTGCATATGGCCTTCATAATCTGGCTCATGATAATTGATACCAAACCTCTTAATCTCAGGATCATGTGCCCAATGAGCAGTAAGCCAATCACTGAGACACTGGTGCTTGGAGGTACAGAAAGGTTTATACAAATTGGCCGAAAGGAGAAGGCAGATCTCTCAAGTCTGCCTTAACGAAAGAAGACAGTAGGGGGGATCTGTAGAGCTAAGGTGCTTTGGCAGGAGGAGTTTCAGAGAAACAAAGGGGAAATCCATGCTTCTTTCACTTCAGATAAGCCCTTGGGCAATCAGACTTCTTGTTGTCAACAGCATCTGGGGACTGGTTATCTGGTGATTGTAACTTCCTTAAAGGCATTCTGTTTCTTCAAGGCAAAACAAGCTCATAAACACTTGTGACACTTGAGTCACCCCTCAGGTTAAACAAGAAAACAGCAAATTAACCAGATTAACTTTTTTTCATTGGTGTCTGTGTTGAGAACAAGGTCAAAGGGTAATCATATTCTTATTGAATATTTATGGTAACATTTAGGTACCCGGCTTCATAATGTCTTCCATTCTTTGTACTGGCATACTCCACTCAGATTTTATATTTTAATAGGAGCAAACAAGTAATTCTCCAGATGCAATGTGGTGTTTATCATCTCCAAGCCATTATTCATGCTTCCCTTCTCCTTAGAATGCTTTTTCCATTATTTTGCCAACTTAACTCCTCTGCTCAGACTTTCTCTTTCCCAGTTTATCTTTCCTGACCTTCTCGCTCTCTTCCTCAACTGGGCTAAGGGCCTCCCTGCACATTCTCTTAATATCCTGTAACACCTCTGATCATACATCTCCCATCTTGTTTATATTTCTGTTTATGTATGTTACCTCCAATAGACAATGATCTCCTTGAGAACAGGAGTAGGATTTTCTTAATCATTGTATTCTAATACCTAGCTCAGTGCTTGGCACACAGTAAGCGATTAATGCATGTTTAGGTGAATGGCCTACTTGGAAGGAAGAATAAAATTGGAGATTCATGCAAATTTTCATGTACACTTGGTGTCCCAAGAACTATCATTTGGGTAGCTGAGCCCTTGTGTGTGACCTTAGGGAAGGTAACAAGGAAATGATCATTGGATAAATGAAGCACTTGTTAGTCTAGAAATAAAGGCCATATGTAGATAGGCAAGCATATATGGGAGGGAAAAATGGACTCAGAAGAAGTTGGCAATGAAAAAAGCTTCTTTATTATGCAATACATTTTTTTCAGGTAATATCTCATATAAAACAAAGAAAAGACTTCCAGGCCTTCAATGCTCCAAAAAGCTGTGGCAGCAGCACCATCATTCCTGGCTCTTTGAGTAGTAGGATTGCAGGCAAGAATGGGCTGACACTAGTAGGCAGATTGCCAAGGGGCTGGGAGAGGTTACTGAAGCATTTTATTACTGACACTGAAGAAATGATTATAGATCTCGAAGCAGGAGAACCTACCATACCGTGGCAATGAGATTCATTGGTTTCCAGAGAGCTGCATTTTGACTTTTAAAAGGAGATTTTAAAAAATGATAGTCAAATGCACTTCATTGGATTAAAAAGAATAGCCATTTTAAAAGAGAAGGGTAGAAGCTGCTAGAGAGTGTATTCAAATCCATGCCTCTTAGCAACCAGACTAGATTTCACCCACAAAGAAAGCTAGAGCTACAATAATAATAAAAAAAGCTTCTTTGGTTCTCTAGAGAATATAAAGGCATATTAGAGAAAAAAGAACCACTCTGAGATCTTTAGATGAAAGGCACGGCATGGGCATAAAGTATTTTTATAAAAAGAGAAGGATAAGGAAGAACTGATGTCTAGACTGGACAGGTTATCTTGGATATATGTGAGAATAATTGCCAAAGTCAAAATGAGGGAAGATCACGATAACTAGAATCAGTGTGTTCAGAAGTTACTATTTTTTTATCGTAATGGATATGATTTTTTTCCTGACTCAAAGCAAGGGAAATGTAAAGGGTGAATATGTGGATGACTTGGCAACTTGAGAATATTTCCTCAAAAGGTTTTCACAGTGAAGAGTGATGAAAAGGTGCAAATAAAAACGTCGCTAATGTGTTACAGAGTTAGATGTCATCTATTTTCAGACAAAGTTTCAGTGAAATCCTACCCAAGCACTTGGTTCTTAGTGATTCAACCAGGTAGGGAACATTGGGGCACTTATCCCTAGTTCTTTGATAATTTAAGGTCAGAGGAGTCACCATAAACAAGACAGAAACCGAAAAAAGACAAAAAACCCCAAACCCAACAACAAACATTTTTTTAAAGAGGACAGTCAGTGGCAAGAATGTCATTTCTGGTGATAAGATTGAAAAAATTTACTAGCTAAACTAGAACTTTCATTTTCTTTGATTAAAGGAGGCCTTTTGGTGTACACGGACAGAAGGAGCACTATGGGCTGTGAAAGAAATGATTCTATTCACATGCCGAAAACAATGCATAGGTTATCTGCAGAAAGATTCAAGTGTGTTCTTGAGGGGTATACAAGAAAGTTGATGTATTTGAAAGAAAAGAAATGCAAATCAATGTTTTCTGGATAAACAAAGAACCTAAGTTTGGAACTAGAATGTGTAAATTTAGCACAGATTTGATGCCTTGGTTGGAACAAACTGTGGTGCAGTTGCTATCTGCCGAGGTTATTTTGTGATGGCTGCATTTTCCCTTGAAGCCAGACCCCATATGGGGTGGGATGACGAAAGCCTCATATATCTCACTATCATTAGGCTAATGAGATTGGTCAAGGCCACATGCATTCTAATTCTGGCAAAATTTAAGATAAATCCAGTAAACCCTTCTAATTGCTTTCTGCTATTTTTGGAAAGAAGGAGTAAAAGAACTAAGGAATGAATAAAAACAAATCTTCACTAGATTCTACTTCAGAAACACTTGTATTATCAAAATCATTCTAAGAAAGACTATTTATTCACATTATTGTAGAATTTTATGGTCACAGAAAAATTCTAATCAGATGTTTATGAAAATCCAATATGGAAACAAAAAAATTATACAAAATTTGTTTCTTAAGCATTCCTTTTATACAAAAAGTTTCAGATTCAAAGTTAAGAGTTTTGAAAATTATGCATGAGTACTGAAAATAGGTTGGCTTAGGTCTGGAAAGTTTATTCTTGAAGTAAGGTCAACTTTTGGAAATGATGGCCGATTTATAATTGCTAAAAAAGTTGAATTAGTAGGAGCCATAATGAATGCTTTCTGATATAAGGCTTATAATGACTTACGTGTAGTTGGGGGAGATATCGTTTCATTTAAAATCTTTGGATAGGTTTTCATAGCTGGTTAAAAATAATGCAAGCTCATTTTAACTTTGGTGTATGAAAATAATAGTACAAGCTGTTATGTGGATAATTCATTGAAATTACTGAAATTGTTCTTTATTTTGGATAGGTAATAAGTACATTGTATTGTCCATAAAGTGGAGGTTACTGGTGAAAAATGTTGAGATTACTGTCCAAAGGCTGAAGTTATGATACACGCAGAGCAACACTCAGTAATAGATGGAAGTACCGTCTGCAGTATATTACAAATGAGTCAGTTTAAAGCCATGTGTGGGACTCTCTAAACACAGTTGTAGCTACACAGACAAAGTGAAGTGAAGAGTTTAGAAATTATCTGGTACATTTATCAGCTTAGGCAGTCACGGTGAATAATTTAAGTCCTACAACCCCTCTCTTCTCTGAGAATTAGATGTTCTTGGCCTGAATATTCTATAAAATGGCTTTAGATTTATATATTTCTTTGCCTGATTTGGTTGTACTGTGCTAAAGAAGGCAAGATGGATGGGTTGGTGAATATTTCCCTCCTTCACATTCTACCTCTAGGTCTTAGAAAAAATATGCTGTTAACTTTGCCAGAACAGCTCATGTTGTGCGGCTTACTGAAGGGAGTTCAGTAGCATCACACTGACATGATGTTATTGTAGTAGATTCAATTAGAGTGACGTTATAATGCTGGGTCCTGTGCTGATTAAGAGACTGCACATAGAAAGCCATTCCTAGTAAGAAAATTTCTAAAATTATAAGGGTTGAGTTAAATTCAATCCAACACTGAATGAAAAACCAATTGAAGCATTAAATTATACAATGTTTTGTAATTACTCTCTATTCTTAAAGACATTTAATGCTACATTTTACACCTGGTACCGGATGTTGTTCCAAATGCAATGCATTCCCATGAGTGCTCCAAGATTTGACCAAGGGAAAAACGAAAACAAATATTTTGAGGAATTAGTGCAAACAGAACTAGACATTTTGGTATGATATTTATAAAAACTTTTTATAAGTATAGGTAATAAAATCCATTAATGTTCTTAGTAAGTTGTCATTTTACCAGAAAAAGAAATATACCCAATTTAATTAAAAATATTGAACTAATTTTTTATGTCTTGAATTTCCCAGTTCTCTTTTTGTCTGTGATATTAATGAGCCAAACAAAGTCAAACTATTGAAGATTATGCATAATTTGACTTCATTTTATTGTTTGAAAGTACAAATGCAGGGATTTTTTTTTCCAGCGTGCCATTATTAATAGAATTAGTTCTATTTCAACTGTTTTACTTTCAATTACTTTGCTTTGATTTGTTGTTTTGTTAGCTCATGAAAATTACCTCTTACAAACACTTTACCAATTTTCAGTCATCCAAATGTTAAGTTATTCACAAGTACTGTGGTCAACATCCACAGGGCCATAGATTATTGGATATTCCAGGTATTAATTCATTTTAATTTTATTCCATTCTTTTCCAATGTTCTCTTGTTAGAAGCAAGTTATACCTTATAACTGTTGTTAGGACATGAAATTGAAAACCACAATTCTAATTTTAATGTGCTTTACGTTATTTCAGATAGATTTAATTAAGATGAGTATTGCATCTTTCATAGTACAAATATCCTTAGTCCCTGGTCTGACAGAAGACACTGTTATACATGTGTAGGGTGCACCCTGAGATATCTACAATACTGATAAAGAGCTAGAGACTCAAGTAAGCTCTGAAACCTTTGATCTGCCATTTGGGAAGCTGCCATCAGAGGCTGTGGCAAACCTGAAAATTGCTTGTTCTTCCTTTTCTCTCAAGGGACGAGTGGCTGGGGAGAAGGGATTTATTCATAATTGCAATTTTCTGTCTTCTAATTAATCTCTATTTAAAATAAATATATTGAATTAGGAAAATCTCTTTACGACGATTAAACAAGGAATTTTAGCTTGAAGAAAGATTTTATATATAAAACATCTCATGACTCGTCCAGTAATATTTTCTCTGGGTATTTTATCTATTAAGGTTGCTATTTACTTCTGTATTGGTGGTCTTGCTTCTGTTGTTCATTTGTTTACATGTAACTGTATCTGTGACTCTGTGTCTTTGGGTCGTTTTTCTCTGAAAGCCTCATTTCTGGCTACTTTGAGTTTGCCGGAGGTGAGTGGGATATGAGTCACTTTAGGTGCTTGCCTTTGATTTTTCTCCCTTATACGCTCACTGGCAAGTCTCCCTGTTTCCCAAATGTAGCAGCTGCAGCAGTGACTGGAACATGGACTCTCTCTGTTTTTCATTCCTCCTGGTTCTTCTGAACTAGAAAGCACTCTCGTCAAAGATGCTAGCTGTGTGACTAGCTTTCTTCTTGTAAGTTAACATGATGTCATCTCAACTCACCTTGAATCCCTCTTTCCAACACAGGGATTTCCATGGTGTAGAGTTGGAAATATAAAGTAGGGCTCTGAAGGCTCCTAGAAATCTTCAAGTTTGTTGGAAGATTTTTAATATATCTTCCTGGGAATTCTTTTTTGAGACATATTCTATTTAGATGAGCATTCTAGTAGATCAAATACCTAGTGATGAAAAGGAAACATGGTAAATATATTTTGGACAAGACTGTTTACTCCTCTGTGCAATGTTCTTTGGCCATAGAACAATGGGCGATTCTTTTTCAAATTGCTATGGATTCCTGTGTCTAGTATGTGGAAGACTAGTTGATGGAATTTTACAGACTTTATCAGTGATGAATCCATGCACTTCCATATGCAACCAAACAACTCAAATGAACTCAATTAATAATAATGAAGTTAATATAACCATAATGTATCATTAAAAGAGGAACAATAGCAAACGAAAGCCGTAGTCACCTCCAGACATTCCTGTTGGTGATCTGACAACAAAGATTCCCTCCCTAAAATTGTGGGAATGTGAAAGCACACATTGTACCCCACTGTTGTGTGACAATCAAATTTCTCAATAGAATGCTTAATTTCAGCCTCAGTAAGCTCTAGTGATGTGCTAACATTTGTTTATGAACCCCAAACTTTAGAAACACTTAATAAACGGTTCAAAAGAATATTTAGTAGCCTTCAACAATTTGTAAGAAGAAATTTCCAGTCAATTACTCATAAGAACTGAGGAAAGGACTTGTAATTTTTATACAGTCCCCGGCTCATCAAGCTGGCCCCATGTGAGCTGACAACAATGAACATATTTGACAATTACTGTTTCAGTTGAACCCTCCTTTTGCAGATGAAGAAAGGAGGTCTAAGATGGAAGTGACTTGTCAGGTTGTACTAAAGATAAATATTTTTCTTTTACTTTGTCAAGTATTTGCTGAAGAATCTGAATTCCTAGGTTATATACTGGGCCTGGTTTCCTTATTTATTGAAAAACCTTTGCTTAAAAGCATCTGTAAATAGGGATTTCTGCCCATAATGGGGCCATTTATTCCATTACAGAGCAATTCGGATGGTTTGGAAGTTGAGTTTGATGTTAGGCTGAAATCTGTCTTATGGTAGCTTCTATTTATTTTTTCATTTCCTGGGTAATGATAAAATTTGTTCTGTTTTGCTATCACACTTGTCTGAGTGTCTCAGGCCTATAAGATGGCCACATCTGCATTAATTTACAAAGTAATAGGAATGAAATTCTTTGGAGTCAAATCTTTCTTCTGTAGTTGTCTGCATTGTAGAGATTGTCCAGAAGATTTCTTTCCAAAGAGAGCTGCCTCCTCTTCACTGTGTGATTTGCTTTGAGATGGAAATGGCCCAGGAAATGATAGGGTTTATATTTGTTTGCTTACCTAATAGGAAAGCAAGCAGACACAAAGAGTTCATCTTTGGCACAAATCTCTGATAATTTTCCCAAGAAGAAGTATTGAGAACTCCAGAATTCAGAAGTTCAACTCCTTCACCAGGCATTTTTGAAGTACTTGAACAATCTAATAATTCCTATATCACTTTCTACCCTTTATACAAGTGACTCTTTTCTTCCTTCCATCAACATATTACTGAAAACAAAAACAATATTTGAGGATGTCGTTATAATATTGGGAATTTGTTAAAATAGTGATCTGTAATCATTTTTGTCAAAAGCAGTCTATAAGTCTTATCTGCCAAAAGCAGTCAACCAGTAGGCAATTTTTCAAGGGGCAACCTGAGGTGCTGAATAAGACTTGCAAACAGAAAAAAATGCTATGTCACTGAGGGGGAGGTAAACTTGGAGCCCAAGCGCTATACGTATTTCTTCAAAGGTTATGGGAATGACAGTTATTAGCAGGCTGAAGGTACAATTCTTTAAGAACTAATGCACAGCAGTATTTGCTGCCTTTTGCCCTAAAATCTCACATCACATTCTATTTAGTTAGACAGCTATTGAACTCAAAAGAACTTTAGAGTTTCTTTTAAGTTTCCTTTTCTCCCTTTCTCTTTTTGGTGTTATAAATACAGTGAATCTCTTGGGTACCATTTGAATGATTCCATTAAATTCTACAAGATCTTAGTAATTGGTTCCTGAGACTTCCTCTATTATCAAGACCACTGTTAAATCTTAAGGGCAATGCCATGGCCATAGAAAAAAGAACATAAAGACATATCAAAATAGATAATTTGGATGAAGAACCATTGTTCAGTCACCTGCCAGAATGGTGGACAGTGACTTGGCAACATTGGGTCTAGACACATTTGTAGTATTTAAATAAGTGAAAAAAAATATTTAAAAAAATATCAACACCCTGTGGAAATCATGTTTCATTCTACTGAATTGTTTTTTGAAAGCATTTGTCTTAAGTCTTTAACCAATGGAAAGATAGAATGATTTTTTTGACAATTAGAAAAATTGGTCCAACTGAATTTAGAACATATACAATTGCAGTTGAACCAGTTGCCCAACTGTTTCAATTAATTGGTAGAGTTTTAAAATATGTATTAATTTTACCTCCTATTTACTAAAGAGTGTTACTCTTTAAGAGAGAGAATCCAAGGAATATGATGCTTAAAAGTAATGCTTTTTACTTACACCTACTGAAGGTCACTTTATCCAAGGGTAAGCCTTTCTTTTCTTTTATTTTTATTGAAGTTGGACTGCAGCCTGCATAGACTTTCTTTTTCCTTTAAAGATATCGTTTTTTGCTTAATTGTGCCCAGCTTCATTTACACCCTGAAAAGGATTGTGTTTGAGCTTATAGACTCAGGAGACTCTTTCACTCAATAGCCAAACTCCAGCCATAGCCCTTTGGGATATTTGAGTAAATGTAAGGGAAAGCTCCCTGTGTTTGTCTCTGTGCTCCCTTTAAACAAAAGTTTAACTCAGGACACTATGGGAATATTTAAAGAAATTTATCTGTAGAACTGTCTTCTAGATAAGATATGAAAAATACTTTTTGGCCTGTAACAGTGTTCATCAGTCAGCAGAATTTTCAATTGCACTGCTGATCTTTTCAAGCCACCTTCTCCCCACATTAGTAGGTAAAGGAACTATGTCTGCCTACAGGAGATGATGACACTTCTTTAAAATTTTCCACAACAACCTAACAGCAAAGGATTATAAAGGAAAGGGCAAATCAAGGATAGCAAATTGATTTCACTTCCAATGGAGTGTCAATTCCAATCAATTAGTGATTATGACATCAATTACAGGCTAAGGCAGATAATGAGAATCTATCTGCATTCGATGGGAAAGCATGCTGTGATTGATTTTTGATGTCTGCCATGGGCATGGGAGAGCAAGTCCATATTTGAACATATGTTCAAATGTTGACATATTCTACCTCTAGCTTAAATCCTCAACATCAGGTTTGAATAGATCTACAATTATAGTGACCTGTTTGGTTGCCTGATCTGCATCACTCATCTTCTCTTAGTTTAGGCTGTGTGGACCCAACTGAAGACTCAATTCATTAGACTAAAAAGCCATTGTACCCCTACAATAAGTGAAATGTTAGGATCTGAGTAATAATTGAAGCTTCAAATAACAGGTTAACTTTGCTCGCTTGGTCCTCAAGTTCCAGAACTAGGGGTTCTGACTTTAATTTTATGATCATAACCTTACGTTGTGTTGCAATTCTAATTGAACAGCTGGCTTCCTCCCCCTTGGAACCCTGTGTATCGTATTCCAATGCTTTTGTGTACTATTTTGGTCTACCCTCTCCTTCCATGGAGTAGAGCCTCGGCACAGATCACAGCCTGTGGGCAGATGTTACATACAAACTGAGGAACTTCCAGGACCTCTGCCATTTGTCCAGCTATAATCCCTTAAAACCATGTTCCTCACGCCTCATGTCCTTCATCTTGACTGTTGCTGGGACTGACTCACTTGCTGGTCTGGCCAGTGAGGCTGGACTGTCCTTGGTTACCCTGCTTTCACCACAGACTGATCTGCTCCAGTAGCTCCTTTTTGTTTAGATATTACCTGCTGTCTTTTAAGCTTTGAGCTACTCCAGCCTTTATTAATTTGAGGAATAAACTCACAGTGTTTCACATGCTCTTCAGCTTCCTTGAATTTTTTGCTAAAATAGACATTGGTATTTCTATTGGATATGTGGTTTAAGACAGAAAAGAAATAAGTTATCCAACTGGGTAAGTATATTAATAGGAGGGACTCCAGTGACATTGTGTAAGGCAAATCAAAGGAATTTATTTTAAATGTGGTGTTGGGTTAAAAAAATGCATTGTACAAGCTCAGTGCTTACCTGAAGTAGAAATCCCATTCTAGACTATCAAATCAGATAAGACAACTTCTCTCAAAAATGAAAAGCCTGCTGAAGAAAATTGAAGAATCAAAAACAAATATGGATAAAGTACAGGGGGCCATTACTTTGAATAGAAAATACTCCAGCTTGTAGTGATGAAGATGAAGAGCCTGGAGAAGAGAATGCTGATCTAGTGAAGCAGATGGTCCAAACAAACATGAGCTAGGAAAACAAAGCAGAAAATCTGGGAGGAGAGCCAACATCTACAATGGATTAATAAAAGCAAACAAACACCTCGGCAGCCGTGTCAGACAGCTAGGAACCTGAATTGGCACTACTCAGCTCATTGTCGTGGACGTATCAGAAAAAGCAGAGGGACCGCCTGTCTGCAGATGCTTATGGTCACTGTGGCCCAGCAATCACTGGGGAGAGTTAGAGTCCTCCTGGCACCAGGAAGCTTCTTCAGCTTTGCATATTAGCCATTGCTGGTACTATTTCTATTTTAAATATATTAGCAAACCAAGGAATTATGTGATATTATATGAAGAAATTGTATTTTACAATGGGAATGTTTAAAGAAGGAGAATGGGGAGAATGAGTAAACTCCTTATTTAGGGATTGATTGTTGTATCATATTTTTCATAAATAGTAATGTTTTTGGGTAGATAACACTTTCAGGAGTTCTTGAGAGAGAAGAGCACAGTAAAAACTCCCTTGCTCTGTGCAGTGCTGTACATATTAATTCAGTGAATGATTTATTTTTTAATGTTTCAATAGTGTGATTCTAACGGCGGATCCTATAGTTCATTCTATGCAATAAAAATTCATTATATAACCAATCTTGACTGCATTATTCTTTACCCTTTGCAATTTATTTATTGCTTGTATTATACAATCATAACATAAGAGTTGGGATCTTTGGAGACAGTCAGATCTGGGCTTGAATTACCTGCTAACTTGCTGTGTGACTTTGGACAAGTTACTTAGCCTCTCTAAAGCTCATCTCCAAACTGAGGATAATAATACCTCATAAATATTATAACTATGAAATGAACCATATATAAAGTGCTTAGTATAGTTTCTGGCATGGAGTAAGCTATCACTAACTGATAGCTATTAACATTTTTTTCCTGTCAGTGTTGCATATACATAAAACTAATCACATAGTTGTTAAAAAATATTTCATATAAACTAAAAATGAAACCTCTAGTGACTAATTAAGGATGAGACTAGTATTTTGAGAGTTCTGACTTTTCTAATACCACGTTATCAAACTTTAGACCTGTCTAGAGCTTGTTTAATGTGGAAAAAGATTAGTCTGCTGGCTGCATCTCTATGGGCAGATGGAGACACAAAGAATGATCTGGTGAATTCTACTCTGTGTAGTCACGTAGACTTTCACACAGCTTGACCCTAGACACTATGACAAAAGACATGGGCATTTACTTTAGATAGATATTGCTAAGTTGTCTGCCAAAAGATTGTACCAATTTGCCTTACTACCAGTATTGCAAAAAAAAAAAAAAGACAATATTTTTCTACATCCTTTTTAATTTTTCCCAATTTGTTGGCTAAGAAATTGTATCTCTGCATCTTGTTCTTGGACATTTCACTAATTATGAGTGAAGCTGAGCTTATTTTTTTATATGTTATTGGCTATTTACCTAGCTTCTGTGAATTGTTTGATCTTATTCTTTGACCACCTTTCTATTCAATTATTTGTTTTTCTCATTGATTTATAGGAACTTTTTATATAGGTATTGATTAATAACATATATAGCAAATCCTTATTCTCAGTGTTGCCTTCTAATTTTTGATTATGTTGTATTTTAGTCCATAGAAATTATTACTGTTCATGTCAGTGTAAATCTTTTCCTTTAAGGCCTCTGGGTTTTATATCCAACTTAGAAAGATCTTTTCAACTCCAAATTTAAAGAAAAATCTGCATTTTAAATGCTTTTAAACTTTTAAAAAATGTCTAAATTTTTTTCTGAAATTGATCTTTTAGTGTTATATGAAATAGAAATCGAAATTAACGATTCAAGTTAATATTTTCCCTTTAAGAATATCCACTGGTTTTCATGTTATTTTTGAGTACTCCATTTTCTCCCCACTGATTTAAATATTATATTTATTAGTGTATTTTTTTATTTCTGTGCCCTATGTCAATAACATAATCTTTAAATAAATGTGGCTTTTGGGTATGTTTTAACATAGTATAGCAGGTGCTAACTCCTTATTCTTTTTTTTTAATGATAATCTCCTATAATTCTTACTCTTAGATTAAATTTAGAATCCACTTATAAAATCCTATTAAAAATCTATTCAGATTAGATTGAGCTTTCAATTAATTAAAAAATTAATTTGTGGAGCTTTCACACTTTAATTATGTAGTCTTCCATGTAAGAAAGTAGTCTCTTTTTGGCCTTTAAATATCTTTAGTTAAGTTTTCTAATTTTCTTGATATGGATCTTTAACATTTCCAATTATGTCTATTTCTAGGCATTTTATAATTTTTATTACTTATAATAATGTGATCATTTTTATTACATTTCTTGTTTGTTTTTTTGTTTTAAGCTATCACACCAACTAATCTATTAAGTATTTGTTTATTATTTTTAAAGTAATACGTGTACAGAGTTTTAACATCAAAACACAGAGAATAGCTATCCTTGGATTTAGAACACTGATGTGCTGGGGTCAGTTCGTGTGTGTCTCTTCCCAACTCTGTGCTCAGCAGTGATGCGCTGGTAGCTTTAAATCAGCCATGATGGGAGTATTTCCACCAAGGAAACTGGCTCATGCTACCAGTAGGGCTTTGCTTTTTTTCCAGAGAACAAATTTAAATTTTTTATTTTTTATTTTTTGAGGAAGATTAGCCCTGAGCTAACTACTGCCAATCTTCCTCATTTTTGCTGAGGAAGACTGGCCCTGAGCTAACATCCATGCCCATCTTCCTCTACTTTATACATGGGACACCCACCACAGCATGGCTTTTGCCAAGCAGTGCTATGTCCGCACCCGGGATCCGAACCAGTGAACCCCAGGCCCCTGAAGCAGAACGTGCACATTTAACTGCTGCGCCACCGGCCACCTCAGAGAACAAATTTTAAACATTTGCCAGCCTATCACTGGATCAACACTACTCTACTCCAATTCCTACCCCCAGAAACAATAATTTTCAACATATTTAGCAGTTTCTTTGGCTATGTATAGCTGTTTCTAAATATCATGCTTTACTGGTAAGGGTTTTTTCCTTCATTTTTTAGACATTGTTTATGATATTTACTTCATTCTGTGGGCGATGAGAATTTCACTTTCTTATACCATCCCTCTCTTTCCCACCCTATTACAGTTACATCACATTTTAAGTTAATTCATTATTCAGGTACGTTATTATAACTATGCTAATATTTTTCATGAGAGCTGTTTTATTTACTATAATTTTGGGGTTTTATTCTTTTTGCTGAGGAAGAGTCATGCTGAGCTAACATCTGCCACCAATCTTCCTCTTTTATTTTTTGTACACTAGCTGCTTCCATAGTGTGGCCACTGACAGACGAGTGGTGTAGGCCCATGCCCAGGAACGGAACCTGGGCGCCCTAAGTGGAACGCAGCCAGCTTAACCACTAAGCCACCAGGGCTGGCCTTTGTTTCCATTTTTAAACAATCCTTTCATTCTTATTGGAGTTAATAATTGTCTTATTTTTCTCTACCTAGTTTTCTATGAATCTCCTACACTCACAACCAAATATGTGAAACTCCTTTCAATAAAGTCAAACACACTGGGCAGTCAATACCAGTTTTGCTTCTTCCTTCTTGGAGACATTCTTTTGGGATCCTTCCATCTTCCTGTTCCACTCTGCTCTCTAGGTCTACAGTACAACTGTCAACCTTGGGCTTTCCTTCACCATCATTCTGGGAATTTCTTGAAGTTCTGTTCCCTTGAATTTCTTTTTCCTGGGCTATTCCTTCATTCTGAAGCAGTCTCAATTAGCTTCCTGAAAAAAGTGGATGGGAGGCACACTTTTTTCTGGGACTTTGCGTGACTGAAAGTATCTTCTTGCCTCATACTTGGTTGATAGTTGAACTGAGGCTAGCACTCAACTTGAAAATCATTTTTCTCTCCGAATTTTAAGGGCATTGCTCTATTTTGTTATAGTTTCCAATGTTGCTGTTAAAAAGTCTGATGCCATACTCATTCCAAATCATTTGTAGGTGGCCCCTTTCATTCTCCCTGGAAGATTTTAAGATCTTTTTTTTTTTATCCTGGGAATTCTCAAATTAAAATGGTATGTCTTAAATGGGCATTTTCCCTTCATTTGGTAGGTTTCTTGAGAATGGAAGTGAATGACCAGTTACCTCTGGGATTTATTAATATTTTTAAATTGATTACTGATAATATATAGAAAAGGTTTTTTTTTTTTTTTTTAATGTTGTCTTTTAGTTGGCCTCTTGATTGATTTTTTTTTCCTAAAGTTTTCTGTTGATTTTTTTGGATATTTTAGGTAAGCAATCCTATCATCGACAAATAATGACCCTTTCCCGCTATATCTTTTCATATTTATTCTTCATTTTTTCTTATCTTATTTTATTGGCTAGGATGTCTAGACTAATGGAGAATAGTAACTGGAGTAGCAGATAGCCTTTTCTTTGTATGACTTTAATGAGAATGTTCCTAATATTTTGCTATGGATATCTGGGGCATATATTTTTCAAGTCAAGGAAGTTGCCTTCCATTCCTAGCTTAGTATGATCAGCATTAGGAATAAGTGTTAAGTGTTTACTAATTTATTTTGCAACAGTTTTTAAGTAATATATATGTATACAAAATTTTGTTTCTTGGATAATTCATTTGAAGCCATGATGCATTGTTTTCTTAAGAAACTGCTGGATTGTTGCTAACATGGTTTTTAGGAATTTTAAATAAATCCTCACAAAATAGGTGTCCTGAGACTACCTATTTCATGCTTTTCTCCTCCTGTTTTGTTATCAGGTTATAGCTGCCTTTAGAAATTTTCTGGCTAGCTCCCTGTTGTTGATATGAGAATTTGGCTAGTTTATTTAAATATCACTTATATGAAGGTATTGAGACTTTTTTTATTAGCCTTATATGTCTTCAGATTTTATACTTATTGCAAAGGACAATTGAAAGAATGTATAGTTTCTGTCATATACAAAATTTCTCTATATGTCTACTTATTGTAAGCTTACTAATTTATTATTATTAAAATGACTAAAATCTTACTTTTGGATACTTTCTTACTTTATAGTTTTTGTGTAAAGGTGTATTAATGTGTCCCACTGTAGTTTTAACTTGTGCCAACATCTTACATATCTAAGAGTGTTAACCTTCAATGCTTTGTTTGATCTACAAAATTTACAACCATGTGCATTATGCCTTGTATCAATATAAACATGCATATTGTTTCATTTAATGCTTTGGTCTTGTATTGGTCTCCATTTTATCTGACAGCAAAGGTGTGCTCATGGAAGGCTTTCTTTGGGCTTCATGGGCAACAGCAGGCTGGCAGTCTGCTCTTGGGGTAGAGAAGTCTGGTGTGTTTCACTTCTGGGCCCCCATGCTACTTAGTTATCTCCTTGCCCTTTGTGAAAGTTTGGTTTGCTTGTCTCTCTGCCCTGGATATCTAGCCTTCTCAGGGAAGATTCTCCTTTGTTGAAAGTAATTCTCGAGGTTTTATCCTTGGAAGCAAATGCCAGTGTTGCTAGCTGCTTTGTTTTGTGTCTTGGAGAAGGAGAAGGAGGTCCAGCGCTGGCACAGCAGCTTCTTTTTGACTGACGGTCTTTTAATTAATTGCCCCGACGGGTCGTCCTGCTGTGAATTTGCTGACTCCGAGCTTTCAGTTTCTCTGGAGCTTCTTTGGGGAGAAAGGTTCTCACCCTGGCAATGACCTTCTCTTAGGCCATGTGGGTTGAAGTTTTCTCACTGTGGTTTCTGTTAGCTTGATCCATCTTTATTCTCTCTTCTAGAAATCCTTCAGTAGTTCTGGTTTGTTTATGGCATCATTTTTTCTTGATCACTACAGGTATTGTTGAATTCTTAGGATCTGTTTTTTTCTGCCATATTGAGATTTGCAAGAAAATTTTTGCTCAATCTGCTGTCTTGACTTGATCTTGCCACATTCTTTAAAGGACCAGAATTTCAAAAAATGAATATAAATTATCTAAAATATCTAAATATAAGAAATAATATCATAAATTCCACCCAGTTTAAGAATTAGAAGATTATAATGACCATTGGATCCTACTGTGTATTACTGCCCAATACCCCTCCCTCCTTCTCTCTAAGTGGTGACCTGTATCTTAAATTTTGTGCAAATTGTTCCCTTGCTTTTATAATGATTTTACTCTGTATGTTTATATCTCTCAACACTACATCTAGTTTTCCATATTTTTGTTCTTTACATAAATGGAATGTCATCTTTGGCAGCATATGTTTTTGCTTAACAAATTGTTTGTGAGGTTCATCCCTGTTGATAAACGCAGTTCTAATTCGTTTGTCATTTTTTTCAGATGTAGAGTATTCCACTGAATAAAGATGGCTCTTGTTCTCTTGTTGGTGATCATCTGAGTGGTTTCTAGATGTTTTTGTTAGAAACAATACTGCTATGATTCTCTTACTTTACTCCAAATGTATATAGAGGAGAATTCTCATAGTTAGGATTAGAATGGGTGAGTAATATACATCTTTGATTTTATTAGATAAATTATAAATTTTTCCCCCCAAAAGCTTGTATCTATTACGTTCCAAGTCCTATATAAAAGTTTGCAAACTCCACACCCTCAGCAACGTTTTCAAGATTTTAAACTTCTGCAAATATGTTGTATATGAGATTGTATTTCACTGTGCTTTTAATTTACAGTTTCTTGATTACTGATGAGGTTGAACATCTTCTCATATGTTTATGGATGTTCAAATTCCTCTTTCTAAGAAATGCTTCTTCATATCATTTGCACATTTTATTTGTTTTTTTGTCTTTTTAATTCATTTGTAGGAATTCATCAAAATAAGTTTGAGATATCAATCCTTCCTTGATGATATGTAATGAACATCACGTGTGCTACTAATATATTCCCTCTGATTTTTAGTTCATCTTCTAATTTCTTCAGGCTTTTTCTTCATGATTTGTGCTATTTTTGTCTTTTTATGGAAATCTTTCCTTATCTTGAGGTCTTAAAGTTATTCTCCTATATTTTCTTCTAAAAGTTTTAAGGTTTTATTTCTTATATTTAAGTGTTTAATCCAACTGGAATTGAGTTTTTGGGTATGTTATGAGGTAATTACATGATTTTATGGATTTTTTTCCATATGAAATTGGAAAATTCCATGTGGAATTCCCAGCAGCATTATTTCCCCCACTGATCAACAATTCCTCTTCTTATATATTAAGTTTACATATATTTGTGGGTCCAATTTTTTCCATTCTGTTTGTCTCATTATCATCTTTTTGCTAATCCCATGTTTATTATATTTTTCTAATAAATGCTAATATCCTGAGGGAAAGTATGTTATCATTTCTGTGTACATTTTAGTATCATCTTGTCAAGTCCTTTGAAAATCCTGTAGCTATTATGATTTTGATATGCATTAAATCGATTTGAAAAATTGCCATCTTTTAAATATATTCATCCTATCCATGAATATGGTCAATTTCTCTATTTTGTAAAAGGTCTTCTTTAATGTCTTTCAGCAAAGATTTTATTTTTTCCATGAAGATCATGCACCATTTTTCTTAGAAGAGTTACCGAGTATTTATTATTTTTTTTGTTGTAAATGAACTTATTAGAGAAACATTTTTAAACTCTTTATGGCTGTTAGATATAAATGCAATTGATTTTTTTCTACATTTATCTCATATCCAGCAATTTTGTTAAACCCTTATTAATTCTCACAATTTGCATATTATTTCAGGCTTTCTCTGTGAAACTTTCGTTAAGCAAAAAAATATACTGCCAAAGATGACATTCCATTTATGTAAAGTTTCTTATTACAGTCTGTGAATAATGACAGTATTGTTTCTTCTCTGCCTATCTTGATCCATCTTATTTCATTTTCTTGTCTCATATTCCTGGCTAGGGTAATACAGAGCATTTTCTTGCTTTTAAGGGAAATATGAATATAAGCTTTGTTGTATTGTTTGTGGTTATATTTTTAAAATTATTTTCAAGGCATTCTCTTCTACTCCTAGTTTTTGAGGTTTTTTAAATCTTAAATGTCAATTTAATTTTCCCATGTGCTTTTCCTAATTTATCAAGGTGATCATATCCTTTTTCTTGTTACATGTGTTAATATGATGAAATATATTAATAAATTTTATACTAGTAAATCAATCTTCATACCTAGAATAAGCCCAATCTCACCATGATTATACATATATAATGGTTATTACATTTAATATGCTAGTATTTTGTTTGGGTTTTTGTGTCTATATTCATTAGTGGGTTTGTTAGTAATTTTATTTTCTTGAAATGCTTTTGTCTGATTTTGATATCTGTAAATGATTTGGTGTATGTTCCCTAGTTGTTAGTCTCTAGTGACATTTGTATAATATTCGAATTATGTGTTCCTTCAACTTTGGTAGAAATTTCTTACAGGCAAGGTGTTTTTCTTATGTGAAGACTTTTAACTACTGATTTCATTTCCTTGATCATTTAGGTCTCTTTCTTCTTGCATCAATTTTGGTAAGTTACATTTCTTTTTAAGTAATTTGGCCATTTCTCCTAATTAATCTTGACCCATTAGTTACCCACAAACGTGTTTAAAACTACCCATATGTGAGTTGTTGTAGTTATCTTCTTGTTATTGAGTCCTAGCTTGATTTCATTTTGGTCAAAGCAAGTACATGGTCTGTATGAAACTGTCAAAACTTGCTCTGTGCCTTTTCATGGTAAATTTGCAAAATCAGTCACGTGTGCGTGAGAAGAATGTTTATTCTTATATTGTTGGGAGCAGACTTCTTTATATTTTTATCAGATTAAGTGTGTTAATCGCCTTGGAAACATCTGAACCTAATTTATTTTTCTTTTGTTTGCTTAATCTGTTAATTACTGAGAGAGGTACCTACTTAGAAAGCCAATACTATGATAATGGATTTCTTAATTTCTTCTATTTCTATTAGTTTTTGCTTTATATTTAACTGAAGCTACATGAATAAATAAATACAAGTTTAAATTTGACATGTTCTTGCCTTAGACTAAACACTATTATTATGAGGACCCTTTTTGCCACTATGCTTTTTTGCCTTAAAATCTGCCTTGTGTGATACATTTATACCCCTTTGCTTTTGATGGTATTTAATTGATTAATATTCTATTCTTTTTCCTTTATATACATCTCTTTAAAACAACCCAAAGATGGATTAAAAAGATTAAAATTCTGTGTGCATATCTTTGTCATTTAACTACAGAGTTTAGTGTATTTACATTCATTGTGATTATGAATATAGTTGAATTGTTTTTTGCTACCTTTTTTTGTGCTTTCTGTCACATGAGATTTACAGTTTTTAAAAAAATTTCTTTTCTTTTATTATTCAATGTTTATCTTCTTTAATTTTCCCCTTCATTTTAGAATTTACACTCAACCCACCTATATCACACAGACAAAAACCACCATGCCTCTCCACACCTGTGCATGTGCATACACACACACACTCATATAACCAAGAACAGGAAAAATATTCCCTTACTATCTCCCTTTGGAGGGTGGATTTTCTTCTTTTTTAGCTTACTTTTTCACTTATTGTGTAGGCTTTAAAGAGGGTTTTCTTTTCCTGCTTTATATATCCAGATTCCAAGTCTACTGCAAGTGGGCCAAAGCCTTGTTTTTTGTCCCTATTGGTTATTATCAGAAATAAATTTCCTGGGTTTTAGATACCCTTATAATAGCCACAGGCTTAAATTACTCATTAAAATTTTCTACTTTACTCCTACTTTAATTCTTCTCTTATAAGTATTTTCCTTACTTCTTTGCAGAATCAGCTCTATATTTTAAGAAACTTAATTTGTAAAATCCAAAACTTTTTGGTGTTTAGTAGTGGGAGTGTCCCAGAGGATATCAAACACCAGCAGGGTCACTCATAGTGGATAGGTTTCAGCAGAGTTTTTACACTAAGACAGACTTGGAAGAAGGACCTGGCCACCCACTTGCAAAAAGAATGGCCATGAAAACCCTATGAATAGCAGTGGATCATTGTCTGATACAGTGCTGGAAGGTGTGAGGATGGTGCAAAACCCCGGGCCGGGTTCTGCTCTGTCATACACGGGGTCGCTAGTAGTTGGAATCCACTCACTGGCACTAACAACAGCAAATACAAATAGAGAGCAGTGAACAATTTTTATTTTAATTTCTTTTTATTTAAAGAAGAAAAAGAAACAGGCTTTGAGTGATACAGGAAAAATTTTATTCAGTGACTTTTGTTCTTAATGCTTCATCTGCAAGATTTGAGATTAAAATGAATTGAAAACTTCCAGGCTTGCTTTTATTCTTCTTTTCCTAATGAAATGATTAGTTGAAAATATGACAACTTAAAAATCGCTTAACGAAATATTAAGGTTTACTAGGGGATTTTCGTCTTTCAATTAAAGCTTCTATCACATGTGATTTCTATAAAATTTAAAAAGATGTGACGTAAAGACAGTCTCTTTGAATGAGCAGTAATCAGGAAGATGGGCCGTCTGAGCTTTAATATTGTCTTGGTCACTGAGCCAAGTCGGTTGGTTTCCATGTTTCAGTTAGTTTCAGATGTTGGTACATTGTCTAGTACTTGCCCGACTTTATTCGAAGAGGTGTGAGAATATAGCGGGTTCTCGCAGACCTCTTCTTTTTATGTTTAACTTTCAAAATACTTGCTTGTCTATAAATTACAATATAATATGCTCTTTTTGTCATTTAATAAATAGTTTTAGTTGCCACATGGCAATACTCTTTTCCAGGCACCAGTTCAGTTTTGACAACATACCTGTCATTATTCATTAGAGTACAGGCCATGATTTAGAAAAAGGGAAATAATGCTGTTATGACAAAGGTGGGAGCCATTAAGATGGACTGAAACAGCAAACATCTAGCCCCAGTCAGGCATTCACTGTACTGATTATGAGTTCAATTGTGAAGAAAATGAACAAAATTAAACTGCATGGGTAAAATGTTGGAAACATATCATTGAAGATTTATCCAAAAGATAAGGTCTAATATGAGACGTTATAATTTTAAGTTGTCAGATAGAATTCCTCTGTACCTGCAAGGCTTTTGGTGACCGATTTTAGAACATTTAACTTTACGTCATCATTTCAAGTTCATATTTCGTCTTTATCACATGTTGTGATACTTGAAAGAAATGTTTCAAAACAGTTCTAAATTAGAGTATGATCGACTTTGGGTATTATTAGAGTACTGGAAGTATTTTTCAATACATTTTTTGTAAATGGTATAATGGATAATTCATGGTTAAAATATGTGTCTTGTCCTCCTTTTTGTGTAGTCTACAAATTATTGAGAACGAATGCAATTTTCTTTTGGAGATTTTCTCTTACTTGGACTTTTTCTGTATTATTTTTCTGGCACACAGAATAGGGTCATTTATCCTCCCCCATTCCCCCCACACACTTTTTTTCCTCTCATTTTTTAATCCCAGAAGGATTTTTAATTCTTTTTATCCCTTTCTAAGTTTTCAGCAATCTGTGAAGGACTTTTTCACTTTCTGGATCTCTTAGATTCAGTCTCAACTTTTACTTGACCAAATCAGCCTTCCATGTAAGCGTATATTGGGCCAAGCTTCCTTTTAAAAGCAATATAAAAATTCCACAAATGATAAATTCTTTTTATAGAACATAGCACATGAGAAAAAGCTATAATAAAATCACCTGTATCTCCAACACCCAGAAATAACCAATGCTACATTTTGACATACACTCCTCAAAGTATGTTTATGTGTGAATATAGCAATTATTGTATTTATTTTATATACAGAAATGAATGGGATCATATTTGACCTATGGCTTTATAATCTTTTCATTTATTCAAGATAGAGAGCAATCTACATCATGGGCATCTTTCTACATCGATAAATATACCTCTAAACCTTATATTTTCTATATGCCCAAATTCAATTACATGGATCTACCAAGATTTACCCAACTAACCCTCAATTATTAGAAATTCAGGCGGGCCAGCCCCATGGCTGAGTGGTTAAGTTCACGTGCTCCACTTCGGCAGCCCAGGATTTGCTCATCAAACCGTGCTAGGGTGGCATCCCACATAGAAGAACTAGAATGACTTACAACTAGAATATACAACTAGGTACTGGGGCTTTGGGGAGAGAAAAAAAAGAGGAAGGTTGGCAACAGATGTTAGCTTAGGGCCAATCTTCCTCACCAAAGAGCCTAAAAAAAATAAAACTAACTAACTAACTAAATAAATAAATAAAAGAAATTCAGGAGGTTTCTAAGAACATTAATTTATTGAACATATGTTTTGAACACCTACTGTGTGCCAGGCCCTATTCTAGGCACTGGGACTTAGCAGTTAACAAGATGGGCAAGTTTTTGCCCATATGGAGCTTATTTTTGGAGTGCAGCGTTCAATTAATCTCTCTGTTTTTTTGAGTGAGCTACTGTCTCTCATGATCACATAAGTACCTTACTTTGTTGTCTACAGATGATCCTTTTAATACAAATTAAGGGGAAAATGCCTTATGTATACTTCCCCATCCCTCTCCCCCTAACTGTATGAATAACTGTTAGCTTTCTGTGCTTTTGTTTGGAGACTTTGATGGTATAGAAAAATGAGCGTTCTTGTAGAAATCTAAAAGCATAGCTGGAATTATTAGTATTTATTGACTTCAGAGTCATCTTTTAATGTCACTCATTAAAAATAAATGTTCCTAATTGAACACATTTTAGTATGGATGAATTATGGTATAATTGCATCTGATTCTCATAGGCTACATACATTTTAGTAGTTGTTTTGGTGGTAGAATGTAAAAAACTGATTTGTACTCTAGTGTTGCTGTGTGGCATTGCTCTATATCCTCAACATAAAAACAGAGTTTGACTAGATGATTTCTACAGTGCTTGCCAGCTCGGGCCAGGGAGCCATTGCGTTATCATAATATAGTTCTTAAGACTTTGGCTCAAATGACTTCAAATCCTTTTGATGTACACATATCCATGCCATCTCTCAGCTTCTGGTTCTTATTTTTGTTAAATATGATTTACTGTCTTAGTCACAGGATGGGCAGGATTTTCAATTAAACATAGTCTAAACTAAAACCTGTACTTAACTTTGATTTCTCTCCTCTCAAAGCTGGAGAATGTTTGCTCTCTCAAATGTAGAAGGGCCACCCATCTACCTCCTCAGAGAATTTTCTTATCTGTTAATTTGGTCCATAAACTGATAGAAGAAATTTTCACAGGATTTTTCATTTTATCAGAAAAATGATGCACCATTGGACCTCATTCATTTTCTTGTTTCCATTTCTAATAATACATACGTGAATATTTCCCCTTCTATATACTTTTATATGGCCAGATTCAACTACTATCATTTGGAAAATGTAGACTAAAGATGGTGCTATTAACATACCACTAGTTAACCTTGTTTGGATTCAGCATGTGGAAGTTCAGAGATAGAGCATTAATTGGGCTTTCATTGTAGTTTTGCTTTTTAATCTTTTGATGTATAAATCTATTTTCAGAGGATGGACTGCCAGTAGGACAGTAGAAATCAAAGATCTCTCTAGCCTTTAACTCTTGGCAAGCACTTCAGGTTACTTTTGGATATTCTCAATTTCTTCTGCCATTTCTCCTGGGAGAATTCAGAATTAGTGTTCAAGAGTTTTTCTTCTTTTTGTCAAAAACAAACTCTATTAGGTTCTTTCAAGTGAGTCACTTACTACAGATTTTATAAGGTCAGATTGCAATTAGTATTTATGTTTTTAATTGACATTCAGGAAAGATTTTTAGTTGGAGTTAAAGACAAAGAGAGGAGGGATAAGCACTTATAGCTCAATTGTTCTGAAAATGGTCTAATTTTAAAAAGGCCACAAAATGAATATGATTATCCTATTATTCCTAATCTGAATTTACACCATTAAAGACACATTCTATTGAAGGAATGTATAATACAAATTCATTACCATATAGTGTCTCATTGAGGGACTCAGGTGCAAAGGAAAGACTCAGTCCTTTGAAAATCAGTCCACTCACCGCTGTCGGTAGAAGGATTTGCCTGGGCCGTCTTTGTGTGGTTCAGAAAATATCCCATGGGGCATGTGGCAGTAGCTGTAATGATGGTAGTCTCATCTCCACCCATCTTTTCACTCCCACTTAACTCACCTCTTTGCTTAGCTACAGACTTTGCGATTGGAGAGATGTGCTGTAGGTGTGAGACCTCCGTCTGATCCAAGTAATTCCTACTGACATCCATGACAGGTTCATTCTGTTTCCCAGAGCTGGAGACTTTGGTATTCTGGAAAAGAAGTGATTTGGGGTAATATCAGCCTAATGATTTTGGCAGTTTCTTCCCGAGGAGGAGGGGATGGGTGGGTCTAATAATCCAAGGGGAATGAAATGCAAAGGAAGCTGTATGAAAGATCCAAGGGCAAGACGTCGTAATTATCCAGACCATTTATTGCATAGTCAGAAACATTCAGCTATCCATGAAGGCAAGACTCTCCACTGTATCTTTTTTTCTGGAAATTGACTAATTTCTGAATACGTGAAAAAAAATATGAGATGGCAGCATATGATCTGTTAAAATCTCCAAAGAGATTTTCTTTATAGAATGCTGCCCTTTTATTGAAATAACTGTCCAAAGAAGAGGACAACAGGCAGTTCAAGAAAAGGGTAGGTTCATATGGCAGCCATGTAAATAAGGCTATCTTTGCTCAGACTCTCCCCTGTGCCTAAAATTCTCTCACCTTCTGCACATGGAAAATGTGACTCACTCTTCAAAGCCTCTTTCAGATGTTAGATCCTCAGAAAAACTTTCCTGGACCTTCAGCAGAATTCATGACTCACCCCAATGGCATATTTTACATACTTTGATTGTCAACACAATTGTGTTTTAAAATATCATATTTTGTTGTTCTTGAGCCTTTCTCCCCATACGTTAAACTATATAGGACTAGGAAGGCATTTAATTTTGTATCTCTAGTGCATAAGAATTTGCTGGCACAAATTAGATGTGAGATAAAATTTTATGAAGTGAATGCTTTTTTCTTTGAGGAAAATTAGCCCTGAGCTAACATCTGCTGCCAACCCTCCTCCTTTTATTTATTTTATTTAAAAAACCTGAGCTCTTTTTTTTTTTTAAAGATTTTATTTTTTCCTTTTTCTCTCCAAAGCCCCCCGGTACATGCTTGTATATTCTTCGTTGTGGGTCCTTCTAGTTGTGGCATGTGGGACGCTGCCTCAGCGTGGTTTGATGAGCAGTGCCATGTCCAATGAAACACTGGGCCGCCTGAAGCAGAGCACGTGGACTTAACCACTCGGCCACAGGGTCAGCCCCTGCCAACTCTCCTCTTTTTGCTGAGGGAGACTGGTCCTGAGCTAACATCCGTGCCCATCTTCCTCCACTTTATATGTGGGACGCCTACCACAGCATGGCTTGCCAAGTAGTGCCATGCCCACACCTGGGATCTGAACTGGTGAACCCCGGGCCGCTGAAGTAGAATATGCGCACTTAACCTCTGCACCACCTGGCTGGCCCCTGCTCTTTATCTAAAGGATAAATATCATTGGCTTCAGTTTAGGTTTACATCTTGGTTGCTTGTACAAGGAAGATATATATATATATATGTATATATACATATATATATATATATTTGCATGTAGGAAATATAGCTAAGTTAGACTCTTCTAGTTCATTCCTGATAATATGAATAGTAGGGGTGATTAATAGTGAATATCTAAATATTATTTCCTTTCTATTACAAAAACACATAGCAGGTTCTTAGTAATATTTGTAGAATAAATGAATAATCAATAAAAACTTGTTTTTTAAACACTTATGTGCTAGACACTGACTAAACTGCTTTATTTATAATATCTCATTTTACTTATATTACTCTGTGAGTGAGGCTATGATAATCTCCATTGTAGAGATGAGGAAATAGGCTCAAGGAAATTAAATAACTTTACTGAGGTCAGATAGCTCGTCCGCAGTAGGTTCAGTATTTGACTGAGATGTGTCTTATTCGCTTTCTCGCTATGCTCTTAATCACTCTACATGTTGCCCATGAATTTATAGCTCTTCATTATGGACTTTTAATTTTGGTCCTCATTCCAATTATGTGTGCCAGAGTCAGTACTGAGTTTCCACAGTTGATGCCTCTTTGATTCAATAAATGTTTATTGAACTTTTATGTACATGATATTTGCTATGGGATGTACAATCTTAGCTACTTAAGGGCAGGAATTTCTTAAAGCATACAAACACTTAATATGCAATTCTGAACAAACGTACCGCAAACAAAAAAACAGTACCATAAATTCCATAAGGTAGTATAAATGCCAAAGAAATGTTATAGGCAAAATGAGCCATGAATTCGGAAGTGAGACAAACCATTGTGGGTGGGCGTAATCAAGACAGTTGGATTGGTAACTTTGAAGGTATTTTGAAACTTCCCAACTTCGGTTGCTTTTGGTAGTTCCTAACTGCTTTGCAGCAGCAATGTGCAGGACATTTCCTTACATGAGAAAGCTCTGAGCACTTGTCTTGGGAAGAGTGTGAAAGGTGAGAGTGGAGGAGCCCTGTTCCACTCCTGGGACCTGGGTGGGGGATGGTGGTGGGGACCAGCACCAAATCAGAGATGAGGTCATGGCGGCTGAAAGAGAGTGGACAGCAGGCTGGAGGGTAAGATTCAGGTGTCATTTATAATCAGTAGTCCAGCAGCAAGAGACATCAGAGACCACTGCAACATCATAAGCTTCAGAAACGAAAAATTTCAGGGCCTCAATAATAATGGGAATGTTGGGAGAGTAGTTGTTTTTTGAAGGAGAAAACAAATTCAGTAAAACGCAACTGTTCAAAATTAATTTCACTCCAGACTCCTGTTTTCAGACAAGTATTTGTTGATTTTGGAAAAACAGTATTTTTAATAGGTACATTCATGTATACTTTCCACATCAATTTTGAACCAAGTAGTCCTAATACTTATATGTCATACACTATCTAAGTGCCTAAATTATGATTTCTTAATGCTATGTTTTATTCATCTTTTTATCCTCGGTACTTACCATCATGTCTAATTTATAGTAAGTGCTCAATGGGTGTTAGATTAATGAACAAATTTCCATTTAGTGTATTAGCATTGTTAAGCACTGAAGAAAGAAATTCGTTCTTGAGTTTCAATTTCTCTATTGTTTCAGAAGACATTGTAACCACAGCTACAATAAATCTACTATGATATGAAGCACATGGCACATGGCAAAGCAAACTTTGTTTTATTCTGATTGCTTGTTATAAACCGATTTTGAGATTTTTAAAGAACATGTAAATTAAATGCGACCACATTCAGATATCTTAAAAAATAAGCCCCTTATTTATCTTTGTCATTGATTTGTACAATATACAATCAAGTAAATTAAAGCACTCATTTGAAACCCATCTGGGTCCCTACATCATCACTTATTTTTAGCAGTTTATATCCAGCTCTCATTGAAAAATATATTTAAAAATACTTAATATGGTCCTGCTTTCCAGGTGCTTACACTCTGGTAGAAAAAAAGATCAATCGATTTAGGTTACATATGAGAAAATAAAATAGTATAAAATAACATTTATAAAACAGTGTGAGGGGAGGGTAGATTAGTTTTGAACAGTCTAAAAGAAATGATTTATACGGGCAAAATTTGTATCTGATCCTTAATATGTGAATGCTGTGACTCAGAAGAATGGTAAAAGGGAAGTTGGCATGAGAATAATTTTTTTTGGCTGAAATAGAAAAATTTGAACTGGATAGACTGGCAAATGGGTTTGTTTCATGGCTTGGAGCCAAACGACAGGTGGCTTTGTGTAGCCATGATTTTGAGCCCTGCTTGACAGGCTATAGGAGAATGCTGGCAGTTTTGAAGGCTAATTAACGTACTTAAAAAGGAAGATTACCAGAGTGCTACTGACAAGAACTGAGTAGAGATAAAAAGGAGCTTAGACAGGTTTATTAGTCTGGGAAACATTACTAATATCTAGAAACACATTGGCTGTCCCCAGTACTAAGAGTTATTGTTTCTTAGACCCTCTATAAAGAGCTATGAGAAGGAAATAGCCTTTAAGAGGAATGGATTAGTATAATTTAGTAATAAATGCATTTATTTATTTAATCAATCAGCTTGAAATTATTATTTATTGTGAAGTTTCCTGAGGACGCACAGTAAACTAGAGAGTCTCAGCCCTGAGGAACTCATCCTCCAGGGCTAGGCATGTGTGAATGGTTGCACAGACAAGTGATCCGGGACACTCCACAACACAGAGAGAAGGGCGGGACGGGATTGTGGTAGGGTCCTTGGGAACACATAGGCGTGTTACAGTCCTGCTTGGAAAAAAACATGCATGATTTCCTTCAGCTTGCAACATTACTCTAAATTAATTTATATTGTTAATAATATGATAATGAAAATGGCTGAACGTATATTGAGCATATTATTATGTGCCAGCCCTGTGAAAATGTTTTATGTGCATTCTCTGATTTTAATCCTCAAAACTGCTCTACCAGAAAAGCACTATTTGTTCTGTTATTGTTACTATTTTACAGATGAGGAAAGTGAGACTTAAAAAGATTGAGTAACTGTCTGATGGTCACAAAACTAGTTAGGAGTAGAGATAGGCACAAACTAAAATGATACTTTAACTTTTGTAAACACGTGTGAAACTTCTGAAAGGAACCACTAAGCAGGAGCACAGAGTGTGTGTAACTAACACAACTACTGCTCAAAATTAATTAACTGCAAACCCTCCCACACTCAAGGAGCGATAAATCTTTAAAATTACAATGGTACACTTGTTGAATTATTGAGATCAATAAGGCTCAACTGTAAAACTCACTTTTTTGGCTTCTGAGGACAGGAAGTGTAAATTTAAAATGAATTGGACAGGCCACTCACTGGAGCAGAAATTCCTTTCAATAATAATAACTGAAGGCTTCTTTGGCACAAGAATAATTGTAAAATATTTATGTATGATTGAAGCAGCAGTACCAGACCAAAAAAAGACTCACAACCCTTCCAATAATAGGTTTGGAAGCAGGCAAACATCTTTTTAATGTAGTGCAGGAAGCAGTTGAAGGTTAGTTTTGAAGGTTAAACATTTGATTTTTAGCTTTCTTATTTGTCTTCTGTATGTCAAAAATCTCCAGCTTAAAAATGGTTAATTTTACAAATAAAGGGAAATGCCAGTTACATGAAAATCAGAGAACCTAATTTATATATCATTCCCTTATTTAAAAAAATGGCTAACACTGTTACACATAACCTAGGCTTAGATGGAATGATCTTTTCCTCAGGTAATCTCTTTTGATTAAGAAGCTGCTCAGTGGCATAGAAAAGGACAGCAGAGTGTTTGCTTCCTCTCCGAATCATGTCTGAATAATAAGTAGTCAAAGCAAGAATAATTTGGAATATTGAGGTGTCTTTATTTTGTAACCTCAGAACATTTCATCAATTGTTTTATCCTTACAATATAGATTTGAGACTTTTAGCTGTCTTAACGTTATAGCACATAAACGATATTGATGGAGAACAGCTGGGACTGTGGACGGGTTATAAAAAAGACACTTTTTCATCCTGAGTAGTACCAATATCAGAGCGATCATCTCCTGCATCTTATTCTTAAATAACAATTTGGCTCATCAAATACAGACTTATCAAAAGAACTCAGTCTCATTGGATTTAACAACTGCCTAGAGCAATAATTAATAGATAAAGAGGGGGGACGTTAAAAAGGCAGTGCAAAGCAGGGAAAAAACATAATGTAAATGGAATTAATGACTTTGGTCCAATTAGACCCAAAATATGTAGTAACCACAAGAAATAACCAAACTGAGGTAAAAATTCTAAGAATTGCTAAGGTTTTAATTTCCTAAATGATGAGAAGTCCTAGGTCCTGTATAATATTAAAATAATCCATTGCTCATGTTTTGAAATAGTTAACTACCACGTATGAGTGACACATAGAATTTTGCATCCCAAAATTGAGGAAAACTTACAGATATTTGATACACACCAAGTACAAAAAAATAAACAACTTAAAGTTCTAAATTAACGTACGTTAAGTAAATAAAATATAAAGACTTTTCAGGTAGCTTCCAACCAAAAACTTGCTCAGGATCTTGAAAGTGACTTCATAAGTGCCTTATGCCTTGGTTCATATTTAAATGATAATTGCATACTTTTTAAGATATTGCATCTATCTATCTATCTATCACCTATTATCTATCTATCTATATCTCCAGAGGAGATGCAAAGTCTGTATTTGTTTCCATGTTTGATTCAACACCGCTGTATAAAACACAGTATACAGTATACAAAAAAAATGTTGTATACAACAGTACTTGTAACTAGCACTAAATAATGTTAATTCCTTGTAATTCCCATAAATAAGCAAGGCAGGCAGTTGCTTATCATTTAGTTCAGTTTGTAACTGTCAGAATAGGTTCCCTTAAACTTTGGAGATAGATTTGGCTTAAGTTACTAGAACTTATTCGTGAGCTTATTTAACCACAATGAGAAAGTGTGCTGTGACAATTTCAAACATAATTATAATTTTATTTCTTAAATACGAATTGTACAAAATTAAGAATTTTACCTAGATATATTTGTAAAGTTTGTGAAAGAAAGGCTTTTAACCCTTCATCAGTTCTGGGTGATAGGTCAGTGTAATTGCATTGCCTTTTTGCCAATTAGAAAATCAGGAAGTGAAGTTCCTTACCTAATGTCAGACAGAAAGTAAGTATCAGAGTCAGGGCTTAAACCACAGCTATCTGACTTCAGGTTGAATACTTTTCTCTGCCACACCACAACTAATGTTTAAAATCTATTCAATATTGCAGTGTTATCTAAAAGTTATAATCTGTGATGTTTGTGCTGCTGCCAGTGCTATTACTTAAATATTAATAAATACGTGTAATTATTAAATATTTGGAAGATGCCACAAAAAGTTTATTCTTTATTTTCCAAATTTATTGAGGTATAATTGATAAATAAAAATTATATATATTTAAGGTGTCAACGTGATGGTTCAATATGCAGATGCATTGTGAAATGATACCATAATCAAGCTAATTAATGCATCCGTCACCTTGCATAGTTACCTTTTTTTTTTTTTGGTGTGGTGAGAAAACTTAAGATGTGCTTTCTTAACAAATTTCAAGTCTACAATTCAGTATTATTAACTATAATCACCATTCTGTAATTAGATCCCCAGAACTTATTCATCTTGTAACTAAAAGTTTGTACCCTTTGACCAAACTCTTTCCATTTTCTCCATCCCCAGCCTCTGGTAACCACTATTCTACTGTCTGATTCTATGAGTTTCAATTTTCTGGATTCCACATATAAGTGAGATCATACAGTGCTTGTCTTTCTCTGTATGGCTTATTTCACTTAGTGTAATGCCCTTAAGTTTCATCCGTGTTGTTGCAAATGGCAATATTTCCTTCTTCTTTATGGCCGAATAATATTCCATTGTATATTTATACTACGTTTTCTTCATCCATTCATTGGTTGATGGACACTTAGGTTGTTTCCATATCTTGGCTATTGTAAACAATCCTGCAATAAACACGAGAGTGCAGATATCTCTTCAAGATACTGATTTCATTTCCTTTGGATATATGCCCAGTAGTGGGATTGCTTGATCATATGTAGTTTTATTTTGAATTTTTTGAGGAATCTTCATACAGGTTATGCATTTTTTAACAAGTGAAGGCATTTCTAAATAAGATCATCCATGCTATCTGTTTTTATCTCTATTAAGATGTTCAGTGGTTGTAACACAGTAAGTACTAAAGAATGGAAGGAATGGGTGCAATACTCCAATCTAATATGAGTGCAGTATTTCGTTGTGTTGGGAAACAGAATGTCTGCCTACAAAGGATTGACAACAAGATCAGAGGGCATCAAGGTGCCATCCCACAGAGAGCTTTAGGCTAGAAAATTGGGACCTGGGAGTCACTTAATATACATGGAGTCACTTAATATATGTACGTATCAAATGTTGTTGCTTGTGAAAATGAGGTGACTGGTGGAGTTTAGGGTACCCATGGTGTCTGCTGGCTGATTCTTCCTTCTCTTCCCTTTTGCAGGCATGAGGCACACAATTTTCCTTTTTAAATCCGATTTTCGTAACACACACTTGACATTTCACCATGGGTCCCTTCACTCTCTCTAGTTTTAACCATCTGTCTGATTCACACGTTTGTTACTTGTCTGACCCCAAAATAGATGAATTCCAAGGTCTCTTCTTGCTCAAAAATTCTGTAGCTTTTCCATCTACAATTAGCTGATTCTATATGTCATTGCTCATAAATAATAGCTAAGGTCTGCTTCTGTTACAGACTGTACCATTTGGGGGCTAAAAAAATCTGTTTTAAATGTCTTCTCTGTTCCTCAATTGCCAAAAAAAATAAAGATATCCCTCACAAAATTAATAAAATTAACCTAATATTCCAACTTATGGAAATTCTTAAGAAGTGTATTATTTACTGGACTTATCAGCTGGGGGAGCCAAAGTGAGCTTTCTCAAACCTAACCGAGCTGATGGGAGTCTGATCCTGTGACACACAGAAACAGTCCAATTTCCAAGGTCTGATGGTCACGATTCATGGAGACACAGCTGCCCTCTCTTAAGGAGAGCTAGTCATCTCCTTTTTATTTCTGATTATGTCTGGCTATCTGGGTCTGTTAGCCCCTCATCCAAATCCTGATTTTCTTTTCAAAGAAGATCCCTTTATCTGTTTTACTGAGTTTAGGATGCCCAGTAGGATGCTTTAACCTTCCATCCCTAACACGTTCTCTCTATCTCAGGTTTTGGTATTTTCACTCATTCTCTTCATTTTGTCTCCTATCTCAGAGGAAGACAAGGCTAATCCCATCCCATCTCCTCCCTCAAGTACTGTCTCTCTCTTTTATCTTTCTCTCTGCTGTTTCCTTTCATACTGCCAGGACCAAGAAACCCTTTCCTGGGGCCAGCCCGGTGGTGCAGCAGTTAAGTGCACACATTCCACTTGGCCGGCCCGGGGTTCACCAGTTTGGATCCCAGGCGCGGACACAGCACTGCTTGGCAATCCATGCTGTGGTAGGCTTCTCACATATAAAGTAGAGGAAGATGGCCATGGGTGTTAGCTCAGGGCCAGTCTTCCTCAGCCTAAAAAAAAAAAAAAAGGAAAAAAAGAAGGAAAAAAAATGATCAAATTAAAAAAAAAAGAAAACCTTTCCCAGTGCTCCCTGGGACACTTGCCCTCTTTCTTCCACCTTTCATTGCTAAACTTGTAGAAGAGTAATCTGCACGAAGTTCACTTCACGTGCACCTCAGCTGCTCACTCCCTAATAATCTCTTGCAATTGGTAATCTTCTCCTACCGCCCGTCCAAAATCACTTCTCCCTCTCCTTGACTGCATTTATTGTTTTCTTTCTGATTTTAAAAGTGATCAATCATGGTACAAACTTAAAAAGATGTAAAATAGAAAGAACAAGACCTTTAATTCCATTCTCCAGAGATGGATATAACCACAGCTGATATTTAATAACATTTGGTTTTATATATTTACATTGATAAATTTGCTTTCAGTCTTTATCAGTAGTTATGCATATATTGTCTGAATATAGGAGTGTATATGGATATACATAATATATGCAAGCATATATTCGTATATACATGTACACTATGATATATATCATATGTATGGAAAAGATATATATATATATATATATACTGTTGTGAAATTGTTGTAATATTAATAGATATTAACTCTTTTTGCATATCTCTATAGCATGAAAACTTTCTCACTGCATTATTATTTGAAAATATGATTTTTAATGGTTGCTTAGCATTTTGTTATGTACCATAACTTCAGGACTTAATCTTCAGTCATTAAGCATTTAGTATTTTTCTATTATACCCAAGTATTAGAATTGTTCTCTTAAAAGTTAGCAACAACCACTGGTTATCCAGCCCAATGCCACCTGGCATTTGAAATGGCTGCTACATCTTCTGCGGTGAACTTCTCCCTCTGCCATCGATTCTTCTTCTTTGCTCTGACTTTTCATTCCTCTCCCTGTCCCTAAGTGAAGGTGGTCCTCAAGACAGCGTTCTTGGCTTTCTTCTTTTAATAGATTCTCCTTTGAAAAATTCGTTTTTCCAAAATCTACATTTTAAGTCTTGAAATCTCTCACAAGTTCTGTCACCTCTTTTCTTACTAAACATTTCTGCCTAAAACCAATGTTTAAAACCAAATTGGACTTATACAAGCTTACATAAGATTGAAGTGAACTAACGGAAATTCAGGACTTTTTGTGACCTCCAGATTTCTTTCAATGGTACCAACTCTTGCTGGTCTGTTGTCCGATGAATTGTCCAGTGCAGAGCTTCTTATGTAAACTCATTCCCATTCATCTTTTCTGCCGACATGTCCAAGTTCTTTCTTTTTCTTCCTTTTCTTAATCTCACTGAAATTTATCCCTCACTGTTTCATTTGAATGTGCTTCTATTTACTTCACTATTACACTGCCCAATGTCCTCATTAAAAAAAAAAAAAAAAAGCTAGTCTTTAAAATGGAAGTCAGTGGTAAAACAGGTTCTCACATGTAATATATCCCAATATAAAAGCAATTTGAGGAAACTTTTGATACTTGAAATACCTGCATCACAGAAGAGTTTTGTTTGTCAACACAGCGGGATGGGGACAGGGGTATCTTTCTTCCTGTTTCTCTAAGGGTTTCTGGCCTGTAAGCTCTTTCACTATGTGCACCCCTCTGGGATTGCTTTCTAATCCTGAGATCAATATGCAGTGTATTCGGTGTACTCAAACTGATAGCACCTTCAACATTGTCTGACTGACCTGAGATGTGCCCATCTCTCTGAATCGCCATCATGCTCTTAACAAGAAACTCCCCTAAAATTGCCCTATCATGGTCTGTGGACAAAGTCAGGTCAGGCCTTCCACAGATGCGTGTCATTCAGCTCTGATAAAGGATATACATTTTTCAGAACTCTTTATTTATTTATTTAAAGATTGGTATCTGAGCTAACATCCATACCAATCTTATTTTTCTTTTTCTTCATCTCCCCAAAGCCCCCCAGTACATAGTTGTATATTCTAGTTGTGAGTGCCTCTGGTTGTGTTATGTGGGATGCCACCTCGGTGTGGCCTGATGAGCTGTGCCATGTCTGCTCACTGGCAAAACCCTGGGCCACCAAAGCGGAACACATGAACTTAATCACTCAGCCATGGGGCCGGCCCCAGAACTCTTATTTATAATGGCAAAAATATTTCTGTACAAAATTGTTAAATAAATAACATGTACTATTTATGTGAGTTGTTGTGCTTAAATAAACAGTTTGATTTCTATGTGAGAAGAAAAAAATTGGGAAAGTTATTATAGGAAAGTACTATTACATGGAGAAGACCATAGGTTTGCCCAAGGATTTCATCATATTAAGTACCCAGCTGTCTTTGGCCATTGCAGCTTTTCTGGACAGACATGTGCCTGGGTGTTCTAAAAGCACTTTTCTGATTGCCAATAGAAAGTTTGGCTTCAGGGACTATCTCTCATATGTTTGCCAGAAAGAATGAAAATACTGATGCTTTTCCAGAGTTTCAGTGAGAGAGACATTTTAGAGCTTTGGAATGAGGTACTGTGGAAGGTTGTATAATTACCTCCCATTAAGGCCTTTTAAAAACAGAATAGCTATTTATATTCCCGGAGTTCTTAATGAAGCTCTTTTCTACAGTGAAGGAGCAATTCTGTGATGGTTTCTGAGGTCATTCTGGGTCTTGTTTTGAATGGTTCTAATGTCTTAGATAAGTTTGGTTCAGGAAATACTCTTGTTCAGAAAAATTGGGTCTGGCACTGGCTTTATCATAAAGTTATTGCATAAATCTTAATTTTTTCACCATTTCTGAAGAGGGCCTTTAAGGATAAAAGAAATAATAAATGTAAACAATTTGTTGCCTCTTTACAAAAGAGCTTGAAAAAGAAGTTCACAATCGTCCTGTGCAATTGCTTTCTAATCTCCGTACAGCTCAACTGCTGTGATGGTTGAGGCCATTAATAAAGGAGGTTTGTATTTTGAAGAAATAAAAAGTGAAGCCCAAAGTTGAAGAAGAAGCATTACTTCATAGAGATGACCTACGTGCTTTCAATTCATACGGACATTATGTGCTAACTGCCGTGGGTTGCAAGAAGGGTCTTTTCTCCCTTTTCAACTTTGAGGATTTTCTTCCTTTCTGTCCCACGGTCCCCTCTGCCATCTCTTTCTCCATTACTTTTTGCAGCCCCAGCATCTGTTTCTTTCCCCTGTGTGCTGTCAAGGGAAGAGGCAAGGTGGTAGAGTGAAAACCACATGGGTTTTGTATCAGACAGACCTGGGTTTGAATCTTGCTTTGTCACTTAGCACCTGGACTGCCTTAGTCAAGTTACGTATCCTCATCTGAAAACACTGAAATAATTTCTACCTCTCAAAGTTGGCACAAAATTAAGTGATAACTTGAAAACATCTTAGCACAGTTGTTGACACAGAATGAATTCTCAGTAATTATTAGGCATTATTGTTTTATTTTCATATGCCATATCAAAATACCACTGCTCATTTTGAATATAATTATTTTGAGCTTGAAAAAGGATACAAGTTGACTGTAGAAAAAGGAGTAAATGATAAATAAAAGTGAAAGATATTTGAAAGAGAGAGTCAAAAATAAAAAGAAGCAATGAATATTAACACAATTTCAATTGAGATATATGCTTTTAAGCCAAATAAATACTGGCAATAGTGTTAAATTCTCAAATATAATTTGATGATGGATGCCTCTGGTAATCTTCCTAAATTAGAGGCCACCACGGAGAAAAATATTCTAGAAGTACAAGTGTAGAGGGAGGGTGTATGTTTGTGAAAGCCATGTCTTCGTTGAGCACGGGGTGTTTTCCATGTTAGAAAAGGTATGTAGCATGGAGGTTAAGAGCATGGGTCTGGAGCTGAGTGCCAGGGTCGGTACTCCAGTTTCACCAGTCAGTAGCTGTGTTACCTTGGACAAACTACCTAACTGCTTTGTGCGTCATGTATAAATTTGGGATCATAATAGCTCTCTGCAATGTAGTTCAAATGTATGTGGTCATTAATTGTTAATTATCAGAGTTAATACGTGTAAAGGGATTACAACAGTGCTTGGCAAAGAGCAAATGCTCCATATTTATTAGGTGCTATCATTATTATTATGAGTAATAGTAGTAGCTACAGGGAGATAGTGCTACTTGGAAATGATTATGTTTAGTAAACTTCCAAGAATTATTTCATGGCTAACATTGACTAAGCATTGCCTATCTTCAAAGACTAGAAAAGGCCACTATTTGAGCCTAAAATAAGGAGATTAATATTATCAGTATTTTATTTATTCATTGATAAAGAATTTAAAGACAGCTACAGTTCTTAAATCTACACCATAGGACAGAGAAAGATCTATCATCTATTTTCATTTGCAAATAAAATACAGTATTGGGATTGCGTCTAAATTTAAAAAATATTTTTTTCAAGGAGGTATAAATCTATTGTGAAGACATGAATCACACCTTTACTTTATTGAAAGATGCAACTCTAATCTAAGTCCCTAGTACACACACACACACACACACACACACACACACAATCAACTCAATCTTTGCTGCAAATCTGCAAGGCAGATATTAATATTTCTGTTGTACAGATGGGAACACTGAAGACTAGAGAGATTTTGTGGCTTGCCTAAGACATGCACTGAGCACGTGGGAGATTTCTTGACTCTATTGTGTCTCTTTGTCTCTCTAAAAGTATATTAATTTCCTGAGAGTATTACTGTTATGCCACTCTGTGGACTTTTGCTATATTTTACTATGTTTAGAAAAATGTATCAAATTTAAAAGAAAGTTCATTCTTGTAAATCAACCTCTACTAAGAAACAAGGGTGGGTTCAGATGGGGATCCACTGAAGTTCTGAGGCTGCACAAGCAAAGCTCTGGAGGCAGAAAGGGGAGTAAACTCACTCTAGAGGAATCCAGGGCTCTGGCCTCAGAAAAGCAGAAGACCAGAGATGAGAAGCTGATCAGTGGAGGAACCGGTAAAATGTGAGCACAGCGACAGAGAGGGGGGATTGCAACCACCTTAATGAAGCAGGTTCTTGTCAGTTGTGGGTGAGTCATGCTGACATGCAGCGGCAGGCACCAAAGAGTAAATCATGCTCCCTGGAGGCCAACCCAGAAGGGATGCAACTAATGAGATTCCGTGCATCACTCTGATGAGGAATGAATGAACACTCATCAGGAACAACTGACCTGGAAACTGAGGCCAGTATTTCAAGGGGTATTTTGCAGCCAAGCCCCTACCCATGTAGGCAGTTCCAGATGAAATATGTGATTTTTCTAAGCCAACTTAGTGACAGAGCAGCCCTGGCTTTCTCCTACTATTGCTGACAGGGCTTTTTGGACACAGTGTGTGTGGGTAAGTCCTAAATGGAGCAAAGCAAAGGTAGACTAATTCTTCCTGGTCTTGGGTGAGGGAAGGGAATAGGAACTCTGGCGTCAGAGAGCCCTAGCTTCAAATTCCAGCTCTTCCATTTATTTGCTGCAAATTGAGTAGGTTACTGACTATTTTGGCAAGTTTATTCATCTCTAAAATGGGACTAAGAATACTTACTTCAAAATGCCTAAGACAAGATACGTAATACCCTGGCATACAACATGTATTTAATAAATATCGGTTCTATCAGTCCACTTCTATTTAGAGACAAGAATTGATATACAGTGAGCTATTCATCTTTTTCCGATTACAATTTCCTCTCATTCTTGCTCCTTTGCTACAATTTAAGATTCTTTCATTCATTCATTCATTCAACAATCAGATATTGAGCATTTACAGTGTGCCAGGCGCTGGGCCAGGTCCTGGGATTATAGAAACAGAGGACACAGCCTCTGCCTCCACATTGCTCACTGATCCCTGAAGAGTAAGTGGAGAACTTCAATGCAGTATGATGAGTACAGGCCGCCAAGGGAGCATCTAGGCTAGATGGGGTGGTGGGTCATCTGTGGAGCCTTTTAAAGTATGAGTGTGGGTCATCCAGGTAAAGGAGGGTGAGGTTGATGGTATACTCCTCAGCAAGGGTAACATATACAGAGATATGAAGGTCTGTGTAGACAACTATGGCTCTCTTGCAAGTATTTTAAAGGCTGTTTATAAGGTTTAAATGGCTTCCAATAAATTAGTCAATTCAACTCTAGTCAAGGACACACATTTCCATTTAGTCTCCTCCTTTGCTACTCATTGCCTCCTACTGTTGGCTCCATCTACATCTAATTATCAAAACTTTTCCATGATGCTTGGCTGTGTAAACTAACCAAGCTCTAGGGCTGGGCCAACTAACCAAGCTCTAGGGCTGGGCCTTAGAATTGTAGGCACAGTCTTAGATGTTTTTATAAAGAATTTAACAATTTAACCACTACGGTCAGTGCTATAGATGTGTTACATGCAGCCTTGAAAAAGAGTATTATAGACTGAATAAGCAAAAAGGATTATGATTCCTTGTTCTTTTTCTTTTTTTAAAGATTGGCACTGAGCTAACATTTGTTGCCAATCTTCTCTCTTTCTTTTTTCTTCCCCCAACCCCCCAGTACATAGGTGTATATTCTAGTTGTAGGTCATTCTGGCTCTGCTATGAGGGACACTGCCGCAGCATGGCATGATGAGCAGTGATAGGTCTGCACCCAGAATCCGAACTGGTGAAACCCTGGGCCACTGAAGCAGAGTGTGCAAACTTAACCACTGGGCCATGGGGCCGGCCCCTTGATGCCCTGTTCTTAAGATGCATGTTATCCTAAGCTTCTATGGTGTGCTATAATGGAACTAGCTTAAAAACATGCTTTAAGTTTTGTTCAAAATATTGTCAGAACAAAGCATAGAGTTCTGAAGCTCCATACCTTCGTTGTGTTGTGTGAACTAAAGTGAGTAGCAATAAACTAAAGTCGTTTATTTGCATAATGACCCAACTGAGAGCCCCAAATCAGTATTCACCTCTACACTTGTGGGGTTTTTCTTCCTGCTTTTTCCTCCCCAAATCCCCCCAGTACATAGTTGTGTATTTTAGTTGTGGGTCCTTCTTGTTGTGGCATGTGGGACTCCGCCTCAGTGTGGCCTGATGAGCGGTGTCATGTCTGCGCCCAGGATCCGAACAGGTGAAACCCTGGGCCACCGAAGCAGAGCACGTGAAATTAACTGCTCAGCCACTGGGCCGGCCCCACACTTGTGGTTTTTATTTTAGCTATCAAAAAAAATGGTAGAAAAGATGTTTTGGACAAAAAAGTCCTTTTGTTTGTATGTTATTGGAACACATTTCTTTAAAATATTACTCTGCTGAGCAAAGTCTAGTATAGGGAAATGCATGGATATGTAGAAAAAATTCTGAATATATACATTTACATTACTAGAAAAGAAGGGATGGCTAGTGGCTCAAGATTTCAAGGGGTGCTTATTTATTTGTATGGAGCTTGGCTGTGTCTGTATAGTTCCCAGTGCTTCTGAGATACTGGTTAGTTGCTTAACTGGATATAGGAATAGCGATTTAAATAAATCTGATACTTCATGATATGGGACTTAAAGGCCAGAAGAAAAACATGTTGATGGGACCTGTAGTTTAATACTCTGTTGTTTCAAATCTTATTATTTATCAAGAACTAGAAAAGCCAACTAAAGTGATTAAGGAGGAAAAGGCTCTGAACCAAATATAACTTTACTTATCATTCTGAAATATATGGGTCAGTGCAGAAAATCTAACCCTGCTATAAACTTATGCTCTTGAACAGATATTAGGTGTTTATATTTTGCATTTCAAGAGCCTCATTTAACTTGTAGTCTCTGAAAGAGCATTACAGGTTAGATGTGGTGTCCACCTCTGGTGTCCTGTCTGCTAGATCAGAATTGTCTTGATGACAGAGAGCAGTAAGTTTAGAGATGTTCTTTATTCTTCCTAATGTGGTGTTGAAACCTAAGGAAACTAAGACAACAATTACAAAGGGTATTTTTTGAAGAAATTCCCCATGCTACGTTTAACCAGATTGATAATGGCAGAACTGGAGAATAAAATTAAAACTAAAAATTTTCTAAAATAATTATATTTATATCAGAATCTTGACTCTTTAGAGAGTAAATATATTAGTTGGATTCTATTTAAGTAGAAGGTTATCAGAGTGTAAAAATAGAGACTGTATAGATTTTTAATGGAAAGATATTTAGAGGTAAATTTAAGAAATGACTGTCCAAAGAGAAAGCATTAGTTTATTAATAGGAACAGTGGATATTAAACAAATTATTTGCTAAGATATTTACAGGGAAAAGCAGGGGACAGATGCCAGCAACAGACATGAAGTTCCCTGGAGAGGAAAGAAGAACTGTGATTGCACAAACCCGCATGATCAAGGTATTAGAATGGGAAGTCTGACAAAAGCTCCAGGCCATATGGAGCCCATCTCAGAATCATGAAATGGAAAAAGGAAGTGATAACCTTCTCCCCAGCCTTGGTTTAGAAAGAAACAAGACCTCATATCACAAGAAAACTCAAATATATTTAATTTAGAGCACGGAAACCAAAGATAAATTTAGCTATAGAAACAAGATAATTTTTATTGATAATAAATCCATGCATTTTTCCAAGCTATAAATTAATTAAGGTTTATTTGAAACTTATAAAATGAATAGGTAAAATGTACTCTCAATGTAATTTATTATGCCATGATGTGATTAGATTATAGTATCTCTCCATTGCCCAAAGTATTAGTGCATAACAGATATAGATTATATTAGGTTATAAAAAATAATCCTTAGCATCAGAAAATATAAGCATTTCAATTTTATATATTGGTTGATTTTTGATCAATGAAAAATCAAGACTAATTAGAGAGAATGCGTTAAAGCGTGAAGCAGCTGGAGGAAACTTCTGAGAAAACCTGTTGAAAAGAGGAAGAAATTCATCCTTATTTTAATCACTCTCTAAAGAAGGTGATTTCCTAAGGTTCTTAGATTGCTAGCACTATTGTTTAGTAGACCAAGGGTCTACAGGACTCACCAGGTTATGGATGGAGAAGGAGGTTAAGCTGGCAGTTAGTCCAAATTCTCAATAAACCCCACCACTTTGGTGTCTGGTCTAATTGCCAACGTAGAAGTTCATGTTTCACTCCTTGAGTAGAGAAACTTTTCCTTTTTCTGCATTCTGCTTAGGACCTCGCTCGGACTTGGCGATTTGTCTCTCTGAGGTGCCATCCCCAATTCCAGAATATCTCTGGAAGTCTGTGGGACTTTGTCATGCGGTTTTTCTCCAGCTGCGTCTTTTCTTCCTCTGGCTGTCGCTCACTGAAGCCTGCCCTGGAGCTGCTCGCATCGATGGGCAGCGCTGCTAGCTTTCGGGAACGACGACCTCCCTTGGATCACTACCTCTCATGCCTCCCACCCCACTGTCCTCAGTCAAACTACAGACTCTCACAGGCCCCTTGAGGCCTCCTGCTGCATAGTGGGTCACTTTGTACGGGTTGCTGCTTCTGCCATTTGCAACTCCTCAACACTTCACCACTGCCTCCAGGTTTGTGGTCTGCCCATGAACCATCATAAGAAATAAATAATTTTCTCTTTTTGTTATTGTCATTTTGTTTATGTGGAATGGACCCACTGCAGAGTTGCTTGGGGCTCTAGTATTACATTTATTTTATTCTCACAGTTCTCTTTCTTCATTTTGGTTCACTTTTCTAGATTTATCTTTGCTTTACTCCACTCACCATGATATCGCAGTGTCTCCTAACACTTTAGGAAATATTTACATTTAAATGTAATTCACTACAATTTTCAGCTTTATGGACTAGATAAATATATTCTCAAGGTACTAAGGTACTAGAAATCTTTATGAAAAAGAACCTGCCTTTTACTTGTCTGTGTATCTCACGTATTGGCCAGATTTTTATCTTAATCAATGTAATCTGTTTAATTGATAAACAATGATCAGGTAAAGTAATGGACACTCCAGTCACAGAAGAATTGTTATTAGTTAAAATCTTATTTTCAATTTTCTCTCTAATTTTTATTTGTCATCAATTAATTCTTCTTCTTATTTTTGGTACGAGTTGAAAGTCCTTTGGTGAAGAATAGATATGTATTTGATCAGCTGTGTCTGAACTGGCTGAGAGACTGTTTCTTGTTGGACATAATCACACAGTTCTATTTGTTACAATCTATTAAGATTTAAGCTAAATCAGCTGTTTGAAAATCTATTATTTTTTCAGACATGGAGTTGTACTCCTTCAAGCTATGGTTACTATCACCAGCATCAGAAACCTTTCATTCAGTGCCATTTGTGGGTTTGCCTATGTTGGTAATTGTACAAAAGAAGTTAAACTCATTTCAAACATTTCATGCATAAAGTACTAGGACAGGTACGGGGGCTATGGAGAGGCATTCACCGTGGTAAGGGTGTGCTATGGTGAAGACGGAGAGAGAGAGTTTGTTTCAGAAGGAGGGAATAGCACGTGCAGAAAGCAAAGAGTGTGGAAAATACATGGGCTGTGACATCAGATGAATGGTTAGCCACAGCTAAAGTGACAAACATAGGGGTCTGTTCCTCGAAACCATATAATCTAAGATTGCACATTGCACTGAACAAAACAAATCTCATGTCTTGTAAATTATTTCCCCAAATGATTCAGGAGTAAATGCCAGGTAGTATACACAGATGCCTCAGTAAAACTCATTTGATGACAGGAAAGCATTTAAAAACAAAACAAAAACATGTTTCTGATAGAATTAGGAAGATGGTGTATGTGTGTTTTAAAAAGTGAAGTACTTTGTCAAGAGACTTAGTAGTGACTGAGGAAAACTGTAGAATTATCATGCAGTAATCAAAGGAGGGAATTCACTTAATACAACAGATCATTGTAAGAGTTAGTGACATGAAGGTAACACCTGGCGCTGCCGCTGCTAATGAGGTAGCTTCAGTTGAAAATACCTGCTATCAGCATCTTTCATAAGCACAGAAGCACTAAAAGGCTCCCACGTAATCCAGGAGGGAAATTTCTATTAACAGAATGTAAGTGCAGGGAAAGGATCATCGTGATCTGCATCTATCAGCAACCTTCTGAGTACTTCAACTGGGACCCCTTAAGAGAACATCTAGTTCAATCGCATGTTTTACAAATAGTCAAAGTGAGGTTCAGAGAGGAAAAGTGAGTTGCTCAAAATCACACAGCTGGTTAGTAACAGAGATGGTCCTAGTGTCCAGCATAGTGCTTGTCTCATACATTTTGTTGCCCTTGTCCTGTGCCTTTACTTTTTTTCTGTACCGTCAACACGTCAGACATCAAATGTGTGGGTTTTCCACACGTTGCAATTCTGACCCTAACTAGCTGGAGTTAACACAGACTCCACAAGTTAAGAGTTCAGTCCTCCAAGACTGACATCCACTTCAGATGCCAGTTGCAAGCCCCAGGTTGTTGCCTGTACCTCTGATCAACAGGCTATAAATCAGGAGTTCCCACAACTCCCTCTTCAGGTTCCATAATTTGCCAGAATGGCTCACAAAACTTAGGAAAGTGCTTTACTTCCCGTCACTGGTTTACTAAAAACAGTCAACTGAGGAGCTGTCAAATGGAGGAGAAGCCCAGGGCAAGGCATGGAATGGGGTGCAGAGCCTCCGTGTCCCCTCTCACGACCTCCATATGTTTACCAACCTGGCAGCTCTCTGAGTCCTTTAGGTTCCTGAGTTGTTTAGGGTTTTATGGAGGTTCCATTACACAGGCATGATTGAATCGTTGGCCGTTGGTGACTGAACTCAATCTTCACCCTTCCTCCCCTCCTGGGAGGTCTTGGAGGTGGGCTGACAGTCCCAACCCCCTAATGACAAGCACTTGGTTAGTTCCTCTGGCAAACAGCTTCCATTCTCCCAGTCACCTCATTAAAATAAACTCAGGTGTGGTTGAAAAGGACTTGCTATGAATAACCAAAGACACTCATCACCTCCACCATTCATGAAATTCCAAGGGTCCTAGAAGCTCTGTGCCAGGACCCTGGGACAAAAACCAAATATTAATTTATTGTATTACATTGGTAGTTCTGTGCCAGAAAGTGAGGGGTAAAGAAAAATATATATATATTTCTTATTATACCAGCTATTAGGTAGTTAGATAAATAGATATTTGTGGGAGAATTAAGTGACCTTTCCAAGTCATTTGATTTCTGAGCTATAATCATCATCATCATCATCATCATCCAGCCTTTTTACTTTTAGATTTGTGATCTTCCTACTGTATCACACCAACTTTTGTGAATAAGTACTTATTTTCTGGTCAAGGTGATATATGATGCAGCAATACCAAATTCCAACTAGAATTGATTTACGTTTCTTTTTGTGAAAGTTAAGTGATTTTGAGATAATTTTACCAGTGACGTGGATTGCTTTAACTTCCCGGAAATCAAAGGGACCTTATATTTATTATAATAAATATGTATGATTTACTGTTTAATATGCAATTTAATAAAACTACTCAGAGTGGGGAAAGCCCATTAGGTGGGATAGTGCCACTGTCCTCACCTCCACTGGGTCAGCAGACCACGATTCTCCCTGACTAGACGTAAGGTCACGGGACTTCTGAGAGGAGTGTGACTTGTGGAAGGCAATTACATTAGGCGAGGCATTTCTTCAGTATTAACAGTCATGTCTAAGGATTTCGATTTCATGTTATAAAATGTATGGAAACATCCAATCTTAATTATTTTACTACATTAAGAAGTTTGTGATTGTTCCTACAGGGAGGTTGAGATCCTTGAGAAACATCAGCCCCATGTCAGGCCGGGTCCTAGATGTTTTTGAGACATCGCCTGTTTGGCCCACTCCATCCATGTTTGCTCATTCTCCCTCTACTACTGGGAGATCTTGTCTGGCTCCTATGGGCCCTGTTCATTGCAGTGAGACTGGTAGAGGCTGTGGGTCTTTTCTAGAAATCTGAAAGCTGAGATCCAAAACCAGGAGGAATCCTGGAAAAAATTAGCAGCAGCCAGAGGGGAAAAGGAGGAGAGGAAAGAAGCAGGAGGAGGAGAGGAGAAGTGATGGGTGAGCAGGCCAGCAGAGGGTGGTCTGGATGAGCTCTGGGGGTAGATGGGGTTGATCGCCCTCCGTAGTGTACTTGGGTGAGCCTACTACATTGTAAGGGCAAACAAGGTCAGAGTACATAATGGGGATGGAGTGGTCACTCAGGGTCCAGGGAAAAGGCAGAGAGCAGAGTCTAAGGCTGAAACCAAACACAGGGACATAAAAATCCCCTCGGATACTTTGGGTGAGCATGTGAGAATGCAGAGCTCCCAGCCAGGGTGGCTGGTGCAACAAGAGCAAAATCTGAGTGGATATACATAGGTGGAAAAAGAATTCAGACTTCTATAAGAAGTGCAGGCCTTTGGAGTAGTAATTCCCTAACTTAACTATGCATCAGAAGCTCCTTGGGATCAGATTCCCAGGGTGGTGCTTAGGAGATGCATTCTGACTTTATAGGTCTTGGGTCGGGATCAGGATTCTGTTTTTAAAAGCTATCTTAAAGGATTTTGATATGCAACTGGATTTGGGAATGTACTTCTCTGGAAATTCTTTACAGTGCTAACAAAATTATTCAATGATTATAATTTAATGTTTAATAAAGTCTTTGGAATGCTTACAAGAGACTATTTTCATTTTACCAAATTTCTTTGGTCCATAGAAAAATCATAAAAATAAGAGGCAGGACTTTACTCTCCTACTCTTACACTGTTGGAAAAAAAATTATCACTTGAAATAAGCATAAGTGGGATCAACATACAGATACAAAATTGAAACAGAATCTCATGCCCCCAGTGCTTGATGGAAATGAGTACCCAATGACTAGACTCCGGGCATGAATAAATAGAAGTATTGACCACCAGTCAGAAGAAATCATTGTAGCATTTTATAAAGGGTGAATGATGCCTCTTCAGAAATGTAGCACAAAATATGCCATTTAAAGGAATGCACACACTATTAACCTTTTTTATAGTTCAAGTCATTAGAATGTGATGTTGAATATTTTCAGACATCAGAGAAGATATATTTACCATGAGGCAGCTTGTTCGAGGAAAAAGAGCCCTTGATGTTAGTTCAAGAAATCTGGGCTCTATCCCTCATTCAGCTAGTGACCCAGTGTCCCAAAAGAAAGGAGCAGGGCTGTGTCTCCAAATTTCCCAAGATCTGATATGCTATGATATTTGTCATTGTAACCGAGGATTCTCAGACAGAAATGGGTCAGATGACAGCAGTACGGTAGTGGTTGGCAGAAAGAGAACGTATCAATACAGCTTATGTACTTCCAGTCAGGCCACAACTGACAAGATCATTTCTGTGTTTGCCATTTATATTCCCTAAATCCTTAAAGCTCTTTTAATTCTTTTAAAAAAATGACAACTTGTTTTTTCTTTGCTCCTTAATCTATTTTCTTTGTATAGATCATCCTAACTTGTCATTCATTCATTTAACAAATATTTGTTGACACATATTCTGTTCAAGATACTGTGATACTTACTATGAAAAATCTACTCCCAAGGAATTTAAAGATTAGTAGAGATGATAAGAAATACACAATGTTCCAAAAAAGTGGAAACAATATATTAGAAAATCATGATTATCATAAGAATTCAAACTAGAAGATCTTATTTCTGGTGTGATTCATATTTCTAGAGATGGCGTGTTTGTTGCATCCTAAAGTTCAGGTAGGTTTGGGGACTAGAAAGTTGGTGGGGAACGGTAGTTCAGCACAGAGAGATGGAGGAACTGGATCGTATTTAGAAAATAGTGAATAGTTTAGCTTGATGTACAGGATATGCGAAGGACATCCCTGGGAAATGAGCTGAAAAGATGAGTTGGACTAGTAATGGTGAAGTGCCTCAAGTGAGGCTCACAGGTTTGAGTTTTCAGGAAGCAATTTTCTACCGATCAGGCCATTTCTGAGCTTGTTAATTTCTTATATCTGCCTTCGAGGCACCTTTGCCTTCCACTGTGATCACCACGATCGTGTGTGTATGTTGCCTCACATCAGGGCTTATTTTCAGGAAGACATTTGACTGGTATCCTGGCTTTGAAATTTGGCCTTTGATATGTGAGACTGGGATGCTAAAGGTTAGCTTCAGTCTTTCTGCTTTCTTGACTGTTTTTCTCAGGCCATACTCTGATTTTATTAATTCTTAATCTTATCCCTTCAGTATGTTTCAAGATGGTATGTATGTTGGAAGAAGAGACTGTTGCTTGAAATAAAAGAGAAAATCTGGCCTCCTGGTACTAAGCACTGGAAATCCTAGGTGCTCAGAGCTTCATTATTGTCTTACTAACAACTTCGCATACTTACAGATCGGTAACTGCGGGAAGAGACTGTACGTGTTTGATAAAGCTTTATCTTAAAGAACAACCCAGACCCACTCATTAATTACATTCGAAAGCCTACTTTTGTCGCTGAGAGAAAAAAAATCCAAATCATTTCCTCCAATATGCAATGTCTCATATTTCTCTGGAACTATTTTGCCTACTTCTTTTAAAGCTATGAATTTTGCTCCCTCAGTGACATTTAGAATCTTTCATGGGATGTATTTGTTGTGTTAATTGTTTACATATCTTCCAAGAAAAATAGGAAGTGGGTTTGATTTCAAGTGTGGCTAATCTAGAATGTGACTCAAATTCACTGTGTTGCTTTGTCTAACTGCATTAGGTGTATTTGGGGCTGATTCTAGGCAGGTAGGAAGTAGGGAACTTCGTCTTCTGGTTCCTTAGCCTTCTCTCTTTTTCCTTCCCTCTCTTGCCAGTGGCTCTGGCTTTTCTCTCAGGTGCAGTTTCTTCTTATTCCCTTCAAAACCTGTGCTTTGGTAATGCTCCCTTAAACTCACTCACACAAAGGTTTAATAAACTGATAACTCTCTGTGGGTATCCTTCTTCATGCCTATTTGCTTTTAACAACTTCTAATATGCTAAGCTAAAGGAGTTATTTTCTAGTTAGGTGTGTTTGAAGTAGAGAGGCATTCCTGGCTTTCCAAAATAACTAATACACCCTTTACCCTCTCCCATCCCAACCAAAAAGAATCATTTTTTGATTAAGTACTTGTTAGATATTTCTAAAGCTCCTTGTTGGGTATGACCTTAAGTTAGGTGAATGTGCTTGATATCTTATACCTATAAGCTTCCTGCTTTTAGTTTGCATTTACAATATGTTCTATTCCTCAAGTGTTTGGTGTTTTCTGCTTACCTCTAATGAAAATTCCATACTGCTGTCAAAATTCAGAAAGCACAGTTATCATTTCACTGTAGTAGTTCAGGAAAATTTAAATTAGATTTGAGCTCTTCAAAATCATAGTCTGTTTAGGTATAAGCAAATTACATGCAAATAATGTTGAAAATATCAGGTGTACTTTTACATTTGGATATGACTTTTGGGAAAATAATATTGGAAAGTGCCTGGCTGTGATATAGGACCAACAGAGAGGTCTGGCAGAAAGGGGGCCATCTGCACACAAAGAAACTATAGTTTCTTTATGCAATCAGTCACTTGAGAATTGGTTTCCTGCTGTGATAAGCAAGGGAAGAACCAAGGAAGGTTAACCCAAGAATGTGCTCAAGACAAAGGGACAAGTGGCATTATGTCAGCTGTCTTAGTGCTAACCTTCTTAAATCAAGGAAGAAAAGACAATGTTAAAAATGCGATGTTAGGAATGCCACATGCAACTCAAATCTACTTGCTTCAAATCAGCTTAATTTTATGATGAACTTGAACTGAAGTAATTCATGTCATTATTGTATTTGTGGCCCAGAATGCTACATTTTATTCTGATTTACACATTATGGTAAACAAATTATGCTAATTTTGCCGCCTATAAGAAGTTGTCTGAAAGACAAAAAGCAGGCAAGAATTGCACCGTTTGGCAAGATGAGTTTTCCATGAAGACAAAGTAAATCCCTGTCAATGTGAGATAGTTTGGGAAGTGCTAACTGAAGGTCTCTCAGACTCGCCCCTGCCCCCTTGACTTAAAGCTATGCTATGTGCTAAAGTTATCCCTCAGCTTACTCCTCCTTTAGGTAGATCTCATAGTACATGATCCGCCAGTGCTCAGGTACTGAGGATACCATACAGGTAAACTATGATGAGGTGGGCCTGGGTGGTGGAGTGTTGGGATCATAAGGCTGGGTCTGGATTTTAGAGGATTGGGCACTGCCAAGTGAGCTAACAGAGGTGCTGGAGGCACTTGTGTAGCTAGGAGAAAGACAAGGAGAAAGGGGACTCCAAGGAAGAGGAGTGTTAAAAGGGGGACACGGGAAATCCAAATTTTGTCAAATCTTTAATATCGAGGAAGACTAATTGTACATCTAGTTGTTCATTTTTTCCCATTTGATATTTAACTTTGGAAAGTCAACATGAAGACATTTGGTTGGGAAAAATATTATATTAAAACATCATTTTAGTCTCATTTTTCTAACCATAGAAACGTGGTTCTTCTTTCTGTCATATTTATGTCTCTGGGCATTTCTTTCCCTCAAAATGCGTAGACACAGAATTAGAGAGAAATGGGTTTAAATACTAGTATTGCTACTCAGGATCATAGTGATCTCGGGCAAATGAATTAGTTTCACTGGCCATCCATTTTCTCATTTGTTGAGGAGAAATTGATGATATCTGTGTATCGTTTGGTGGAGTGCCGGTACATAGTCAATATTTAACATTAGCTAGTATTGTTACTATTGGTACAGCTCCCTCTCTGCTGACACATTCTGAAAATTATTTTTTCCTGGAAATAAGCCTATTGGTCAGATTTAACACAAATGAAAGAAATTTCATTTCTCTACAACTTTGAAATCAGAACCATTGAGCTGTGTCATTCTCTTTTCCTCAAATGGTACAAATATATGCATAGTTAACTTGACGTCAAATAAGTGAGTTAAGAGAATCTTAGTCTAACTTTTTTGTCAAGAAATTTAAAGGTTTCATTTTTGAAAACGGATGTGGTTCTTTGTGCAAATATACTCCTTGTGAAATGCATGTTATGACCTGCTTCTCCCTGGCATCTTGGGCAGAGACCCCTGCCTACTTTGGCTGAGCTCTGTCTGTAAGAGGCTATCTCCCAAATGTCGAGCAGATGAGCTGATAGGTGTGCTGGGATCTGATGTTTTAATGTGGACAAAACTTACTATTCAGAAAGTTGATAAAAAGAAATGTAAACTTTATAGTAACACTAATACAATTAATAACACTAATCGTTCATTATATGTCATAAATGTCTTTACACGTCTTGTGGTTAACTCAACATTTTCGATAAGTTTATTCTTTCCTATAGTCAATGTACTATCATATGTGTCTCAGTAATGCGGTTCTCATTTTTTCCAGTTATCACAATATCTTAGACTGCTCCTTCTGCTCTTATTTTGCATGTCCTCCTCTTATTAGTCCAAACCAATCTGTAGATTTCTCAAATCCAAAGTTTCCCAATAGAACTGGGAAGAGTAGTAAAGGAAGCAAAAGGTCATAGATCATTGATCTGGGCCCAGCAGACAAAAGACGTGATAGAAAGTAAGTGACATTTGAGCTTAGTGTGTTGTGTTCAAATTAGATAAATGGATTTAACTTCTTTTAAGTTTAAGACTTTGGTACTCATCAAAAGTCAGTTATCCTTATATGGAGGGAGCCCATGCTAGACAGACCATGATAGGTCCTGTTCTCATCCAGCTCATCATCTGACAGTCTTATTGAGAAACTGACTTTGAGATTACAGATAGATTTTCCTTGTTAGGACATAGCTAACAATCAGGATTTCAATTTATCAGAATGTAATCAATAAGAATTGCAGAACTGGGTTATTACTTTCAAACACATCCTTCTAAAGATGCTCTTGGCTGCTATATTGTCACATTTTAAAATTGACATCAGTTAACATTTCAAGGTACTTTTGTTTTTTATGGCCTTTGCTTAGACCTCTTCTAGTGTTTTCCTGAATTAGCACATTACCTAATTCATACTGGTCACTTGCTCAAATAGTGTTTGTTGAATGAATGTATGTTCATATATCATTGGAATTTTAGAGAGCTTATTGCATCCTTCATTATCTAATATAGGAAGAGAGTATACAAGTTCACTAACTTGACATAGGAGGATAACCCATATGTTTCAGAGTCAAGGCACCCAGATTTGAATCACTTCTATCATGTACTAGCTGGAAAAATAAAGTAGCTTCTCTGAGCCTTAACTTTTTCAGAAACAAAATGCATATGCTTTCTACTGCCTAGGATTTCTGCGTAGATGAAGAGAAAAAATAATTCTCAGTCAGCTTCCTGGCAGGAAACATAGGACACATTCAAATGAGAAATTGAAAGGAGAGACTATTTTATGAAGGTATGGGCAAGTTAAAGATCATCTTCAAGGAATTATGAAGCATCCTGAGGTCAGCAACAGTGGGGAACCATTGCTATTCCTAGGTCTGAAGGAGCAAGGGTAGTGAAGAGTTTACAAAACCCAGAAATACTGCTGTGCGTGAAGGAGAGAGCCATCTGAAACTGTGGCCTTTGGTTGAGGGATTCAGCTAGACCATAGCCATGTGGGGAGTGAGATCAGGGAATAAATATCCTGACTGCTCTATATTCCCACTCTCCCACTTCCTGCTAATGCCTCTGACTGGCCAACACACTCAGAAGGACCATGATAATACAGTTCATATGGGTCAGCCTCTGGGGAACAGAGCAGAGTGGAGTAGAGAAAATCTCTTTCTCTCTCTCTGCCGATCTATGGATCCATCATCAGCGTAGTGCTTGCTACCTAACACACAGGGTAATCATTTAATTTATTGTCTAAATTGCAATATTTTGGAGACTGAAAGGGGACACTACTATTAATAATTACTCTGGGACAACAAGCATAGAATAGAACTGTGCTAGGCAAGTCAGGGCTTACTGTTACCTTACTAACAGAGCATAGTAAGCCTAGGTAAACGTGAATTTCCTTCCCTTCCTTTATCACTTTTCTCAGATTCTTTCCTCTTGTAATTGAGTAACGTGGGTATTTTGAGAAAGAATATTGGATTATTTTAATAAAACAATCTAGACTTATCCCCCTGTGGCAGGTTTTCTAAATTTGGTAATTATTACTGAGTCCCTTGCTAAAATCTGCCAGAAGAATGAGAAGGATTTAAGTTACTCTTTAAATTTAAGACCTGATTATCTTGTTTGGTAGTCTCCCTCTGCTTAGAAACCTCAGCTGAACACTGAAGAAAGGAGAAGCTACAGAAAGTCTATTACTCAATAAATGGGATGGACGTACTATGCACAGGGGAATTTGGTGAGCTATTTATTCTTCTCTGGCCATGGCCCTTCCATCTTGTTTATATCTTAAAACCAATTACTACACACATTGGTTGCTTTGATTTGGAAGACACCTGTGAATAACATTTTTAGTCTGGGTAAATATTGATGATTGACCAGGAATGGTTTTCAACGTCATTGTATATAACACAGAACAAGAAAAGGGAGAATACTAATGAACGCAGGGAATTAAGGAGATCAACAAACATTTCAGCATACGCTGATAGGTACGTATAAGTTCAAAGACAAAAATAATTTTAGTTAAGCCAAGCAATATCAATACAATCAAATGTGACAAAGTAGATCTGGCAGAAAGGAAGCTGTAATTGTGAAAGTTGTATGTGGTTTACCTCCTACATGTACATTGGCTGGAATTTTTGATGACATACTTGGGAAATAAATACCCTTGGTATTTCTGTTTATCAATATTTCAGCTTTCACATTTATGTTTTTGCTGCCCTGTTTATGACAGCCCTGTCAGCATTAGGGCTGATGCTTCCCTTGGAGGTTCCTGAGATCGTGGACAGCCAGGGCTTGAACTCATCTCCAGTGCTCCTGCTCCTGGGCTGCTGACTTTCTTGACAGCATGACCTTTGTCTAGCTTGCATGAGTCTCTGTGCTTATAGGCTCTTGCACAGCTCTTTTGCCATTCATTCAGTTTTGAATAAGGTCTCCCCAAGTGACTTACTCTTTCCTCTAGAGGCTTCTACTTAGTTAACAGTCCGGAAAGTCACTTGACTGTGACTCTAATTAGTTGGGGTGACATATGGCTCACTCAGCCCTGGTGTTTTCCACCCCATTGGAAGATAGGATATATTATTTAAGGAAAATGTGTACTAACTTTCCAGTGAATTTTTTTTTAATTAAACATTTTATTGGTGAGCAAACATTCAACCTGGTCATTCACCCTGTTCTGTGCCTTCAAAGAAGTCTTATCTCTCTGGAATTAAGGTGCCTTGGCCTTACACTATATGAAATTGTTCAACTAGGTGCAGATGCAACATTATAGAGGCAGGATTTTGTGTCTCTTAATTGGTGTCATGCTATCAGCTCTCCTAAACCCAGGTTGGCCACAGCCCCAATTAAGGGTCAAGTCTTCCTAAAAGTACAGATTACAGGCCTCACCAGTTTTTTATAATATATTTATGGAAGGGTTTGTAGTTTCAGTGAATTCTTTCTACAACTTTTTTTTTTGTGTGGAAGATTAGCCCTGAGCTAACATCTGTGCCCATCTTCCTCTACTTTATATCTGGGACACCTGCCACAGAATGGCCCAACAAGTGGTGCGCATGTCCTCACCTGGGATCCGAACCGGCGAACCCCGGGCCTCCGAAGTGGAACATGTGAACCTAATCACTGCCCAACGGGGCTGGCCCTTCTTTTTACAATTTTTTGAGGTCACCTCCACAAAAAGGAATCAAGGAATTTACACAATTTGACATTGGTAAACATACTTTTTAAAGTCATATATAATTATAAGGAAAGATTTTTTTTATTGTTTTTTTACGATTTTATTTTTTCCTTTTTCTCCCCAAAGCCCCCGGTACATAGTTGTATATTCTTCGTTGTGGGTCCTTCTAGTTGTGGCATGTGGGACGCTGCCTCGGCATGGCCTGACGAGCAGTGCCATGTCCGCACCCAGGATTCGAACCAACAAAACACTGGGCTGCCTGCAGTGGAGCGCGTGAACTTAACCACTTGGCCATGGGGCCAGCCCCTATAAGGAAAGATTTTTGTTACCAAATATGTTTTTACATTGGAAAGTGGAAATTGAAAAATTTAATCCCTTATAATTATCATATAAAGGTAAAGCAAAAATTCATAAATAAATTGGTTGACTAATTTATTTGTTCACCAAATGCTTTCTGAGGCCTGTTGCGCACTAGATGTTCTTCCAAACACAAGGGACACAATGGTGGCTAAGATGGGCATGTTCTCTAATCTGGTGGAGTTTACATTTTCAGTAGGGAAGACAGGCAATAAACAACTACAAAACAAGTTAATAAAAAATAAACCATCAGAGTATCAAGTGCTATGTGGAGATTACTATGTTAGGAAATAATGGAGGGGCTGACATTTAGGTTAAGGAAGGTCTTTTGGAGGAGGTAACTTTCAAACCTTGGTCTGAGTGACAAGGAGCACCAGCTAAGCAAAGATCTGGGGAGACAACCTTCCAGTCAGCAGGAATAATGAGCACAAACGCCCTGGGGCCAGCACCAGCCTGGCACATTCCAAGCACTGGAAGAAGGTTGGGGAGACTGGAGCAAGCAAGGAAGAGAGTGCAATAAGAGGTAGGAAGGGTCTGCAAGGTGCTGCTGGGGTTTGTGAGTCAGGATAAGGAGTCCAGATTTTATTCTACGTGCTATGGGTTGTAATTGGAGGGTTTTACGTAAGACAGTGACGTGATCTGATAAACAGATTTAAAAGATACTTTGGCTGCCCAGAGGAGAATTAACCATAAGCAAGCAAGAGTGGAAGCTTGGAGACCACTGACAAGCTATTGCACCACCAGCGAGAGACGGTGGTGACTTGCACTGGGGTGCTGGTGATGCGGAGGGAGAGAAGTAGGCAGAATGGGGAGAAGTCTTGCTTTGTGGATATTTGACTTTAGAATACAGTCTACATGAATATGAGAGTCAATGGCTAGCATCAGAGGATTGTTTGTTTCTTAAGAACAGAACAAGATTTCCTAGGTAAGAACTCAAGAGGGATTCATACGTGTCCTTGCCATACTACCTCCTCCTTCCTTAGTTTCCTCGGCCTCTTGTCTAGAATAGTGCTACTTAAACTTTCTCGTAAAACTGTAAGGAAACTCCCCATAGTTGCCTTTCAATCTACTCATATTGATGGAACGTTTGTGTTAGCCTTCCTCCGTGCATCATTTGTGTACACAATGTAGTATAGAGATTTTCATGCTGTTTAGAAAGGGGTGATGATAACTTCTCAAGCCAAGTTGAAAAAAGGACAAGTATGACAGAAAGGGATGCCGTGGATAAATTTATTTGGAGGATGAAATGACCTATGCTGAATAAATTTGATAAGAAAGAAGGGGATTTGAACAAACCACCCTCAGACAAAACACAGCCTGTAAGTGATGTAAGGGATAAATTACAGAAGCTCCTTACTAGTAAGCTAAGGTTTCCGACAAGCCCAGGCCTGACATCTTGATTAAATATTTAGAAGGAGCTCTGAGAAAAAGAGTAAAAAAGACACAAGCGAGAGGGCAAGGAGGGGAAAGTTTAGAGTGGAAATGGAGCTCAAGCAGAGTCAAAGCAGGAAGAGGGGAGGGGTTCCACTCCCCGTTCCCCTCCCAAAAACCCAAACCCAAACCAACCAAACAAACAAAACCTCCGTCTCTGAACAAAGCCCAGTCAATATTTTGTAGAAAGAACACTGGAGTCAGGCAAGTCTGAGTTTGAATCCACATTCCAGGTTATATGTGAATCCTTGAACAGAGCACCGTCTCTGAGTCTGTTTCCTCATTTATAAAATGAAGATGCGATGCTTAAATCATAGTGACCTTGGAAAAAATGTAATGAGCTGGCACAGTGTTTGAATCCAAGTTCCATCTTTTTATCTAAGTGTCTTTGGCAAGAAACTTCACCTTTTCTAACTTTGGTTTTCTTATCTGTAAAACAGGATTAATATCTGTCACAGATTGTGGTCCAATAAATTATCGCTACTGCGCGTGTTATTCTTCTCGGAGTTTTTAGTGTTTAAAAGCTTGGCCAAAAGCAGGCAATTAATCAATATTATTTTCTTTCTGCTGTTTTCTTTCCTTCCACTCTTGTATCTCATTACCACTCATCCTACATTAGAGAAAATCTTTTTATTCTCCCCACAATGTTTACATTTTAGTCTTCAAGTTTGAATAAATGAGTATATGCTTACTTTAAACTATTTTTTTCTTAAGATCACTACACGATTTCTTCCTCTCTTTTTGGCATAATTATTTATAGTTTCCCTATTTGTTCTCAAATGTCCTGGTTTGAACCACAGATTATATGGTCACTCCACTTATTGTTCTGGTTACTCATGTAATTATTCAATATGTAATTGAAAATATATATCTTTGGAAAACTTAGTGCTCTGTGAAGGAAATTTCAAGTCAAGATTACATTTATAAAAATGGTTTTCTGAGAAAAGCACTGTGTTTTTTTACCGGATAACACAATGACTCCACCAGCAAGCTCTGATTGACAGGGACACTCATGATGACCTGTCACTCCTAGAACATTCTGGGGCAAACCAGATGCACTCCTGTGGGCAGTTTCCTCAAGCTGCACGTCACAAAAGTGCTTATGATTTTGGAAAACATTCATGGCTCCACTCTCTCCCAGGCGCAGGTGCAGAGTTGCCTGTGTGATTCAGGCGCCGTTACATACCTGTGGGGGGAGGTTGAATTGTCCTTTGCCACCCATGTCATGTGTGCATGTCAGAGAACCACAGCTTCCTTTGGGAAAGTGAGCTTTCTATGTCCCACCAGAAACTACACCAGGATGTGACATTTTTCTGGGACGGTGATTTCATTTCTCAACCTGTCCATTGGTGGAGAGAAATGCTCTTTTAAAAATTTAGTCTGGACCTAGCCATAGCACCATGTCAGATTGGAGAAAGCATGAAACTTTGAACCCTGAATATTTCATTTCTGTCTAAACAGGTTATAGTAACACATCTATTTTCTTCATAGGGTGATATTTGATTCATAATTCAGTTGATTATTGTGCATTCCAGCAGGAAAGGGGCAGAGGAATTCATAATGTTATAATTAACAAATGTCAGGCACTTTTAGCATTCATCTCATTCCCCTCCCGTTACCAACCCATTCCTTACCGCAGTGTAACTAGAAATTCATGTTCAGCAATCACACGAAATAGCCTCTGCCTTCAGGTTGCTTGCTAACTTCTTAGAGGTATACACATGAAAAAAAGATGAAAAAAATGGGAATATGTTATAAAATAAGTGCTCAATTAAGTTAAAAATGAATGCTTCAGGACAGGATTTGGAATTGTGTTGACTATTCAATCCATCTAGCAAAGGAAATCTATGAATATATTATTCCTTTAAAACCAAATATTAGATGGTTTAGACTTCTAAAAGCATTGGATATAATTTTAGATGTCTGGCAGAACTAGGGTATGAACTTTTATTAAAACATTTCTTTTAGGAAAAAAGATGAAATATTCATTGCTAATATTAAACCAAACTTCCTTTTATATTAAATCTGGAATTGGAATACTTTTAATTTTTGTAACAGTAGGTATATTATCCTGTAACAATAATAGCTGCAATTTAAGGACTTGGTGGGTGCTGGATCTGTGATGTATACTGTGTTACATAACCCTCCCAATCTTCTTACCAGTTAGAGATTGTTATCTCCGTATCACAGATGATGAAACAGAGGTTAATAACTTGGTCAAAGTCACACAGTTATTTACAGAGAGAGTTTTCAATGCCAGGCCTTCGTGTTATTCACTATGTTGCGGAATGCTGTTGTTTACCAGGGTTATTATTATTCTATTTTTCTCCCAGATGTCATCATTACTTTAGTGAAAGTTACAATTTGCTGCTGACCTAAATGCTTGCGGAATGCCTTTTTATGCCTTACTTATCAGATAGTCATTACCAGTCTTCACTGCATTCCTATTTCTGCGACCCCTACCTCTTTGCTCCTGAGGATTAGGTACATGTGAGACAACTTGGGCTTTCCTTATTAAAGAATTTTGGATATCTCTTGGTCCTCGTCTTCTAGCTTGACCTCTAATACACTAAGCATTTGGTGCTGTAGTTAACATTTATTGCCACCGACAGGAACCAGCAGCACTCAAAGCTTTTCTAGAAAGAAAAAAAAAAAACCCTCACAAATGTTAAGATTCAGAATTTTGTAAATTACCCAACAAACAGGAAATTTCGTTTATCTCTATTGATTTTTTTTAATAGAGCATTTGCTTGCTCCAATTATTGTTCATGGAGTCATTCCTTTGTTTCTTAAGTTTTTTTACATCAGTGTAATCCCTTACCACTGAGAACAATATACATGGGAGATCTGGAAGCATGGTCTGTAAGAACCACTAAAATTATGAAATTTCACAGAGACCTCGTTTTATATTAAAAATTCATATAAGTAGTATGTTCTAGTTCACGACATTTGTTATCTATTTTGATATATACATATTGTTTTAAATATTTTCACGTAAAACTAATGTTTCAGGAAGATATGCCACATTTTCCAGTAGTTTGAACTATTTGGCAAACTAACTCATGTTTTCTAGTGATGCACATACTCTAGTTTGAAAATCATAAAGTTAAAGAATTTTATCCAGGGAGATCCTGTTCCAATATTGAGCCGCTCATTCATTTATTCATTCCACAGATGTTTTTCAGCATCCATTCCCAGTAATGACTATCCAGGCATTGGGTACAGACTTATGGCTAATTTAATCAAGGTTCTTGCTTTCATGGATCTTATATTTGGGGAAGGGGCATTAATAAATAAATAGATATTGTGAGATGGAGTAAGTGGGGATTCCTTCAGACCTGGTAGGTCAGGAAAGACCTCTCTAGGGATGTGACATTTTAACCTGACACCTGAATGATAGGAAGAAGCCAGCCATACAAACATATTTTGCAGTAATTTCCAGATATATAATTCCATGATAGAGCAAAAGTCATAGAGTGGGGATAAGTGTGACTTGTTCTTTTATCAGAAATAAGGCCAGTTGCATATAGAGTGAGTGGAAGAAAGGCGGATGATGAGGAAAGGGAACCAGATTGTCAAAGCCCTTATAAACTATGGTGTGCAGAGTTTGGATTCTATTGTAAGTATGAAAAATCTCCATGGAGGGCTTGAAATGTGGGAGTGACATGATCTGATGATTCTTTTTTAAAGATCATTCTGATGCTGTGAGGAGAAAGGATTATAGAGGGTAAGGATGGAAATAGCATAACTAGTTAGGCAGCCTGCGAAATGATACAGGTGAGAGATGATAGTGGCTCAGTCTGAAACAGTAGCCATGGCTCTGATAAATTTGGGATATATTTTAGAGGTAAAGATAAAAGGACGTACTCATTGATTAGGTAGGCAGAAGTGTTGGGCTAAAGAGAAGAGAATTGTCAGAGATTTTAGCCTTAGCAACTGGCGTGCCATTTGGTAAGACAGGGAAGATGATGATTTGAGGAGAGAACAAAATCTCTGCTGTGGGAAATTCGATATCCAGGTGAAGAAGTCAGGTAGGACACAGGAGCCAGAGAAAGGGTCAGATGAGTGTGTCCCAGACAGAGAGAACTCAATACACAGCCCCAAGTCTGGAAAAAGTTTGATGAGTTTTAAGACCAGCAAGAGAGACACTGTGTCTGGAGCATGAAGCAAAAGGACACTGGTAGAATTGAGGTCACAGAGGTTGGCTACAGGTAGGATCATTCAAGGCTTGGAGGTTGTGAAAAACATTTAGACTGTATTCTAAGTGTGACAAGAGATCACTGGTGGGTTTAGCCCAAGTAACACAGTCTGATTAACACTTTTTAAAGGATCACTCTGGCTGTTATGTGAAGAAGTAGTGGGGGTAGGGTGGTTCAGGAACAAGAGTAGAAGAGGAGGAAGAAAGAATTCAGTAGAAGGCTTTTAGAACCAGGGATACAAGACATCTTGCAATGTGTGGGTGAGTTCTGCACAGTCACACATTTTTTCAACCATATTCCATATGATCTTTGAACACCCAACTGGAGAGTCATAGAGGTGAAAACTCTATTTACAACTATATTTTATATATAAACACAAATTATTTATGCATAGTTCTAGTCTACACTAAATTTTCTAGGAATGCAAGTTTTATGTATATTGAAGGAAGTACTGTACTAGTTTTGTTCAGAAATGTACAAATAGCTGTTCACCAGTTTGGAAAAGCAAGTCATTGATGACAATATCACCCATGGTATTTAAGTGGCCAGTACTTCACATCTATGTCTATTTGCATTTGTAATTGTCATCTTATTGATGGCTCTATGTATAGGTACAAGCATCTGGTACCAAAGTGTCTTGTAGAGTAGCAGTATCCATACGTTTACATATTGAAATACAACTTATGGGACGCGATACTGATATTTTGAAAAATGTGTAGGTTGTAATATTGATGAATTTTATTTTAGAGTTATAAACTAATGTTATATAAAGGGAATCATGAATCTGATAAGTTGAGGACCACAGATCTAGGTAATGATGGATTACGTGGGAAGCTTAGGTTTCTAGTGATGACCGATGTTAAGCAGAATAGAATTAGACCTGACAGTCTCTTAGATTAATGTAATTTTCCCAAGAACACATAGCTAATTAGCCATGGATGCTTGTTTTGAACCTAGCTCAGAATGTCTCCAAAGCCCATATTCATTACATCATACCCATCAGTGTAAAGACCTGTTTTCAAAAGTTCGTTCATTCATTATAGTGGAGTGTCTTGCTTAAATTCTTAGCCCAAGGAAAGTATACTAAAACTGTGTCTCTACTGGTAATAAAATAAAGTTGATAATTCAGCCAATTTTGTGATTAAAATAAATTTGGAGGGTGAGAATAGATATAATAATTGTTTGGTCCATAATATGAAGAACAAATCCTGATTGTGGCTTTTTTTCACTTCTGGTTGTTGAGATGTCTTATAGAAAAGCCTAGGTTTTATTATGGTTTCTAATTTAAACTTGAAAATATGTTTTACTAGTTTTTAATTATCTTCCTCTTATCACAAGCTTCTCTCATATTGGTTAGGTAAATGCTTCATGACTACTACCAATAGAAAACACATATAGATTTTTTCCTTTAAGATTTTAAAACTGATACTTTTTTACTACAAAAGCTGTTCAGTTTTTATTTCTGAGTTTTCCTTTGTAGAAGTTCACCTAGTAAAATGTTCTTTTGCATGTCAACGTTTTCTCTCATGAAGTACCAACAATATTATAATTCTGTAGAAGAATAACTGAGAAGAAATTAACTTGGCAGTAATTCTCATGTAAAAAAGTAATTTTGAACAGGCATGACAGCTTTGTGAGCCATAGTTCTAGGGACTATCACCAAAGCATTTTAATTTTAATGTTGTAAGAATTTGCAACATTTAAGAAAAATAGTTGTGAGGGAATATATCAACCACATTTTGTTACTATATCAAGGGATTTTTTGATACAGTTTTGACAATGGGAAAAATATAAGTTAAAATACTAAATCTGTCTTCTGTTTGGGCCATTTTGCACCAGAAATTGACATAATATTAAAAGTGTGATTTTTAACATTTCACTTTCATTGTGAGGCGATGAATGGCTTGGATCCACAGCATCGTAGGAGACTTCTTAATCTTCACGGTGCACCTTGCTCTTCATGGTGATTTGTGTCTGGCTTTGTCTTATGGATAGAAAGAGAAGATCCACTGACTGTGTTGAAGATATAAAAGAAATTAATTACATTGCCTGTGGTTACTATCTGCACAGAATCAAATTACTTGGTTTAGGAAATATTTCATCTGTTAGAACCCCAGTGTGGGCTAGAGATATTGCACCTCAACCAAATAATGGTGAAACCTCAAGATAAGTTTACTCTTCGTTACTCTGCCTGTGAAAGGCGGGGCAGCACGCGTCTAGAAAGCTCGCCAGTGAGGCACTGAGACACTGTCATTCTTTCTTAACCAAATTGAATTGTAAACTATTCCTATTTATGATCGTTTCTGAGTGATTTCAGTGTTACTTAACAGGCATAATGTTGTGGAGTAGTGTTACATATTGCCTAAGAAGGAGGTTTCTATGACTTCTATTTATCTTTTGCATCAGTGTTTGACAGGTAACAAATGAAATTCCTTTTCAAAAATTAAATCCAGCTTCATTTCTGTCTTTCACTCATAAAGGATGAAGCATTATTTGCTTCTTGGACAGTTCCTGTGCTCTATCATCTTTCATTACTTTTATTAGTTCTGTCATAAATGTGTTAGCTCTTTGGCCTTGGCTTCTAACTGCCTATTATAGAGATAAGTGTCTGGGTTTGATAATATAAAATCCTCAAATGTTGCTTTACCTTCAATTAAAAAGTACTTTAAAAGCAGCATTAGAGTACGATATCATCTTTCATTTCTCTATTGTTTTACCTTCTCACATAGTTTGGGTTCTTTATGACCACGAAGACCAGTATTTCTAGAGCATTTGGGACAGCTCCCTTTACTGAGGTCCAGACCTGCATACCTGCCTTCTGGACAGCCTCACCTGGGTGTCCCACGGCACCTTAAACTTAACCTGAATGCTGTTCTTTCCCATGTTTTCTCTTTTGTAGAGGCTGGTAATTTATGGCCGTTGGGTCAAATCTAGCCCACTGCCTGTTTTCGTATGGTCTTTCAGAAAGGTGAGAATATTTTTACATCTTTAAAAGAAAATGGAAAGACTATTATTTTATGGTGTGAAAATTCAATGAAATTCAAATTTTTGTACTGTCTGTGGCTGCCATTGTGCTTCAATAGCAGAACTGAGTAGTTATGATGATGCCATCTGGCTCTCAAAGGCTTAAAATAGCTTAAGCTATCTGGCCCTTAACAGAAAACGTTTGCTGACTCCTGATCTATTTGAATGGAAGATTTCAGCACTCTCTCAACTCTTAATCTCTGAATATCAAAACCTCTGAATTATGCACCAACTTTTCCTTTTATTCATATACTTATCTTGCTGTTGTATATAAGGAATATCTCCAGACCAGACTCCTCTGTTGCCTAGACAACTGCAGTAGCTCCCCTTAACTCCAGTTTCTCCCCAATAAAATTCAAATTCTATACTAATAGCGAAGCTATCACATGAAAATTAATAAATTAGATTATTCACTCCCTTGTTAAAGATGTCATTGGGACACTGCTTTCCCACAGAATTGGGTCCAAACTCCTTAGTATGGTAACAAATCCCTTCATTCATTGGTCCTGACTTCTTCTCCAGTTTCATCTCCCTTGGCTGCCCGTACCCTCCACTCCCACTCTTGCATCCTAAATTCCTGCAGCACAGTACTTCTTATTGTCCCCCTAGAATGTTGCTGCCTTTCATGACTCTCTGCCTTTGCCATGCAGCTGCCTTTTTCTTTACTGCCCTTTTACTGCTTTCTAAATAGCCAACTTGATTTAGGTTTCTGGGATTCAGCTTAAATGTCACATTTGAGCATTCTTTCCTGGAGCCTTCAGGTAAAGTTAATTGTTCTCCCACTGCATCTCAGCACTTAGGTTGTAATCATCTGTGTAGATATCAGAGCTCTTCCTCATTCTCATATCCTCAGAATTTAGCATTGACAAAGAAGATAGTAAATATTTTTTGGCTGAATGAACAAGTGCTCATATACTTTTAGAGAGATTCTCCAGTTTAATTCAGCAGAGTTAAAATTCTAAAATGGTAATAATCAAGTCTGTTAATTCTATCTGGTCTGGATTGAAACTCTGAATCTTTGTGGGTGATTACCCAGAAGTCTCTGATAGGCATCAGTAAGTGCTACAGTCTTCATTATTTAATTTTATGGTTCCCTCACTTGCAAAGTTATTGCAAATGCACCGATTTATCTATTAACTGTTTCCTTCCTAAATAGTTATTCATGACCTCAATTTTTTCAAAAAGTTCCCTTCTATTCCAAGTTTTGTTATTTGCTTTACGTTGGCCTACTTTTTATTCACCTATTTATTTATTTTTAATTTTTGCTATTTGTGTAGTCAAAGGTTAAATTTTCACATTCAGCTTTCAAGAGGAGCAGGTTGTGTATAAATAGTATGTGTCTGTGTTTCAGTTGTTCAAATTGGCCTATCATTTGGAGAATCAGCTAAGCTTCTGACATCCTACCATTCTCCCCTGGTACTACTCTTGGATTCACATACTGCTCATTAGTATCTCTGCAGAAGGCTAGACATGGGGTTTGCTGAGCTGTTTTGTATGTGCCCTGCAAAGACTGGTTAGATGGGAAAGAATATAAAGCCGTCTAAAGAAGATTTTAAGATTATCTATGAGTTTCAGTCATCTATTATTTTCCTGACTCCATTTAGTATAGATAATAACAGTGAGACTAGCTTATGATTACATAGTGCTGTATACTCATTCAAAGTGCTTTCACCTACGTTATGCCTCCTGTGAGGAAGGCATGGATGATATTGTTATAGTGATTTTTTCAAGGGAAACTGTTGCTCAGAAAGGTGAAATCACCTGCTAAAATTCTTACAGCTTGTTAGAGATGTGGCTGACACTAAACCCTGGTTCCTGACCCCAGGTTATTTTTCTGTGATTCTGTTTTCTTCATATAAAATACATCGTGGTTATCAAGTTATTGTCTCTTGGCTTTAAAGCTACCCTTGCATCCTCTGATTTGTGGTACTCAGGTTTGGACTCTGCAGAGTATTGTTCTCCTTTATCAGTTGGCTTCCTGTTAGGTCCTGCCAGTAGTCGGTACATGAGCAAAAATGTATATGAGGAGGGGAAGAGAAAGGACTTTACCACTCCCTTTTAGCTTGCTGTTCCTGTCAGCATATACTTAGCGAGAGAAGTTGAACAGAAGCTCATCAAACCTCCTCAGAATTATCGGCACCTGCTAGGCAGTACCTGTATGCAGGGGTATGGGTCTTAGTCCCTTCTATCAGCTTCTAGATTCTGAAAACTACAATCACTTCTCTTCATTTCTCTAGCTTTAGAGATGAGAGCTGTTTCTATAATTATTATCTCTGTGTTACTTTAGTGTTCCTTTTGTGTTTTTTCAGTCCTTCAATACCTGTGAAATCAATTCCCCATGCTATCTGCTCTTTGTTGAAATACTTGGTTTGGTTTTGGTTTTCCTGACAAAATGCTGAATGACAGCATACCTCAGATGTGGTCCCAGGAAACACGCTCTCAAAGATGATATCCTAGCACTGGTTAGGTTATGTATTTGTCTGGAAAGTAGTGCTGACCTCCTTGCTTGTTGTGTGTAGGGGCACACAACTAATTAAATTATTATCTGTGTTGATCGAAGTAAAGTGTCTACTGAAGCAAAGTTTTGGGGGGATCAAATGTGTGTTGAACTTGACTTGTACGGTAATGATAATGACTACAAACACCATGAGGTGGGATGGCTTTTTATGACTATCCTGGGGATCTTAAAGAAAGAAAATAACAAACTCACTGCTTTAAACCCTTATTTCAAGTCACTGTTAGAGAATCAGAGAGCTTTCATAGCATCCCTAATAGATTCCCTTATTTCATGTTGCTTCTGAGTCAACTTCACTAAAAACAGACACAAAATTATGCTAGGCTCCCCTCACTTGATGTTCCCGCAATTATGTACATGTTGAGATGGCAAACTTGGTGGAAATTTGTGAGTTAGTGTTTTAGTCTGTGCAGCTGGATGCGGTTCTAAAAATTTACTTGGTTAGTTGACTGAAACTTTGATTCAGTGCTGGCCTACATTTAATGAGGCTGAAATTCCTGTGGTATAATATTGAGTAAAGAATTAAAAGGTAAATGGGAGTAGGTATTTTGGAGTAGACTTATTTTACATGACCTTCACAATTAATCCCTGCCCCCATCACTGTCACCGCTACCACTACCACCACCACCACCACAACACATGCACACTATATTTCCAGAAAGAACCCAAAGACATTCCTTCAATTTAGGCATTGGAAATACATTATTGAGTAGAACACCCCTGAGGTCATCGTCTTTTATAGGCCAGATCATGGGAGATGCTGACATTGAGATAGGCTTCTTGAATTCACTGGGGATGTTAGAATTCTGGAGGGGCAAAGTCCAAGTGGCACTGCCTTTAGAGTTAAGGTGAAAGCATTAGTAGAATGCAGTGGGGGTAAATGAGTATTGAGTATTTGTACCTACATGGGTTTTTGGGTTGTAATAATTATCATAGTATTCATAGAAGGAAAAGATATGATATGGGCACCTTACTAAAATATCACTTAAACTATAGGAAGACAAAACTCTAGGTCTGGTGCCCATAAACCTGACTTAAGTCACCACAATGGAGGGTCCTGGTCTGCCACTAAGTTTCCAGACTAAGACAGTTCGCAGACCTAGAGGCCAAGTCCTTCTAAAGATAAACCTTGAAACCCTGCCACAGTCTATGTTTATTCTTCCTCGAAGCTTTCCCCAAAGGGATCTGCAACCGCTAACTAGGGCAATTATATACTTGAGAGAGGAAACACCCAGAATTCTTAGGGATTAGTAAACATTGTTTCTAAATTTATGCTAATTCATGGGGACCCAAAATATTACTGCAATTCACCATTCGAATTGGGAATATGGTCATGGTCAAGCGACACAGGGCTTAGACTAGGGTGAAGCCAGAGAGGTACTTAGGGCACCAGATTAGATTTTAGAATGCACTCACAGGTGTGTGCAAGTGCCGATCTGCCTGAGGTCTCAATCCTGAGGTAACAAATGGTGTTTTGGACAAAGCTTATCCCCTCAGTGAGTTTATGGAATCACCCTGTGATTATTACCCTGGTGCCTGTGGGTATAATTGGAACACACTTATATAGTAACTGTAAAGTCCCACACATTTGACCCTGACTCCTGAAATAAGGACTATTATGGCAGGAAGGGCATGTGTAAGCTTCTGGAACTTTCCTTCTCTGACAAGATGGCGAACCTAAAGTAGTGTAGTAGCCCTAGGAAAATTGCAGATTAGTGACACTATCAAAGACTTGAAATATGCAGGGGTGGTTATTTCCATTATGTCCTCATTTAATTCACTTGGTTGGACTTTGAAGAAGATGGATGTATTTTAGAGAATTACCGTGGATTATCTTAAACATAATCAAGCAGTGTTTCCAATTGCAGCTGTGGTTCCAGATGTGGTTTCTTTACTGAAGCAAATCAACACAGCCCTTTGGACCTGGTGCACAGCTATTGATCTGGAAAATGCTTTTATCTAACAATTTGTAAGGATCAGCAGCAGCAGTATGTTTTTACCTAACAGGATCAGTAGTGCATCTTCATGGTCTTGTTTTAGGGTGGTGGCAACACTCCTTCTCTCTGACCTAATTTAATCCTCAAAGATTAGGGTAGCACAAAGTTTGGTTGGTTTATTTGGATTTGGAAGACAGTATATACCACATTTGGGTTTGTTACTCTACCACATTTACTGAGTAACTCAAACCATAGCAGGAAAAGTCTCTGCAACAAGTAATGTGGCAGTGCAAACTGCTCTTCTTTTTGAGCCCAGTGACCCATCGGACCCAATAATATTTTCTGTATCTAGAAATAGAGATCCTTGTGAAACTTCTGACATATCCTTGTAGGAAAATCACAGTTATGATCTCTGAGGTTTGGAGCAAAGCTATGTCTCCTTTTTAAGATATCTTTTTGAAAAACAGTTCCTACAAGGCTCTCAGCCCTTGAAAGAGTTGGAATGCCTGACCGTGGGCTATCAAGTGGCCATGCAAATTTAGCTGCCATCATGAACTGGGTATTCGGTTAGGCACGTGCAACGGTGGTTCATCACTAATGGAAAAATGTGTTCAAGATCAGGCTTCAGAAGATCCAAAAGGCATAAGCAAGTGGCTCAGACTTACTACACATATTCCTACTATATTACCCCTCTTCCCTCAATGCATAACTAAAGCCTCAGAGGGGAATTTCTTATGACAAGCTGAGTGCTAAGGAGTACTCAACTTGGTTAAGGTGAGTTCACAATCCTCTTGAAATGGTCAGAGTGTAAAGATGTTCATGTTCCGTGTGAATGTCCAACAAAGGGCATTTACCAGAGAACCAGCTCTGAATGATCCTGTCGTCAAGATGACCCTTGCTCTGATTGTCAGTTTTCTTCTTTCCTCAGCCATTCTCATTCTTGCTCAATGGGCCTGTGGACAGAGTAGCCATGGCTGCAGAAATAGAGGCTATTCCTGGACTCAACAACATGGACATCCCCTTACCAAGACTGGCCCGATTACTGTCAGTCCTGAGTGACTAACCTGACAACTATAAAGGCCAACACTATGTCTTCAATATGGCACCATACCCAGTTGGGGAGGGAGGAGCCTCAACTGGGGGCAGGTTGACTACACTAGACAGAACTCTTTTAATTATCTAAAAAATAAGTATTAAGATGTTTTAATGACTTATTGGCTCTTTTAGGTTGACTGTTACTATTTAAGCTAGAAACCTATATGTATCTTTGATTTCCATTTCTCTCCCTCCAGCTCATTACTCTCTCCCAATTTCCTAGAGTTAAAAGAAACTTATTTGGCCTTACTCAATACATTATGCTTTTTTACACTTTTGTGTTTCTGGCAGACCCAGCTTCTCTATCCTACCTACCAAAATACATCCAAAATTCAAAACTCATCTCAAGTATCACCTCCTTTAATTCCTACAACACTTTATACACATTTGTAGCATAGCACTCCTCAGGCTGTATTATAACAACTTATGATAAGTGCATGTTAAATTGTGTCCCCCAAGAGGAGCTGGCAGTGCTGTCCACTATTGCATACTGCCCTTCTATTCCCAAGTCAATGACTATCATGTTCATGGTTCTCCATACATATTCAGTGAGTGAGTGGAATATACTCCTCTTTCCTTTTTTTTCCCCTCTATTTTTAACACTATATTGAGTTACAATGATGTTGGGGTCAATTACAATGATGTTGGGGTCAGTTTGAATAATGATAGTAGAGCAGTGTGACATATGGGAGACAAGCAATGGTCTTGTAGTCAAAGGCCTAACTCTGGGATTTGTTAGCTGTGTGACTTTGAGAAAGTCATTTCAGCTATGTGAGCCTCAATTCCTTCTTTTCAAAAAGGAGGCTTCTTTTAACTTTGTAATTCTACTGTTTCATGATTTACTTCAAAAAAGAAATAAATTACATTATGGAAATAATTAATTTTAAAAATTTTCCTTACTTTTTAATTTTTACATAGTTTAGAATAATTGCTTAAATATTGCAGATGAAAGTTTTTTTTTCTTTTGAAGATGATCAATGCTTGAAATTTTGCTTAGAAAGAAAACATAAATCTTTAAATAATTTAACATGCATTCATATATATGAATATGCAAATTTTACATTGAATTAATTTAAAACTGTTATTACAAAGGATTCGGCCTACATTTTGAATCACTATGATGACAAAAAACCAAATCATACTCCGTAAAGAATTCTTAATTCTTTTCTTCACTCAGAAAAATCATCAGACATGAGGAACTTAATGCCTATTAGTTCATTCATTCAACTGACATGAAGGAAGATATATTGTTCACCCTTTGCTTGTCCAAGTGTTTTAAATTTTGCCTTTGGGCCAAAGTAGACATTCAGAGATATGTGTGCCTGGGACACATGTTTTTATACTCCATCTCATAAAATTACTTTTTACAGAATTTCACTTACTGTATTGATGTTATGCCATCAGCATACTATGAGGAACGCTATAGGAAATTAAGTTCATTATTGATGGATTGCTAGCAAGAATATCCTTGATATTGTCTATATCCTGCTACTCAACATGCTGTCCACGGACCAGCAGCCTTGGCATTACCCAAGAGCTTATTAGAAATTCAGAATCACAGGCTCCAACTATAGATGCACTGAGTCAGAATTTGTCTTTTAATCAGACCCCCAAGTGATCCATATGCACACTATAGTGTGAGAAAACCAGACAACATCACCCAGTAGTGTTCTTTTTCTGAGATTCCTCATAAAATTATTTCATGAAATTTATTTACCATAAAATAATAATACAATTATTATTATGAGTACACATAATCAAGAAAAAAACCTGTGCTTCTCCAAAACAAGAGTTTTTGTTATAGTTGTGTTTTAATCTTTTTAACAGTGAATTTTGTGGTTGATTCTGTTTCCCATTCTGCCTTGTCCACATCTTGTAGCCTAGGTACCATTTTTTATCCTTTTGCTTGATCATTTATATGTCATCCACATTTTCCTTTTGCCCTGATATTTTCAATTAAAAAAAAAGTTATGTGTGTATTAGATGCCTCAAATCCTTTGCAGAATGAGGTAAAGTATAAACAAATAAGACCAATATAAAGAGCCTAAATATTTCCAGCTTTGTTATATGATTTGAGCATTGCAAACCTAGGCTCTTCCTTCTTTGCCACTTACCCTTCTGGGCATCATAATTAATGTTCAGTATGAAGATCTTAGGCACTCTGGGGCTTACAGTTATCAGAGAAGTATTAATTATACTCAGCACATTATACTGTACTTACTGAGCCAGAAACATGGACTAATGTGTTTTATAAAGAGTGGAAAACCCAAAAGATTTCTGACTAAATCAGAACATTCCCTTCAATTGAAACATCCTATTTCATGAGCACACTGGTAAATATCAGTCTTTATGTCTTTTATAGACAAATTATTTTTCTTCTGTCTTTTTTTTAACCAGGTACAATAATTTCCTGGGAATTTAGAAATCATTTACATCAAACATATACTGATAAAACAAGTAGCAGGTAAATTCCGAGCTAGTGTCGGGCTATATATCTCTACCAGCAGGCAGCCAAATCGCTGAACTTACTGCCTCAGGAGGCCATTGAACCAAGTATGGTGGCTGAATAATTTTATGACCAGTAATAAGACTCACGCGTTATACATGCTAAGAGAGGGGTAATCAAATCTTACGCTTCAGGGCATAAATTAATCACTGCAGGGGTCAGAAAAGAATCTCCTTTGCTCTATGAACAGAATTGAATAATTAGGCAGTGGCTGTATTGATATTTTAAAAGCCTTCTTTGTAAGGATCAGCCCTGGTTTTAAGAACAATTCTGCGACTTCATGGGGGTGTTTGAGCTCTTGATTAGAAGAGGCGGGCGCTGCAAGTTGAGCAGTTTATTCTCACAGACAGACAGGTTGGGCAGCTTCCTGATACCACACTGTTCAACCTGATTTTCATTAAAAGCTCAAAGTGCCTGCTGTTAAAATGTCTCCAGGCAGCTGGGGCAAATGGGCCTTCTTGTCTATCTGGAAATCTTGAGGTGGATTTTCATCTTTTAATCAAGTCTCGTTGTAAGGCATGGAGGGTGCTTTACTAAAGTGTGCGGTTCATTCTCTTTCTTCTGCAATTCACATTTTACATTTTCAAAGGACACATTTCTCTGGGATTGGGGAATTAAACCTTGAATTCTTTTTCTGTAAAACAAGCTCAAGAGGAAACCTGTTAATGAAATGGCATTGAAGACCAAGTGTGATCAACTGCCAAACACATAAATCTTTTCCGGTTTGCCTACCTGGTTATTGGACAAACATGTCAAGTATAGTTTTGTGATAATGCAAGGATGCTGTATTCCATGGAAAATAAATTTTATTTCCTATATCCTTGTACTACACCTCTATATTCAGCAGTTTTAAATTAAGATAAAGCAAAATAACTTTCAACTCATATCCTAGAGTGTTCCTAGTAAAAGGAAAATTGAAGAATGACTCGTTTCCAAATGGTGACTGCAAACAAGTGACCTAGATACTCAATACTCCTAGAGATGAAAACAAAAACTTTATTGACATACCTATTTATTGACCCTGGTAGCCTTTCAGATGTTTGCATGTGTAGTTTTCTTTGCCTTTTCCCTGTCTTAACTTTGAAATCAGTCAAATATTACTGTGTGGTTAGTCCAGCAGTGGGTTATATGTATTTACCTGTGGTGTAAAATAGTATGATTTTTTAATCAAAGGATTGACTGTATCCTTCCTATGAGTCTAACACTGAGGCAGGCATGGAAGTTGAAATGAAGGCAGCAACTCTTCCCTTTAGAAGCTCATGATCTGGTTGGGAACACAGAACATAACAACTAAATACAGTTAAGTCACATTACAAGCTGCGTCACAAAAAAATGGTGTCAGAGAGGCCTTTGTATGTTCAGAAAAAGGGAGATCAGCATGGTCTGGTATGATTCTTGGCAGGAGACAAGACTATTGCTGGGCCTGAAGAGTACACACGTTTTGAAGGGCAATGGGGAAAGAAGTTTTGTGTATGGGCCTGAGAGTGTGTGTGAATGTTTGTATATACGCCTGTGTGGGGGCATGCACCTGGTAGGGGACACAGATTGTTGAAGAATGAACAAAGACTTGAACTTAAGCAGGAGGTGAGCATGAACTGGGAAGGACTGAGGGTCTGTTTTATTGATAATAGGGAACAGGTTTAGGTAACTAGAGAGGAGTCTGATCCTTGTGGAATTTGAATGCCAGGCTAAGAAATATCCTACAGAAATTAGGAAACCATTGACTTTTTTGAGTAGACAATTGGTGTGTTGAAAGCAAATTTTGGAAAGAATACTATGGTTACAGTATGGAAGATGGACTAATGTAGAGAGCGGCTGAGGTCAGGGATACTGGTTTGAATGCCGTCCGGTTGTGAGACAATTATGTTTATATTATCTGCCATTAATTTTCTAGCTTCATAACCAGAAATTCTACTCTATCATATTGTTTTGCTCATTTGTTTTTTTCCGAAAGCTCAAGATTGCCCTTTAACAAAAGAGAGATGAAAGATGGAGTTTGATTTACTGGATGTGTGCTAATGTGACCACAGCACTGGCATTGCCTGTTAGGTACTGGATTCAAGTGTTTCTATGTATATTGACAGTGGACACAATTAAGTTATGTGTCCCTAATTCAATGTTGAATTCAGTCTGCTTAATTTCAGGATCACTTCTTTCTCTTTTTCTTTTCTTTTTCAGTAAAATATCCAAAAGTTTTACCAGGCTGTTTCTGAATTAAGTCTGCATTAAATATCTCATCTAGATAATAAATCTTTGTGTCAGCAGCTATAGTAATCCCCACCAGGTTTTGTAATGCTACATTTTCATGACACTCTAAGATAGCAAAGTAAATCAACTCTTCAGACAAATGAGTAGTTCAAACTCTTCTGAAAAGTCAGTCAATATTGCAGAGTGCCCAGTGAATGAGGAATTCTTCCCTCTTGTGTCTTGGGAAGATATGAAGTTTTAGATGAGTAGTCTGCCCTTGATAAGACTGCAATAGAATGAAAGAAAGAGGAAAAGTACAAATTAAACATTAAACTAAAACCTAGGAAGACCCCTAAAATAGCAACAGCTCTGAATCAAATAATGACTCTGTACCAAACAGTTCACAAACATGATCTCATTTACTTCTTGTATCAGCCCTATGGATTATATGATTAGCATCCCTAATTTTGCAGATGAGGAATCTGAAGCTCAGAGGGGATAGCCATCTTGCTAATGGTCACACAATGGCAGACCCAGAATTTGAACTTGCGGCTCTCTAAGGTTTGAGCCAGGTTTCCTTGCAGGCTGCTATAACAGGTTACGGAAAGGCAAAATGCCAAAGTTACTGTTTTTTGATTCCAAATAAGGTGATTTGGGAAGGTTATAAAGAGACATGATTTGAAGGCAACTGGGGTTGTGAAAAAGAAAGTAACACAGGTTACGTAACAGTCTTTGGGAGAACATTCCAGATCAGGAAAATGGCAGACTTGTAATCAGAATACAATAAGCTACAGGTGTGGGATAGTAAACAGGAATAGTCAATTGAAGTAGGAGATGAAGGGAGACGTGTCCCCAAATTAGGAGCATTATCAGGACTTGAAATCCTGATCAGAAAATTTAGTGCTGGGCACAGGTAATGTGATTGACATATGCATATTGAGACGATGATGCCTTGCGGCGCTGAGCACTGTTGGGGGTTCACGTGGTGAAGACAACAAAGCAGGAAAGCAGACAGGGAGAAGGAACTGGCATCTCTAGGAGTTAAAAAGAAACTCAAATTATTCTTTAAAACTTTCTTCACAGTAGTGAAGCAATGTGAGCACCGGGTGAACTTCAGCTTCCTCTTTGCCATATCACACACCCCAAAACATCACTGAGCCTTCTCATTTCATTTCCCCTTCAAGGTGGCTCTGAATATAACTTTAGTCTATAATCCTTTGTATAAAAAGCACTAAGGAAGGGAATTTAGCTAATATAATTTTTCCAAATCCTAGACTCTGCGATTAAGTTTAATGGATAAAAAACCAAAAGGACAAAAAAAAAAAAAAAGAAAAAAGCATCAACATTGTTTCATAGTCTCATGCAAAGGTAAGTTTAACAAAAGTATTTACTTAGAAAATTCATAATTAAGTACAGTAGATTTTTATCCAATTTATCATATCAGTGATAATGCTAAAGAATTCTACCTATGCATTACAGAGGGTATATGTTAAAGATTAAGGAATTTTTAAAAGTGCGCAAAGTGTGTTTCTACGCTTTCCATTGCCTTTTAGCCATTCTGAATTCCTTGGCTTTTGGCGTTAAGTGGATATTATTGAGATATATTTGTGTTTCTAGACAGATGAATGGTGAAGTGTAACTGATGAAAAAAACGGGGTAGATATTTAGCTAGTATGCACCAGTGTTAAAATATTTAAATACTTATGTAATAGTTGGTAAATAGCCACTGCCTTGAGCCACTGGAGTGTCCCCACCCCCACCCCGCCACTCCCACACCCACTGCTATGCTGGCCACTCTGGTTTCTGGCTCTTTCCCCAGGATAATTTCCTCACCTCCCTAAGGCCCAGCCTCTAAAGCGTCGACTAGCACAGCAGCAAGACTCCAGGACACTGCCTGGTGCCCAGCATGTATCCTCATGTTGCGCAGGTGTTAACTATTTAACATGCCAAAACAACTGGTTGAATGTGATTGGAAATGTGTCCATTTCTTCTCTTACCCAAGTTGTCCTATTCCTATTTCTTTCTCCCTCTTTCTTTTTTCCCTCCATAGGCTCCCAAAGGAGCATAAAAGCATGACTTTAGGGGTGATGCATCTTTTGTCTTGAATTAAGGGTGCCTCTAGGCATACTAATTTTCCGATCTTCTTGCCCTATTTTATGCTCTCGCTTGTGAATATGATTGAATAATGAGAAACATTTTGCTTTTTACAACATTTACATCTGATTTTAAATGACTTTGATAGTAATGGATTCTAGATTTCCCTAATAAATGTTAAACAATAAAATGAAAAAATTGCATCGTGTGTATATATACATGTATGTGTGTGTGTATTCACAGAAAAAATCTTGTTGATATGTGTGTGTACACACACCTATATATATACATACATTCATTTTGACTTCATAGTTCAGGGTTTGAAAAGTCATAGCTATTAATAATTAATAATATAGGAATGTATTCCTGAAACAATATTTCTTTAGGTGCTTGTAACACTCCTTATGATATGGCACTGTTCTTTCTTTGCGTTTCTCCTTGAAATGCATTTGCCCCTTCAAATTAGAGTATTTATGCAGTCTTACTTAATGTGAAAAAGGAGTCTTTCTTTGCAAATATTATATGTAAAGCAGGCTTGAACTCAGCTTTTGATTAAAACGCAGTGTGGCCTTCTAGCTCAGCTTTAATTGCATTTAAAATTTCTTTCTGCACCTGTACTGAAGATTGCAAACCAATATTAATAAAGTAGCTTAGAGCAGTGCGGCACCTGAGCAATAGGTTCTTGACAAAAGTTATTTACCTAACTAGAGTTTCATTTCAAAGTTAACATGTCTCTGTGCTACTTGAATAAAGCACTCATCTGAAAACTCTGTTAGACGTTTTAACCCAATTTAATTTATTCCCTGAAAGTTTAATCCCCTGCTGAAAAGAGTAGTTGCAAATTTTCCAGAGTCACAATCCACTGAAGTGAAAAATGTTTAATGACATCATAGGTACTGAGCTTCAAGAGTTTAGTTAAAAATCTTCTTCAAAATGTAAAACAGGGGGCAAGAGTTAATAGGATATTTTATATAGTTATATTTCAATCCTATTCCAAATCTTTCTAAAGTCACTTCCATCTCTACCATTAAAGCAGTATGAAATGAGTTACTTAGACTTCTCCAGGGAGTAGGGAAAAAAAACCACTTAAATTTTAAACCATAAAAGCAAACATCTTCTGAGCTTTGACATTTAAGTGGCCCATTCAGTCATTTTACATTTTATAAAACTCTCTTTGTAAACCCATCAACCAAACAAAGGAAATATGAGGTGCTGACCATCCACAGCATTTTACCCAACTGTACAAGAAAGCAGCCAGAGTGCACAGCACAGAATGCTTTGGCACCCACGTAACATCAACCCAGACTTGGTTCTATGTGCTAAATTGTGCAACAGAAGTCTATTTATCTGTTATTGAAATATTTTTGGTATGACTGCCAGAGAGTGAGGATAAAAACAGAGGAGGAGAGAAAATAAAATCTGAATTGACTTTGTTTTTGGCACAGTAGAAAGCATTTTGGTCCTCTTTATCGTCTCCTAAAAATCTAATTATTCATTTGGCAAATATATCTCTATAGTGCAACTGGATAGTTGTTTTAAAATATGCAAAGCACAGATTTCAGATTTAATAGGAGATAATGACCACTTTATAGCCTGTCAGGTCATGGCCTATTTGGCCTAGCTACAGAGATATTGCTTCATGGTTCAGTGCTCCCAGAGCTGATGATGGCTCCAGGCCAGCGAAGGTGTCGTTGACATAATAGAAAGTAAGGGTTTCTCCGGAACTCTAATGGGATGCTGTGTAAAGACTAGATCAAAAATGTCATGGCTTGGATAGTACAACTCTGATGGGTGGCATTTCTCTCTCTTGTGTCTTAGAAAGAAAGAAAGGGAAAAAAACCAAACGTAATAATCTATTGTTTGAATCAGGTTTCTCTGTAAAGTCATAATTTCATTTTCTAAAACTAAGATTATTAGTGAAAATCATATTATGTTTGGAGAATTACTACTTGAAAAAGATAACAGTTCTCTGGTTGCCAGAATGACTTGGAGAGTCACCATTTAAGCAATTCCCATGGACAGGGGCATCTGCCTTAGAGCTGGGATGTGAGCCCGTGGCCTGGCTGCAGAGTCCGCACTCTTACCGCTATGCCAAGACACGTAAAACGTGAAAATTTTTCTACATGAATTTAAATTATGGAAATTAAATTCTTTCACACAAAGTTAACTACATGAACCAACATAGCCATCTTGATGAGTAAAAAAATAACCAAATAAATTAAAGCAAGTGTTATTAATATCTATTGTTTATTGAGAAGAAACATTCACATACATTGTCTCAAAATAATGCTGGGGCAAGGATATTAATATGTCTAATTTCGAATGAGACAATTGAGGTTTAAGAGATTATGGTTTTGAAATTAATTGTCATTTGGCCATGAAGCACTTGCTGGTTATATAATTGAGGGTCTGTATACCTGAGCACCCGGCATATAATGAACATTGTGATCTGCAAGTCAGCTCTTTTTGGAAAATGATGATTCAAGTTACATTTGAACTTGAAGTTCTACATCTGGGGTTGAAGCATGAGGATACCTCTCCTTGGTCAAGGTCAATTGGCTCACACCCATTCAAGGAATTGAATCACTATGTATACTCTTATTAAATAGTAGATGGTATAACCACTTTTCTTTTGCTAACAGGAAAACAATCCTGGGATTTTCATTCAGAATTTGAATGTTGCTTCCTGGATGTGTAATTCTAAGGAAGTCTCTTTGCCAGCAAGGCTCAGTTTCCTCCAGTCTGTCATTGGGTTATTGGTATCTACATCCCAGGAAGGTTGTTGGAGATCAATCCACTCACATACCATGTTAATATAGGAAGGAAATAATGAACACTATTCAGATATTGCTTTAAAAATCTTTCTGATTAAAACAAAAGAATGTCAGTTTCAGACTGATAAGTTTAGTGAATCAAGGAAATAGATGTTTCCTGAAATATTAGCTTCATTTAAACACAATGTGAAATGAAAGAAGCCACAAAATGACAAAATTTAATGAGTTTATTACCAAAAATAGGAAGAAAATTATATGTAATGCAAATTAATTACCTGTAAAATTATATTAAATTGTCTAAATGACTTACAAGGCTATGGTTTAGCAGAGTCCAATAATATTCTCTCTGCAACTACTCAAAGCTTTGCTTCCTACACTCTCAAATCAAGGAACACGCTTTCCCCACTACCATCTTTGTCCATCAAAAGCTCTAGAACTTTGTTATAAAATGATTTGCAGTGTACATCAGACAAATCCAAATTGAGGAACATTTTACAAATTAACTAGCCTACAATCTTTATATTTAAAAAAATGCAAATGTAAAGAAACAGAAACAAAGGCTGTGGAAGGGTTCTGACAATCAAATGCAGTGCATGACATTGGACTGGATCCTGGACCCAACAAATTAGTAAGTGTAAAGGATATTATTGGGACAGTAGATGGCATTTGATATTGACTGTAGATTAAATTATAATAATGTATCGAGGTTAAATTTCCTGATTTTGTTAGCTACATTATGGTTATATAAGAGAACGCAATTTTTCTTAGGGACTAATATAAAACCTGTTTAAAGGTAAATGGGCATGATGTCTCCCACTTACTCTGAAAATGGTTCAGAAAAAATCTCTCTATATAAATACATACATACATACATACATGCATATGTAGAGCAATAAAGCAACATGTGATCAAATGGAATTAATTGGTGAATCTGGGTAAAGAGTACATATAAGTTTCTTATAATTTTTAGTAAGTTGGAAATTATACCAAAATTTAAAAATTACAAAAATATAAACATAAATATTATTTTCTGTGCAAATTCGAATTAAGATGGATTATCCTTGCAGTCTATCTAAAGAACAAAGAGTACTTAGCAACATGATTTCATTTGTAAATATATTTCTTGACTATTTAAAACTAACCTCCACTTTAAGAAAAACACATAAATCTCACAGCTTCCCTTAACATCACGTCGAACCATGAAATAAATATTTTGACTGAAAGCAAATCAATGGTACATTTGGAATATGCTATTTAATACTGTATACATTCCAATACCCACACTGCCAATTACAACAAGATCCCCAGCACACAGTACAGCTCACGTTACCCCGGCTTTTCTTTAGTGCTCCCAGTTGAGCATTGCTGACTTTCAAGGCTCATAGCAGGAGGGGGCCTCCAAAATCTAGGACCTTCATCTGTTAGAGAGTAAAAAGCACTGATGTAGGTTATCGAGAGTGAGCTTAACAAATGCTTGTGATGAATTTACAGAAGAGAGAATCTGATAAACTTTTGCCTTAACTTTGCTTTTTTAAAAAATAAATCTTCTGAAAATAGGAGCTAACAAAATTTTTAGAAACAAATATACAGCATTTTCTCTTTTAGAGACTGAAGAATGGTTCCCTCTGTGTTATAATTTGCTTAACTGAAAACCTGTGACAATGGTTTCCTCGTTTTGATCCTTTCTTTCCTTAGAGCAGTCACCATTCAGACTTAAGTCTTGGAAGGTCTGAGCCTAAGTCTGTGTGCACAGTCAACCCAGGGGACCCCAAGCGGTAATTGCAATGCACTAGATTAGTGTGCGTTTGTTTTAGGGTTGGCAAAGGATGCGAAATTTCCATAGTATCCTTTCTTTTCACAAAATTAAGAGACTCTTTAGCCAAGATAAGCCAATTTCTTTTTTTGAATTTGGCATCCTGATTTCTAGAACTTTAGTAAACTCTGAAGGACATATAAAGTACCAGCTCTCAATAAAAGAAAACTTTAGAACACAAGAAGAGTGGACTGGCTGCCAGAAAACCTTCACTACAGTTTTAACTCTGCCCCTAATCATCTTGTGAAATTTAGGCGAGTTACTTCAGCTCTATGGGACTTAGCTTCCTTAGTTGTGAAATAATTTCTAAGGCCTCTTCCAGCTTCAGATGTTTTGTAATTCGTACTCTCAATGGTCATGGATTTTTGCAACACAGCCACAAAGCAGAAATGTCAGTCATACTGTATTTATTTATACTCTGTCAGCACTAGGGTAAAGCCAAAAATGCCTTTAAGACTCTCATTCTTAAGAGCAATTTAACTTGTACTGTTAATGGCCACTTTTGCAGCTCAATTTTGAGCCTTTGCAAACACATTCATAAAACTGGTTGTGTTGCTTCACATTTATTGCATTTTCCAAGCAGTATTTATGCAAAAAATAACCTAATACATGTGTAACTGTCTGTTTCAAAGCAATTATTATTTGTCAATAGAAATGTCCACTTGAATAGTGCAAAGAACATGCCCCTAGAAACTCTGTTAGGCTCTTAGTGAGGGAACCTCTGCTTTTAGAATACCATTAGCATTTTCTTTCATTACTGTCTTAGGATCAAATTTCTGGAAATTCAAGGAAGAAAATCTAGAGTATGGCACTAACTTTCTTTCCACCCAAGGGAGCACACTTGTGGTTTCATTAATCTTTTCTGATGTTTCTCAACCCCCCAAAATACAGTTACGTTCATATAGGCATTTTTGCTCTCCTTTGCTTTTCATTTTTATTTAAAACAAAATACTCAGATGTATTTGGAAATTTTTGATGTAACATTCTCAACTCATTATAATGGGCTGTAGCCTCCACTCACTTGTATTTTCTTAGAAAAATGTCACTTTTTCTCTTGCATCATTGTGCATGGTACCAGAATTACACAGAGCCTCCATGAAGGCTTACAATATAAAGACGCTGATCTATGTCAGAAAATGAGCTGTCTATCTGCTTGTGGGGCAAGCTCATCTGCAAAGGGATATCATTATGTGTGGGTAGACACTCCATTCAAACATGCATTTATTCACTCAACTGATGTTTGCAGAGCACCTACTTGGAAACTGGTATTTTATAAAGTACAGTAAAAAATAGTGACCAAAGTATTGAATGGCTCCCCCGATGGAGATGACAGTTCGGGGAAAGAAGATAGATAAATAGATAGACAGATAGATAAACAGATAGACAGATAGATAGATAAAGAGTATTACTTTTATGAACAAACAGGACAGGGTGCTCTGAGAGAATCAACCATTCCTGTGGAAATGTTTAAGCAAGGCTAGAGAATAAGTTAGCTAAGCAAATGGGAATGGGTAGAAAGGATTCCAGGATAGGGAAGCAGCCTGTGCAAGTCCCTGAAGTTGAAAGGGAAGGAACACATAAAAAAGTCAGATGTGATCGAAACTCTGAGGCCAAAGAGAAGAGTAGCCAAGATGAGTGTAGAGATGTAGAAATATGTTGCACTGACCCAGATTATTTTCCAAATAAATAAATATAAATACCTTACCCCTGAACACACCCTCTACCAGAGATCAAAGTATCACAACAGCTTCTTTAGTTGGTAATGACTTCTGTAGTAGTTCCTTGAGCAACAGCAGCTGCTTTGTGGTCTCTGCAGCTCACAGAAGAGGTGGCTCCTATGGGTTACGTCAGTTAGCAATTACCACAAATGTTCCTGGCCCATTTTCGTTTTCCAAAGAGCCCTGGGACCCTTAGTGACATAATTCTGTCTGACTTCAGTACCCTGAATAAAGACAGCTGTCAGATGTCCTTCCTGTGCCCTCTAGTGGTAGCTGGAGTGTTACCCAGCTCTCTCAAAAAGGGTAAACTACCTCTCAGAGTCTGGAAATAAGTGAGTGTATGGACTTACTAGGGGCGGAAATTCTATCCTAACAACCTGTCCTTCTTTCAGTTCTCCTGTGATACTTTCTATCCACAGTGTTCACGGCAGTGCAAACTACTGATGCTGTGATAAGTCATTTTAAAGTACATTAAAGGTCAAGGGGAACTCAGAGCTCTGACTGTGCACACACTTTCATCCAACTTCTCTATTGTGACTTCTCTTACAGCATCCTCAGTCATTTCTGAGCTCTGTTTGCTCCATTCCTTCCATGACCTGTCTCCTCCTATGCCATACTGTTTGAGTGAACGTTCTTCTTTGATGTAGGGGAACTGTTTACTTAATTCCCTTCGTAACAAAAAAAGCCAAGTCTTCTTCTTTTTGGACTCCAAGTACACTACTCCATTTGATATCTGATTAACTTAAAGCCACAGCACCTAAATCCAGAGGCCATCTTTTTGCTTGTTTATGAGATTTCTCTGCCTCAACATCCTTTATCCTCAGCCCCTGGCTCTTTGGTATGAGATTCCACATGTCGTACTTTAAAAAACTAGGAATAGGACAGAAGGCAGATGCAAGACCGAAGTGAAATCTAGCCCAGACTCTAGACAACAGGTGCATCTGGTTCCAAAGCTGGCAGTAACTGGGTAAGAGATCTGTGGAGGACAGAGTGTGCTTACCCAGTGATAGGAATCCTTAAAGGAAGAAACAGAAGGTCAGAGAATGGATGCTAATCTTCTTTAGAAAATAACAGGTTGATTTAAGAGCTTTCCAGGGAATTGTCTCCTCATGGACATAGCAGCTGTCAAAGTTCCCTCAGCACATGAGCTGTGTCTTCCTTGAGCTATACTTAAGAGCCATTGTGGGGCCTGGTGCTCTAGGCCGGATGTGCTTTTATCAAATCATGCTCTGGCTAAGGCATGATCCAAAAATATCTAATTACTCAATGTTAAAAATTTCTGTATAATTTGAACGCCAGCATCACCAATCTTTGATGAAAAGGGGAGCGATCCATTCTCTCTACTAGGTTCTATCTCTTCTTCTCAGAATATGGATATGCTTCACTTCAGCAGGTTGGAGATTCCCAGTCCACCAGACTTTTCCAGGACTGGGGAAGGACCACATTTCTAGTATCTTCACCCCTTTTGGTAATTCTGGGATGACTGTCTGGCTTGTTGTTCACTCCTCTTCTTCCCAGTCTGTCTCGGAAGCTCTGAGCAGTGTCCATGCACTATAAAGCTATAAGAAAGAGGTCCTAGAAGAATTTTTGAGCTAATCCAGAATCTAAATGGCACAGGGCTAATATTTCCCTGCAACTAGTCTCTATCACTTCATTTATATAATGATTTCTTCCTCGTCTATTGGAAAGTTTCCAGATCAACCTCTGGATAATCAGAGGGTAGGCATATCCTTTCAAAAAATATCAAAGTCATTATTTTCTCAGAAATTTGGGCTCATATTGGATAAGGTGTACTATTGTTACTACTCAGTATGTTCTTATATACCATACCAACCTAAGGTACAGGTTGCTGAAAATAGGGTTGGAAGGTGAGCCAATCCTTTCTTATTTGGTCCATTCTAGACAGATATTCACTTTGTCTTTGAGAAGCTATAAACTTCCATTAACATCCATATAACCAGCCTTGTTTTGGACAATCACTCATATTGACCTTCAATTCAGATAGAAAGACTCTGGATCTAACCCAGCTATTCCTATATGTGCAACATGTCTCTTTTCCTTAAAGACATCTGAATTTACTGACAAATTCAAATCTCTTTATGGGTAATGAAAAAATGATGATTAAGTGGCTTTGTTTTAGCCAAGAAATAGTCTTTCAACATGTTATTTAAAACTTATGTTTATTATTATAAATGTGTACCTAGGGTCTCTTGCCATATATAAGGCCTTCTCTATATATTTTAAATGGAAGGAACACAAAATACTAACAAAAGGAGCAAATTTTGCAGTTCAAATCTGGGTAATCTGTAATTATGTTTTGAGAGAATGGGCTAAGCAGAGCCATGTGGAATAATATTTCTTAATTTCTCATCAATATTGTATCTGTATGTCAAAACTTATTTGTATGTGTGTCTGTTTATAAAGTGAGCATGAGGGAGGGGACAATATTTTCAAAGAATAAAAAATTCAATATCTCAGAAGCTGAAACAATAGTTCATGGGTCTTCACAAAGCATGCTTTCCTCCCACGTTAAAGACCTAAGAACATTTTCAAGGTAATTTTTGTAAGAGTACCTACAGGAAAAGGAATTAAAGGGAAGGATAATTATTGTGGTTCTACAAACTTGAGAGGAGCTCAATTACCATGTCTCCAATACAATAACATAGGGAACAGCTGGTACACTATGTTAGAAGTGAGCCTTCCTCCATGGGGTCAAGAGAGCTCATGGGGTAACATACCTAAAATTCCTAGCCATTTGAGGATTCTTCAAACTGATAGAAACATACCATGTTTCCAGTTCTTGAGGATGACTTGGAATGCCCAGGCTGGTCAGAATGTTTTCTCTTAAAGATGTTATTCTAAAGATAAATTGCCCACATTTGCCAATACTAAATCATAAGATAATCAGCATGGTCTCCTCCCACCACCTACTGCTAAAGATGATCACAGAGTTGTTATAATTATGCTAATTTCCATCTCAGTTTGTTTGAACCATTTGAGCAGATGTGATGTCTCCAGTCAGAAGACAGGAATAGAACAGTAGTGTGCACTCTGAAAGCCTTGTTTTCCTTTTATTCAGGGTTTCATGACCTAACTAAGTGCAATAGCTCTCATGTGTTGAACTCAGACTAAATTCCAGACTCAGTGATATGTGCTACATATAAAATGGTTTATTTTATCTTCGCAAAAACCCAATGAGTTAGATATCATCTGTTTTCTAGTTGGAGAAAATATGGCTCTAAAGGGTCATTAGTGATAAAGTAGCAGATTTTCGATTTAGCCCTGTGATCTCTGACTGCAAAGCCCAATTTCTTACTTTCTGTGCAATATAGCCTCCCAGCACCTTCTGGGTTAAGGGAGAGACATGGAGTTCCTTTTTTGCTTTTCCATTGTTAACACAGCACGGCTGCTCCTAGAGCACTGCTTTGTAGCAAAAGGAAATGGTGTATTTTTGATGTACTAAAACACTAACCCATTTCCTTTGGCTTATCATATAAGTTAAAGGCACTCCAGGCATTGTAAATGAAGTGCAGGCTGTAAACTTGTAAGAGAGAAATCCCTGAGGACCACATGTCCCCCCCAAATTTTGATTGTGACTAAAGAATCAATGAATCTTCACTACTGAAATAGATACAAGTAAGAATATAAACCATGTAGGTAATTTATTGAGTGCTTACTCTATGCTAGGCACTCCCCTTCCCAACGTACAAAATAATATTGAAAGAGTATAGAATATAAACATATAGAAAAATCACTCAAAGATTTTGTAGTCCCCTTGGGGAAACTTTAGGAAAAAGAGCCTAATATATGTAGAAATATTTGCATGTTTTTCTCTAATCTAGTTAAGAAAAGGATTGGAGAAAGCATAGTACACGTAGCTCCTAAAAGTATTGGAGAGAGGGGCTGGCCCTGTGGCTGAGTGGTTAAGTTCGTGCGCTCTGCTGCGATGGCCCAGGGTTTTGCTGGTTCGGATCCTGGGCTCGGACATGGCACCATTCATCAGGCCACATTGAGGTGGCTTCCTACATGCCACAACTAGAAGGACCCACAACTAAAATATGCAACTATGTTCTGGGGGGATTTGGGGAGAAAAAGCTGAAAGAAAAAAACAAAATAGATTGGCAACAGTTGTTAGCTCAGGTGCCAACTTTAAAAAAATAAAATAGTTTTGGAGAGAAAATAATCAAACAGAACAATATGAGTTAAAGGATGAATGAATATTATACCCAGTGTAACCCCATGGCCAACAAAGGCATTTTTAGGCATTGGCAACTCAAATTGTTTATCCCCTATTAACTCTTTCTAAAAGAATCACATAAACTTGTATGAAAACGAAAATCTCATGAGAATGAAATCCAACCCAAGAGAGAGTGGAGTGAGGTATGTGAAATAACAGTGAGCAGAGACAGCAATGGAATCAAGGCTAAAAAATAACTGTAGGTAACCTGGATATGAAACAATGCAATGATTGAAGACCTATCACAAAAGATACACGAATGTAGAAGTATGATATATTCATATTATAGAATTCTATATTACCACTTAATAAAGATGGTATACTTGGATATACTAAGATGTGTGCATCTTTAAGATATTCTGTTAAATTATATAATGAAATTAATAAAATATAATAATATTATAAATTATATTATAATATTTAATATTATAAAATTATAATTATATATAATATATATAATTATATAATTATAATTATAATAATATTTAATATTATAAATAATATTATAAAATTAATAATATTCTGTCAAATTATATAATGAAATTAATAAAATATGACATTATGTATGAAAAATATTTATAAATGAAAAATAGTGAAAATATTTAGGAATGATGTGCACGAACACATTTGACAAGTTTTACCTCTGGAGAGAGAGGTGTATTTGCAAGAGAGTGGGGGTTGATGATGAAGACAGGCTTTTACTTTTTACTGAATAAATCCTATAACATTTGAATGCTTTGATAAGCATATGTTAATATAGAATTGCTTGATTAAAATGATTTTTAAAAATAAAGGACATACCTTGTGGAGTAGCTAAGAATTAGATCTTTCACTTACCAGTGGTGATCTTGGATAAGCTCTTTTTGAGCTTCCATATCCCCATCTGTAAGCAGAAGATAACAATATGGACTTCAAAGTTTGCGTGTGAGTATGTGCGTGTGTGTGCACATGCACGTGTGTGTGTGGTTCAATGAAATACGATGCCATGTGTAAAATGCTAATTACAATGTCTGGAATATAGTGTGCCTTTAACCGAGAGCAGTTAATAGTATTCAATATATATTCAACATAGCAAATCATAAAACTGCCAGAATGAAGTTGTAATCATAGAGCCAGGCCATTTTGTTGATTGGTTATTCACTGATGAGAGATATTGCTTAAGCATCAGGTTGTTTAAAATTTTTGTTTGGCTTTAAGTATTCATACATTTGATGAAATAAATACATGATTTTCAAAGTAATCTTGAGATTATTTATATTGAGCACAGATCAAGAGTAAAATGTGCAGATTGGTAGAAATTAAAGGGTATCTTATTGCTCTTTTATAAAAAGAGGTACACAGGGACCGACCCAGTGGCACAGTGGTTAAATTTGCACATTCTGCTTCAGCGGCCTGGGGTTCGCCGGTTCAGATCCTGGATGCGGACCTATGCATTGCTTGTCAACCCGTGCTGTGGCAGGCATCCCACATATAAAATAGAAGAAGATGGGCACAGATGTTAACTCAGAGCCAATCTTCCTCAGCAAAAAAAGGAGGATTGGTGGCAGATGTTAGCTCAGGGCTAATCTTCCTCAAAAAAAAAAAAAAAGAGGTACACAAACATCTGGAGACACCTCCAGTTGGAGATAGTGTATGTAAGAGAGTGAAATTGTTATGTAAAATCTCATAAGGTCAGGAAGCATAATTGAGGTGGCAGTGAAATTGAGGAAGGGTTATTTTCCAAAAGTGATGTCTTTCAACAATATTTTGAAAGATAACATATTGACATTATGATTGTAAGCTATAATGAAAAAATATTAGAGAAAGCAATGTGAAAGTAACTCTAAGACGTATAAAGAAGGAGCTAGATCGAAGTGTGGAAACTCTTTATGTGTTTACACTCCCACCAGCCAGTGGTGGTCTTTTCTCCTTGGCCCCTTACACAGGCCCTTCCCTAGACATGCTCCCTTCATGTTAGAGCCGAGCTCTATCTTTGTTTACAGTTGAAGGAAGTGACCCTTCTTTTTGTGCCTATTTCTGAATGTTCTCAAAAGTAACATATGCTTTAAAATGAATATACCTACTTATGTTAAGAATCCTTATGATCCTTGGTGTTTCTAAAACAGTGAGACAAGCAATGCATACAATGTGTGGAAATGGTATCCCTGAAGCGGGAGCCAGGGCCTTTCTAATGAGCATTGGCCACTTTTGACAGGAAAATTATATTCAGTTAGAGGGAATGGTTAGTGTTTTCATTGTTATATTGTAGAAAAAATACTATTATTTGTAGAAAAAGCCTCGCAATGCTTTGCCTTTTTGGATTTGGGTTAATTAGAAGTTGTCAGGCTTTTCTTTTGTACTCATCTTTATGCCATAGTCCTCATCACTTCTGTTAGTACTCAAAAGACTGACAGCATAGGATCTTCAGGTGACTTTTAAAAAGAAACTCCTTTAATATGTTTGCAAAATCAATGGTAGAGGGTGTTCTGGGTATAAAGTTTTCTTTTTCAATGATATTGCTTATTCAGTAACATTCAAAATCTATTTCAATTTTCTATGTATATTTATGTGTTTCAAAAACAAAAGCTCTTAAGATGCCAAAGAATATGATAGAATGAAAAAGCCAATGATACCTGATTGCATCTGGGAGTAGACATATTCAGCTGGTTGCTCTTCTTTCTCATCTTGCATTATCGCTTCACCACTATGGAAAGCAGCCTTAATAAGGTGGAATTCAAAAGTCAAGAGGCTTCTTTTTAAGTGCTTGTACTATTAGACTTTCCTTGGGATTTGAATCTTACCCATGCCTGCTTTTCTTCCTCACCTCTTCTCTTTGTTTCTACAACATTATTTTCCTTCTAATACCCCTTTTTGTCTGTATCTAGCCTGGCTCCTCTTCTGCCTGTCCTCAAAGAATTGGCATTTCTTAGACGTTGTCCCCAGCCTTCTTCTCTATCACCATGCTCTGTGTGCACAGTGCCGTCTACTCATACCACAAAATCAATATCACCATCCCCTTCATTTCTCCGGACCTTCAGACCAATCCTACCAACTTTCTTTTTGAATAGCATCATCAGAATGACTTGTAGGAACATCAACCTCCAATGTCCTTATGAGATTTAATTTTATTTTCTAGCTAACTTGTTACTTCTTTATTCCTTATGGTTGCAAGCAAACTCAGTGATTCTCAACTTTTTCATGTTCCTGGTTAGGCAATAAATCATCAAGTTGAAATATCTCTTATATCCACTTTTTCTTTCTTTTTCTCTCTAGCATTGCCTTGGTTCAGGCTCATTTACTTTCTCAAATAAAGTATTGCAATTAGTTATTTAACTAGTCATTCCTCCTTCAGGATCTGTCCCTACTAATTCACCCTTCACTGTCCAATCAGTGGTTCTTCTAGAACCAAGATGACCTACTTAAAAACAAAACAGAACAAAATTTAGTGATTCCCCATTATCTATAAGTTTAAGTGTAAATGGTTTAGCAGGACCTTCACAGTTGACATTCACCTACCTTCTTCAAATTCTATCAGCCTCTTGCAAGTTCTTCTATTTCTCCTCCCTATCAGTGATCCCTAAGATTCAGCAGTAAGGAGCTATCTTCCATTCTTACATTTGACATATGCCTTCTCAGCTCTGTGCTTCTTCACAGTATGTTCCTTGTGCTTAGAAGAGCTCCTTTGGCCTATTCTCTGTCTGTCGAACTCCTAAACCTCTTTTACCTCCCAGATCTGAGGATCATCTCTTTTGTTGCATCTTCTCTACCTTTTAACTTTGACTATGTCTCTAAGAATGTCGTACATAGTGTTGATCACATCATGCTGTTAGTTGTTTAGCTGATTCCTCCATTAGACTGTGACCTTCTTGAGGGCAAGAACCCCATCTCATTATCTTTTTATTCCTATGTTTAACTTAATATTAGCAGAGTCTCACTATGTAGTTGTTGAATTAATAAAACTAAATAAATAGGGTTGTTTATACTGGGCAGGTCTGAGGACTTTCCTAAGGACCCTTCCTGGTTTTCCATGATTGATATTCTCTTTTAGACACTGCCCTGGTCCTCTCCTAACGTAAGCGAAAGGGAAGGGAAGAGAGAATAGGAATATTCAAGACAGTGTTGACAATTAGAGCTGAAAGCTGCTTTGATTCTGTACCCAAACTGAGACGTTCCAGAGAGGTTTCTTGACTGTCGGCACTACTGGGAACCTTTCACATCATACCATTGAGGGCAAATAAATTCATTGCATTTCGTAGTTGAGCAGTTTAATAGATGAACTTATGTTCATCCTTTGTTAACCTGATATCTACTCGACCTGCCGTATTTTTTAGGCTATCACAGCAGCACTTTCAAAAGTATGTGCTTTTTAAAAACATTGTTTGCTTCAGGTTTTTGGTTATGTAAAAGGGAGATTTTCTTATAAAAATACTTTTTACTCACAAATCCTGTGATAAGTTATTCGTTTGCATAAAGTATTACCCAGTGAAATTCAGACTTAAAAATATTTGAAGACGACGATAGTTAGTCATACTAACGTTGAGCACTCACCACGGTCCAGGTACTGTCCTTAGTGCTTCAAGTGGAATGTCCTATTTAATTCTCATGACAGCTTTGTGAGGGAGGTAGGTATTATTCTCCTTTTCTCTAGAAGAGAAAAACAGAAGCTTAAACAAGTTAAGCAACTTGCCCACATCCTCCGGCTGTTAAAGATCACAGTCTGGACTGGGATTTGGGCAGTCTGGCTCCCAAGCTCACACTTGTAATCACTACAGCTGTGCAGAGTATAATTTAAATGAAATTTCTATTCTACCTGAAAACCAGAGGTTTGTCTGCCTGTCAGAGTCTTAGCATCTTTTTGAATAGATTGGTTATTCCTCCTTGAAATCATAGCTCCCATTTCCACGTTTTTTTCTTTCATTCCCCATATGCCACTGGTAAATTGCACTCTAATTCCCTTTTACCTCCTTCTTTGGGACAATCTCATTACTGCTTCATGAGCCAGTGCACCATAGATGCATCTCATTACAGCTCCTCTCCTTGATCAACTGTGTTGATGCTGAGATACAAGTACCAAGCTGATATCAAATGCATGCCTGTATTTATTCTTCTTGCCACCCAAAGAATGGGAAACTTTCTATGCAATTCCAGTTAAAAATCAGAGAATGCCTTATTCATTTATGTCTTTTATACTAAGGATAAATATAGAGGCTGCAATAAGAACAATGCTTATCTAATTAGGCAAGTACAGATTTGGATGTTTGACCAATCAATTAGATTTCATTGAAACAAAACAAATACACACCCATGCAAAATAAACTCCAAAACCAAAGATCTATACTACTCTTGTCAATTAATGTTTGTCTTAAATTTTCTCTTATAGCTACTCTATATTATAGAAATGTAGGGTATGTTGAAGTGTACTTCCTTCTGTGAATTAGTAGAACTTTAGTTGTTTCTATTAGTTTTATAATTATAATGATATAATATTAACAATAGAACTACTATGAAACTCTTACAAAGTACAAAAGGATTACACTTTTTATATTAGAGTAAAAATTGTCCCATAGAGTACTGGCTTTATTATCAGGCAGTGAGGATAATGAGAAATTTCATGCTTTTCCCTTAAGAAAACTCGTACATTTCTATGCATCATCCCCCTCCCTGAAGAATATTGCCCTCTCAATTTCATCCCTTTAAGACTTACTATTTAGTCCTTGTTATAAAACAACACAAATCTTGATAAAGCAACTACTTTGCTATCATTCATATACTGCTTGAGTGTGATCCATTTCTAGAATGATGTTTTGGCATGAAGAGAATCTGTAAAGAGGAAACAGTTCTGGTGTAGAGGAGAGAGGAGAGAGAACAATTCAAAGGTTGAGCAGAAATAAAGGGGAGTACCTAGAACTAAAGAAAGTGGCAGCAAACAACCTTCTCTCAATTCCCAATATTTGCCCCCAAATCAACAATGGCCCATCCGATAGCCATCTTCAATTCCACACAAGGGAGGTTGTTCATTTTTGTTAGGTGATATGTTTGAGAGTTTAAAGAATGAGTGTGTACATGAGGCTTGTCTGTGCTCCCTTAGATGTGACCCCACTCCCACCATAATCTGTCCATCATTTCTGGGCCTCATCCCATCCTTAGGATCTGATTTTCTATTGGTTAGCTTTTGTCTCTGTTTCATTAACCCATGTGAAAAATGGCCTTCAAGATCTTTCTATGAAGTATCACTGTGACCTCGGGGATCACAGGAATGCAACTGGACCAGACAAGTAGCCTGAAATAGTTGACATGCTTTTGTGTTAGCCTATCCAGTGTTTTAGTCTTGGTTTTTCAGAGTGCAGTCATGGGACATAAACCTGTAATAAAACCTCATTTTCTTTTAGATGCAATGAATTTATGTGGGGCTAAACTTGCAGGGTTTCTTAAGCTCAACATTATTGGGAAGAGACCAGCTTTGGCCTGTATTTTTTTCCAGCTGAGCATAGACCCACACCATTCATGTTGTCCCAGTTTGAACTGGGCAGAGAAGAGACTATTTGCCAGCTGGTAGGCTTTTGTTAAAAGGCAAGATTGCAAGATCTAAGTGACTTTGTTCTAGCTTATATTACCAGGAACCCCTGCATCTATGCTTCTTGGGGAACCCATACCATGTTGGGTTCCAAGTACTTGGCTGTACAATCAAGAGCAAAGCTACTCTCAGGAAAGACTTACGTCTGTACCATTTGGTGGACTTCTTTTTCTAATTGTCTTTACACATAGGTTTGGGATTCATAATAACAGCTAAATTTAATTGAGCCCTTCCCATGTACCAGGTACTCTTCTAAAGACTTTACATGTCCTGGGTCACTCAGTCCTTACAGCAATGCTATGAAGTAGGTACCATTATTATCTTCACTTTATAGATTCAGGAAACTGAGGCATAGTAAGGTTAAATAACTTGACCAAGAGCATGCAGCTTGGAAGGGGCAGAGCTGAGAGTAGATCCCAAGGAGTCTGGCCCTAAAGTTTGTGCTCTTACTCCCTAGGGATTGGGATAGAGTCTTCCTAGAACAAGTGGCAAAAAAAAGGCTATTCTCAGGCCAGGATTGTGTCATAGCAAGAGGCCTTCACAGCTATGTCTATAGCAAGGTCTCTAGAATGCATCTCTAGTTCTTAGGGGACCTGAATAAAAGCTCTCCAGGATTGACCTCTCACTTCGAGAATAGTTTGGAAGGAGACTAGAGGGTCCAATGAGACTGCTGAGTGGTAGTCAGGCTCATGTCTGAGGCAGGATTCAGAACAGGTTCTGAAAGGGCCTGGCAATAGAGGTTTATTGTGAAACTTAGCTTTTTAGTGGGCAGCTGAGGACTCCCTGTGGTAGCCCTGCCCTAGAACAGTCAGTCCACATCTTAAGAGGTTTGTCTGTATTGGCTGGTTTGGTTCCTGTGGGTTCTTGGCTGTGTTCTCTTCTGTCCTTGAGCCCTCCATGTCAGGAACAGAACTTTAGGCCAATCGGGCCATTATGGATATATATTTATTTCTTTTATACTAAGGCATAAATATAGGGGCTGCAATGAGGACAATGCTTAACAATTAAGCAAGTACAGATTTGGATGTTTGATCAATCAATTATATTTATGGTATATCTGAATCCCTGGTCCAGTTGAGGATCTAATTCTTTTCAAAGAGGCAAGACTGGGATCCCAGGAGAGCAATTTCCGAAGGTGACTGTCACAGTCTGACCTCAAGTGACCTCTCTGTCATTGATCACGTGTTTTGCTTCTCTAGAATGACAATTATTTATAAGACATTGTGTATTAGATGTTTCATTTATGTCCCTGTTTCCAGGCTGCATTTTAAGCCCTTTAAGATAAAAAATTACATCTTATGCAATATGTCCCTTACTTATAATAGGTGATAATCAACATGTTATTTTGTTTGACCAGTTAAAATATACTAGAGTCTCTTTGCAAAACTAAGTTTTCTAACTTGATTGTGGCATGGATTACTAAATAGGATGTTGGTCAACATATTGCAGAGAATCATATGGTTTTAAAGCTTATGGTAATTTTGAAGTAGAAAAATAACAATGGTTTGCAAAATTTTACTTCAAAAGTGTTTGAATTTTGGTTCTAAAAATAATTACTTTAGTTTGATTTATGTTTGAATTCAATTTGGTTTATTCACTTAGCCATTTCCTCGTCCAAGTCAATGTTTTTACATAGTTTTTCAGTCATGTTTAGTGGTTTATATCTGCCTACATTTCCTCACTCCCACAATTACATAAAAATTGAAGTGGTGTTTTATCACATCTTAATAAAGATTGGCCAGATGCTGAAGGTACTTTAAGAAGAAGTGTCATCATTTAATTCCGAGCCTCTGAGAAAAGGCTTAGATCTGTGTGTTGGGTGTTCTCAGATACAGAGATGTAAACGCCATTTTTCTGTTCCATTTTCAGGTCACATGTGCCAATTTAACGAACGGTGGCAAGTCAGAACTTCTAAAATCAGGAAGCAGCAAATCCACACTAAAGCACATATGGACAGAAAGCAGCAAAGACTTATCTATCAGTCGACTCCTGTCACAGACTTTTCGTGGCAAAGAAAATGATACAGATTTAGACCTGCGATATGACACTCCAGAACCTTATTCTGAACAAGACCTCTGGGACTGGCTGAGGAACTCCACAGACCTTCAAGAGCCTCGGCCTAGGGCCAAGCGAAGGCCCATTGTTAAGACGGGCAAGTTTAAGAAAATGTTTGGATGGGGTGATTTTCATTCCAACATCAAAACAGTGAAGCTAAACCTGTTGATAACTGGGAAAATTGTAGATCATGGCAATGGGACATTTAGTGTTTATTTCAGGCATAATTCCACTGGTCAAGGGAATGTATCTGTCAGCTTGGTGCCCCCTACGAAAATAGTGGAATTCGACTTGGCACAACAAACCGTGATTGATGCCAAAGATTCCAAGTCCTTTAACTGTCGCATTGAATATGAAAAGGTTGATAAGGCTACCAAGAACACACTCTGCAACTATGACCCTTCAAAAACCTGTTACCAGGAGCAGACCCAAAGTCATGTATCCTGGCTCTGCTCCAAGCCCTTTAAGGTGATCTGTATTTACATTTCCTTTTATAGTACAGACTATAAACTAGTACAGAAAGTGTGCCCTGACTACAACTACCACAGTGACACACCTTACTTCCCCTCGGGATGAGGATGAACATGGGGATGAGACTGAAGCCTGAGGAATTAAAGGTCATATGACAGGACCGTTACCTCAAAGAAGAAGGTCACATCTGTTGCCTGGAATGTGTCTACACTGCTGCTCTCGTCAACCGGCTGCAAATACGCTAGTGGAAAACAATCTGATGTAATTTCTGCCCAGTCAGCTTCATCTCTCAGTATAGTTGTAAATCACCACAGATTTTAAAGTCACACTTGAAGACATGCTCTCACACGTAGATGTACACAAACACACACTCCTACACATTTCAGCTTGCATCTGTCATGATTCCTGTCGAGAGGGCTTTCGTTGTCTGACTCATAATGGTTCAGGATAAACTATCATCAAGCAAAAGGATTAACTTGACAGTGAATGGAAATCTCTTTTAAAGTCTTGAGTACATGCTAATCAATAATCCCCACTCATGCATTTCCTACTGCTTGGAGTAGCTGTACTGGTAAATACTACTGTAGGAGTATATGCTTGTTAAAATGGAAAAAATGTGTCTTTAGAGCTCAGTATTCTTTATTTTATGAACACAACAAAGTGTAGTAACTTTTTTCCAGCATACAGTAGGCACATTCAAGGTGATACAAGATGGCTCTTTTTTCTATGGAGGGAGCCTGTTCTCAGTAAAGATGAGCAAACATTTGGAATTTACATGTGGGCAGACATCGGATTACAGCTTTCATCACGAATCACTGGACTTGTGCAAAGTGAAGACCAGCCAAGGTTGCTTGAAACAGGTTCTGATCATTATGTAAGAAGGGAAATGCCTGACAGACACCATGTAAGTTGTAAGTGTCTGTCTTATCTTTACTACACATATTGTAACAAACTCAATACCCTAGTCTTCATTTGTATGAATGGTTTGTATTGTACATAGTTTAACCAAGTGTTATTCAAGCTGCTTATTAATATTAACTTGTACTTGTCTCTCTGCTTGTTATTGGTTAAAAAAGAAAAAAAAGATATGAGGAATCCATTCTATCAACGTAGCTGTGAACTCCATAAAAAAAAAAACAATGTACAAAGCATTTATTCAGCTCAAGTATCGTTGAAAGCTATACATATACAACATTACAGTCTGTCTGTATTTAGATATTTTATTTCTGGACAAAACAAAATGTACATAAAAATAAAATGCTTAAAGTTGAGTTTCAATATGTACTTGTGTAAGATGATGATTTAAATGGTTCTGACAAGAAGAATGTGCTGGAATACAGTCATGGCTTTGCAATTCGTGTGTCTAAATTCGTACAGAACTATCTAAATTGCTATTAGTTGCCCAGTCAAAACAACTTAGGATTTTCAACCTCAAGCCTGGGAAACAGTTGTGGCATACAGCATTGCACACATTTTTGGTTTACTGTCATGCTAGTTATTCAAGAATATCAGAAATCAGTGAGCATAAGGACATAACTGAGGTCTCCTAAATTAATTATAACTAATTGTTTTTTTTCCTGTATAGAGTCTCTAATTAACAGGGGGATTGAGAGGAAGGTAATTTTTTTTCTTTGAAAGAAAGTCAAGATATCTGAAGATTTTGGCTGACTTTTCCTGATCCTACCGTAATGACTCAACTGAGAAAATTATAATAGCATTGGAGGGCTTCGATGCTCAATTTACCCATACCAAATGGAATCAATTTATCTATATAGCATTATTTATGGACATTAAACTTTCTTTTTAAAAATAATTACTGTACATAATCACAGGAAATAAACAGAAGAAGAAATATGCAAAGTAATCCATTTTTAAAGTCACCAATCGGGGTTTGAGATATGAAGAGTCTTAAATGTTAACCAAAGAAGCCAAATTAAGAACACTAACCCATTCTCATCTTCCCTTCATACTGCATAGGGATAAGTGTGTTTTCATATAGAAAATAATAGAAGGACTACAGGGAACAAAACCACAGAGTTCTAAAGTGAGAACTAATTGACTTGGCTAAAGATTGCCTTCAACTACAAATGAAAGACATATCATTCTGTTAAATGTCCATCTCTCAAAGTCCTCCAATATATCTAGACAACCATTTACATCAGTGTGTTAATTAATTTGCATGGAATTTGGAAGCTAATGTTAGAATGCACTCTCTTTGGCACAATAGGCAATAATAGCTTCTTCGGTTCTGGCTGTGGGACATATTTGTCATGGATAAATCTTGTTATTCTGGGTTTATTTATCCAAGTGGTCACTTAGGAATTAGTTTGCTCTTAGCAAAAAGGGGAATAAGTGAGAAGGGGAAAATCATTTTTTTAGGGTCATTTGATAGTGGACTGTGACTTTCTTTATGTGGTCTAATCTGTCTTTTTGTAATCCAAAATTCAAGATGAGATAAAAATATGCTTTAATCTCAACCCATCTGCCCTGTTGTCCAACCTCCTCATGAAATGTCACTTCTACATTTTTATAAACATATAGAACATAAATAACTAATATTCAACAAATTGAATTTATTTTTCTGTTGTTTTTCTTTAGAAGAAAAATGGAAAGAAAATGTAGCAAACTTCCAACAAGGATTTCAATTTTTAAAAATCAAACTTTTAGGTCTCTTTTTCTGGGCCTGTACACTGTTATCCCAAACTCCTACATCTGTAATACAGAAAAGTCATGAGGACATAGAACTTTGTCTCAAAAGAAAGTTTACTTGTATCCAATATACTCTTCCTGTTTTAGGCAAGGAAGTAGGAAAAGCAAGATGATGTATACGAAGGTTCAAAGGTTCAGGTTAAAAGCTTTATTAGAGCAACTTGTTGCTTCAGCAAACTGGTTACTTAAGTTTTAATTATGCTAGAAAATTATTTGCTACTTGGAAAAAACAAACTTTAAGCTGCACTAAGGAGATTACCTTCTCTAGAATCTTAAATATTATTTCACACTTTTGCTAAAATATAGAAAAAACTTCAAGGTGGAAATAGATAGCATCTGATGCAAACATGGGTTTGTCATCACCTATTGTTCTTTTCAGAAATATTTTAGTAAAGTTGAAATTATTAAAAAGAAATGATTATTGCAACTTTTTGCCTCATGGAAGAAAAATGATACAAGTTACTGGTTTATCTGTTTATGATGAAAACAATGAATTGTCATGGTTTGGTTTCAGTTGGGCAGTTTTTGGGTCCATGGTTCTTGTGAGACTTGCTCTGCCTGAGTAGAAGGGGTATAACTGTTAACAGCACAGTACTGAAGTTCCGGAAGTGATTATTCTGCAAGTAATGGAGATACTTGTTAGATTTAAGACTGTGGATTGGGAATCTTCATGTTCCAACACTTCAGCAATAAACTGTAAGCGATATTTTTGCACAGAATAGATTAAAAAAAATCATGAGAAGCCTGAGAAAGTGTTTGTCTTTTCCCTCTTCCCCACTGATTTACATGTAACAAGCAGCTTAACCAATAGAAACAGCTCTTTGCAAAAGCAATTTGCATCTCCACCATCAACTTTGAATGTCAAGTTTTAGCCTGAAGCAAACTCAAATGGTTGTGTTTATAAACCTTTGAGACACTTGATTGATATAGCAGTTTCAGACAGTTATTGACATTTATTCAATTATCAATCTATTTTCTATTATTTATCTTTACATCTCTATTTAAATTAAATGCAAATCAGTAGATATATTAAAAACTTAATGAATTTAAAAACATTAATTTGCATAAAAATGATTACTATTTACCTAGTTTGTAGGCGATGAAAACTGAGTAACTTGGTAGCCAGCATTGAATCCTCAAAAGCTGATTGCTAAGTCAGGCTTTTCTCAGGAGTCCCATGCATATCAAAGAATGATTTCAGGGGTTAGGAGCATAAGGAAAACAATCTTTCTTAATTTAAAATTGTGATATATCATTGAGTTTTATATCCAATACCATCAGAAATATTTTTAGGTAACAAATTTATGATTACTTTTCGTTTTACCAGGACGCAATGGACAGAAATCTCACGAGAGAGCTTTAGTTTCAATTTGTTTGTGTGAGCAACGTCTAGAGAAATAGCCTCAAATTAGGAAACTACAGTTTCTGAGTAGTTGTCCAAGTGTCCCAAGTTTGATCAAAAGCACTTTAATATTTATAATTCTGCACTTGCAGGAATATGCCTTTTATCACTGATGGATTGGAGGATGACTTTAAAGGTCCCAGAAGTGATGAATGCAGAAGGATTTGAGACCTTCTGTCATTGACTGCGATGGTTGTTGCCATTGGAAGTGCCAGGGTGTTGATTCTCCCAAATTCTAACCTGTGAATTAGGCATACGGCTAAAGCTCTGTTCACATCATCCTCACCCAGCAGCCTCTGGTTTCTGTTTCCTAATCCTATGTCAAGGCTCCAAAGAGACAACTAGAATGTTAACTGCTCTCTGATGGTCAAACTCCTTGACTCAAACACAGGAGTAAACTTGGCCATTGAGATGGTGACTATTTAAAGAAATAAGGCAAGAAAGTTGTTAGAATGCCACTATTGTCAAATAAGTATTTTTTAAAAGTAAAATATCTACTATCATTAGTTACTGTCAAAATTCACTTTGTGAATTTTCTGAAATCCAGTTTTATTATTGCAATTAATTTCTTTTTGCATATTATAAAAGTTTTTAGTACAAAGCATGGTCAAGTGACATATCCTAAGCAAGTCGAAAATATTTCATGAACTTTTTTTTAAATTAAGGTCTAATTGATATATAACATTATATTAATATCAGGTGTACAACATAATGATTCGATATTTGTATATATTGTGAAGTGATCACTACAAGAAGTCTAGTTAACATCTATCTCCATACATAGCTAAAAAAACTTTTTTTCTTGTGATGAGAACTTTTAAAATCTACTCTCTTAGCAACTTTCAAATATGCAATGGAGTATTATTAATTATAGTCACCACATTGTACATTATATCCCCAAGACTTGTTTATTTTATAAGTAGAAGTTTGTACCTTTTGATCCCATTCACCGGTTATGCCCACCCCACCTCTGGTGACCACCAATCTATTCTCTGTATCTATGAGCTTGCTTTTGCATTTTACATTCCACGTACAAGTGAGATCATATGGTATTTGTCTTTCTCTGACTTATTTCACTTAGTAGAATGCCTTCAAGTTCCATCCATGTTGTCACAAATGGCAAGATTTCATTCTTTTTTTATGGCTGAATAAAATTCCATTGTATATGTATATATACCATATTTTCTTTATCTGTTCATCCATTAACGGACACAGGTTGTTTGCATATTTTGGCTACTGTAAGTAATGCTGCACTGAACACAGGGGTGCATATATCAGGATGTGTGATGCCTCCAGCTTCGTTCTTCTTTCTCAAGATTGCTTTGGCTTTTTGGAGTCTTTTGTGGTTCCACACAAACTTTAGGATTGTTTGTTCTATAGAAATACAACAGATTTCTGTAAATTGATTTTGTATCCTGTAACTTTATTGAATTAATTTATTAGTTATAACAGTTTTTTTGGTGGAGTCTTTAGAGTTTTCTGTATATAATATCATGTCATCTGCAAATCGTGACAATTTTACTTCTTCCTTTCCAATTTGAATGTCTTTTATGTCTTTTCTTTTTTTGCCTTATTGCTCGGACTGAGACTTTCAACACTACTTTTAATGAAAGTGACAAGAGTGGACATCCTTGTCTTCTTCCTGATCTTAGAGGAAAAGCTTTCAGCTTTTCACCATTGAGTATGATATTAGCTATGGGCTCATCATATATGTCCTTTACTATGTTGTGGTAAGTTCTCTCTATACACATTTTGTTGAGAGTTTTTATCGTAAATGGATGTTGAATTTTGTCAAATGCTTTCTCTGCTTCTATTGCGATGGTCATATGATTTTTTATCCTTCATTTTGTTAAGGTGGTGTACCACATTGATTTTATTTATGGGTGTTGAACCATCCTTGCATACTCAGAATAGATTCCACTTGATCATGGGGTATGACCCTTTTAATGTATTATAGAATTTGATCTGCTGATATTTTGTTGAGGATTTTTGCATTAATATTCATCAGAGATATTGGCCTGTAATTTTCTTTTCTTGTGGTGTTCTTGTCTGGTTTTGGAATCAGGGTAATGCTGGCCTCATAAAATGAGTTTGGAAGTGTTGCCTCCTCTTCTATTATTTGGAAGAGTTTGAGAAGGATTAGCATTAATTCTTCTTTGAATGTTCGGTAGAATTTACGAGTGAAGCTGTCTGGTCCAGGACTTTTGTCTTTTGGGAGGTTTTTGGTTCCTGATTCAATCTCCTTAACAGTAATCAGTCTGTTAGATTTTCTATTTCTTCATGATTCAGTCTTTAAATCTGGAAAACAAAACATTAAATAACCAGTAATGATTTAAATGAAGTCATAAAAATTATAATCATCTTTATCAGTTAATTCTGTCTCCTATAATTAAGTCTTGTTTTGCTTCATCTTGGGTTAGCAGCTTTATGAATCAATCAGTTTTCCATTAGAGCTTAGAAATTCTTACCTAGTTCAGTTGTTGTGATCCTAAAGTTATCAAACCTGTAGTTTTCAGAGTCTTTCCTATGAATCTCCTTGAACAGTTTACCCATTTTCCAAAAAGGCACAAGATCCTGTCCAGAGTGGGTATGCATATAGGGAATAGGAGTTTTTTGAGGGAAGTGGAGAAAGAATTTTAGATCAAGTGGCACCCATCTTTGCCTTTAGATTCCCTAAGACATCTTAAATATGAGGGGACCTATTTCTTAGCAGCTGTTCCAAAACACAGAATAGGGTGACTTACCAAGACATTTCAACAAACAAAATACAGGTAAGTACAATAAAATTGGAGAGCTCAAAACACAAAGAAAGCAGAGCTTGGATGCAAGAGACACCCTCAAACTCCAGGGTAGGTGAGAAAGCAACAAGCCCAGTAGGCTCTGTGGGTACCAGCATCTGTTTGCTCACTGGCCTCGAGGTTGCTGGGGTTGTGGAGGGTCTTCACTGGATCCCACGTCTGATGCCATGAATTGTCAAAAGTTCAGAAATAATAGAAGAAAAGCTATTGAATCATCAAAGCAGTAATTAGCGACAGTTTATTATGCACATACCAAAAACACAGTTTGCAAACCGCAAGCATTCAAACCAAAACATGGAATGAGGCTCAGGGGTATATTGTTATAAAGCGGCTCATATAATGAGAAGGTAGTGACTGTTTATTCTTCATAGTGATTGGTTATAATATTTACATTTTCTTAAATGATAGGGAATTGGCTGGTGGTTATCTCATATCACTTTTGGGAAACAGTTTAAGTTTTGCTTATGATTTCTAGAGGCATAAACAAGAAATAACCCAGGTCAAATTCGTCTTGCAAAATAAGCTAAGTTAAGCTTTGTTTGTATGACTAAACTAGTTTTGTCTGCTCAGGAAATTTTCAAGGCTGGTCTCTGATTGTTTTTAATGTTAACAAGCGGAATAAAAAAGAAAAAGATGGTGTCTGCAAGCTTTAGCAAGGCAGAGGGAGAGTGTGAAGATGGCGCCCACCAGCCCCGCTCCGCAGAGTACCCCAGCAGGCCTCTGGCTCTCAGTCTGATGCTTTACACTTGGCAAATGCTAGCCTCTTTCATGAAAACTCTGGGTGTTTTTTGAAGGGCTCCTTCTGTGCCGAGCCCTGCACAGGCGAGTCTGCACACAAGCACTTTAAAAACCATTCCTCAGCTCGCCACAGTCCAGCGGATCTCGTGGCCATCGGACCTGTTGGTTTTCAAAGCTAGATGTTTTGGGGGCTTGTCTCTCAGGTGCAGATCTTAAAAGTTGGGGTGCTCAATGTAGAGTATGAACCCTTCACTTCTAAGATAGAAGCTCCAGGTTTTGTGTTCCCTCCCGATTGTGGCTCTCTGTACCAGGGTGGGGTTTATGATGAGATTGTGTCTTAGCCTTTTCTACCTGCTTCGGTGTATTTCCCTCTCTTTTGCCCGACGTGAAGCAGTGGCTCTGCTAGTTTTTAGTTTTCTTCAGAAGATACTGTTCCATATGTAGCTATAGATTTGGTGTGTCTGTGGGGGGAAGCAAGTTCAGGATCTTTCTGTGTTGCCATTTGAATTGGAATTTCCTCACCAACTTTTTTAAGAGAGGTAAGCAGTGGTTATTCTCTCTTAACTACTTCCTTCACCCAAAAGACAAAGGGATACAAATCTCTGATAATGGCTAATAGTTATTGAACAGTTAAGGATGAACCATTTCATGTGCTAAGCAGTTTCCATGTGTTCCCTCATTTAAGAACCTCAGCTTTATGAGGTAGGTACTCTCATTAGGCACCTGCTGCAGTGAGGAGTCTGATGCTTGGAGACAAGAAGCAAATTGCCTGAAGTAGCACAGCTCTTAAGCGATATATCCAGGAGTCAAATCCCAGCTCCTTGACTCCAAAATCTGACTTTTTAAACTGTTACTCCTCTCTATTACTCTAATTGTTCATTTTTCAAGTTGCATTGAAAAAACTTATATGCAAAAGTAGCATATTTAATGTGAACATAGGCATAGCATCATTACATGGAAAAGAGATGAATAATCCATTTAATCCATTTGTTTTTCTTCAGCTGTTTGCTCTTTCTTTGATTTTTTTCAGGACCCCTTAGAGTCCTGTGGCACATTCAGTCCTCGTGCCTGCTTCGGCAGAAACCAGCTCGGCCCCAGATTGCCCATTCCAAGCCACTGCTGTGGCAGCCAGTGCTGTTCCTAAACCACTTTTTGTGAAATCATTTTGATTTGGGGCCAGAAGTGTTTTTGAGTTTGATGAGTATGAAAGTTGTAGGTCAGGGATGAATAGAGTATAATGCAATCTTGAATTCCCGTTCTCTGCATAGGAATCTCGTCTCGGGCAAATCCTACTGTATGTTCAGGAAACTTTCAGCAATGTGTCTTCATTCCTCAAAAATGAGTCAAACAATTTTAATACAGTTTTTAGTCGACTCTTTTTATGTCATTTCATAATGTGTCTTTCTGCCCTTCTCCTACAGACTTTGACTTGGTTTTTTTCACAGAAGGAAAACAAACACACATGATGGCATTTTCTGCATAAAGCTTAAACGGATGGAGAGATTCAGAAAGATGGCTCAATCCTCTTTTCTGACATGCTTCACTATTCTTTTGCCACGTCTTATTCTTAAAACAAATACACCAAAAAATTGTAATGATTTTCGGGCTTTACTTCTTCATGTTTTTTAGAGACCAGGCTCTACACACAAAACAGGGATTGGAGTACTCTTAATGGTTTCTCCTGTTGTAGCCCTCCGACTATCATTGTGATACTTACATTTGTTCCAGTTTTTTCTCTTACTCATGCTTTGCTTGTGTTCAAAATTACCATTCTTTAAGGGAAATTATATGTGTGAAGGCAAGTTATACTCCATTGGTTTAACTAGAATCCTGGCCAAATTCTGTCATGTTACAAAGAATTTATGAGCTCTCCTTTCATTGTTAGCTATGCCTGATCTCCACCTTTTCATTTTTCCCTAAATTTTAGGGAAAATTGCATTTATCATTAAAGCGACATTGTGTTCAAGTCTGAAACATTTATAATATTTTACTTTACATAAATTATAAAAACTAAGGGATTAGTTGAGTTTACAAATGTCATTCTTCATTTTCTTTAATTCACAGATTTTTCTTTTCTTTCTTTTTTTCAGTCAGATATTATTCATGCAGGACATTTTGAAGAACATGCTCCCAACCCCTTCACACAGACATTTCCCTCTTTGGAACATGTGGGTTTTCCTCGAATTAGGCAAATACAGCTTTTCATATTCAGGCCTCTGTTGCTCCTGCAAATTTGTTTTTGAAAATGTAGCAGACCTAGTGAGTTTGACCAAAAAATGTTTCTTTGTTGCTTTGTTTCTTTTAGCTTGAGTTACGTATATCAAAAGGGAGGCTTTGGAGCATAAGGGCACAAATTCTACATCACATCTAGTAGAGTTGGAATAAGTTATGATCAGATCAAACCAGTCCCTCCTCTCTCATTACCTCCACTCAGAGCAGGTGCTCCTTATTCACACTATGAAGAAGAGGAATTCACTAGTGGAGGCAAGACTATGAATGCCAGCCTGTCTCTGGGAAAGAGGCTTGTGCTCTGGGGCCTTGGGGATTTGAGAGCAGAAGATACTTGCTTTGGGATGGAATCTGGTGAAACAAGAAGACTTGCAGCGGAGTTGAGATGGCTGTACAGAGTATCTAGGCTGTCGGGAAAGGGGTATAAAAAGTGTCATGAGAACAGCAGAAAATTTTCTTTTGTATCCCAGAGTGGCATAAACTTGACAGAGCCCAGTGCACCCAGGAGGCCTTGAGGTTGGGACAGGAGTATGCAGGAGCAATCTACCAGACCTGACTACTGGAGCCCAGATGAGATCTGTGTCTCTGGGGTGGCCAGCGTGGGCTGATGATGAATGAGAATCAGGTGCCATCTCTTGCCAACACTATGGCGTTATATATGCTCCATGAATGTTCTTTTGCAACCTAGGGGACAAGTTGGGAGAACCCCTAGAAGGACAGAAATTGGCCTTAATAGGCTGAGAGTTTAGTGTTCTCCATATGGTAGAATTTGGGCTTAAGATAAAAATTAAGTTATAGAAAGGTAAAATTACATTTATTCCACAATTGACTATGTGACTTGAAAGTAACATCTGCCAGATATTATTTCATTCATTTGATAGAACTTCTTGATATCTGTTTTGTGGAAGATGCAATGCTGGCACAGTGATTCTGAAACAGAGGAGTTTTAATATAGAGAAATCTATATTGAAGGACAAAATAATTTATTAAAATGCAGAGAGGATTGTGTGACCTTATGATACTTTCCACCCAATATAAATCATTAATTTTTTATTGCCTTAAATAACATCATAAGTACTAGTTTTGAATTAAAGGGATAATTAGAGAGATATGAAGGAGATAGATAGATGGTAAATAATGTTTTCAACTCACACTTTCAATCATTCTTTTTTCCTCCCTTTTCAGTCACATTTTTACGGTTTATGGATAAATGTAGAACTTAATTCCAAACACTGACACACTGAAAGGAACTGAGTTTTTAGGAACTCTTATAGGACCCTGCCAAGGGAAATGCCCTGCAGTGGGAATAGGGCTCAACCTAACTCATCAGGTTTCAAGTCGAACACTACTTGCACCACACTCCAATTACACTTTCCCCACTCTCCCTGGGAGCTCCTACTTGAATATTTGTACAATAGTGTTTCTAGACTAGAGTCATGGTTTGCGAGTATGTTCCAAGAATCCCTAAATTTCCAAAGTGGTGCCTCCTGGGCCTCTGGGGTGGGACATGAAGGAGGCTAAGAGGGAGTAGTACTGAGCCATCTGTGTAACTTTTCTCTCGAGTATTTGCTTTTTCGTTTGACGCATATTTGTGGAATGCCTATTATGTGTAATGCACTGGTATTTGTTCTAAGGTATAGCAGTGAACAATAGTGACAAAGTCCTTGCCATCATGTAGCTTAGAATCCGGCGGGAGAAGACAGAACTGACCAAATAAATACATTATGGTCTGGTGATAATAAGTGCTATAAAGACAGAGAGAGGGTGTAGAGGTTTATTCCTATTTTGTTGTTCTTTGTTTATTTTCATATTGCTGGTTTAGAAAAGTGGCTCTTCCACAGTGACATTTGAAAGAAGTGAGGGAGCTAGGCATATGGATATCCAGGGCAAGAGTATTCCGTGGATGGGAAAAACAATCGTACATGCCTGAGCCAAGGGCTTGCTTGGTGTGCTTTTAAGGAAAGGCAAAATGGCTAGAGTGGTGGAGCAGAGTGAGCACTGGAGAGAACCTTAGAAGATGAGCTGAGAAATGAAGCAAAAGTTGGACTTTACCTACGAATGTGACAGGAGTCTTCAGAGGGTTTAGAGCAGATGAGTGATCTGATGTGACTATGGTTTGAAAGGATCACTCGGACTGCACTTGGGAGAATGGACTATAAGGGGGAAGGGTGGAAGCAGGGAGGCCAGGGATGAAGCTACTGTAATAATGCAGGTGCGAGGTGATGATGCCTCAGATCTAGACCATAGTGGTAGCAGTATTGGCAGTGAGAAATCATTAACTCCTGGATGTATTCCGATGGTGGGGCCTAGGATTGACAGATGGGCTGGTTGTGATGTGTGAGAGAAAGAGAGGATTCAATGACGCCTTCTTTATTTTTTAAATTCAGATTGCATATAAACACAGATGCTTTATAAAGACAAACATATTTTAAACCTCTTTGAAATTAACTGGAAGTTACAGATACACATGAAGCTTCTGATCTCTATCAACTAATAAGTTTGCTCTGTCTCTTTGGAACCCGTAGAAGGAAAAAGAACTAACCTGACATTTCAAAAAGTCTGTAATATCATCTTTGGGTCCATTCTGACAGTCACTTTATGGCTCTTAAAGCATTATGAGATTAGCATAGTTCTTTGTTTATGTGTTGCTTTTTAAAAATACATGAAGAATTTTTTCATATAAGTCTTTGTATTGATCTATTGTTGAAAATTTGCTTTCATGTAAATTGGAAGAAACAAGTGAACAGAAAAATGCTACATGTAAATCTCTTCATGTTCAATTTTAAGCTCATGTTATCTAGTTCATGTCTAAGCAGATCTGACTATAACCTGAAAATGGGTTAGGATTTCCAGAGCTGACTTTTATGGGAGGCCAAGAAACTCCAAAAATTGTATGTATATTCCTTTTTCTTGGAAGAGAGATTCTATTTTCCATCATATTTCCAAAAGAGTTTTTAAAAGTAAAAAAGTTGAAGAACAACAAAATTGGGTGATAAGGAGTTATGCACTAATGGGAAGGACCAAAGCTATCAACAAAGGGAAATTTTGAAAGATTTTAGAGAGGATTACTTAAAAAGTGTATCTACAGGAGTCTCCCCTTATCTGCAGTTTCATGTTCCATGGTTTCAGCTACCTGCCCTCAACTCAGATCTGGAAGAAGATGACCCTCCTTCTGAGGAATCATCAGAAGGTCAATAGTAGCTTAACACTACATCACAATGCCTGTGTCATTCCCCTCACTTCATCTCAGCACGTAGACATTGTGTTATCTCATATCATCACAAGGAGAAGAAGGAAGAGTACAGTACAATAAGATATTTTGAGAGAGAGAGACCACATTCACATAACTTCTATTACAGTATGTTGTTATAATTGTTCTATTATTTTTTATTGTTGTTAATCTCTTACTGTGTCTAATTGATAAAGTTTATAAATTAAACTTTATCACAGGTATTTATATATAGGAAAAACGTAGTATACATAGGGTTCAGTACTATCCTCAGTTTCAGGCATCCACTGGGGGTCTTGGAACATATTCTCTGCATATAAGGCGGGACCGCTGTATTATGTACTTAGCAATCTGTAATTTTAAAAATTATTTTTGATGCGAATGGAAAAAAGTGATCATTTTTCATATATTTTTAACGTCTGAATAAAAATTGAGCAAATAAAATAATAATTTAAACTTTAAAATATTACCTCATCCTAAAATATCTGGAAACATATTTGAGGCATACTTTAAAATCAGATGTTGGCATCAGAATTATCTGTTGTCCTACAAACCTTTTCAAAATCTGTGAGTACTAACATTAAACTCAGATTTTCCAGAAATGTGCAATCAAAACTTTGAAAAGTGAGAATCTACAAATCACAAAATGGAAAGCCTTAATAATTCATATGGCTAGAAAAAATGAATTAATTGTGTAATTGGGCATGTCATTGTGCTCTGGCTAATGTATTTAATCTATATAAATGGGCCATAGTGGGATAATTGACTCAAAAGTATTGCTCTTGGAGATTAAATATGTAGAATTTATATTCATTTGGAAATTTAAATATATGTCGTGGTTGAATAGCCTGTTATAGCCATTGGTTGATGCTGATTCTTCTCGTGTCATTAAAAAAGAAAACAAGACAGTGACAAGTCTAATTGTTTCACTTCCTGTGTGGGAATTTATATTCTCTTACCTTTCTTGGATAACATCTAGTGTTCTTATGTTGCAGAAAAATAGTTTGATAGTTATAACAGTGAAGTGTCTTAAATACCCTATTTATCCCTAAATATATTGTTGCTAATGATTGATCCTGGGAGAATGTAATTCTATGCCACATAAAGACCACTGCAGGAAAAAATAATTAGAACATTTCTAAATTGTGTTCCTATTTTGTCTTTTCTTTACATTGATGTGTACTTAATCTTATGATGACTAAATTTGATGATATTTACATTTTCCAGCATATTTGAATAGTGTAAACCTGACTTTCAAATTTGTGATCAGTTCCTGTGGCTTACATCTTTAAAGTTGTAAAAGACGTGTTAGTCTTGCAAACAAAGTGGAAAAGAAAGTATAAAGTAAACATGAAAATCAAAATTGTCTTTAACTATAATATCTGTATGGCTGAAGTTTCTGAATTGGCAATGTACTTTGAATTGTTGGGTGTTCTTTTCCAGTAATATTGTAGCAAGCAGTGACAGTGTCCCACCCAAGTCCCCACTCCTCTCACTACTTCAGTTGATATTAGCTCAACCTTCCATTGCCAGGCACCTGCATTTCTTTTCCCAGAGGCTTTCTCTGTCCCCTGGGGCCTGCTTTGCTCCTTGTGCAGAAGGCCAGATGTGCCCAGGAAAGAATGCTCTGCAGGTGCACAGGGACAGCTTCCAACAACGACTGGAGTAGCCCTCAACCAGTGGTCCTCAGGTGGTATAACTTCGATGTGTGTTTTATATACTGGTTACGCCAAACCCCACAGTAGTAACTGCCTTAATGGAGCACACTTTATTGAATTTCTTCCCTCCTCTGCCTTACTTCTTTATTCCGTTACTGATGCCTCCTTTGATCACCTCCAGTATAAACTGCTTTCATTCAGATCTTTGTGTCGGGAAATGCTTCTGGAGAATCCACATTAAGACAAATGTAGCTTGCAAAACTTTCATTTGATTGTGATATTTGCTGTCAGTCATAAAGGTAAAATAATATCCTTAATGAATATAGACTTCTAAATCACATTTATTGAGGTATACTTCACGTGCAATAAAGTGAAATCCTTTTAGATGTGTGTTCAGTAAATTTACATGCAACTGTGTAACTGCCACCATTGCAATAAGACCATCACCCTGAAAATCTCCCTCACTCCCCTTCGTAATCAATCTCCCATCACGTTCAATCTGCCCTCTCTTGCTATAGATTAGTTTTCCTTATTCTAAAATTTCACCTAGAAGGAATCATGCAGTGTGTACTTCTTTTGTCTGACTTCCTTTGCTCTGCATTATGCTTTTGAGATTCATTCTTTGTGTGTCTTATGAATCAATTGTTTTTTTTAATTGCCAAGCAATTCCATTGCTTAGAAATACTACAGTTTGCTTATACATTCGCCTGTTGATGGACATTTGGGTTGCTTCTAGTTTTGGGCTATTGTGAAAAAAGCTCTTTGAACTCTTGTGAACAAGCCTTTGTGTGGACCTATTTTTTCCATTCTTTTAGGTAAATACCTGTGTGTGGAATTGTAGATTGTATGATAAAGATATGTTTACCTTTAAGGAAAATAATAGACTCATTTACAAAGTGGCTTTACACATTTTACATTCCCACCAACAGTCTCTAAGAGTTACACTTACCCTGTGTCTTCCCCAATACTAGGTATTGTCAGTCTTTTTAATTTTAGTAATTCTAGGGGATATGTAATAGTGCCTCATTATGGTTATGATTTTAATTTTAATTTGCATGTCCCTCATGATCCCTCATGATATTGGGTATCTTTTCAGATGCTTATTGGCCATTTAGATATCTTCTTTTTGTGAAGTGTCTCTTAAAATATTTGACCATTTTAAAATGATTGAGTCATAGAAATTCTTTATATATTCTGGATACCAGCACTTTGTCACGTATGTACTGCAAATAATTCCCTCAATCTTAGCTTGCCTTTTCATTTTCTTAACATGAAGAGCAAAGTCTTTAGAAGAGCAAAGTTCAATTTATCTTTTTTTTTTATGGTTTCTGCTTTTTGATGCCCTGCCTAAGAAATCTTTGTCTAGTCTTAATTTTCTTCCAGAAGTTTTAGAGTTTTGGCTTTTTAGTTTTGATCTATGATGCATTTGAAGTTAGTTTTTGTTTGTGGTGTGAAGTAAGGGTTGATGTCTTTTTTTAAGTGGATATACAGTTTTTCCAGCAATATTTGTTGAAAAGACTATCTTTTCCCAATTGGATTATCATGACAACTTTACAAAAATTAATTGAACATGTATATGGGGTCTACTTTGGGACACTATTCTGTCCCATTGATCTATATGTCTGTACGTTTTGATGTGTTTTGATGTATTTTCTAAGTTTCCTTGTCATTTTTGGGCCCATGGTATATTTAGAGATATGTTGTTCAACTTCTAAATATTTGTGGATGCTGCAGACATATCTTTGTTATGGATGTTTACTTTAATCCATTTGTGGTCAGAGAATATACTCTACAGGATTTTAGTCTCTGATTTACTGAGATTTATTTTATGGGTCGGCATATGGTTTGTTTTAGTGAATGGTTCATATGTACTTGACAAGAATATGTGGCCTGTTGTTTGTTATAGTGTTGTATACTGTCAATTATGTCAAGTTGGTTGATAATATTTAAATATTCTATAACTTTACCAACTTTGTGCATACTATTTTTTCCATTACCAATAGAAGATTGTTGAAGCCTGAAACTATTAATTTTAGTTTTATCTGTTTCTTTTTTAATTTTTACCACTTTTTGATGCCTGTCTTTTGAATTTCTATTATTAGGTACATGCGCATTTAGGATGTTACAGCTTCCTGGCAAATTAAGACATTTTCATTGTGAAATATCCTTCTATTTTCCCAGTAGTATTCCAAATCTTAAGTATACTTAAAAAAATTAATGAAGTCACTCTTTTCTTTTGATTAGTGCTTTTACAGAGTACTTTTTAAAAATCCTTTTATCATTAACCTATCCATGGCTTTGTTTTCACATTGTGTTCCTTATAGACAGCCATATATTGAGTGTAGTGGATACGCTGATGTGTCACTCCTATTCCCCATCAGTAGAGGACTTCTAGCCCCAGCTTTTAAGAGTGCTGTCAGTGGACAGGCTTTAGCTTTCAGCTTTTTCATGAATTGCCTCTGCTCCAGAAGTTGGCCTCGTCATATCTTTTGAGAAATTACATCTTTGTCTCCAGCGGACTTATCAGGAGAGGATAAGGCTAATTTGAGTATTTTGGTTCCTTGTAGAATACTCTTTCTTCGGAATCACTTTTACGCTCTACCTTTGTTCTGATGCTTCATTAAATTCTATAGGAAATCAAACAATTATCTGCAAATGTTTAAGAATTTTAAGAGGCATTTGTGCGATTAAACTTCTTCTTCTATATTAATCAATGAAATATGGCCTTTCAGTTAGTTTCATGGTGTTTGGAGCTGGGAACAGATCATATGTGTTAATCTAGGAAGGGTCATATTTTCTGTAAAATATGCCAGTTCTTTAAGGAATTGATTTAGATGAGACAGAACAAAATAAAATATCAGAATCATATGGAAAAATCTTTTGGTAAATTCTCATCAGCAGCCTCAAAACAGATGTATGGTTAGTTTATCCCTTTTTCCTCTAGAGGTGTTGTACAAGAATACTTACATAGTAGGGGCCAGCCTGGTTGTGGAGTGGTTAAGTTCACATACTCTGCTTCGGCGGTCTGGGGATCGTAGGTTCAGATCCAGGGCACAGATGTGTGCACCACTTATCAAGTCATGATGTGGCAGGCATCCCATATATAAAATAGAGGAAGATGGGCACAGATGTTAGCTCAGGGCCAATCTTCCTCGCGAAAAAGAGGAGGATTGGGGGTGGATGTTAGCTCACTTCTAATCTTCCTCACCAAAAAAACCCCAAAAAAACCTTACATAGTATATATGAGCTGTTAATTTCTGTAGGTAGTCAATTTCCAATTTGATAGCTGAATTGAAAAGGCAAGAAACAGTAACTGAATGTATATTAGGTCCCAATCACTCTCCTAGGTATTTTACATAAGTTAACTCTTTCAATCCTAAAAGTAGTGCTGTGAGATCTATAGATACAATCATTCATGTTTTACCGATGGTGAAACTGAGGTTCAGAGAAGTTAAGTCTGATTCTAAACAGAGTGTTGCTCTTGCACTATCATTTGTTTTTAAGTTTTGGACATAATTAAATCCATGTTGGATATAAACATGTTTTAGGCACTGATTTCCTAGATGCCTAGCGAAAATACTGACATATCTCTGAGTGTGATTTTATTGTTGGTAAAGATATATAAAGAAATTATAAATACAGAATCACTCAGCTTATGTTTGAAGAAGGTGATATAAGTAGTTTATTCCAAATAATGTGCATGAACTGTTTAACTCTGATGACCTAGAAACATTAATGCTGTACAGTGGTATCTGAATAACTAGCATTGAAAAATGCACTCACTTTTAATATAAACCCTTATTCTGAATCAAAGGATCATGATATAACATTTATACTAAATACCCATCAGCAATGGCAGAGGTTTGACATAACTAGGGTTGTGACTTGAGGATCTTTTTCTCTCTCAAGGTAACTTTTTACGCTAACCCTTGCCTAAATATAAGGATAGGAATGTGTACATAGCATAGTTTGGCATGAGTAGCACATAATGTGCAAAACAACAGTCTTTAATGTCTGAAAACCAGACAAACTGTTATTTTTTAGGTTTATTTTTTTTTACCTCACGTGAATAAATTGCATGAAAATACATTTTAAAAAGCATATGGATTTTCACATAAAAACAATTAGTTTACGACATACCACAGATGTAACTGGCAAGCTAATACATGGCTATAATTTTGGCTTAATATTCTGTTTCTCAACCATTGCTTAGCTTTCTCTACCCAGACTGTTTGTCTTTTTTTTTTGCATAATGTTGATTTCTCACTTTATTAGAAACATTTGACGGGATCAAATAATTGTTCAAATACTGGGCTCTTTGTTACACTTGCATTTTTTTCACTTTTAATTTTTTAACTGGCTTTACTTTATTGGAGTAGTTGAGGTTTACAGCAAAATTGAAGGGAGGGTACAGAGATTTACCATATACCCCTGTCTTCACACATGATAGGTTCTCCCATTATCAACATCCCCTATCAGAGTGGTACATTCATAAAAATTGGTGAACTCACATTAACACATTATTACCACCCAAAGTCCATAGTTTATATTAGGGTTCACTCTTCGTGTTGTACATTCTATGGGTTTAAATAAATGTACAATGACGTCTATCCATCATTATGAGTTCATATAGAGTATTTTCACTGCCCTAAAAATTTTCTGTGCTCTGCCTAGTCATCCCTCTCTCTTCCCCAATGCCTGGCAACCACTGATATTTTTCCTGTCTCCATAGTTTTGCCTTTTTGCAGTTATATTTTTAAAATTTCATTTAACAAGTAATTATTGAGCACCTACAATGTTACAGGCTTCATACTCATACCAGGTACTGAGAACACCAAGGTGAATGTTTTTAGGAGCTGACACGTTATAGGGGTCTAAAAGCAACTTATGTCACATGATTGGTAATATAAAATAATGTAGCATAATATAAGATAATATAATATGATATGATATAATGAACAATAATGTGATATAATATGTATGATGTATTGCTTTGATAATCCTGGTGAAGAAATAAAATTTTATGACTGTAGATAGTATGAGAGGGCATTCTAGTCTATGTTCCCCGCTAGCATACCCTGAAAGACAGGTTTGAGTGAAAGTATTTATTTGAGAAGTAGAGAAGCGAGATTGGGCAGGAAGCACAGCCAATAAAGAGGTCTTATAGGTAAGCAGAGGTGATTGTTACACATGGGACTGAAACAGCATAAAAATAAGCTGAACATTCTCTGAAAGCTGTGACACTAACTGGGAACCTTTATTAACACATTCATCCTTGGTTCTAAGATAAAGAACAAAAGATTTCAGTGGCCTCAGACTGAAGATACTTCTTTAAGAAAAAAAGTGATCTATTGAGTTCTTTCCCAATATGTATACATTTCAGAATTTTCTTAATCAATCCAAGGCACTTTGAAGACTTAATGTGAAAATATCAGACCAGTATGAAGCTGATGTTCTCGCCTGAGTATCTCATCTGTGGGCAGGTTGTATGCAGCAAGTGGATAGCTTTCATTATTCTTTTTTTGCTTAAGATTTGATAAGAATCTGTGAGGCAGATGGTTGGGGTTGATAAGAGAACCTCTGAAAAATAGCAACATTCTTTGCTATCCAGATTCTACACAATTGGAGAAATAAATAAAGTGTAAATTTGGAGCTCGAAAGAGCAACTCTCATTGATAGTGGCTCTCTATTAGGATGTAATTTATTGTGAGAGCCCAATCCATCTGATATTCACACCCCAGAATTAGGTTGACTTGTCCAATGGTCAGGGCAGTGTGCTGTACGTGGATAGCCTGCCCAGGGAAGACTGAACAACTTGAGAAGAATCCCTACTCTTGTAGGGCAAGCTGGTTCTATTTTTTTTTTTTAATTTTTTAATTTATTTTAAAGATTGGCGGCACCTGAGCTAACATCTGTTGCCAATCTTTTTCTTTTTCTCAAAGATTGGCACCTGAGCTAACTTGCCACCCCTCCCCCCGTTTTTTTTCCTGTTTTTGCTTTTTCTCCCCAAATCCCCCCCAGTAGACAGTTGTATACTTTTAGTTGTGGGTCCTTCCAGTGGTGGCATGTGGGACGCAGCCTCCACATGGCATGATGAGTGGTGCCATGTCTGTGCCCAGGGTCCGAACTGGCGAAACCCTGGGCCACTGAAGCAGAGCGCGAGAACTTAACCACTAGGCCACGGGCCAGCCCCCAAGCTGGTTCTTAAATAGAAGGTTGGAACTGAGTTGGACACGCCCAGTCAGTCTTCCTACATTTACTCATGAGATATGTCACTCTGCTCTGGAGGGGTAGATAGTGAAAGAGTAGAGAGGGGCTGGGAGTATCTGTAGAATAGATTTTCCCTTATGGAAATGAGGGTTTGTGTTGAAGTGGTGGCAAGGGGCATATACTCCCTCTTTTGCAGGGATTATGTAAAAAAGATAGAGATTAGAAAGGTTAGAGAAGAATATAATCTAATCTTTTTCCCATTAGAAGAAACATTTGAGGGTTGTTAGTGTTTAGCACAAAATGAATAAAATCCTTTATTTTATAACCACTCATAATGCTGACAATATGGGAAATCAATATCAAAACAGCCCTTAAACTGAGAATTTTCTATTTGTTTAAAATTTGGTCATTACATTTTAGACACCACCTTTGTTCTAATTAGTAAGTTTAAAACACAATTTTAATAATATACTTAACTGAAATTTAACTTTGCTCCAAATTAAGCCTAATTTAACAGTATCACAGTGCTTTTTAATTTAACATACTCTATACCATCTTCCAAATTATACTCTATGCATCTAAGCAGCAAGATGCTCACAGTCAAAACAGGGCATGGTCAAATTAGTTGGGGAAATACTGAGTTAAAAATTAAGTTTTGCAGATTTCCTCACTATGATTATAGGACTTCTTAAAATATTTAAAATTTGAATATAAATTGTAAATCTTCTAGCATTTTCAAAACTTACTTGACTGCTGTCCTTTCTTTCACAGACTACTTCATGGGACCAATTTTATTTGTACGTGCTTTGGGAAATAGTGTTTTTCAACTTTTAAAATTCCTTCATACATGTTATTTTATTTTGTTACTGAAGTTTTTTGTTCAGGTGGGTCTAATATTAGAATATGAGAGTTGAGAAATTTTAAGTGTTAGGTTATGTAGTTGAATCAAAGCACACAGGTCTAGAGAAACCTGGGAATTGAACTTGAGTCTTCTGACTCCCATTCAATTAGTCTTTCCACCATGGTGTTATTTCTTATTAAGTAAAATATAAAGTCCACATACACAGGTCAATACAGTCAATAGAAAAGTGAAGAGAAAAAGCTAACTTAAGCACTTTAATAATAACAGAAGAAATTTATGTTATTCAAAATAAATGTTTTAGATATATTTTGTCTTACTGGATTGATGAGTTAGTATGGAGTCATGCATAAAAGATTGAATTACAATGTTTTGTGCCAAATGGTTTCCTTGAACCTGAATCCAGTTCATTTCTTTGACTTTGAGATAAAGTGCCGAGGTGCTATCAATGTTCTAGAAAAACTCTGGCATGATATGAATAGAAGAATATCACTCTTTCTTATAAATATGAGAAAATTTTCTCCTTCACTTGATATTTGAAGATGAAGTGTTCATTGATATATTTTTTCCATTAACCAGTAGATTACAAACTACTATATAAGAGGTTCTTTATTCAAGATTGTAAAGAAAATAAACATGAACCTGATCTTGATTTCTGAAAAGCTATTTCTTGTGAAATAGGAATGGGATAGCTTGTTAATGTAACCTCTCTAAAAGTGATTTTATAACTTCACTGAGAAGGGCTTTACTCATAAGAGCTTCATCTTCTACTCGTTTGCATGACATTTTATAAGTAAAACATCCCCTTTAGCTGAAGCTAGGCTGGTGAAACATTTAGGCTAGAGGAAAGATTTTTACTTTTGAACAAATTTTGTGTATCAGCTGATAGCAAAGGATTCTACAGTTTTGGGTTTTTTCACTTTTTCTTTAACAAGTGTTTTTGCTCAGGGTTGGTGTTTACTAGTAGCTGAAAATTGCATGGAGATACATTGAATTTCAGTCTGCTTCTGAGATGATTTATGTGCAAGTAAATCCTGTAAACCGTCACTCCAAAGCATATTTATGGCTTCAAATATCTGTTTCCTCTGCTCTTAGGCAGGCGGGAAGCATCTCATTTTGGATTCAAGTCTTCCAAGAGGGAGAGAAAGTAGCTAATACTAGCTTTTGAGGATATTTTCTTAAAGTTTGCTCCCATTATTGAAATCTTTTTGAAGCCAAAATACAGACAATTGTGTCAGCATGCGATTCTTTACGTTAATTAGTTGAGGAGGACAGTTCCCACGCTCTGTAACGTGTTGACTTGACTCCACGGTGAGTAGATATAAGGCCAGATCAGTTTTTGTTTGAGAAATTGGAGATAGAATTGGAAAGTAGAGGGACGTTGGGAAAGACGCTCCATATGGATTTGCTTTGTAAGCTGTTTTGGCTTCGCTTAGTGGCAAATCGTTTTACCTCTCCCGAGTCTCAGATTCCTAATCTGTGAAATAGATGTAATAATACTTACCTCCGAGGGTTATAAGGATTAAATATGATAAAGTTTATAAAGTAACCTAGCCTGATACTTTACACATAGTGGACACTCCAGGAATGCTGGCTGCTATTATAGACTTTAGTCCAGGATATCTTTTAACCTGAGAATCCAAATGTAATGTTAATGACAACACAATGTTGTTTTTGCTTTCCACAGAAGAAAGCAAGTAGGCTTCTGAAGGTCTTAGGTCAAAGTTATTTATAAATGACAATACTTTTCACTACCTAAGTTTATATGTTCATAAATGCATCTTTAGTCTAAAGCAGTAAGTTCTCAACCAATTGCATATTAGATTTGACAAGGGAGCCAGAGAACTTTAAAAACAATACAGATACTCAAACCGCCACCTCATACCATTTAAGTCAGGATCTTGAGAGTAGAGCCTGTGTATCAGTAGTTTGTAAAAGCTCCTCAAGTAAGGAGCAGACATAGATGAGAATCTTTGGCCTAGTGTCCATAGGGCCCCAAGACTGATGCATCATTCGCATAAATTGTCTGCAGTAAGACAGTCAATGTAGGTTGAAGATATGAGTGTCAGCTTAGGCTGTGATGCCTAATGACCCACCGTAAACACTTACTGCCTGGTTATGAGCAAGATTAGAAACTTGCAGTGAAGACAAGTTTAGAAGAATCTGCTTAATAGGCGGTTGGGAAGTGCAAAAACTGTAAGCAGACAAGGGAATTTTCACTTGGGCAAATGCTGAAAATCGTAGGTTAATGGTTACTGATAAGCCTCCTAATTTACCATTATTTGAAGAAAAGAAGAAAAAACACGATCAACTCCTAACTAAGGCTGACCTCAGAAAATTTTCATAGGTGAGATCGAACAAGCTCTGAGGCTTTTATATGGCCGGCTCCTCTCCTTTGCTATAAGTTATCTGCCTGGAGGCTCATTCGGGGTTTGGTCTACTCAGCCAGAGTGAAAAAAGGAAGAGGCATGTTCCATTAGCAGATGAACTTGGAATTGACCAGCTGCCCAATGTGGATGATGCAGCCAGAGTTTGCTTTGACTCTGACACCCTGGATTTAATCAGTGTTTGTGAGCCTAGTTCATACTAACACCCCCTAGGCAGTCAGCAGCAGTGGAGTTCATTTAGGGTATCAATCTTTCTGCCCACATTGGAGTTGTAAATCTGGACATTCATAGGACTCTTGCAACAGTAATTTCAATGTGGGTAAGAAGTGATTTTTTATTCCCACGAGATTTGGATAGCTGTCATTTTATATAAAACTGGTATATCCTTGATGACTAGAAGACAGTTCTCCTCGTAGGTACATATGTATTATAGTGAATGTATTCACAGACACATCTAGATAGCACATGTAGCGAGAATGCATCTCTCTGTTTCTAAAAAGCATAAAGCCATAGTTAACATATATCACTCTACCTTACTCCTTCTGCAAAGACTATACACTGGTCACAGTATTAGTAAAGACATACTCTGCTATACATTGTATAAGAACTGAGTTAAGAAAATCACAACTATTTGCTCTGCTGGAATCGATGCAAGAATTAACTATTTTAATCCATAATGTTTTGTCCAGTGATAAATGAAGGTGTTGGTGCCTAAAGGAAGGACATGGCATCCTCTGGGATGCTAGATAGATTGAGATATGGACTACTCTGAGAATGATAAACATAAATATGAAAATTTTTTCCAAAATTATGAAATATAGTATTAAAAAAACTCTTCATTCTTGGACAATTTAGATTGACTATCTACCTTGAACTAAAAAATACGCAAATTACAAACTAAAAAAAAATGCAAAAAGAAGAAACTTTCCTTGTTCTTTATGTCTGAGTGAGCCATTTCTTTTGATATGTGGTTTTACATTGTTGGACCTTTGTTGTTTGCGCAGCCTTGTGTCACCAAACTGCGTCTCCTTGATGCCTTACTGTAACCCAGTAGAGTCTACTACAATATTGAGAGTATGTCTCATGTGCTTAATGAATTTGCATCGAATCAAATTATGCCATTCAGTGTTGCTCTGGATAAACAGTAGTTTCCTTGTTGTTAATTTCTTAGAGAAAAAAGCTTGTTTTCTAGTTAAAATATATGTTCTTATATATAATTGTATCCCAGAGATGTTAAAAGTGTTTCATACATTTTGAAGGTATATTCACTTTGAGTATAATAATGGATTGTATTAAGCAGTGTAATTTTATCCACGAAGATCAAGGTAGCTTAGTTTTATTATATGAACTTTTCTGTGAATAATTTTATGAAAAAATGTTAAATACAACTTGGAAGAAAAGTAGTGCACACTATAACTTTCCTCTGTGCTTAATGAATTTCAAAACAAAACAAAACAAATTTATGTGTAAGGAAGCATCTTTTGATCCAGCTTTGTTTTTGAAAATTAAAGAAATTCTTATTGCTTTTTAAAAAATTGTTGTTCCAAATTACCTTATGTTGCAGTCAGTAAAAATTATTCAGACTCAATGTACTTTGTATATTTGCTTGTTTTTTTAGTATAAATTACTTCCAAAATGCTCATAGTGGGGTATTAATAAATATTAGTTAAATTGCTATAGTATTTTACCCACTCTTTCCATCTTTGCCACCTGTTGTCCCTCTTACAACAGAATAAGGAGAGTAAATTGGTATCAAGATTTTGAAGGACCGTTTGGAAGTCTGTACTGAAAGCCTTTAAAAATGCTCATAAATTTTGACTCAGAAATTCTTCATCTAAGAATTTATCCTTAGGTGATAATCAAAATTCTATACAAAGATTAATGTACAAGGACCTTTATTACATCTTTTAGCATGCAAAAAGACCATGTAAAATGAAAAATGAAAAAGGTTAAATGTCTAATAACAGAACTATTGAATAAATAATGGTATATGCATACTGTGGGATAGTATAAGCTTTTTAAATTTATCTTTCCAAAGGGTATTTAATGGCATGAGAAAGTCTCATAGCATGATGTTACCTGAAAACCTCAAGATCGCAGGCCGTTTGAATACCAGGGTCCTGGTTGTTGTGATGTGGCGGTAGCAGCACTGCGAGTGTGACATTGTATGTTTCAATACCTTCAGAAGGAAATATGCTGAATGTTAAAAGAGAATATTGCTAGCTAGTGGCACAGCAAGTAATTAAGAATTTCTTTCTTATAGTTTTCTATCTCTTTTCAAAGTTTTTAAAAGTAAATATGTGTATTTTTGCCATGAGAAAGATGTTACAAAAGAAAACTGTGTCACTCTATTGCTCAGCAAAGATAACAACAGACTCCAAGACCATCATTTAAAAGCACAGTTTTTGTTAGTAGCTGAGGATCATCCTGCCAGGTGACTGCTCCATAACCACGAGAGCAGAACATCGCAGTCAAACAGAGGCAGATGAAAAGCATTCAGAAGCTGCCACTGACCTCATGCCAAACTCAAAGACTTAGTGTCAGCTCTGTTATTCGCAGGTTCAACAGCCCTGCTAGCAGCAAACATTTTGTTCAGATCAAACAGTAAAAAAGCTGATGTAGTAAAGTTTTAAACACCATACTGTGAAAAATAATATAACGATTTCAGAAGTAATTGGCAATAAATATCATGAGCCTTAAAAAGGTGTGTATTTTTGGACTTATTAATTTCAATTCTGAGGATGAATCCTAAGGAACAAATCTTAAATATTGAATAAACTTTATGTACAAATCTGTTTAATCAAGTGTTATTTTCCCTGGAAAAATATTAGATGGGAGCAAAGTATCTACTAGGAGAATCACTAAATTGATTATAGCATGTTTACTTGGACTATTGTGCAGATATTAGAAATATGACATTTTTGAAAATGCTTAAGATATTTTACGTGAGAAAGCAGAATCTATCAATGAATCTACATAAAGAATTTTAACAACTTTGTGTAAAGGAGGCTTTTATGGAAAAAAAGAATGGAATAAAATATACCAAAATGATTTGTGCTTCTGGTTGAAGGTAGGGTAATTATTTCTTTTACTTTTCTCTGTCTTCCAAATGTTCTTTTTCTGGGTCTCCTTTTATAAGACAACACAGGAATCTGCAGAGAGAATGTTTAATTGCACGTTCTTTGTAGTGGAGTAGTCAAAGGAATTTTAAGAGCTGAGATAGAGTATTCAATTCCTGTTTGTTTATTCCTCTGTCATGTAAATCTCATCCATTGACTCTAGTCTCCAGTAAAAGTCAATTTCAGACATAACCTTTTATCAGTGACTGTTTTGGGGAATAAAGGAATTAGGATTCTTTCCAATATGTAGAGATTCAGTGAAGGAAGAGGACAATATATATGGAACAGCCAGGCAAACTGAACTAATTAAGAGGAAAGAAGGACTTGAAGCCAGAAATGACTAGGTAGGATGTAAGCTCCCAAGAATTCCAAGAGAGATTGAGAAAGATACCCACTCCCATTTGTTTGCCAAAAGCAAATTTTATTTTTATTTCAAAAGGCAACTTGATACCAGTTGGCATATAATTTATAGCTGTAAAGGGTAGAATTTATTGTATAAGCCTGGGAACTAAATAACAATCTAACTGATATTGAGTAAAATCAGAATGGCCAATCTCCCTTGCCTCTGCCAATTTTCTTTAACTTCAAATAGTTAGAAGATGGTTCTAATATCACAGAGATAAGGGAATTTATTTTCTAAAATTAATTCATTCACTCAACAATATTTTACACTGGCTAATATATGCCAGGCACTGTTATAGGCACTGGGGACATGTCGATTAGCACAACATACAGAAAGCCCCACCTTCTTAGAACTTACAACTATTATAAAGTTGGAACCTCAAAGAAAAAAAAAATCAACAACAGAACCAGTGAAATACAGACAAGTTCATTGCATTTAAGTGCCCATTCAGTCACATTCTAGAAGACAGTAGTTATCCTGCAGTGATGTTAGAAACTTTACCAGGTCTGGAAAGATGAAAACATTATCTTTACACAACTTTGACTTATGTTGGATTCTTGCCACCAAATGGGTGATTTAAGATTGAAAATCCTAGAGTTTTAGGGCCAAAATAGAGCCCTCTCAATTCTTCTAGCTCAGCTAATTTACAGAGTTGTTGGATTGCGAATACTTACTCCACTCTCTGGTTGAAAAAATGGAAGTAGATGTGGGTAAGAGATGAGCTATGGAGCTAAACAGTGAAAATGCTGTTCAGAATGGATCTGAAGATAATTTGATATTTTCATCTAACATTACTGATTTTATTTATTTCCAAGCCAAATGGTCAGACCATATGGTTAGAAGTCTCTTGACAACGTTGAGAATTGGTTCTCCCTGAATCACTGCAATATACTCACATAGCAACTGAAGCGAAACAAAACAGAGAAACACAGAAGCAAAATCCAAGGAAGCACCATAGAGATTGTGTGTTTTTATTACTGTTTGGTCACAAATACTTAATATGGCTGTTATTAGGAAAATGTTGTAAAATAGTAGCCTCTTATGAGTCTAGAAAAAAGATTCAACAGTCAAACTACTTTGGAAAAGCACGTCTTTCATGGAGGTTCACAACGCATATTGGTCCAGTAAAGTCCCAAAGACATCCAACAGTAAAGAAATCTCTTTACCTTGTGCTTACTTAGAGTTTTCTGAATTTTTTGATCATGAAATATAGTTTATTTATGTATTTGATGTTTTCTTGTTTTGAGAAACATCAATTATCATCCCATGAATATACTTTGAAATATCACTCTAAAATGATGTAAGTTTTACACTAAAGGGATAATTATGTTAAGAAGAGAATTCATTTAAAGTTCATGAATGGTGCATAAAACAACATTTGATAGGCCTTGACAAAACTGAAAAATATTTTTGAGGTCTTTGTTATTCTTTTTTTCTATTCAAAGTCAAAATGATTTGAAAATAGCAAACAGGTTCCTGGGCCATATGTGGCTGTTAGCAATTTGTTGCATAAATTTGCACTGGTACATAATCGAATTTTTATCACTCATTTCAAACTGATTACACTCTTTGAAGATGTTCTACTTTTTCCCGACTTTTCATCTGAGGCACACATTAGCTGGGCAATTGCTTGCAGTTTTTGTTTTCCTTTCTCTAGCTTTTAACACCATTTGAAGATCCAAAAACTTTCGAGAAGCAGCAAAGCAAGAAAGTACTAGCCTGCTTCCTAAAAGAAAATAAAACCGTTTTCAAGGTATGCTTATTTTTCCAATTTCATGGATGCTAAAATCCATGAATGGGTTCCATCTCAAGGCCATCTTGAGCAGAATTACACTGCTTTGCATCTAATGTTGCATTTTTCCACCTGGGAGTCTTTTTCCTGGAAGAGCATTTCTTATTAAAGATGAGCAGCAGCATTTCCCACAATTAAAACACTCCGTAATGACTTGAGTTTTAGACACCTGACAGGATATGTTAATAGAAGCAAAACTACTTCTCTGAAAGAGTGACACCATCCTATGGGCAAAAGAAAACAACACTTTGCCTTTTTTACTTTTGCTGCTAATTAAAATGTTATAATTATAAAGCCAATGAGTAGATTTCTTATCCTGTATAGAATTATCTTTCCTTATTAAAATATTTTTAACATTTAAAATCTATTTATATTTCATTTGTGCAGAGAGACCACTTATTCTGGACTAAAGTTCAGTTGAATGGCTGGATCATGCAGGAAATTAATATCAATCATATATTTTGTTATCTCTAAACATAATCCAATAAAAGAAGTCAGCTTCAGGGGTCAGCCTGGTAGTGTAGTGGTTAAGTTCGTGTGCTCCGCTTTGGTGACCAAGGGTTTGTGGGTTTGGATCCCAGGCATGGATCTACACACTGCTCATCAAGCCATGCTATGGTGGCATCCCACATGCAAAATAGAGGAAGACTGGCACAGATATTAACTCAGACTCATTAAATCTTCCTCACCAAAAAAAAAAGAAGTCAGCTTCAAAGTAAGACAAAAACAGCTTTTAGTTAGATTTTAATCCTATTAAAAAGAAGACCCAAAGTAAACTTGCTAGCTATATCAGCTATCAAAGCAAACAAAAGTTAATTAAACTAATATCTATCAAACTGACATGCATTAATCTTATATTATGGGCTAGGCATTATGATAGATGTTGGAAAGATAGAAAGCAAAGTCATAGTCCCTCTCCTCAAGAGGTTACAGTAGAGAAAGCACAGTAAATAGGCAATTCTGCCTTATCCAGCCTTAGGAAGTAGGAAAGGAATGGCAATTCTTGAATGTTTCCAGAGCAAGTAAATCTGAATTGAAGTTTTAAACGTGACTGATAGTCAGGCATGGTAAGCTGAAGAGAGTAAGACACTCCAGGTAGAATGTACAATATATGCAACAGGGCAAGATGAAAGGAAGCATGTTGAGTTCTGACAACAGAGGTTAGTTAGGACAAGGCCAGAGTGTAAGGGATTGGGATGGAATGATGCTGGAGAAGTGGGCAGGAACCAGATCACAAGGAACCTTGTATGCTGTGCTAAGGAGTTGAGATTTTATCCTGTAGGCAATGAGGGTTGTTGTTAAATCTTATTCAGGGATCTCATAGGTTAGGCCCTATCAGGCATGTGGCTATGGTTAGGGTGGGTGGCATTCAGTATATCAGATGATGGTGGTGGTTGTCATGTGTGTGTATGTGAGAGAGAGAGAGAAAGAGAGAGATTGGTTGTAGAACTCAGCAATGGAGGGGTTTATGGGGTTTGGTGGTTGAGCAGCAGTAATGGTGCAGAGTGGATGTTGGGGTATGACAGGCATGCTACAATGCTAGTAGATGCAGGTAAGCTTCTTTTTGTTATTAAGAATAATTCAGCATTTGGAGCCAAAGATTAGAGGTTTTCTCTGATTGTTCAAGGAAATAGTGGTGATTCCACTTGTGGTGAGTCAAGAAGGTGGATGCCTCTGGGAATTGGACCTCAGTCTGGGTGGTAAAGATGCCTCCTTTCCTGCTGCAGTCACTCTTCTCTTCCTTGATAGACTTGTTTTACTTCTTCAATCACTTATCTATTTTACGTCTTTCAATTTTTCTTCATTCCATAATGTAATTTAAATTTTTCCCAAAGTGAAATGTGCAGTTGATTATGAAATAAAAACTAAAGCTGCCTTGTGCTGAGAGTATATCAGCTTTATTAATCAAATGTTCAGACATTTCTCCCTAATTAATCCTTCATAGAGCTGTCAGATTCTTTCCTCTTAAAGTAATTTTTTCAACCTTCTGTGTACGTACAGTAAAATCTTTAATGACCCTTTAACTCCTCTTTGATGCAACACAATTTCCTGACATCTGGCAATGTTTATTTTTTAAAAATCATTAATACTGATTGGGCCCCAAGTTTTCTTAATACTTCAGTCATGATTTTTTTTGGATAAAAAGTGTTCTTTAGCTATGAGGAACAGCATTCACTTAAAAAATAAAGACATGAGGTGAGGGGACTTTTGGAAGGGTTCAGGAGTCAGATTTCAACTCAGGGTCAGGAAGTGTTGGCCAGGCACTGGGAGCCACAAGAACCAGAAATTTGAAAGTCAATTGTGCTGTTTCTTCCTCTGGGACTGCATGGTCTCTTAGCCCTGTTCCTCTTCAAGTACCTGTTTCAATTCTTCTGATATGAAGGGATGGCTCTGTTTAGGCATGAGTGGAGGTCTTAATCTGGACTGGATGTAACCTCTTCAGTCAAGACCTCAATAAAAAATAGGTAATGTGTCTGTGATGCATTTCCAAAATCACAGGAAAGAAATCCTAATTGGTTCATCTCAAGTCAACTATTAGCCCACTCCCATCATTTAAGAGGAGGATCCTAGGTCAGATGGGCCAGTGCCCACTCTGTGGGGGTTTAGAGCAGAGTGTCTAAGAAGAGAGAATGGAGAGCTTCTCCAAGGAGGGAATGTTGGGGTAGGAAGAAAATAATTGGCACCTGTGAATCAACAGCTGAGCCTTATATCTGAACCTGCTCCTACTCTCCCACCTTTTTTTCCTTAGAGCATCTAACAAACCTCAACTTAACCTAAGTTCCAACTCTTTAATTTAGATTCTAATGAGCAGTGGAATGACCAAACCATGGACAGGAATAAGGAAAAAGTAGAGAACAAAGGTCTAAGGGGAAACTCATGAAGAAGATAATGAACCCTTAAATAATCCAGCATTACCTGGAATATCTGTGACCTACTGTCTGTAGGGCAAGAGGACTCACTCCATTGATGTGATTACAGGAATCTGAATTTTTGCCTGCCAAAATAGAACAAGCTGAATTAGTTCTATGAATCTTTCCTGGAAATCACTTGGTACTTAACCTCTCCTCACCCTCTGCTAGCAATTCAGAAGTGGTTATTTGTCTTGTTTCTGTTTGTGCTGTTTTATTCTTCTCTTTTCACAAACTGCACCCTTAGTATATTTCTTAGCTTCCTTAGTAATGAGAATATAAATGTCTCTAGAGGCAAAGCATGTAAAATTTAACCTTCTCTGCCTTTTCATGTGGACAAAAGCTTTCTGGAGTTTCTTTCCTCCCTTTTGTATGCATGTAAGGACAAAGATTTATAGGTACAGGAACATTTTCTTTCCCCTTTGGGTGATCCAGGATTATAACTAGGAGTAAGGAGAATGGTCTTCTAGTCACACCACTTTTATCTTTGGGTGAAGTAACAGTAGATCTGCTGGGCACAGGCAAAACCATTTTGATGCTAAAATAGTGGCTAAAAAATGAAAATACCCAAACTAGTTTTCAATGGGTTTAAATAATTGTGGTTTGATATCTGGTCTCTTTTCAGGGTCTACCTTCCCTAAACGATACCTCTCCATTGAACAATTGTCTCCTTTGCCATTGGCAGAAAAATAAGGGCAAAGAATTTAATTTGTTTAGAAAGATCAGTCACTAACTTAAACCAACATTTTCTCAAACTTTGGATGCCAGGGGTTCCACAGAGGTATGTCTGAAGCATTAAGAGAACATAGGAATGAGGTTGAGTGGCTAATTCCCTTTGAATTAAAGGAGCTCCATAATCTCAAGTGTTTTATAATCTATGTGGAAGGTAGATCACTATCTTTCACTTGTCAATTCATCGATCTCATTTCGAGTTACCTCTTTTTCCTTCTCACCTCAACAACCTACCTCTATAATCATATCTTGCCCCATAAGTGCTCCCTCCTATAATTGCTAATTCAAGAATACAATTTGTGACCCGAATCTCCTCTCTTTCCAGTGTATTTGTTCACTAACTCTCATGATCCTTATTCTTAGATCCTTTCAGCTCCTTCTATGCCCAGACTCATTTCCCAGTTCATCAGCTCCCTCCTTTCTTCACTGCCCTCATACACAGTTTAAATCCCAAGACCTATCACATCAAAAAACTCTCACTAATATCATAATTTCCTAGATGAACTCAACTATCTGTTTTATTTGTACCTGTGTCCAGGTGAAACAAATGTCCTAGAGAAAATTTTACAATAAAACAGATTATTGCTTCTATAAATTCATGATTTTCAACTGCAGATCGACTCAATATTGTTCAGCAATCCTGGATATTTCTCTGGCCAACTCTCACACCCTCCATATTGATATTCAAAGTTTCTCCACTCTTTTCAAATCTCTAATGTTCACTGTCCTACTTCCAGTTTGATTCCCTCAGTCTCAGCATATTATTTTACTTTCTATTTAAAGAGACATAAAGGGATAGAAATAGACAAAAGAGAACTCATTCTCAAACTTAGTTGTACTTCTACTCATTCTCCTCTCTTCCTATTACAATGGAAGAACTGGCCCTCCAAGTCCTCTTGGCCAAGACTAAAATAACTCCATCTGTTTTCTCAGAAACAGCACACTATTGCTTATTTCTCTATTCTTCTTTTTAAACGGCTTCCAATTTCTCCCTCTCTACTGGATTATTCCCAGTGACAATTAAGTGTGTTCAAATCATCGCTGTTAAGAACAACAAACTCCTACTAAAAGAACAAATAAACAATGTTTTGTAACATATTTTCTGAAAGGAATTGTCCATACTCACTGCCCAATACTCAATAAGTGGTTTGGAATAAATGAAGAAATTATTTGAAAATATTTGGTAATTTAGCAATATATTTTATTTTGAGAAAGGTCATCACTGCATAAAAGTTTTAAAACAACTGAATAAATATTTATGGAGGTCCTACTGTACTAAGTGCTGTGGATAGAGAATATGTAGCAGTCCTCTCTCTATTCTGGTGGGCTTACAATCTAGTAGGGAAGACTGGCATGTAAACAAACATTAACAACACAATTTGATATACACTATATGAAGGTGTATGTCTGGGACTATGGAAGCATGTCCATAAGCAATTGAAAATTTAAAATGGAAGCACAACACAGTTTTCATGGAAGAAAGATAAAACTAAGACAAATGTGTTTTTGAGTTAAGATAGACAAAAGTTCTAAAAAAAACTCTAGCATTGTGTGTTCTGTCTACAAATTTTATATAAATTCCATTTTGTGATATCTTTTAATTTGGGTCAAAAATTGAACTAGGGATTTTAGTTGCATGCCAAACTCTACTTTAAAATCATCTGCTTGGCCATCGAATCTTTCCAATGTTTAAATGAGGTCTGTTTTTCCAAGGTACTGCTGTGTTTTCCTTCTCTGGTGAGTCCCTGGTGTTGATTCACAGTTCACAAATTCCTTTTGAGTTTACCAGCTTTGATAAACTTTCTCGTGTCAGAAAAAACTTCTCAGGAGGAGCAATTATTAACACTGTATTCAAAAATAATCTGAAGCTCTTGGGAGATTTACCAAATCACATAGAACTTACAATATGAAAGAGTAAATGTGTGGGTAAAGTCAAATAAATACTGAGTGATCAAAATAAAAAAATAATTTGTTGTGGAGGCTACACATGTATACACAAAGATGTGTTTGTTTATATGTGTGTCTGCATTTGTGAAGTAGTAATACATAAACTTTGAACTATCAATAATTACATTAAATGTAAATGGACTAAATAGCACAATTAAAAATATTGCTAGAATAAATGAAAAGATTAAAATCATTTAGATATTACTTATAAGAGGGGTAGCTTAAATTTAGTCATGGAAAACTTGAAAGTAAAATATAAAAGATACAAACCAAAAAAGGCTAATACCACTATCCAGTATCATAAAAAAGCAGATTTTAAGATAAGCCATGTTCTAGAGATAGAGGGATAATTTATAGTAAAAGTGGGTTAATATATCAGGAAGGTATATTATAATTGTATGGACCTAATAACAAATCTTCAAAGCATATGAAGAAATAATATGTAGAGAGAACTAACCAAATCCATAATCGTAGTCTGAGATTTGAACATATTTCTCTGGATAGATGATAGAATAAGCAGAGAAAAGATAAGTACATAGAAGAATTGAAGAACGTAATCAGCAAATGTATAATTATATTAACACAAGTTTATATAATATAAAAGTTCACGTGTACATACCATGAACAAGTATATGATTATATAAATATATATAAATATAAACACAAAAATATGTGTGTGTATATGTAGGTTATAAAACCAACTATGCAAAGCACACAATCTTTTCAAGGGCATTTGGAAAATTTGTTAAAATTGACCACATGATGCTGCATATAGCAAACTTTAACGAATACCTAGGAATTGAAATATTACAGACTATGATTTCTGACATTGAATTAAGCAAGGAATTAATAACAAAAAGATAAAGATAAATTAAAAATTTTAAGCAATACTTTTCTAAAAATTTTTTTGATTAAAGAAATGAATCATAATGAAATTTACAAAATATTTTAATTGAAATACAATGAAAAGATACATTTCAAAACTTGTGGGATGCAGCAAATCAAGACTAAAAGAGGAGTTTATAGCCTTAAATGAGTATACCAAAAACAAGATTAAAAAAGTATTGATCCCAATAAGAACAGCAAATTAAATGTAAAGAAATTAGAAGGAAGAAAATAATATAGTGGCAAAGATCAGTACAATAGTAAGCAGACCTATAACAGGATTAAAAAAGCCCAAAAATTAATTCTTTATAAAGATTAATGAAATTAATAAAGTTCCAGCAAGCTAGGTAAAGAGAGAGAGAGGCAAGAGGCATAAAATTTCAATATCAGTATCAGTAATGTGAAAAGAAATATAAACAGAGATTCTACAAACTTTCTAAAGATTATAAGGGAACATTATGAACAACCTTATATTACTAAAATTGAAAATGTAGGAGTAAAGACAAAACTCAGAAAAATAATTAATCAAAACTAACAAAAGAATAAATAGCAAACCTATTAAAGAAGCTATGGATAATTTTAAAACTTCCTACAAAGAAAACTTTTAAGCTCAGATGGCTTTACTGGTGAAGTATTTCTTCCAGGAATTTTTAGGAAGAAATAGTATCAGTTCTATACAATCTCTTCCAAAAACAGAAAAAGAGGAAATACAAACATATCAGCATAATCTTGATAATAAAATCTGACAAGGACCTTACAAGAAAGGAAAATTATAGACCAAAACTCTTCATGAACATATATGCAAAAATTTTTAACACAATATTAGCAAACTGAGCACTGGTGGCATATGAAATGCTGTTATATCGACGAATGAGAACTTCTGATAATGAATTCATTTGATAGACTCAATATATCAAGAGAATAATAGATGCAGAACAGTCGTTTGATAATTTCTTTATCCAGTCATGCTTATAACTCTTGGAAATATTGAGAATAGAAGAGAACTTCCTTAATCTGATAAAGAGGCTGCACAAAATAAAAGCTAAAGTGAAAATCACATTGAATTGTGGAATCTTGACATTAAATCAAACTTATAAAATGGAGGGATAGAGTTTATTCTTGGATTAGAAGTATCTTTGTTGTATAAATGTCAGTTCTCCTTAAATTGATTCATAGATTTAATCCAACCTAATCAAAATCTCAGAACCTCAACAGCGTTTTTTTGTGTAAAGTTGACAACATTAGTCTAAAATTCATGTGGTAGCTCGTGTGAGAACAGCCAAGGAAAACTTGACAAAGATCAAAGCTGTAAGTCATGTACTGCAAGTAGCAAGACTTATTATAAGTTATATTAATCAACAAATTTATTATTCATGCAAAGAGAGAAAAATGGGCCAATTTACCAGAAAAGCTATCCAGAACAAAGGACCACGCAATTTGCAAACACTTGATTTATGACTAAGGCAGAATTCGAGGGCAGCAGGCAGAAGACAGGCTTTTCAATAAATGCTGCTGAGTCCACTGAAAATCCATATAAAAAATAAATTTTAAATCCTCTCTCACACCATATACAAAAGTCAATTCCAAGAAGATTACAGATTTAAATGTGAGAGGTAAGAAAACATCTTCTAAAAATGATCATAAGAGAGCATGTTCATGGCCTTTGGGTATACAAAGATTTCTTAAATAGGACAAAAAATTACTCCACTAAACATTAAGAAAAAGTAAGCTATATTACACTTTTACAAAACTAAAACATGGTTTTTTTTTTCAACGAAAGTCACCATTATGTGCTAAAAAGGAAATCCACAGAGTTCAAGATCATTACAGTACTATGATTGAAAAAGGGAGCTATTATCCAGAATATGTAATGGTCTCCTATAAGTCAGTAAGAAAAAAATGGAAAACAAACAGAAAATTAGGCAAAATACTTGAACAACTACATTACAAAAGAGGATATCCAAATGGCCAAAATAACGTATGAAAAGGGGCTCACCCTCATTAGGCCTCAACTGAATGTAAATTAGTCCATGAGCTCCAACCACACATTTCCCAGAATGGCTAAAGCTAAATGACTGATGTTATTCCTATCGGCAAGGTTGTGGGGTAACTGAAGCTCTCATACATTGTAGTGGGAGTGCAAGTTGGTACAACCACTTTGGAGAACTGTTTGATAGCATCTGCTAAAGCTGAACCTAGCCAAACCCTATGACTCAGTTCTAACATATCTGGGTATGTATGCATCAGAAATACATACATTGTTCGTTAAAATAATAATAAAAAAGAATGCTCACAGCATTAATAGTAACAGATAAAAACTGGAATCTACTCCAAATGTTCACCAAAGGCAGTATGGACAAATACATTGTGATATGTTCATATAATAGAATACTATATAACAACGAATATGAATGAATTATTTCTACACCCAATAGCAAGGACAAATCCCACAAACATAATGTTCAGTGAAAGAAAGCTGTCACAGAAGTGTGCAAACTGTACTATTCCATTTATGTAAAATTCAAACCCCGGCAGGATAAATCTCCTGCATTAGGAGTCAGGCCACGATTACTGTTGGGAGGAGAGGTAGCCTCTGAGAGGGGCACAAAGGAGTTTCTGAATTGCTGGTTGTGCTCTCCCTCTTGTCTGGGTAGAGTTAGACGGATGTATTTACCCTCCGTACATTCATCAAGCAGTACCATTATGATGTATGTGCTTTTCTATATAAATGTTATACGTGAACATAAACCTTTATTTAAAAAGTTTGGAGATGCCTGTAATTCAGAATATTTAGAGTTACAGGGAGTTAATGTGAAACAACCCCTGTTATTGTTTTAAGCAAGGGAAACTTTTCCATCAAAAAGCGAGACAGTATAATAAAAGAGCATGTACTTTGGGACCAGGCAGTTTTGAGTTCAATTACTAAATTTATTGCTTGCTAGCTTTATGACCTGAATACATTACTTAATTTATCTAATCTTCAGCTTCTAAAATAAAAAGGCTTTAGAGAAAATATAATATGTGTCAATAGACCTAAAGCCTTTTCTTTTCCCAGAACTTTGTGTGTTTAGCACTGCTTAAAGAGTAAAGCCATCATGCTCCCAGGATGGCTTACAGCCGATAGACGTGGCTTTTGTGGTTACTGTCTTTCCGCCTTTACTCATTTGGAAGAAGCCAATTTAGAAAAATACAAGGCACTACTTACACAGAAGCCATAATTGCTTTGCTCGTGACTATTGCTCTCTCCTAGTTAGCTCCTAGGTACACTAAAACACAGTCAACAGAGTAATCATTCTCTTATACTGAAGCCTCAGTCAGGAAACGCATTTATCTCATCTGTGCCAAAAGCAAATATCTTCACAGTCCTCCCTGCTTTGCCTTTTAGGTGACTCAGAACACCTGGTTGCCAATTGCTAGCTGACGATAATTAGCTTTCAATTATCACCAGTTACATTTTCACCTGTTCAATTTGCAAATTTCTGAATTTTTTGGCTTGTCCTCTTAGCAAGTTCTGATCTCTTCCATCTTCGGTACACCTGCTCTGTGAGAGTGGGGAAACAGGTCTCCCACTGGGGAGTTCCCCCTTCATCTGCCTCCTGTCCTGTCCTGCTTTATCCATCTGGCGTTAGATGGGACATGCTACATGGAAAGAAATTCAGAGAGACTCAGGTTCTTGTCTCAGTCTCTTACGTTTCCAGGGCTGTCTTGCTTTCTTGGAAGTATTTCCATGACTCTCCTAACTTTGTTAAGAAATAGCCAAGTAATTCTTTATTTCTGTAAATTAGCTTTCTTAAGAGATAACCAAGACAATGTAAGGAATGAGTGAATTTTTAACAATGAGGGGCCCCCAAATTCCACAATGGATTAAGATTCAGTTAACCAGGAAATGAGATGAAGTTAAAGGAGGTAATGCAGTAAGATTTTAAGAGAGAACAAGAAAAGTATCCTAGTGAGATTTGTCGGAGGTTGTTCTTGAAGACATTTATGTCAATTAAACAGAATATGTTCAGGAAGTGTCTGATAGGTGGTCTTGGAATAAACAAATAGTAAAATAGAATTCTCTAAATATTGTGATAACACTGTGCACAGGGCACTGTTACAATGTAGGATATTAAACCCAGTATTAAGTGAACACATGACATTGATTTATGCATTAAATAACATGAACATAGCTCATATATAAGGAATTTTAAAGTGACATTGAAAACAAAACACATAACGGAAAATGATTTACTTGCACCATATAGTTTCCTTTACTATCTATTTAAAATCATTATTTAAATTAGAAAACAGTGACCGGCCCCCTGGCGGAGTGGTTAAGTTCTCAGGCTCTGCTTCAGCGACCCAGGGTTTCACATTTGGATCCTGGGCGCAGACATGGCACCGCTGATCAGGCTGTGCTGAGGCGGTGTCCCACACAGCACAACCAGAAGGATCTACAACTAGAATATACTATTATGTCCTGGGGGGTCTTTGGGGAGAAGAAGGAGAAGGAAAAAAACGAAGCTTGGCAACAGATGTTAGCTCAGATGCCAATCTTAAAAAAAAACAACAAACCAATATCCTAAAAATAAATAAATAAATAATAAAACAATAATAGCAAAACCGTGGCATAAAAGAAAAGTTTTCAAAAGAAAAGGAACACATAGTACCTTTCTGTAACTTTATGAATATTTAATTTTGCATGTTGTCTTATCTTTGTTGACATACATTCTATATCATTGTAACCATAGTTTACAATAAATGCTATAATATGTTTGTAATTTAAGTTTTTAACATTTTTCTATGTTTCCATAGTTTCCATTACTCTAATGAATGCAGATTAGCTCACCAAAAGAATATATTATAATATAAATCATTCACTTATTTTGGGGGATTTGTCTTGCATCTGTTTCTTAAATTATAGTGAGTAACACTGCAATGGAGATTCTTCTGTTTTTATCATTTTTAGTATATTTAATTATGTGGCAAAGGATATGATCCAATTCTTATGTGCCTTGCTGTATTGCAAACTGCCTTTCCAAATATTGTTTATCAATTCATGTTTTCCAATTCCAAATCTGCATTATTAAAATGGGATTTTTTTAACTTCTTTTACATTTTTTGTCAGAAAGATATATTTTTATTTTTAATATTACAAAATAGCTCATGCTTCATGAGCAAAACTTATAAAATTAGAAAATTACAGAGAAAAGCAAAACCAAAACTACCATGATTCTACGACCCAGAAAAGCCCTTAATATTTTGGCATATATTGTTTCAGACTTTTATAAGGAACTATTTTAAAACTCCATTATAATGCTGATGATTTGAAACAATTAACAATAACCACTTCGTAGTCTAGTCTCCTCAATTACATTTTGAATGTTTTAGGCATAAGCATCATGCTCTATATTTATGTTGAGTCTACACAATGCAAATCATAGTTCTATCATATGAAAGAAATTCAAATTCTTGAAAAATTGTTGAGGTTCACTGTTTTCTTGGAAGCAGGCATTCACATTTTCAAAAATCCAAATTATTGGGACTACAGACTTATTTTAATATTTCAAGGTTGTGCTATCTCCGAAATATTGTTTACTTATATATTTATTCATTCACTCAAGGGACACATTAAATGGTAAGCAAAACACAAAGAAGGACATGGCCTTCTCTTAGGATGGGCAATAGGCTAGCTAGAAAATGCTTCATTGCATAAGCAAAGCTTCACATGAATATTAAAAGCCAAATAAGTCTTTATGAGTGTCAGGCAAGCAAGAGAAGGAAGAATATTTCACTAAGAAGATGCAATATGATCAAAGACTTGAACGTATAAGAGAACAATAATACCGACAGTAGGTTGATGGGAGCAAGAAGTGATAAGAAATGAGCCTGGAGAAGTAAGCAGGGACCAGATCAGAGCAGACATGATGTGTCATGCTAAGGATGTTACCAAAGGCATTACAAAGCAGGTATTGACTTAGTAATAGGAAAATACCAAACTGTATTGCAATTAGATGTTAGACATTTATTACATCAAACCCAAAATTTCCTACATTCCCAAAAACACTTCATCCAACTAGTCAGTATAAACAAGTATACATGGAAATTACTTCTTAAATACCAAATCACATAATCGTTGTTTCACATAAATGCTCACAATCTACGTGATGAAAACGGTATGTTTCATGAACATCTCCTTCTTATGGTGAATGTGTGAAAAGGCAGTTTTTAGATTCATCTCAACTAAAATTTAGCCCTCAAGTCTCTAAACATGATCAAATACCGCCACATCTCTTAAAACAACAGGTTCTAACTTGGCAAATATAGGTACTAGATGAAGACTTACTCCCGTATAGACCTTTTCACCTTGAAACTAACACCCTGATTTTTTTTTAAATGGCAATAAATATAAAGAAAACAACAAAAAGATTATATTTACTCAGGGATGATAGCTAAACTGAACTGCCATGGATGGTCAGAGACCAAAAATACACTTAATGCGTGGTCAGCAATTTTAAGTGACGTAGGTTTGTCAGACCAAAGGATGTGGCTCCCAGCGCACATCAAAATATGCACAAGTGATGCCATTTGACTAACAGCAAACATTAATGTTGCAGCTGAAAGTGCTAGAGCCAGTATAATGGAATTCAGTGTATTCTATTTGTATTTAAACATTTCATGAGTACTACAAATATCATGTTTGAAGTCTCTGTAGGGTCTCCTCCATCAAGATTTGACTCATTTTATTTCAACTGCCGGGAGACCTGTTGCACCAGGCACTATAAGATAACACTGTAACTTTTCATCCCTCAGACTTTTGCAGGAAATCAGTGCAGGATAGAGAAGAATTTATAGTAATTACTGAATTCCGTAAATTGGTTTTGATTTCTGAGCCTCAGATAAGAAAAGCTGAGTTTGTAATTGATTCAATTACTTAATACCCTCTCTATTTTTTCCTGATTTCAGGACATTCATTCTCAATCCATAATAGTGGTCTCTGGATTTTTATGCACTTGTACACCACTGAAGTTTTTTCATTACAAATACTGAAAAATGTAGTCGACAAGAAAGAATTTATGAAACCTTTAAAGATACGGCATATACCAGTGAGTTTGCTATGTCCATTTATTTGGATAGTCAGTAATTGCTTGAATTGATAAGCCACTAGTATATGAACTCCTGGCTTTAGTGGTTCACTGATTCTGTGATTTATGTTTGTGCAATTTAGCACATATCATATAGAAAATATGCTCTCTTGTATTTGGGACTTTTAGAGTAATATGATTTTTTTATATCTTCATTCATCTGATAAGACTTAAGTGTGTTGACTATTTTCCACTCCTGGTTATCGTGAATGGTTATCATATCATTATGGTTATTATACTCCTTTCAAAATGAAATCATTAGTAAAGACAGATAATTTCTATCATCTACCTGAGGAGACAAGGAGTGAGGAAAAACTTCAAAAAATCCAGGTCTTTTTTTCATTTCCACTATGGCTTCTCATTTCCTGATAATTGATGAGTTTATGCACTTGTTCTCTTAAAAAAAAGAAAGATCCTAGAGCTGAGATGGCATCTAAATGTTGAATAGCAGGGAATCAATTAATAAAATTATAGTATGTCTATACTACTGAATACAAACTACCTATCGCAAAAGTTGTAGTATATTTAATGAAGTGTGGCTTCCAAATGTTTCCTTTTGGTATGGGAATGTTGACAATGTTCCAGATGTGAACAAATCTACATCTCCCAGCTTTCCCTTATCTCAAGGTGTAGTTATGTGAAATAATTATGGTCAAAAAGATGTGAGAAGAAGTTTCCAGGTGGGAGCAGATTCAGCTGGCCCTTGCCATCTGTCTTTTCCCTTCATTTCCTGGAACACAGATACAAAGATGAAGGTAGAGCAACCATTTTGCCTTTGCAAGACAACAATAATGAGAGTGATATCACTTTCTAAGGAGCATATATTTGTGTTGGCATCATTACCTATCTCTGAACTTCTTGTATGAAAAAAGAATCCCTTCTTGGCTAAGCCTTTATAGATTAGGTTTTCTGTTATTTGTAGCCAAGTTCAATTCCTAACTCATATAACAAATACAAATATTTACTAAATAGTACTAATTAAAAAAAAAGAAAAAATGTGAACTTTTGCTTCTGACCATAAGGGAATAACTGGTATGGAATTATTCTCTTCACAGAAAAAGCAGAAAAATGGAAACACAGTGAAACCACTATTTCAGACACCAGGCAGCAGAGAGCTGACATCCCTGAGAGAAGAGAAACAAATGAGTCAGGCCATACTTTTGACTAGGCTTATTGTCTGGAGGCAATTTCTAGATGGCAGCCCAAAAAAGGGGAATCCATGCAGAATCTGAGTCTTGCTGATTTATGAAGACAAGAAGTTCTCCAATAAAAAATTAATAGATATATGAAGGAAGAAATGTGATGCAGCATCAAGAGAAAAATCAATCAGTAGAAACTGTTTAAGAAATGACTATGATGATGGAATTTGTCAGACAGAAACATTCAAAAGCTGTTATACTCAATATGCAAAAGTAAAAAATGATGGTATTAAAGAAGTAAGTTGGAACTTTTAGAGATGAAAAATACAATGTCCAAAATTAAAATTTCACTGGATAGGGTTAACAGCAGATTATGCCCTGTAGAATAAAAGACCAGAGAACATAAGACACTGATCTTTGTATGTCTCCATAGTTTTTTCTTTTCCAGAATATAATATAGTTGGAAGCATACAGTACGTAAACTTTTCAGATTGGTTTCTTTTACTTAGTAATATGCTTTTAAGATTCCTCTATGTCTTTTCATGGCTTGATAGCTCATTTCACTAGAAACTATCCAAGATAAAACACAGAGAATGAAAAGACTGAAAAAAAATGAGCAGAGCCTCAATGACCTGTGGGACACTATCATGTTTCTTAACATACGTGAAATTGGAGTTACAGAAAGAGGGTAGTCAAAAAAAAATTTGAATAAATGAGGGCCTACAGCATTCCAAATGTGATGAAAACAGTATCACAGACCCAAGAAGCTCAATGAACCCAAACAGGACACACACACACACACACACACACACACACACACACACACAGTGGTGTAGCAAAATTGAATATATTAAAACTAGTAATCAAGATAAAATGGTAAAAAGCAGACAGAGAAAAGAGATACACATCTCACAAAGGAATAAGTATAAGGAAAATCAGAGATTTCTCATCAGAAACTATGCAATATCTCAGACAATGGAATGACATCTTTAAAATGTTCAAAGGAAAAAAATAGCTGTCAATTTAGAATTTGTCAAAAAAATCCTTCAAAAATAAAGAATAAATACTTTTTAAACTCTTTTTTAAAAATTAAGACTTTATTTTTTGGAGCAGTTTTAGGTTCAGAACAAATTTGAGGGAGGAGACACAGAGGTTTCCCATATATTCCCACACTTACCCTCAGCCTCCCCGTTAGCAACATCCCCTACAGAGTGGTACATTTGTTACAATTGATGAGCCTATAGTAACACATTATATTCACCCAAAGTCCATAGTCTACATTACGCTTTTATATTGGTGTTGTATATTTTACAGGTTTGGGCAAACGTATAATAAGATGTACCCATTATCACGGTATCATAAGGAGTATTTTCACTGATCTAAAAATCTCTTTGCTCTGCCTATTCAACTCTACCTTCACCCCAACCTCTGGCAACCACTGATCTTTTTATGTTTCCATAGTTTTTCTTTTCCAGAATGTCATATAGTTGGAAGCATACAGTGTATAATGTTTTCAGATTGGCTTCTTTCACTTAGCAGCATGCATTTAAGATTCCTCTATGTCTTTTAATGGTTTGATAGCTCATTTCTTCTTAGTACTGAATAATAGACCGTTGTTTGAATGTCACACAGTTTATTTAAAATCCATTCACCTACTGAAGAACATCTTGGTTGATTCCGAGTTGATTCCAACAGGGAATAAAGCTGCTATAAACATTGGTGTGCAGGTTTTTGTGTAGACAGAAGTGTTCAACTCCTTTGGATAAACACCAAGGAATTGGTGAATTATTTGGCAAGAGTATGTTTATGTTGTTAGAAACCACCAAACTGTTCTCCGGACTGTATGATTCTGCGTTCTCACCAGAAATGATTGGGAGTTCCTGTTGCTCCACATCCTCACCGGCATTTGGTGGTGTCAGTGTTCCAGATTTTGGCCATTCTAACAGATGTGTAATCGTACCACATTGTTCTTTCAATTTACATTTCCCTCATGACATATGATGTAGAGCATCTTTTCGTATGTCTATTTGCCATCTGTATATCTTCTTTGGTGAGGTATCTGTTAACGTCTTGGCCCATTTTTTAATTGAGTTGTTTGTTTTCATATTGTTGAGTTTTAAGAGTTCTTTGTATATTTTGGATAACAGTCCTTATCACAAGAGTCTTTTACAAATATTTTCTTATTCATAATTCCCATGTTTTCTTCTCAATGTTATTCTTTATTTTATATATTTTTTCAAATGAACTCATATTGACTTTATAAATAGAAAAAATATTAAAATAGAAAATGAAGGGTTGAGTTTTCAAGGCTGACATTAGGTTTTGACCTATTAGGCAGGTTAATCAACATGAATCCAAGCTATTTCCTCTGGTCTTTTATACAAACATCATAATCATTTATAAAAAAATAAACTTTGTTCCTTTAGCCCTGAACAATCTGTTAAAATTATCAATTTTTATAATGTATCAAGGACAGCATTACTTTTCAACTGAAATATAAACAAGCCCTGATTTGATTTAACAGATCGATAGAGTGTTTAGAAAAATCTTACATTTATATATCCTAAACCCAGCATCTAGTGTTTCCAGAAAATCATCTATAGAGAACATATTTTAGCTCATTTCACACTGTGTTAATTGTGTAACACACTGTAACCATTACCTTTTACCAACTACAATTACTCTTCTAATGAAAACTGATGAATTTAACAAGAAATTATTAGATCTGTTTGATCTAAGCATGAAAGTGGTTGATGGGATATGCTTCCTAATGAATATTTCACTCCTTTTACCACTCCCTCCTTCAATTTTATAATTGAATTACATGGCTCAATTTAGTTAAAGAAAGAAATAGTTACATAAAACGTTTAGTGTATAAAATACCATATTATGTAACATTAGCTATAAGGAATAGTCTCTTTATTTCAGACCAGAGAAGATATTGCCCTCCTGACTGTTTTGCCATTTGCTTTTAATTCATCCAATATATGAAGGCAAATATTTGGAAGTTACTTTTCTCTTAAAAAGTATTTCTTCTTTCTCAGTTTCCTGCCCTCCAAGCATCTTTGAAATATATTCAGATATTCTCTTCTCCCTTTGTCACTGTCTATGCAAACCACCATTATTTCTGGGATCCTGTTTGCTGTTTCTATTTTTTCCTTCCCATTTTTCTGATAGGAAATTGGAAGAAATTTCTTTAAACATGCTTAAATTCCAACTTAGATCTTTCAGTAGTCTCCCATTGCCTTTAGAATAAGGTGCTAACACCTTAGAATAGTGTAAGAAGTCCCTGGGATCTGTTTTTTGTCTATTTCTCAGTGTCATCTTCCCTGTGTTGTCCAGTGCTCCAGCAATATTGGACAATTTTCTGCTTTTCCAACATTTGCTGATGTTCTTGTAGGCATGCCTCTACATATTCAAATTTCTCCGCTTGAATGTTCATCACCAGAGTTTCTCTGCCCTGTGCCCCACTTAGTAAATTTCCATCCATCATTCAGGAAGAATGTTTAAATATTTTTTCCTAGTAGGAGGGCAAGATGTCAAAGCATGTCATAAACATAAACGTCATCCTAAGGATGCTGTAAAATGATTTATTTTTGAACCCATCTTCCGTATTAATTTCCCATTTCCCTATTTCTACTGTGTTTACAAACAAAGCCTTCAAAGAATTCATAATGAAGTGGAGTGCAGGTCAATTCTCCACCCATATTCCTTCTTTCTTACCTCCTCAGTGGACACTAGAAATGCAGAGAATCAATAAAGCTCTGGGAGCAGTCCTCAGCCCATTATGGAGGAAAGCTCCTTTGCCTCTAGGCTAGGGTATATGTGAGGTGTTCCTCAAAGAGATTAAGATCCTCTTACTAGTAGTGGTAACTTGCCAGACAATTCACCTTTCATTGCTTCTCTTCTCTTCCTTCTCACATTGCCTCAATTCATTTCTTGAGATAATCTCCAAAATAAACTACTTGCACTAAAATCTTTGTCTAACAGTCTACTTCTAGGAGAACATATCCTAAGAAAGATAGTGATATAGTACCACTTATACATTAAATTGTTTTTGCATGTTATAATCTATTAATAATAAGCTTTGCTAATCAGAATATCTTAGGGGCTTCAAAGTAAATAATGACAGCTTCTATAGACGTATATAAACTTGTATATAGTTCATATATAAACAGAGTTCATATAGTTCATATACAAACAGAGCATATAAATTCCATTGAAAATCAAATAAATGAAAGTAATTTGAAGGTTAAAGAATAGCACAAAATAAACCAGGGATAGTGAGGTAAAACCAGTCACAATCTATGGATATTTTGGCATTATTTGACCTATAAGATTCTTCTGTTAGCACTGGAAAAAAAAATCCCTAAGTCAATCTTAGTACCAAAGTATCACTTAGATCTATCTGTGTTCTTAGCATCTTGCAACACAATGTTAGGCTTTGGCTAAACTTTAGGTTTGGTTTTGTTGTTAATTTATGCCATTTAGTCCACAATAAAAGTTTAGAGCCAGCCCTGATAGCCTAGAGGTTAAAGTTTGGCACACTCTGCTTTGGTGGCCTGGGTTCGGTTCCTGGGTGTGAAACCACACCACTCGTCTGTCAGTAACCATGCTGTGGTGGCAGCTCACGTAGAAGAACTAGAAGGATTTACAACTAGAATATGCAACCATGCACTGGGGTTTGGGGAGGATAACAAAAAAGAGAGGAAGATTGACAACAGATGTTAGCTCAGGGTGAATCTTTCCCAGCAAAAAAACCCAAAACATACAGAGACCCATTAAAAAAATTTTTCTTTTTATAACAGAAGATAGTAAATCAAAAAGAAAAAGAAAATGAAAACTATAGCCCTCATCATTTATCCCTAAAAGATATCACTATTAAAAATCCGACATAGTTTTCCCTACAATTTTCTATAAGTATAGGTTTACGTAAATAGGCTAACACTGTTCATATCGTTTTGTGAGGTCCCTTTCCCACTCAATAGATTCTGAATTTTCTCATATCATTAAATATTATTCTGCAAAGTTGTTTATTTATTTATTTATTTGAGGAAAATTAGCACTTAGCTAACATCTGCTGCTAATCTTCCTCTTTTTGTTGAGGAAGATTGGCCCTGAACTAACATCTTTGCCCATCTTCCTCTATTTTCTATGTGGGACACCTGCCACAGCGTGGCTTGGTAAACGGTGGGTAGGTAAGCATCCAGGATCTGAACCAGAGAACCTCTGGCCACTGAAGCAGAGCATGCAAACTTAACTGCTGTGCCACTGGGCCAGCCCCTCTGCGAAGTTATTTTTGATGGCTATACACTACTCCACTTAAGGGGTTTTGTTTTGGTTGGGTTTGCTATTATACGTGACACATTTATAAATCCTTAAAGTTAAAGTTTGTAAACTGATACTGGCTACAGGGCCTACTCATGGTAATCGCTTTTTGGTTCACAGAATCTTGGAAAATTTTACCACTGGCATCAGAGAATCAAATAATTCAATGTCTTAAACCTACTTCATATGTCTCTACTCAAATTTTATTTTTTAGTGATCCTTTTCCTATATAAGAAGCCTTCCCAACTTTCACTCTCATTTCAAAACCAATGATCCCTCTTGTTCTGCTTCTCCTTATAGCACACATTACTACCTCACTTATTGCATAGCTATTCATTTTTTATTTTTATTGTCCATTTCCCCAGAACAATGAATATGAATGCAGTGCCTGGCACGTGGTGAGTGTTTAACAAAATTTTGAAAAATAAAGTGCAACTTGAAAAAGGCCTTTTCCACATTGTATAATCTCTAATTCTAGCTATTGCCTCCCATTAGCATAAGAACCAACATTCCAAAAGAATCAATAGGTTAGATCTTTTCTTCATTTTGGAGATTTTTGTCCATGGGTTGCTCAGTTGCTAATTTTTCTGTGGGTTCTTGGCCTATATTGATAAATGTCATCTGTTCATTTGCCCTGGAAAAATCACAATATGAAACTGGATGATCTCAACACAGAAGAGGAAAGGACTGATTTCCAAATGTGAATGTAAACTCTGAGATCTACATGAGTTATCTCAAAGCCCAGCATCAAAATTAGGTTACACACAGAACCATTACAACGATTATAGGAGTAAACGTAAATTATCACTTGATAGGTATCTAGTATCTATTATATGTTAAAGTCTATACCAAATGGAATATCTTCCTAGTAGAAATAAGTGCGTAAACATTTTAAGGCTGTTACACGTTCATTATTTTCAGTTAGATTTTGGTATGTTAAAGATGTATGATATGATTTGGAGAAAGGGAGTAAAAAGAATTTTTCATTTAGTCACATTTTGAGTGCTTTAAAAAATTTATTTCCCCTTGCTTACTGCTTTTGGGGGCAATGCTAAGCACTTTAAGAGGAGGAGCTTTCCCTTTCCACTGTTAAGCTCAGGCAGAAGTGTACCATGAGACTGGGAATTCCATCCTGATGCTGCCGCTACTCAGAACAGATTTTAATGCACGAGATTTGACTATTATCTTAGCTCTATAATTACAAATGTTGTTGTTTAGCAAGAAATTGTTCATCTCTCTTTGGAATCAGCTTGGTAGTTGGCTCTACGACCTTGAGAGTTGAGTCAATTCCCCCAGCAGATTTATCAGATTCTATAGAAAAAGGAAGAGGTCACTTGATTAAAATCAGCTTGTCATTAATGCAACCAAATCCCTTTCTTGTCCCAGAAAAATAAAATGATTTTCAACGATTATATAGCATCCAGAAAGAAAAATAAAACATATAAACATTTAGATTACAAAAACTGAGAAAAGTAATTATTGGTTGTGTTTGTTACACTGTGGAAATTATTTATGGTGCCTTTTGCTGCTAGCATGACTCAAACCCTATGCTTGCATTTGGAGGATTAACGCCTCAGTTTATCCAGCCTTAATCAGTACAAAGCAACAAATAAAAACACAGAAAAACATTGATAATTTGTTTTATTACAAATTGAATAATTTACATTCAAGCCAAAAAAGGCACATACACAAAATTAAAAGATAAGCCAGAGGCTGAAACGAAATTTGCAATGCATAGGACCCTCCAAACACCAAGACCCAGAATATATAAAGATTCTTACATTCAGCAAGATACAACCCCAAAGAAAAAGAGGCAAAAGATATAAAGAGACAATCCAAAGCAGAGGAAAATAGTATGTCCAATACACATACAAAAAAGTATGTATTCTCAATAGTAAACAGGAAAATGAAAATAAGACATCAGTGAGATACTTTTTCAACTCCAATAAAAAGTCTGACAGTTTCAAATATTGATGAGCATGTGAAAAAATAGTAGCTCTCATGAGCTATGTTGATATAAATTAGTACAACCTCAACGGAAAGCAACGTGGCCGTATCTAATGTAACTGAGGGCGCAGAAAACACACAATCTGGTAATTTTACCCCTAGTCATACACTCTAGAGAAAATCTTATGAACATAGACTGCCAACCACTAACACATGAATAGGTCCAACCCATGGGTCCACTCATATCTGTCTGATATCTGAGTGCAGCTATTACACAAATCAACCAAGACCAGAAGACTTGTGAGAAATAATAAACACAGTTTCAAGCCACTAAAGTATGGAGTTATGTGTTTCACAAAAAAAAGGCTAGCGTATCCACTCACATCTATGCTATATATGAGTATAAATACAAATACATTGAAAAAAGTAGGATCATGTCACCATTATGAAATAAAAAAGACTAATATTTTTCACATATGGGGCAAGACATTTGTTTTTATTCTTCTCTCTACTGCCAGAGAAAAATGGCAAAATAAGAGAGGAGTATAGTTCCCTTCCGATTCCAAAGAAGTAGCCGAGCTGTTTGTGTCCTGAATCGAGACTCCCCTGCATCAGAGGATCGTCGGGGACCTTGGTATTTCATGAACACACAGAGAATTTGCTTTGTCTTCATCCATGGAGAAAGGCTAGTTCTTCATGTTGAAGTGGCTGAGTGCCCAGATCTAGAAGGAAAAGAAGATTGTGTCAGTTTATGTTATCCCAAAGCAGACACTGACAAAAAGATTTGAGCGCCAGAAATTCATTTGGGAAGTGCAGAAAATAAGGGAGAAGAGAAGTGATGCAGGGAAGGGAAGGAGACACATCAAAGGCACACTATTTGCCTGCTCTCACTGGGGTAATTGGCACACAATCCTGTAAGGAAACCATGAAGTGATATAAAACACTTGACTCAAAATCATCTCCACATCCCCTATCACCTCCCACAGAGGGATGAAGGAGCTGCGGGTTTTGTACACCAACTCCAATGAGTTGAGACCTGTTCAATGGAAGGGTGGTGTTAATTCCCTGGAATTTCCCACTGCTACACAGGAGAAAGGCCTTTCCTGACTCTGGGGGGCGAAAAACAACCCAAATCTGTCAGGCACAAAGAAGTTCTTCAGAGAATACTGGAAGGTCTAAGAGATACAGGCAGGGCCTGACTGTGTTTGCTCCAGGATCTTCCCATAATCGGGCAAGAAGGGTGGTTGATTTGGAAATTTCAGAGACTGGCCTAGTTGCCCAGAGGTTGGGAACAGGGGACTGGGATGGCAAAGCTTAGTCTGAATGGAGACCCTGAGATCAGAATAGAGGCTGACCCCAGGTTTGCTCTGCTGGCCCCTCAGAGCACCAGGCTCTCAAGGGTTCACATGCTGCAGAGAGCAGGCCTTAAGGAAGCCAGGTATAGCAAAAGGAGGAACAGCGATTTCAAACCTGTGAGCCCTTGGAGACTTGTGTATTGCAGGGGTGGGAAGCCTCCCTGCCAAATATAACCAAGATAAGGTGTTTGCTTCACTGGTAAGCGAGGCATAGAGCCTGAGAGATCTAGAAAAATAAAACCATACAAGGCTTGCTGCACCTAAGTAATATGGAACAAACTAATACCTGCAATGCATATACTAATATACTTTATGTTATTATATTGTTTTATAACCAGTCTCCTATAGTTGGACATCAATGTATTTTGAATAAAATCAGATGATCATCCTTGAATTTTATCTGTGTGAGGCTATCTCAGAATTTCCTGAGGAGAAACCCCTAACTGTGCAATTCTGGATAAAAGGTGTGCACAGTTTGAGTTTTAAAATAGATTGCAAAATCGTCTTTACAAAAGGATATATTGATTTGTACATAGTTCTACAATGTGCTTGGGGTTTTAACAATGCATAAGCGGCATTTCATAGCAAATCTTTTAACTATACACAACTCTTCCCAGCTTCCGTGTCTTAATCTTCTCTTATTTCACAAAACAACACAAAATCATGAGTTATCAGCACAAGTGTATCAACTGGTGTCAAATTGTTCTTAATTAGACTAGTTGACATGCTTCCTACTTTTGAGATATTTCTGGAAACTTTGAAAGAATTTTTTTCTTTGATATTTAAGTTATCCAAACTCATTTGCTAAATTTGCTTGCTTTTGTCTAATATTAAATTTAGGTTTGATTTAATGTCAGGGAGTTACTGGAATTCTAGTTCTGTAACTCATTTTTTCAAGTTTTGTTTTTTATTATCTTATTATTTATTTAGTTTGCCCAATAAACAGAATTCCATGTATATTATAAATACCACTTGCTTGATTTATAACACTTGAAACTCCCAGTAAGTAAGAGGAAAATGAGAGAGATTGCATCTTTGATAAGATTAGAGTCTCATCAAGAAGTAATATTAAAATTGGCTTTCAGAATATACTGAAGCATTTGTCCAGTTATCTTTAATTGATCTGCTATGAAAATGAGAATGCAAATTGTAGATGAAATTGCAATGCATTACAAATCAAAGAACAGGATAAAATAAAGCAATAAGATAGGATGTGGATTTTCTTTTTTTTTTAATCTGAGCACTCATGGGCTACTTAGTACTTTTCAATACTGCTAGTGAGGGGAAAATAATCCAACAGCTTAAAATGAATTTAGACTTTAAAATGAAATAAAAAAGTTTTCACACTTTTGGTTACTTTTCATTCAAAATGGGAGCTCAATGACAGGCTGCTTGCTGCTGCCTTGTCTGACAGCCCGCAGAAGCTACTCAATCAGGCAGCATGGGTGAAGGGCTAATTATGGCAAGGGGGGGAGAGCGGGGATAGAAATTAATGAGCTCAAATCTCTCCAGTGCTGGTCCTCCCTACTCCCCTTACTGAGTTAGGCTTGTAAAGATGCCCATTTCTTTTATAGCCAGAAATGCTCAGAAAGCAGATAAGACCGTGGACTTGGACATCATAGACGTTGAAACTCACCTGTCTCTTACTAGTTAAATTGCAAGTTCTTGAATCTCCTTGAGCTTCAGTTTCCTTGTTTATAAAGTGAGGAAAATAGTAGCAATCTCATTGGGTAACTTTGAGGATTAACACAGAAAAAAATGTGTGCAATGTCTAGGTTTGTATGTGACATATATTGAGTCTCGAAGGATGGCTATATTATTTTCATTTTCAGTTTTTGCTACTACCTTTATTGCTACTATTATTACATTATTGTAATGCTTTACTTTGGTTGGGGATTAAATCATTTACTAGAAATGAAGGAAGCATCCCATAGGATTCAACCTTCCTACAAATCACACTTAAAGATGAATTCCAAATGATTCCTTTTACTGTTGTCAGTAGAATGGTCTTTCTCTTAGGTCTGTTGAAGGCAGATTTTCACTGAGTTCTTACTAAGATGCTTATAAGCCTGTGTCATCGTCCAGAAACAAGTACACAAATGTGAGCATTTATATAATTCATTCTTGAGAATAGCTGTAATATAAAATAGTTCAGTAGTTACCCAAACTGGATGATGCTCAAAATCACTTGGGGGGATTTTAAGGCATGTAGAAATTCAGGTCCCAGCCCAGGCCTTCTGAATTAGAGTTCCCAGGTGGGTTATCTGTATAAGAGGGAGCACTTCTGATTGTCAGATGCATGTGACAACTGCTACTGTATTTGAAGATTAATTTTTGGAAATATTATGCCTTTAGTAAAATGGAGTAAATACACCCTCACCCCTCTTCTGGTACTTAACATTGTGCTAGATTTGAGGATTAATTTTCAGAAATGCTTTGAGGAGTAAATGTATTGCCCCCCTTCCCTTTCACTTTTCTAACAATGTAGACCTTAGTTATTCTAGTCTAGTTCCATTCATATGCGAGGATCCTGGCACTCTTGACTTACTCAACAAAGGGAGTGTATACATCACTCCACGGATGCATCTCATTTAGTTCACAGACATCCACCCCCTTGGAGCTGAAAAACGCCTCTTTGCAATGTTCACAGAAATTTGGGGGGATGATCCTTTCACATGCTCCTGTTTATACGTTTGGGATTATCTATTATTTAAAAGCCAACAATTTACACAAAATACTGGGAAACAAAATTCAGCTGTATTTGAATCCCACAGGAGAGGGATGCGAGAGAAGTGCAATGACTTTTCTATCTATTGGGTTTTCTTCATCTAAACCACCATAGCTCTCTATTCAGATCAGGTTTGCAAAATTAAATGCCTACAAGGACCAAGCAGGCAACATAAATGGGTGAAGAAGGTAGGGAATCTTACAAAATGATGCTTCTAATTGAGTAAATTGAATTCTTTCTGTATCATTTTATTTGCATGTTAGGTGTGTTGTGATAGTCTTTGCTTCTCAGAAGGTGTATCTCTTCTTTCAATTCTCTTGAAAGCCATGGTCCTGTTGGTAGAGTTTTATTTTTAAATTTTGATAGAGAGATGAGTCGAACAAATATTTCATTTTTCTCTTTACTCTGCTTTAAGAAAACTGACTGTGCAGGTGTGATGATAAATGGCAACTGACACGGGACTTCAGTATCTGGAGACAACAGGGAGCAGCGAGGATGATGATGAATGGAAGAGTTCATTTACTATCTCAGGAGAACAGCCGTTTCTTAGCTTACTGTTGCAATGTAGGAATAAAGACTCAACGTTTCTGGATCTTCTTTCTTCAAGAGGTCTCCATGTTTTTAAAAATTAAAAACCTATTGTTGGTCTATGCAGTTGAGGCCAATCGAAACACTTTATTTATGGGATAAGATACAGCCCATCTTTTACCTTCCAATGACCTCCATGCTAGACCTTGGATTATTTCAAATATACAAAATAAACGTGGACACTTGGCATTAACTCACAGTGATGACATGAATTATTTTTCCATGTTTAATCAAAAATAAGGTTTTAAATTTTGAATTGTATGCAGCTTTTAAGTTATACTTTTATAACATTTGGATAAAATATTCACTGTAACGTAGAGTCACAGGAACATCAGTTGAAAGTGTTCTTAGAGAAATTCACATCTATTCATTTTGCAGATGAAGAAGTTGTGAAGCAAATAGAGTTGCTAAAAGTCCTGCATCTAGTTAGTGGCAGAGTCAGGAATTGAACACAGAATTCCTGATATCACTCCAGTACTTGCTCTACCATTTTACCATCGTGCCTTCAATTTGGTTGTTAGTTTGTTTATTATAAGGCATGGGAAATAAGATTCAACAGATGATTTCTTTATGCAAATTTCTCCACTGATCTACTCCATAAGGTGAGACACACATGTATTTGACACTTTAGACTTCGGCAAAATTAAAAAGTGACCTAAAAAATGAGTGCTTTGTTATACTTCAACATAACTTAGATTAAGTGACAGCAAAAGTAAAATTGTCAAACTACTGCCTTATTCCACACATTACTGAAGAACTAGTTTTCAGGCAGCCCAGTGGTATAGTGGTTAAGTTCATGTGCTCCACTTTGTCCCGGGGTTTGCAGGTTCAGATCCCGGGTGCAGGCCTACACACCACTCATGAAGCCATGCTTTAGTGGCATCCCACACACAAATAATAGGGGAAGATTGGCACAGATGTGAGTTCAAGGGCAATCTTCCTCAAGCAAAAAGAAGATTGACAACAGATGTTAGCTCAGGGCAAATCTTCCTCACCAAAAAAAAAAAAAAAAAAAGAAGAACTAGTTTTCTACTTAATTGATTATATGGCCTATATTTTAAACATTGGATAGTAAAGCTTCATGAACTGGAAAGTAAGGCATACACTGTACTACTTTTATTATTCTTAATTTTTCTCTTGGAATTCATGAAGAGTGAGCTTTCCTTGAGTCTTGTTTTGGTGTCTTTTTTTTGACCTTGTTCAGCACATTTATTATAACTAGTAAATTTCAGACAATTTTCCGATAGAATTCAGATCCTCTAAATCAACCATATTTAGGAAATAGCAGGTGATAATGCAGCTATTTAGTTTCTGCTACAGAATCCACTATTTCTTGGTGCTGAAAGATGCAGCCCAAATTCCATTTGCAGTGTTTATTACCTCTCAGAATCTGTGAGCAAGCATCTTTCCTGGTCCTTTTACCTGTCTGTCTTGTCTATTGGCTATCCATTTTCCATTGTTGTCCCAGGTTGGCTGCCAATGGTACATTTCTCAGCCACTTAATAACTTTACTTAGACAGATTTATAAGAAGCCAAGTGCTGTCAAGTCCCTGAGATGTATAGATTGAGGCTCCCCTCCTCCACCCCTTCCAACTTTACAGTATAAGTCTGTCTCCTTAATAGCACTGGTCTTAATAGAGTGTGTCTCTCAGGGTCCGGCATCAGCTGCATTGTTGGAGCATGGCTCATGCTCATCTCTTCTGAGCTGGAGTGCAGTTAAATAGGAGCAATTTATTTCTGCTGTTGTCAATATCACATTTCATGAACCTGAACCTCATTACATTTTTTTTTTCAAATTACCTTGCTCTGCTTCGTAAGGGCATTTCGTATTTGCCACAGATCATTCTTTTAGATTTGAAAAGAACTGAAACTTTTTGTTACACTTCTGATTGATATAATTGGGTGCCATTTAGGCTAAAGGTGGGCAGGAGAAAAATGCACAGCTTTCAACTATAGAAACTGCGCTTGCCGTGCTCAGTTGCAAGGATATTTGTTGTGGAGCTTCTAGCTCATAATGCAAAGGGAGGAAAAGGAAGGGCCTCTTGCATTAAGAAGTTTATAGTAAAATATCATAGAGACCGGAAAAATTTTTTCAAAAGGAATTTAAGAAAAACATCTGAGGGGCAGCATTGAGTATTATAATAGACAATGTCTTAGTGGACGTGGCAATACTGGACCCAAATCTGTAAATATTTACCCAGTGTCCATAAATAAAGGTTTATTGGAAGACAACCACACTCTTGTTTACATATTAGATCTCTGGCAGCTTCCATTCTACAGGAGAAGTGTTGAGTAGTTGCCACAGAGCTTGTTTAGTTCCAAAAGTCTAAAATATATACTATTTGGTTCTTTGTGGAAGAGTTTACCAATCCCAGGTCTAGAGCACAGTGCTAGGCTACAAGGAGTAATTTTTCTTTTCTTCTTCCCATATTGCTACTTAGAGGAAACTCTGATAACAGGAGCTACAAAGTCAGGGCTGGCTCTCTGCCCAGATAGAGTTGCGCAAATGAAATGATTTAAGGATATAGCAAACTTTCCTCTAACTACCAATATCTCACTCAGTGTTCTGTCAAGATACAACTCTTCTATTCTTGTCTGATTTGAGTCATTCCTTGAGTTCAATGATCTAAGGGTGATGGAGAGGGTCATTATTCATAAAAGAGCACAGAAAAGTATTTTAGAGTGGAAAAAGTCCTAGACTCAGACTCAAGAAACCTGGGATCTAATTGGGGGTCACCAGTGAATGACACAGCTACATGCATTTGAGCAAGGCTTTGAGCTTTCTGCAGTTTTCTCATCTGTATGGGATGATGGCCCACATGCCCTCTAAGGTCTGTTTTAACTTGGAAGTACTGATTCTGTATTTCCCAATATACGAGAGGGAAGCCCAGCGCGTTATTTGAACTTCTCTCATTACTGTGATTGAATTTACTACCTTAAAGAATTGTTACTATGGAAAGATGTAGATATTTTGTCTCTTAGTGCACGTCATGTCATTCACTATCTATCGCCAACACCTAGCACAAAGGAAATGCCTAATCATCAGTTTTGAATTAATGGATAAATGAATGCATGAATGAAATAATCTAATCATAACATACTTAGCCTATCTAGCACTGGGTCCCTTAGAGCTTTAGAGTCCTCTTTGTTTTTTACTGGAAAACAAATCTTTGTGATTTGTTTTCTTATTTATAACCTTACCTGATATACTGGTGGACTGGGGTTGAACACGCCCTTTTGCTATCCTTCTTACAACCATGGCCTAGATTCTCAGACAGCCTTATGCAGGCTTTGCTTACTTGAACAAACAAATCAGTCAATTCAATTGGTCCACTAGACCCTTGCCAGAGCTCCCCACGCCAGCAGGCTGAATTCCAAGTGGGAGCTAGAATCCTTAGGAGACTGAGAAGTAGCCCTAGAACACTGAGTCAGAGGAGATAGCGTCTCGTTTCACGGATTAACTCGACAATTAGACCACTGTCAGTGACAAACTTTCATACTTCTCACATTTGCTCAGAACCAACGCGCCATGAAATGTTACAGTGCTGATGAGCATATGTTGGCTCCATAGGTTTTTGCACTTAGAAGGTCCTGTAATTGTAGTTTTTTCTAATTTCAGAGGGCTCTTTATTTCTAAACACCAGCTAAGCATGTTTAAGGAAGCAAAAATACAGTCTTCATCATTAATTTTGTTTTAAACCTTAAGAAATAGGGAATACTTATAAGTGGAATGTTTGCCTTGGGAACGAAGCTATTGTAAAGGAGGCTCTTTTTCTTTTGTCACTTAGTTGTTGATTTTTTTTTTTCTTTTTGGTCACTTCTGCAGAGGCAATACTTTCAAATCTCAGCTTTGCAAGATCTCGAAAGATGGAAAAATTTATTAATTTGTGTTGATCTAACACCTACCTTGACTGAATTATGAGAATTTAATAAAGGTACCCCTTAGCCAAGCAACTGTAGCATCTCATAAATACAATGAAGTAAATACAAATGTTTGCAAAAGACATTCTTAGTTACCCTCATTGCCCTGTGGCTTAAGAGGGAATAGCTATGAGAAGAGGGCAGTTATTATAAGAGGAGAATGGACAAAAAAAACAAAATTTGAAAAATACCTATAATTATTCAGTCTTCCAAGCTGAATGATATCAATATATCTACGTGTGTGTCATACTGCTCTCTGCTAACAGTCACTATCAATTGTTGATCAGAATAAATAGCCATTTGTTTATTGTCATTGTGTACCTCACATTGCAGTGAAATTCAATGATTATAAAATATGAAGAACAATTTTGGGTCTCCCTATAACTAAAAATCTCAGTTTCTAGAATGCATTGGGATGGCTGAGGTTCAGGTAAAGAGGGAAACTTGATATCTCCCCAGATGGCTATTTCTTTACTTACTCTGATTTTCTCTGCCCGAATTGAAATAGCTGCTCTACGTGCCCTCACACAGGTAAGGTAAGCCAGGTAAGAAGACCTACTTGCATTTTTAGGTCAATCTTTGATAGGTCTCATTTTAAAGACTTTTATAGGAGAAACTTCTTAACTTTCTCCATAAAATCTTTGTCAGCAATTTTTAAGTAGCTGTTTCTCTTTCCACATTTAAAGGTTTGAGTTCTTCCACCTAATTCAAATGTTTATAGCAAAGGTGGAGGGAATGAGTATAATGGCCTCTTTGACTAACACATCATCATATTGATAGTTATGTTTATTATAGACACGTCGATACCATAGCGAATGATAAATAAAAAGCCTTGCCAGAGAACAGCAGATTACAATAATTGCTAGTGTTTTTTGACAACTTCAATATGCCAGGAATAGTTCTAAATAGTTTGTAAGTTCTAACACTTATTTTCAAAATAGTCCCATGAAATAAGTACTCATCTTCCTCTCCATTTACAGATGAGGAAACTGAGTGTTTAGGCAACTTGGCCCAAAGTGACACAGCCAGTACGTGACAGAGCCAGAATTTGAACCCAGGCAGTCTGAGTTCAAAGCCCATGTGCCATCTAATTAGTTTCCTTTTAGACATATTTCTGAACTTGTTGTATTTCTCACAAAAAATACTATTAATTTATTAGGTTCAACTTCCATAGTTGCATTTTCCAAAACTCGTTCCCGCCAATAAAAGTTCCATGACATAGTAACTCATACTTGCGGGCTCCTTGGCAGAATATGTTTGGGAAGTGATGTTTCTCTTATATCGGCCTCCTCAGGGCTTTTACTGTGCTAATGCACATCATAGTGCCCCAAGACTGGGAGAGAGCTTGCAGTATTTTCTCCTCCTGATCACACATTGAAAATACTTTCATACTAATTTTAGCCTATGAACCTGCACTGTCTAATCTGATAGCCATTAGTCAAACGTGCTATTTAAATTTAAAATTAATTAAAGTGAAAAGTAAATTAAAATTCAATTACTTAGTTGCATGATTCACGTGTTAAGTGTTAAATAACCACATGTGTCTAAAGGCTACAACATTAGGTAGTGCAGATACAGAACATTTCCATCTTCACTGATATTTCTGTTGGATAGCACTGCTGTCGACTTTTGTGCCTGCATTTCTGGCTAGATGGAAATAATACTTCTTTAGGGTACTAAACTATACAGGCAGATACTTGTGGCACTTAAAGTGAATCTAGCGATAAAAACAATGCCTTTTGACTGACTTCGTTTAGTTTTTCTACTGAAAATGCACCCTTTGATTGAAATAGAATTGCAATATTTATAAATCACTAATTCCTACCTCTACAGCAAAATTCAAAGGATTTATAGGACTTGAAGTTCCGAATTTAAATAAACGTAAACAGCAAAATAAAATAGAGGAAAGCATGAAGAAAGGATAGATTAGTAATCTTGAAAGCTAAAGCTGGATGCAAGGATTTCCCTTTTTGTGTGCTGGATACATAAATCAGATCTAACTGTGAGGTGTGAGTTGCATAGTTATGGCTCATGCTCCAAAGAAATAGCCGTTGTGATACCCGGCTTGATAAAGCTAATGATACAAGACGGCCTCTCCCATCAAAGTGGCATTAATGGGGGCAAAGCAATAGTCTAGACCTAGGGTTACTTTTCAATGAATTCTGAAAGCAATAATCTTGAGGATCAGGCAGGTGAGGTAAATACATGAAGGGAGAGCTAAGGGAGGTAGGACAGCGATTGGGAGGCTGGGTATAAACACAACAGGGACCTTTCCCCAGATCTATACTTCTAATGCTGGCTGCCACTGTGTGACATCTGAATTTTAACTGCTGTATAGTAAATGGAAATCGAAATCCCATATTCATTAAAGTGAACAACGAAGCTATTTTAAGTGAGGGGACAAGGTAAATATTTATATTACCATGCCTGGATAACCAGAAAGTAAGACATCACCACCATCTGGAGGTAGCCGCTCTGAATTGCCAGCACACCATCTCAGAGATAAAAGTTTTGAAAGTTTCTTGAGTGAATACCTAGAAACATCTATAGTGTTTGGTGGTGTTAAATATTGTCCACATTAATGAGACTTAAAAATGTTGTGGTGGGGCCAGCCGGGTGGAGCAGCAGTTAAGTGTGCACGTTCCACTTTGGTGGCCTGGGTTCCCCAGTTCGGATCCCGGGTAGGGACATGGCACCGCATGGCAAGCCATGCTGTGGTAGGCGTCCCACATATAAAGTAGGAGAAGATGGGCACAGATGTTAGCTCAGGGCCAGTCTTCCTCAGCAAAAAGAGGAAGATTGGCAGCAGATGTTAGCTCAGGGCTAATCTTCCTAGAGAAAATAAAATAAAATAAAAAAATAAAAATGTTGTGAAGACTGAGGGTTCAGAGATATAGACAAAATTAGGATCCACTTGGGAGCAGGGACAATGTCTTATTTTTAAGTTATTCTTACCAAAGCAATGCATATATATTACATTTTATAATATACATAGTTATAAATCTATATACTTAAAAATATACATTTATAATATATATAAGTGTAATATATATTACGTCTTTCTATAAAGGAAAAATAGATATTTGTGTCAGTCATCAGTATTTCCAAGACCCCTCCCTAAATTTGCAACTTTATATGGTTGAGTAACGTGCTTCTACTCATACTTCCCACTCATCAATTTTAGATGTAAAATTGGCTTCCTATTAGAGAAGATAAAGATAGCTCTCTTTCCTCCCGTTATTTAAATCAATATTCAACATTCACATTATTATAGCTGCGTAAGTATCATTTCCTGCTCAAATATGTATTATAGATTGCATTTCTGTTTTTTATTCAGTTTTTCCTGTAATAAATAATCGCTTTTTTTCTTTTTGTTTAGGTTTCTATGCCATCACTTATTTTTACCTAAGTTTTCATTAAAAGTCTAAAATATTTTATGCAAATCCATATATATTAAAACTCTTGCTCCTCCCCCTTTTTCTTGGAGTCGTCTCTCTGCAGTCTCTCCATCTTTCTCCTCCAGTCTGGACTGGATGTTCTCCAGTTCTCCTGAGAGGTTGTCGTTCTGGGACTCCCCCGTCCTGTTCCTCTGGTTGGAGCTCCTGTGTTCTGTGCCTGGTATTCAGTTTTCCTCTTTGCTGCTGCACGCCCTCATTTGGTACTAGCTGCACATCTTTCTATAGTTTCCATAGAAAGAGGATATGAGATTTGGTATGTCTAAAAAGATCTTTATTTTATTCCTGACAATAATTTTGACTGGGTGAACATTTCTAAATGAAATATGACTTAATGGGTTACTACTGAAAAGCACAATACTATCTTGCCTCTCAAGTCTTGTATACAAATCATTTTTTTTCCCACAAAGTCTTTTACAATTTTCTCTTTATTATTTATCCTCTGAAATTTTACAATGATTTGACCCAGAGTAGGTTTATTTTCATTTATTCCTCTAAATACCAGGTAAGCATTCTTGAATATTTTTCCTTTACTTCTGGGAAAATTTATTCTATTTATATATATATATTTATTTATTTTTCGGTGAGGAAGGCTGGCCCTGAACTAACATCTGTTGCCCATCTTCCTCCTTTTTCCTAAGGAAGACTGTCCCCAAGCTAACACCTGTGACAACATTCCTCTATTTTATATCTGGGATGCCACTGCAGCATGGCTTGATGAGTGGTGTATAGGTCCGTGCCCAAACCCACAAACCCCAAGCAGCCGAAGCGGAGAACGCGAACTTAACCACTATGCAACCAGGCCGGCCCCTATTAACACTATTTTAAACATGCATTCCTCCTCTCCTTTTGTTATCTCTTCAGGACATCCTGACGGATTGAGTTTTCTGGACTGTTATTCTTATCTTCTCATCTGGCCCCCATATCTTTTTCTTTTCAATTTTCTGGGAAGGTTTCTCAACTTTATTTCCAGCACTTTCATTGTCGAATTTTTATCTCCGTGGTTGTTTTGCATCTTTTGAAGATTTTTGCTGAAGTCCAAAAGTGCACAAATCATTAGTGTACAGCTCAAAGAACTGTCACAAAGTCAAGACAGCTTGTTACCATCACCCAAGTCACGAAATGAAATGCCCCTCATGACATTTCATGTCTGTTTTCATCACAATCCCTTCGCTCATTCCCAAAGGTAATCACCATCCTCACTTCTAATACCATAGATTAGCTTTAAAAAAAACCCCCAAAAGTTCATATTACATATCAGAGGCTCTCAACCCCCCCATAAATCTTCCCTACCTAACTGTGTGAGGAGACGGATTTGTTAATTAGCTTGATGGTCATAATCATTTCACTATGTGTATGTATGTCAAAACAGCATATTGGACACTTTAAATATGTACATTTTTACTTTGAAAATAAGGAATAAAAATATGATTGTACCAAAAAAAACCCACTTTATAATAATGGAATCATATAGTTCGTACTTTTTCCTCTACCTTCTTTCATCTTAAAATTACATTTGTGAGATATATTCATTGTTATTTCATCCACGAGTAGTTGATTAACTTTCATTGCTGTATGATTTTAAAGTGCACATTGTACAGATATACCATAATTTATATATTCATTCTACAGTTGGTGAACTCTTGGGTTGTTTTCAGTGTTTGATGTGAATAATGCTGCTTTGAATATTCTTGTTTATATGTATATATTTTTTGTGCATGTATGGTACATTTCTTGGAGTGGAATTGCTGGGTCCAAATGTGTGTATGTTTATAGTTTGTCAACACTACCAATGAATTTTCCAAAATGGTTGCATGAGTTCCCGAGTAGTGTATGATAGTTCCAGATGCTCCATATCCTTTCAAACACACTGTATGGGCAGTGCTTTAATTTGTAGCCCTGCTAGTCAGTTTGTAGTGCTATCTTATACCGTTTAAAAATTTTCTTTTCCCAGATGATTGGTGAAGTTGAAAAGCTATTCATATATTTATTGGTCATTTGGATATCTTTCCTTTTGAGATGGCTGGCCATTCATTTTTCCATTCTTATCCCATTTTTCTACTGGATTAATTATCTTTTCTTATTGGTATATTAGAATTTTTATACATTCTCAATATGAGTCCTTTATCCATTAAACATATTGCAATTATCTTCTCTCACTGACTGATTTGCTTTTTTTTTCCTCTCTTAATGGAGTCTTCGGTTGAACAGAGTTCTTAATTTTAACGTAGTCCGTTTATCATCTATTTCCGCCGAGTCCAGCGCTATTTTGTCTTAGTCAAAAAAATTTAACTACCCCAAATTCATGAAGTTTTTTTCAGTCATCTTGAAGATTTTATATTTCCTTTTAGAGTAACAATCCACCCGGAATTATTTTTATGTAAGGTGTGGGGTAGCGGCCAAGTTTTATTATTTTTCCTCCATATAGATTTACAGTTAACCTGCCTCGTTTATTGAGAAGAACACCCGTTCTCCACTGTGCCACAGTGCCAGTTTATGATAAATCATATGTCTCCATTTGTGTAGACTGTTCTGGATTCTTGTGTTTCTTTCATCTCTGCATCTATCCTTGCATCAGTACTTCAATATTTTACTTAGTGTAGACTACTTCAAGTCTCGATATCTAATTGTGTAAATTCTCCGCTTTTCTTCCTCTGAGAGTTTGCCTTTCTACATAAATTTTAGAACTGACTTTTTATTTCTAAAAAACTGAGATTTTGATTGGGATTATTTTGAGTCTATACTTTACTTTGAGGAGAACTAAAATACATACTCTTTCAATCCATAAATATCTGCATTCTCCCATTTATTGAGAATTTCTTTAGTTTCTTTTATTAATATTTTTGCTGTTTTACTCTGTTGAAATCTTTTTCATCCATTATAAGATTTATTGCTTTGTTTTTAATGATATATTTTAAATGTTATGTTTATTAAAATTTCTTTTTCTAAATGTTGCTTGCCAGTGTTTGGAAATACAATTGACATTAAAATAATGATTTTGAATTCAGTAGCCTTTTAAAATTCACTTATTAATGCTAATAATTCATTTAGAACTTTTTGGAGTTAAAAATATATTTTATATAATCTGTGGATAGTAACAATTTTATTTCTTCCTTTCCAATTCTCCAAAATTATGTTTCTTTGTTCTTTCCTTACTATACCAGTTAGGACTTCCAGTATAATATGGAATAGAACTGGTGATAGTGGATATGTTGTTTCATTCTTGATTTCAAAGAGAAAGCTTTTCATGTCTTTAATAAGCACTCTGCTGTGGATTTATTTTTGTAATTAACCCAGTGTGATTATGATGTCTTTTCTATAGCTGAATTTGATTTGATAATTATTTATGTAGGATTTTTTAAACTTTGTTTACAAGTGAGTTGACTTGCTAGTTATAATGAATAACCTAGAGATGATAATATGCAACTTTGCCTTACTGAAATCTAATATAAATGATACTTTTACATTTAATATAGGGAAATTAGAACATTTTAATGTCATTTATCTCCATCTTGACTTTTATGAAATTGTCTTGCACTGTAATTCAATATTTAGTTTAGACACCACGATACATTATTATTATTGAAAACACAGTCAAGAGTCATTTTGATTTACCCACATGTTTTATATTTGATCTGCTTTTTATTACATCCTGCATTTTGGGGGTCATTTTCCTTATGAGTAAAAACACATTTTAAGCATCTCTAACTTGATGGTGATAAATTCTGTCAGTTTTTGCTGACTTGAAAATAATTTTATTTTTGTCTTCATTTTAAAAAGTTATTTGGACTGGCTATAGAATTATAGATTGATAGTTTTTGTTTGTTTGTTTTTTACCTCCTAGTACATGGAAATATCAATCTATTATCTTCTAGCTTCTATTTCTTCTAATAAGAAATAGTTCTTACTGTGTTTTTGCTCTTTTGAAGATTTTGTCTTCTTTTTCTCTGATTCTCTCTATGGTTTTTTTCTGTATCTTTGTTTTTTTTACCAGGTTTAGTACGATACGCCTAGGTTTTCTAACTTTATTTTTAAAAGTTTACTCAATTAAAAAAATAAATATTTTTTATTATTTAAAAATTTGGGTTATATTTAAGTCACATAAGGCTCATAGCAATTCTTGAATCTATTGGCTTTATTTTCATATAAGTTTTGGAATATTTTCTTCTTTTTTCTCTTCAAATATGGCTTCTCCCTTATTCTCTTTTCCTTCTGGGATTCCAGTTACGTATACTTTGGAACTTTTAACCCTATTCACATATCTTTAAACATTTTATGTATTTTCCATTCTTTTATCTATCTGAGATGGATTTTTTTCAGATCTACTTTTCAATTTTTAAATTTTCTCTTAAGTTTTGTATATCAGTCTCCTAAACCTATATGTTGAGTTCTTACGTACTTTTCAGTTCTAGAATTTCCATTTGATTCTTTTAAAGTTTTTAGTTTTCTCAAAATTCATCATATTTTCTTCTAATTCTTTGAATGTGTGAATCATAGCTATATTTAAAGTGTGTTTCCAAAAATTCCATTATGTGGCTTTATTTTGTTTTTATCAGCAATTATTTTCTTGGTTTTCAGTCAAGTCTTTATATGCCATGTTCATTTTTTTATGGCATATAAGAAATTGCACATCAAAAATTGTAGAGATATTTTGAAGCTCTTGACAAAATTATAGTCATCTAGAGAAGATTTACTTTTGTTTCTGCAAGACAGCCAGGTTACAGACACATGTAATCACAGATTGCATCAGTGCAATCAGGGAATTGGGGTAATGCTGGCTTTCAGTCTCTAACAGTGCTCAGTATATTTCTGCTTCACACTTATTCCTAGACTATAGTCTTTTATGATCAAAACTCAAAGTGTGATATGTTTATCAGACTTTGGCATCTTTGGCAGATTCTCATTTTCCCTCCTACTCTTGTGAGCCTGAGGAAAAGGTGCTTAGATTCTCAGCCTCTCAGCTGCCATTTTGATTTGGGAAATGACTGAAAGTGAAAAGAATTGCCAGGCTCACCAAGTTTCTCTTGCTTTCTTGGTCCTGAAAATTCTTGCAATGTTGAGAGCCTTTTGATGCTTATAGAGTAAAGTTTAAAAGAAATAATTGTCCCATTTTTTTCTAGTTATTGGAGTGAGATAGTCGTTTCAAAGCAATGCAGTCTACCATTGTCAAAAGTGGAGATCCTCCACTATGTTTCTTTTAGTTTCTTTCTTATTCTTTGCTTATATGTTTTGGCCTCCCTTTTTCATTCTTGGCCTCAATATCTTCTTTATATTTGTAAAGATATCAATTACCTTTTTTTTTGAGAGAGATTAGCCCTAAGCTAACATCTGTTGCCAATCCTCCTCTTTTTGATGAGGAAGATTAGCCCTGAGCTAACATCTGTGCCCATCTTCCTCCACTTTATATGTAGGACGCCTGCCACAGCATGGCCTGATAAGCGGTGCATAGGTTTCTGCCTGGGATCCGAACTGGCGAACCCCTGGCCACCCGAGCTGACGTGCGGACTTAACTGCTGAGCCACTAGGCTGGCCCTGATATCAATTACTTTTTAATTTATTTTGGAGTTTTCTTCTATTTCTTGTGCTGTTTCATCCTAATTTTGAGTCCCCACACTTTTTTTTTTCTGTTGGTCCCTGTCTTTCATAGTGGGGACTTTTTTAGGGTATATGGTGATGTGTTGTGACCTAAAAGTGATATAACATATTCCTATAAAAAGCTATGTTTGTGGGGTTGGGGCTTTAAAACTGGTCTACTTTTTTAAAGAGGTATCAGCTGCTTTGTTGGATGACTCCCACGTGTCAGTGTATGTCATGCTTTCCCCTGGGGCCTGGGGAGAATCTTTAGATATACTGCCTCTCGTGTATCTAGTGGGTTGCTCATGTTATGGAGCCATGCAGTGCCAGCGGGTTTAAGGTTTCTTCACTCAGCATATTGATTTTCACTTATCTCCCCATTTTTAGAACAACTAGCTATTCCCTACCCATCCCCACCTTCAAGTGTGCCTGGGATTGCCAGCTCTTGAAACTCTTTGACTAAATTTCTCCAAAAAGAAAGCCTATATTTTACTGATGGTGTAATGGAGAGTTATGAGCAAGGCTTCTTGATAAGAGGAGACTAGGGGGTCCAATAGGTCCTTAGAGAAATTTTCAACCAACCCTCTCATTTTTCAGTTCTATGCCTAACCAATCCACTGGGCTTTTAGTGTTTCCAACATGAATTAACTGCTTTTTACACTGGTGGGTATGGCGAAAGACAGAGATAAATTAATCTGTTTAGTAGAACAAATTACCCTAGAATTCAACTGTCCTTTTTATTTTTGTGTACACTACCTAGCCCAGTGCTTGCCAAGGGTTGGATAGTTACTTTGTTGACTAAATGACTCTTTGGAAAACTTGGGTTTTTTTTTTACATTTTTGACTATTTTAAAATAAGAATAATGTTAAGAATTAAAATCCTGTATTTACATAAGCATTTGTATATCGCTCTACATAACAAATACTCTAAGGTCAAGTTTAGGGACTATTTAAGTAATAATTATTTCACTGGGTACAATATGAGTCTTCACTACTATGACCAAAAAATTCATTGAAAATGCCAAAAGTTCTGAACTCTGAAAAAATTAATGTAGGCAAAACGTGAAAGGCTTTAATGTAGACAAATATTTGACAGTTTTAATGAATCAAAAAGACACTCTACCAACGAGTCACATGAGCACTACCTAGTAGAATCATCAGAGGGACTTTACACGGAGGAAGGGGAGCCAGGAATATAACTCTAGTAAAGAGCAGGACAGCATCAATATTACTTCACACTTCAAGAGCAGAGTTCATCTAGGTTCCATATTTTGGTTTATCTGCTATAAATTTCATAACTGAGGTTACTGACACTATTCTTTTTATTTAATCATTTCCTTAGATGTAATTGAAACAAAGGTGCTAAAATATACTCAGTCCTGGAAGAGAGTAAAATTCTGTCTAATTTGAAATTCTATCCTCCCTGAAGCCACATGTAGGTGAGACTGGGGTAAAGGGTTAGAATGGGAACACTGGCTAACCAATGCTTCCCAAGCTGGGCGTTGGTGACACGTTGAATTGAGATGGAAAGGCCATGGGCTCTGAAATCAAGCTGATTTGGGTTCAAACACTGATTGGACCACTTACCACTTCTATGATCTTAATCACTTTAGTTTTAGCATTGAGGTGGAGTAATAATATCCACTTGAGCACAAGAAATAATGTTTGTAAAATCAACGTAGCACATAGTTAATACTTAGTGAAAGTTAGCAGCTGTGATTTTAACCTCGTCCCAACGTTTCACTTTAGCTACTTGTCACTCTGTTTACCCCTAACATACTCTCCTGCCATACAGAATTCTAAAATTTCATCAATATTCCAAGTATGTTTTCACCTGTGGCTTGCTTTTCCCCTTTGCTGAGTGTGACTTTGCCTGGTTAAATCCTGCTCTTCTTTGAGGCTTCAGTTTAGACACCTCGTTCTCTGAGGGACCTCGCTAAACCTCCAGGTTAGGTTCAGTGCCCCTTCTCTGGATTTTCTCACAGAACCCAATCAAGCACTTTTCACACTGCATTGAAATGGCCTATTTACTTGTCTGTCTTTCTTACTATGCGGTACGAGGGTAGAGATTATGTCTTTTTCATTGTTAAATCCCCAGTGCCTGCTACTAAGCACTGACTCTGTAAAACGTATTCAGTAAATGACAGAATGTTTATTAGGTATTCATCTATAAATATGACACAACTGATAAATAGGATCTTTGGTTTAATAGACATAGCACTCCAGAGATGGAAAAATACATTACATGAGTAATTACATAAGGGGCCATTGAATTACAATTATTATAGATGCTACAAAGAAAAATAATGACAGTAATAGAAGCTTGTAACAGGGAATCTTGGCTAAATTGTGATTGGAGAATTGTCAATCTGTGTTGGTTAATCTTATGTGTCAACTTGACTAGGCCATGGTACCTGATATTTGGTCAAACGCTAGTCTAGATATTGTGCTGAAGGTATTCTTTAGGTAAGATTAACATTGAAATAGTAGACTTTGAGTAATGCAAATTAACCTCCATATGTGGGAGGGCCCCATCCAATCAATTGAAGACTTTAAGAGAAAAAGACTGAGGTCTGCAAGGAAGAAAGAAAGCCTCCAGACTGCCTTTGAACTCAAGACCACAACATCAACTCTTCCCTGGGTCTGCAGCCTGTAGGCCTGCCTTGCAAACTTTGGACTTGGCAGTCCCCACTACTGAGTAAAGCAATTCCTTATAATAAATCTTTCTCTCTTTATACATACATCCTTTCTGTTCTGTTTCTCTGAAGAACCTAACTAATATACAGCCATTGAAAGACAACATTGAGGAAGTAATGTTTGGTTTGAACTTTGAAAGAGAAGGATTCAATACATGAAAGAGGAGAGAGTAGAAACAACATTCTAGCAGAAGAAAAAACATGTCCAAGGGGCTTTGGATGGGAAGACACTCTGCATCTTCAAAATATAAATGCAGACAGAACTGGAGGAAGTGCCACAAGATAAGCTGGGTAAGGCAGGTAAAGTTGGATTATGCAGAACCTGGTCATTTTATTTGAAGAAAATTCACAGAAGACCACCTTTATTTATATTTGACTATAATTATTAAACTTCTTTATAAAATTCGATCCACATAGCATTGGTATTAGCTGTAATTTAAATTGCTTGTACCCTTTTCTTTTCTCCATTAATAAGATGATCAAGAGTGAATGAATATCTTGTTTTTACTATCCAAACTTAGGCACATTCTGAGAAAAGTAATGGAAACAAATCCCATGCAGCTCAAATAGATGTTTGAAAATGTGAGAAAAGATCAAATATCTGGTACACTGAATCAAAACATCAGTAAAACATTAGCAGAGCTTGAGTGAGCCTGACAAAAGTTCACAAAACAATTCATTTGAGATAATGAGAAGGAAGTTCAAGTGTGAGGCAGGCAGAATGAGATTCAGATTATTTAACATTCCTTAGTTGTATTTTAAAAAAATACAATATAGCCTTCTCTTAAAATGTCAGTGCACATTTTTATAAATTTCACTGCACATCTATTCTTTGTACAGCTTCTTTTAGACCTTTTAATGCTGTAGTGCCTGTTCTCAGCAAACTGTCAAATTTTTTTCAAATATTGCTGAAACCATACATGTTACAGTGTTAAAGAATTAGGAAAAAGCAAAAGAAAAATTAAAAAAGAAAAAAATTGAAATAGTTTCATTATAGATACTTTTGCAACAATCATAATTTTAAAAATTAGAATAGATTTTTAAAGGAAGAGCTGTGAGGGCAAATGAACACATTAGGTGTTTCCTATTCTTTCTTAAATGAGTATTTCATAAGTGAAAAATTGAGTGTGATGGTGGGAGAAAGAGTTCTTTAGGATATCAGCTGAACACAAGCTAGTTTTTTCTAAGAACTTAGTGAATAACCTATAGGTTATTAACTTATAGGAAGTGCATTAATTTGTGTGTGTTGTGGAGGAGTCTGAACAGGCTGAGGTGACATTAATGAGGACACAGTGATGGTAGCCAGGACCCGCTACTGATCAAGTGGCCTATGCTTTAGGGAGCAGGTGTGGCTGACCAAATCTGGGTGGTAAGTGAACTGAGTCTGTAACCAATGAAGTGTCATTCTTTAGTCAATTGTACATCTGGCCATGGAGTTAATTTAATTAAAAGACTTACTATGCATTTTTCCTCCAAATTTTCTCCAAATTGAGGTATAACTGACAGATAACACTGTACAAATTTCAGATGTTCAACTTGATTTTATATATGTATGGGTAAATACATAGGTATTTAAAAATGATTACCACAATAAAGTTAGGTATCACATCCATCACCTGATAGTTATTTTTTGTGTGTGATGACAACACTTAAAATCTACTCTCTTAGAAAATTTCAAGTATACAGTAAAATATTGTCAATTATAGTGACCATTCTGCCCATTAGATCCCTAAAACTTATTAATCTTATAATTGATAATTGACTCATATCTCCCATTTTCCCTTACTCCATAGCCCCTGGAAACCACCAATCTACTCTGTTTCTATGAGTTCAACTTTTGTAGATTCCACATAGAAGTGAGATCACGTAGTATTTGTCTTTCTCGGTTTGATTTATTTTACTTACTATAGCGCCCTCAAGTTCATCCACGTTGTCTCAAATGGCAGGATTTCCTTCTTTTCATGGCTGAATAATATTCCATTATATATATCACACTGTCTTTTATCACTTTATATATCACCGTGCTTCATCTGTTGATGGGTACTTAGGTTGTTTCTGTGTCTTCGCTATTGTGGATGATGCTGCAGTGAACATGGGAGTGTAGATATCTCTTTGAGATATTGATTTTTGTCTCCTTTGGATATTTACCCAGAAGTGGGATTGCTGAATCATATGGCAGATCTATTTTTAATCTTTTGGGGAACTTCATACTGTTTTCTATAGTGGCCATAACAATTTACATTTCCACCAACAGTGCACAAAAATTCCCTTTTCTCTGCATCCTTACCAATGCTTATTACCTTGTCTTTTTGATAATAACCATTCTGAAAGGTATGAGGTGATATCCCTTTGTGATTTTGATCTGAATTTTCCTGATGATTAGTGACATTGAGAGTGTTTTTATGTACCTGTTGTCCATTTATATGTCATCTTTAGAAAATATCTATTCAGGTTCTTAACCCATTTTTCAATCAGATTATTTGTTGTTTTGCTACTAAGTTGTATGAGTTCCTGATGTATTTTGGATATTAACCACTTATCAGATATATGGTTTACAAATATTTTCTCCCATTCCATTGGTTGCCTTTTCATTTAGTTGATTGTTTCTTTTCTGTGCAGAAGCTTTTTGTTTGATATAGTCCCACTTTTTGATTTTAGCTTTTATTGCTTGTGCTTTTGGTGTCATTTACAAAAATACATTCCTGAGACTGATGTTAAGAAGTTTTTCCCCTATGTTTCCTTCTTGGAGTTTTACAGTTTCAGATCTTACATTTAAGTCTTTAATCTGTTTTGATTTAATTGTGTGAATGGTGTAAGATATGGGTCTAGTTGCATTCTTTTCCATGGGGATATCCAACTTTCTCAGTATCATTTATTGAAGAATCTATCCTTTCTTCATTGTGTACGCTTACTCCCTTGTCAAATATTGGTTGAACATATACCCATGGACTTATTTCCGGGCACCTTATGCTGTTCTATTTGTCTATGTGTCTGTTCTTATGCTACTGCCATACTGTTTGATTATTATAGCTTTAGAGTATAGTTTGAAATCAGAAAGTGTGATGCCTCCAGCTTTGTTCTTTCTCATGATTGCTTTAAATATTTGGAATCTTTTGTGGCTCCATGCAAATTTTAGGATTGCTTTTTCTAAATGGTTATTTCAGTGAAAAATGGCATTGGAATTTTCATAGAGATTGCATTGGGTAGTATGAACATTTTAATGGTATTAGTTCTTCGGATTCATGAAAATGGAATATGCTTCCATTTATTTGTGTCTTCTTCAGTTTCTTATATCAATGTCTTATAGTTTTCCGTGTACTGGTCTTTCATCTCCTTGGTTAAATTTATTTGTAGTATTTTATTGTTTTTGATGGTGCTATAAATGGAATTGTTTTCTTTATTTTTCGGATAGTTTATTGTTGGTATATAGAAATACAACTGATCTTTGTATGTTAATTTTGCATCCTGTAACTTTACTGAATTCATTTATTGGTTCTAACAGTTTTTTGGTCGTCTTTACAATTTTCTATATAAAGATCATGTCATCTGTGCACAGAGACAATTTTACTTCATCCTTTCTGATTTGAATGCCTTTTATTTCCTTTTCTTGCCTTTACTGTGGGTAGGACTTCTAGCACTATGTTGAATAGAAGTGGTGAGAGTGGGTAAACTTCTCTTGTTCCTAATCTTACAGGAAAAGATTTTACCTTTTCACTTTTAAATATGATGTTATAGCCATTCTGACCAGAGTGAGGTGATACCTCATTGTAGTTTTGATTTGCATTTCCCTGATAGCTAATGATGTTGAGCATCTTTTCATATGCCTGTTGGCCATCCGTATATCTTCTTTGGAGAAATCTCTGTTCAGATCTTTTGCCCATTTTCTACTTGGATTGTTGGTTGTTTTGTTGTTGAGCTGTATGAGTTCTTTGTATATTTTGGATATTAACCCCTTATCTGATATGTGGTTTGCAAATATCTTCTCCCAATTGTTAGGTTGTCTTTTCATTTTGTTGATGGTTTCCTTTGCTGTGCAGAAACTATTTAGTTTGATGTAGTCCCATTTGTTCATTTTTTCTTTTGTTTCCCTTGCCCGGTCAGACATGGGACTTGAAATGCTGCTCAGGCCAATGTCATAGAGCGTACTGCCTATGTTTTCTTCTAGAAGTCTCATGGTTTCGGGTCTTACATTCAAGCCTTTAATCCATTTTGAGTTGATTTTTGTGCATGGTGTAAGGGAATGGTCTACTTTCATTCGTTTGCATGTGGCTGTCCAGTTTTCCCAACACCATTTATTGAAGAGACTCCTTTCTCCATCGTATGCTCTTGGCTCCCTTGTCGAATACTAGCTGTCCATAAACGTGTGGGTTTACTTCTGGGCTCTCAATTTTGTTCCATTGATCTGTAATTAACAAGATAGGAAACAACAAATATTGCAGAGGGTGTGGAGAGAAGGGAGCCCTTGTTCACTGCTGGTGGCAGTGCAAACTGGTGCAGCCACTATGGAAAGCAGTTTGGAGTATCCTCAGAAAATTAAGGATGGATCTTACCATATGATCCAGCTATTTCACTGCTGGGTATTTATCCAAAGAACTTGAAAACACAACGGCATAAAGATACTTGCACCCCTATGTTCATTGCGGCATTATACACAATAGCCAAGACTTGGAAGCAACCTAGGTGCCCATCAAGGGACGAATGGATAAAGAAGATGTGGTATTTATACACGATGGACTACTACTCAGCCATAAGAAATGAAGAAATCTGGCCAATTGTGACAACATGGATGGACCTTGAGGTTATTATGCTGAGTGAAATAAGTCAGAGGGAGATCTCACTCATAAGTAGAAGATAAAAACGACAAAAAAACCCCACAAAAACACATAGCATTGGAGATTGGACTGGTGGTTACCATTGGGGAAGGGGGGAGGGGGGAGGGCAAAAGGGGTGATTAGGTTCACATGTGAGGGGATGCACTATAATTAGTGTTCAGGTGGTGACCATGATGTAATGTATACAGAATTCGAAATATGATGTACATCCGAAAAAAAATTAAAAAAAATAAAATAAATATGATGTTAGCTATGGCTTGTCATATATTGCCTTTATTATGTTGTTATACATTCCTTCTATACATAATTTGTTAAGAGTTTTTATCATGAAAGGATGCTGAATTTTGTCAAATGCTTTTTTTAAAATCTAAGATTAACATATGATTTTTATCCTTCATTCTACTAATGTAGTGTATCACATTTATTGATTTGCATATGTTGAACCATCCTTACATTCCAGGGATAAATTCCACTTGATCATGGTAAATTATCTTTTTAATATGCTGTTGAATTCAATTTGCTGGTAATTTGTTAAGAATTTTTGCATCTATATTCATCAGTGTTGTTCATCTGTAATTTGCTTTTTTTGCAGTTTTGTTATCTGGCTTTGGTATCAGGGAAATGCTGGCCTAGAAAAATAAGTTTGGGAGTGTTCCCTCCTCTTATTTTGTTTTGTTTTTGTGAAAGAGTTTGAGCAGGATTAGTGTTAATTTTTCTTTAAATATTTGGTAGAATTCACCAGTGAAGCCATCTGGTCTTGGGCTTTTCTTGGCTGGGAAGTTTTTGATTATTAATTCAATTTCTTCACACTTTAATAGTCTGTACAGATTTTCTATTTCCTCATGATTCAGTCTCCATAGGTTGTATATTTCTAGGAATTTACCCCTTTCTTCTAGGCTATCCAATTTCTTGGCATATAATTGCTCGTAATGGTCTCTTATGATAGTTTGTATTTTTGTAGTATCAGTTATAATGTCTTCTTTTTCATTTCTAATTTCATTTATTTGAATCTTTTCTCTTTTTTTCTTAGTCTAGCTAAGGGTTTGTCAATTTTTTTAATCTTTTCACAAACCAACTCTTAGTTGTTTTTGTTTGTTTGTTTGTTTTGGTGAGGAAGATTGGCCCTGAGCTAACATCTGTTGCCAATCTTCCTCTTTTTTTTTTTTCTCCCCAAAGCCCCAGAGCATAGTGGTATATCTTAGTTGTAGGTCATTCTAATTCTTCTATGTGGGATGCCAACACAACATGGCTTGATGAGCGGTACATAGGTCCTTGCCCAGGATCTGAGCCACTGAACGCTGGGACAGCAAAGTGGAGTGCATGAACTTAACTACTTAGCCATGGGGCTGGCCCCAACCAACTTTAGTTTTGTTGAACTTTTCTATTGTTTTTCTGGTCACTATTTTATTTATTTCTGCTCTGATCTTTTTTATTTACTTCCCTCTGCTAATTTTGTACTTAGTTTGTTCTTCCTTTTCTAGTTCATTGAGGTGTAAAGTTAGGTTGTTTATTAGAGAAATTTATTTTGCCCTATGTATTTTGGAGCTAAACTGTACCATTAAGAAGGTACACAAAGGTGCAGTGGTGAGTGTTGGGGAGAGCTTTAATAAAATAGAGAGTAGGCTTGCCCTTATAGATACTGGCCCTCATCTTTTAGGATGGACAGTCATAGGTTTTCTTATGATAACTACTTTTTATCAAAAGGCAAGATTCTAGGGAATATGGGAGTGCAATTTCAAATATTGCTATACTTGGCATTATCTCATTAATATTCATTTTAAAGTGTGGAAGTAGAATATAGATAGTTGAGCGACTATCTCAAAATTTAATGCAAATGAACTCATTTAACAATGTCAACAACTCTGTCAAGTGGACATTAAAAATTTCATTTCATAGATTTTAAAAAATGGCTTAAGGGTAAAATAATTTTTTCAAGAAAATGGACACGAAAGAGAAGAACTTAAATTCAAACTCATTCTATTCACCTCCTAAACCTGTTTATTTTCCAGTATACTCATTTGAGGTAAAATAAAATGAAGATAATACTTAGCCCAGAAATACCCCATTGCCAATGTTGTACTCCAGAGGAAATCCAGATTAATATATAAATGTTATATATTCTGAGAAATTAAAAATAATCCATGTACTCCTGACACCATGAAGTTCTTTTGAAATTCAGCTTGACTTGCATAATCTTACTCATGTTCCTCTTACGCAGGTCACCAACTAGTTTATGCTGATGCTGAAGCTTTTGCTCCTGAATTCTTGTGTCTTTATGTTCTCAAATGGCTATGTGCATCGTATTTTATTTTGGCTAATATTGCTATAATCAACCGTCTTTTTATCTTCTTTTTCTCTTTTTAGCGAGCCTGTTGTTGTTCTGGATGATTAAGAAGAGGAAAAATCAGGTAGATTAGGAGATACTGAATGTCCATGATACAGTTAATTGTTAAACCTTTAAAATCCTGTTTGGAGCCACTGGAACAAGAGAGAGGGAAAAAGAGAACCACTGAAGGCTTGACTTTCAACAGCTGGCCACTTCCTGCAGGGAGAATATAAAAGCTATTTAAGGTTTTCTTGTTAGAGAATATTGCTGTGATACTATTTATATAGTAACTTTTAAACTCAGATATAAGATGATTTATAAGTTAAAGTAAACAAGTCTCATCAGAAGCACTAAAAATGACCAAGAGATCACTTATACGAATAAAATTTATGTAACTTCTGGGCCGCTGACCAGAGATATTGTTTAAGATCCAGGAGATTGGCTTGTTTCAGTCAAAGACAATGTCATTCTGGATCACTTCTATTTAATATTGTTCGTTGATTGTTGATTTTCATAGCTACTTCCAGGTTGCATTTTACAAGAATTTCATTTAGTAGAATGCATCCTTATAGGTATTGGGGAATTGTGGAATTAGATCACCAGGGACATGACTAAATCAAATATTAGGGTAAGTTCCCTGAGTTAGAAATAAAGGATCTCTTTTTTCTTCAACTCTGAGACTGTTAACAATTTTGCTTCCCTCTGGTGGGACTTGAACCCACAATCAGAGGGGACTCGAGGAAGAGCCCATGGCTGTGGGCCTATATCCCACAAGCAGCCCTTTCTTCCTTGGAGGGTAGTTTTCTGTTCTGCGTCACAGATTTGAAAAGAAACTGAAGCTGAGCCTTCAACAGCACAAGCTTTATTCAAGGGCCAAAGAATGGAGAAGTGGGAACTAAGTTTACAAATCATCTTGTCAGCTCCTGGGGTGATTAAGCAGCTGTTAGAAAGGGTCTAGATAATGAAGGGGAGGAATATTCATAGTTATTCTGGGAAATGGGCAGGCTATTCTGGGGAGCAAGGATGCCGCCTCTTTTCTTTCCTTATTTGGTTATATCCTGCCATTGTCATGGCAGTTGTAAACTGTCATGGCATCAGTGAGTGTGTTCTATAATATGGTAATATGTTACAGTGAGCATGTAATGAGCTGTGGCATCTATGTCAGGTCAAGTCAGACTGCCATGTTGCCTTCTACAGTTTTGACTGGTTTTGTTCAGCCATCTTCTCCTCCCTTTCTTTGTCATTTCTTGCAAGCTAAAGACAACACATTAGACTTGTTCTGAGCACTGTTGTGGTTGATGTCTTGTGGGACCAGGGGCCAGGGTAACAAGACCACTTCTGGGTTTTTGTCTGTTTAGTCTTTTTTCTGTCCACCCCCACATCACCAATATCATCTTGATGTGTAGTAACCACATATCCAGTCTCAATTAAAGTGAAAATTCTTAGTTCCTAGCCTAATACTCCTTCCACCATTGCGTACTGTCTCCTGCCCTTAAGGAGAGAACAAGGCAACAAGGAACAATTTGAATAGAACTCGCCAACATAAATCATCACTACTCTTCTTCGCTTCCTTTTGTGCTGCACATTCGATGGCATGGGAAATTAGCAATGTGAGTCGTAGTGGTGGATTTTCTTGCCAGCAGTGTTTGCCATGCATCTACACAAAAGTACTGAACTCTTGCTTTCTTACTAAAATTCTCTTTCTTCGTTGAGAAATAGATAAGCTGCAACTACTGATTAATTGTATTACAGAACAAACAATTACTGAGAAGCAATTCAGTATTAGAAATTAAGCTATTGGGGTGGAGTGAGGACTTTGATTAAACTTCATGAAATAATAAGTCAGCTACAATGTCCAGGGAGAATAGGACTGACTTTTGTTTGTCTTTGGAGGCCAGCCTTTGGTATCAGATATAAGATATTATACCTACAAAAGATTAGTGAATGGCAATTTTAAAATTATAGTTCTTTGCCGCATGAAGAACATTTTAAAAAATGTTTCTTCTTGTTCAAATAATATTGCTTCCTGAAAGTGACAAAAATAAAAGATCTAGCTATCCCTTAATTTCAAGCAGTGTTATCTCAAGCAACAACAGTTCAATGATTTTGTTCTTCTTTTTAATGACCTAAGCCTGGGGTAAATGATTGATAACGTTTGCTTCACAGTCACACCAGTAAAATCTTATTGTGAAATGATCTTTTCATTTTTCATGATAGATTACTTTGAATAAAATCATATTTGGGCAATATCCAATATTTACCAGACTTTTCCAGATATATTTAAATTACAACAAACAATAGGCTCCTCTAGCTGCAAATTACTGTTATTTTCTTTCTTTCTTATAGCTTTACTCAGATGGTAAGGGTAAATAATTCTACTGATAGTGATGTCATCATAAAGTTATGTGGATTATTTTTGCAGAATCCCAATCAATCTCTGGAAAGCAGATATGAAATAGACTCTTGCTGCAGGAATATCATAATAACTTTATTAATTTAGTGAAAGTGAAATAAACATATTTTCATGTGCATATTTATTACACACAAATACAGTTGAAAGTGATTTTGACGTTATCTTATAGGCCTAGAATACTGTAGTTTCTCTTAGTATTTAAATTTTAAATACAGCTTTGTGAATTAAAATGAAATAAAATAAAATCTTATTGAAGGCTTTCTAACTGAAATCCAGAATTATTTACTCTACAGTATGGTTTGGAGGATTTGAGCTGTGCTATGTTAACAAAAATTAATACGGACTTAATTTTAAATGTTTTGTCTTCTATTAATCCTAAATCATTTTCAAAAAGAATACAGTATATAAAATAAGATTTTTGGAGATTGAGCTTCTGTGACAGTTCCTTAACAAAGCAATTTCTGAGAAACTTTTTTAATAACTGCAATTTAATTATTATAAAATAAAGCGTTGTTTTCAGGGATTTTATTTCTAGTATTAATATTCTATAAATAAGTTTCATGGAAACAGGCCTTTGTTTTGTTTCTGAACACGTCACTTGGGAACCTTACCAAATCTAAAAGCACTGATCTGTTCAGCGCTTTGTATGATGAACTTAGCTATAGATCAGATTTATATCAAATATAGATTTATAATTACAAGAAATAACTTTATAAGCAGAATATAAAATTCTTTTCTGCCAAAAAAGCCAGTAGAAAACTAAAGAGAGGACCATAAACAAGAACTGACAGAATTAAAAATTTAAAAAATTGAGATCATGAGGTCAAGTCCCTCAGTCAGTCTTGGTTCCAGTCCAGACTGATGTGTGACAGAAACCTATTATTATTAGTCTGTAATCATACTTTACACGTGATAATCTCTCCACACCTGAAAACTGGGGACTTTTTTGCATAATTTACATGCCAACGAATGGTATGGGATGGGAAGGGAGGAGGTCATCTACAGGTAAGTGTTGGAACACAGTTTTGACACACATGTTTATTTCCCTTCTTTGGGCTAATTTCTTTTTAGAGAGGTGTTACCAAGCATGGAATGAGAAGAAGAAAAAAACACGTAGACAGAGCAAATATGCATAAGCAAATTAAATTAATTAGGAAAAAACCAAAGTTTATCTCTTGCTCTAGGATTTAATATGACTTTGAGAGTACATAATCTCTATGAGAACAATTTGGAAAATAAAAGAATGGTATTCTAGTTTGAATGTATAAAAAAGATTAAGTGTTCTGAACATAATAATAATAAACTCAGAAAAATAATGAAATTCACTCTGATGCTAATATGCAAGCACCAGGGGGGCTCTAGGAAAAAATATAACAATGAAATCTAGTTTCACATTAAATATGCCATTTGACAAACTGAACATTGAATTGCCTATGTCCAACAGCCCTTATATAGACGAGATCACAGACATTGTCTGAGATGTTAAAATGCTGGAAATCCGTCTTCCCAGGAGGATTTTTGCCAATTAGTTTGGGACTAAAGAATCCTGCCAGGCATGAGGCTGCCCAGCAAGGTAGAGGATCAGAAACAGGAAAAAAGAAATATTTTATAAGAGAGGGCTGAAAAATCAGCAACTCAGCTGGCAGCATAAAACTACGCTTGAAAGCAACTTTAGGATTTGGAGGTTTTCATAGTGGATTGCATGATAATTTTAGATGTTTGTTTGGGGAGATGTGCAGTATTTCTGGCATTAGGAAACTGTGAAGATTATATGATGTGCTGCTTACTTATTACGATAGCCCACACCTAATGAAGACTCTTATTAAGCGCTGTGCATGTATTACAGAGCAATTGATGGGACCAGGATGGGCCTATTTTGTCACTTTAAAATCAAGGAAAAATTCCTGGATATTTAGACATCTCTAACAATTGATTAAATGGATCTTTACTTTCTACGTCTTTATTTGGAGATGAAGGATCAAGACATGTGGGAAAAAATTCCTCTACCCAGTAAACCCAAAACTCAAAATGTAAATATAACATTCAAATAATTGAGCAGCTCTAACACATGGCAAGAACTAAGGTATGAACTTTATTTATGGGCCTGAGTTAGCTGCATGACTTTTAAAGAATAAAGGGAAATACATTTTCTGTTCATTCTTTTCTCATCCTCTTATTTCTAAACTCTCTAGCCATGATTTTATTCTGAGATATCAGAAGCCTATGCTTATTAGGTAGAGAATGGCATTCTAGCTGCCCTTTGAAAACCTGCAAGAGTTTGCTTGCCTTCATTAGGACTTTTGTTAATTTCCAGTTTGTGTGTCATGATACAATCATCAAATGGCAGCAGGAGTGACTGAATGACAAAGCTAGGAGAATTTAGAAATCATGAATTCACTCTGTGATCAGAAATGACTGAATATTCTGGCTGAATATTCTGTCTACTCCCTTGGCCTGGGTGATATCACACTCTTCCAGTTTTGTTATTTCTTTTTGGAGTTAGAAGCAGATAAGATTGTCAATATAGTCCAAAAACATTCGGGGTACTGCTGAAGATTCTGTAGATATGCAAACTATTATCAAACTGTAGAGAGGTGGCCAGTTATAAGGGGCCAGACCAACACTGATCAAGTGAGACATTGCCTCTAGAAAGAAATTTTTCCTGGTACAGAGGCCAACTTTATGAAACTAAGGTCCAGAACATGTAAATATTTGGATATGTATCAGTCAGGTTCCAAGCAGAGAAAGAGAATCAGCAAGAGATATATGTTAACATATGTGTTGCAAAGAATTGCCTGACTGGATTGTGAGCGCTGGCTAAGCAAGTCCAAAATCCACCGGGCAGGCTGTCAGGAAGAGCAGCCTGGAACACTCAGGCAGGGGCTGAAGCCGACTTATTCAGGAAGCCTCAGCTCTGCTCTTAATGCATTTCAATTTATTGAATCAGGTCCATGCAGATTGTCTGGGATGATATCCCTTACTTGAAGTCAATTAAGTACAGACTTTAATCACATCAGTAAAACACCTTCAGAGCAACACCTAGACCAGTGTTTGGTTGAATAACTGAGGACTATAGCCTAGCCATGTTGACACATGAAACTGACACGCAGGTAATTCTCAGAGGACTTTCTGGCACAGAAGAAGAGGAAAACTTTGGATTTAGTGAGGTTTGGGCATTAGCTTAAACTTCACCTATTAATACTTGTGGGATCTTGAGTAAATTACAAAACCTTTCTGTGCTTATTTCTTTCTAAAATTTGACACGTTCTTGTTAATGAATTCTATCATTACCAAAATGGAGATAGTATTTAATACACTTCCTGGCACACAGTCAGTCCTCAGTGAGTGTTAATTCCTCCTACCCTTAGAAATCACGTCTTACAGGAAGTACAGTGCTGTTTCTAAGTAGCATTGCTTTGTATAGTTTTATACAATTAAAATAGTAGCAAAAACAATGACGCAAAGGTGCAAAATAGATTGAAGGTTCTGTAAGGTATAGTCTTAAAGTTGTTGGAGTGAGACCTAAAATTGAGTGTTGCCTTAATTAGTGAACAATTGTGACACCTTGGCACATCATTAATTATTTTGAACCTCGGCTTACTCACTTACAAAATGGGGAAATAAGTACTTGGTGTGCTTACTTTATAGGAAAATTATGAGGAACAAATAAAAGTGCATGAGGATGGATTCCATAAACTACAAATATTACTACATTGATCATTAATTCTTATCCTCCCTCTGTTGAGTGGATGTAAGGAAACACTTTCATGCTTCCTTAAAAGATTTAGAAGATCATAAGGTTGTTTTTTTAAACCACTAAAAGCAAAGGGAAAAAATCCCAAAAGCTCTCAGCTATTTATTATTGTAAAAACTAATTTCTTGGGGCTGAGAGAAAAAATAACAAGTAATTAACTAAGATATTATGGTGTTTTGCCAGGCTTTACAAAAATTATTTCAAAACAATTTATCTTAGGAAATGGTGCAGCTAAGTAAGTTTAAAATTCTATTATGACACAGAACTTAGTCTGTACAGGTTACGAAATTTTGAAGTTATCAGCAATTTACTTCTGTGTTAATATAATTAAAGAGCAATCTCCCTGTGCTTTACGAACAAGAAATTTTTATGTATGTGAAGTTTGTGCATGTTTATCTTCCAGTTATCTATGCTGGATAACAAACCATCTCCAAATAAAATGGCATCAGAAATAACCAAATTTGTGTGCTCAGGGATCCTGTGGGACAGGAGTTCAGACAAGACGTAGTAATGACCTCGTGTCCCTTCTCTATAATATTTGAGGCCTCAGCTGGGAAGAATAGAATGTCTGGGGGTGACTTGAACAACCGGGGGCTGGAAACATATGGGGGCTTGGCACCAGGCCTGAGATATTTCAAAGGCTAGCCTCAGCTGGGACTGTCACACATGACTTCTCCATGTGGCTTTGGCTTCCTTATAGTGTGATGGCCATTACATAGTTGAGTTTCTTCTATAACGCCTCAGAGCTCCTATAGTGATCAAGGCAGAAGCTGCAACACCTTTTATGATCTGGTCTCAGAAGTCACAACTTATCACTTCAGCCACATCTACTGGTCAGAGAAGTCTCAAGCCTACCCAGACTGAAGGAGAAGGGACATAGAACGCAAATCTTAGTGGGTTGAAAAATCGGTTTTAGCTTTTAAATTTAGTTCTATGATACATTTCAAATCAATTTGTGCATATTGTTTGAGGTCTATATCTTTTAATATGGACATCTAATTTTTCCAGCTCCATTTGTTGAACAGATTATAATTTCACACAGTATTAAATATATGTATGTATAAGATTTATATAATGTATAAATTTATCATGAAAATATTATATATGCATACATACATATGTAGTTTTCTATCTGAATTGGACCTTTAGAAAAGAAAAAACTGGGAATATTTAGGATTGTCACTACCTCACATTATATAATCTGAAGGTTAAAGGAAATAAATGCAACTTAGAGTCAGAATCTGATGTATTTTCTCTCAGAATATGACATTTTTCCTAATAAACTTCCACAAATCCTTGCTGGTCTGGAAGATCAAGCAGATGTGCAAAGCCGTGCACACACTCAGGAGAGACCAGAGTCTTAGCCACCTATTCCTCCCTGACTAAATGTTCAACTTTGTATAGCAGAAAGTAAAAACCAGAGCAGACTTGTAAACTGTTTAATGTTGGAAAGCATTTCCCAGCCTACACACAGGCCAAAGGGTCAAAACGTGACTACCTCAAAGAATTAAGCACATCCTCTTACCAATTATTGGCTGGCCTCTAAGCTATGTTGATGCAGGTGTAAGTCCTAAGAAATCAGGCTTAAAAATAAAAATGCTACAACACCACAGAAGAGACAGACTTTTCTGTATTAGTCCTGTCAAGTAAATAAGCACACAACCACAAAACAACACAGAAACAACAGAGAGACAAGAATCAGAGTTGCCACAATACAGTATCTAAGATGTCCAGTTTTCAACATAATTATGAGAAATAAAAAGAAATAGGAAAGTGTAACCAACACACAGGAAAAAGGCAGGAAGCCATGTTTAAAGAATTTAAAAAATATATGACAATAATAACTCATCAAATCCAATAAATTTCTGAATTACTGAAATATTACTGAATTAAAATTTCGGAATTACAACTGCTGAAGCAAAAAATTCCCTAGTGATCCAACAGCAGGTGTGATCATATAGAAATCTTAAACATGAAAATAGATTAATAGAAGAAAATAAATAAAAAAAGAATAAATAAAAAATAATAGGCCCTCAGAGACCTGTGGTACACCATCAAAGGTACCAACATATTCCTAACAGGTGCTCCAGAAGGAGATGAGAGAGGGACAGAGAAAAGTGCAGAAAAAATATTTCAGGAAATAATAGCTAAAATCTCAAATTTGAGGAAAAACATTAACTTACACATCCAAAAGCTCAACGAGACCGAAATAGGAAAATACAATGAAATCCACACCTAAACATATCAGAATCAAACTCGTGAACGCCAAAGACAACGAGAAAATCTTGACAGCAACAAGAGAAAATCAGCTCATCACGTATGGAGAAACCACATTAACAGTTAACTTCTCATTAGAAACAAAGAAGGGCAGAAGAAAGTGTTATAACATGTATAAAGTCCTGAAATTCTATATTCAGAAAAACTATCATTCAAAACTACAGTTAAAAAGGAGATGTTTCCAGGTAAAAAAAAAATTGAGATTTTGCTATTAATAGAACTACCTACAGGAAATACTCAAGGAATTCATTTAACCTGAAGGAAAATGATACCAGAATGTCATTAGAGTCCACACAAAACGTATGTAGCACTGGTAAAGTAATTATGTAGGTTAATATAATACAAATATATTTTTCTCTTATCTTCTTTTGTTATTTTAAATAAACAATTGCATGAAATAATAACTGTAAAACAGTATTGTTGGGTTTATAACCTATAAAGCTATAATAGCACAAAAGGAGGGATGTGGCTGGAACAGAGCAGAGCTTCTATATTTTTAAATCAATAGTAATCTGAGGCAGATGTTTTCAAATTAAAATGCATATTGTAATCCCTAGAGCAACTATTAAGAAGATAACTAAAAAAATAGTAAAACATCCTAAAAAATAAAAAAGAGAAATTTAAAATTGTATACTAGATAATACCTGTTACATACACAAAGAAGACAGTAAAAAAGGAACAGATGCAAAAGAAAACATGCGACATAGACCAAACTAATAGCAAAATTCTTTTACTTTCTCCTACTTTCTCCTGCTTCTACCTCCCCCTCCCTCAATCCTCCCCCTCTGTTTTCCCCTCTCTTCCTCCTCTTCCTCCTTTTTCTTCCTTAGTGCTCTAGCTAGGACTTCCAGTACAATATTGAATAGGAGTAGTGAGAGAGAGGGGACAATTTTGCTGTATTCTTGATCTCATCAAGCAAGCATTCAGAATTATACCAATAAGTATAATTCCAGCTGTAGTTTTTTTCAGAGAAGCCTTTTTATAAATAAAGTTGAAGGCTCCATCGCATTCCTAGTTTTCTGAGAGTTTCTGTCATGAATGAGCTTTCTTTCTTTTTTTTTCCCATTTCTTTTTTTTTTTTTTTTAAAGATTGGCGCCTGAGCTAACGACTGTTGCCAATCTTCTTTTTTTTCCTGCTGTTTCTTCCCAAATCCTCCCAGTACATAGTTGTATATTTTTTTAGTTGTGGGTCCTTCTAGTTGTGGCGTGTGGGACGCCACTTCAACATGGCCTGATGAGCGGTGCCATGTCTGCGCCCAGGATCCAGACCACCAAAACCCTGGGCCACAGAAGCAGAGCAAGGGAAGTTAACCACTCCGCCACGAAGCCGGGCTCCCTAAGGAGTTTTAAATATTGCTAAATGTTACTTTCATTTCTTTTATTTGATTAATGTGGTTATTTACCTGGATTGATTTTCAAATGTTGTTCCACACTTGCGATCTGGGGTCAAACCTACTAGGTTGTGGTATATTCTCTCTTTTATATACCTTGCTAACTTTTTGCTGAGGAATTTTAGATCTATGATGATGAGGGATTTTAGTCTACATTTTTCTTATCTTGTAAACTTTTTGTCCATTTTTGGTATCAGTTGTATTGTGATTTCAAATAATTATTTAGGAAGTGTTCCTTCATACTTTATTTTCTAAAAAAGTTTGCATATAAATTGGTATTGATTCTTTTAATGTTTAGTAGAACTCACTAGTGAAATCTTTTGGGCATGGAGTTTTCCTTGTGGGAACTTTAAAAACTTTTAATTTTAAAATGTTTAGATTTATAGAAGAGTTGCAAAGATATAACAGAGAGTTCTTGGATATCTTTCACCCAGCTCCCCTGGTATTAACACATTATACACTCAGGATGTCTTTATCAAATCTGAGGCATTAACATTGGTAAAATACTTTCAAGTAAATTGCAAAGTTTCTTCAGATTTCACTAGCTTTTTCAGCAATGTCTTATTTCTTTCTAAAGATCCAATTCTAGATACTACACTGCATTGAAGCATCATGGCTCCCTGGTCTCTTTCAATCTGTGACACAATCTCAGTTTTCCTTTTTTTAAAAAATAATCTTGACACTTTCAAACAGACAAACTGGTCTGAATGCCCCTCCTTTTGGGTTTGTCAGTTATTTTCTAATGATTAGACTTGGGTTATAAGTTTTGGGGAAGAATATCACAGAGGTGAATTCCCCTTCTCATAAATCATATCAGGAGATTCATGACATCAACATACCTCATTATTGATGATGCTAACCCTGATCAGTTGCTTAAGGTCATGTTTTCCAGGTTTATCCACTATAAAGTTACTAATTTTCTTCTTTTTGGGATGTTTAAAAATTACAAATTGAATATCTTTAACAGATATAAACTGTTCATATTTTCTATTTTTTTAGTGAATTAGTTTTGGTAACTTGTGTTTAACAGAGAATTTGTCCATTTTTGTCGTCAAATTTATTGGCACAAATTTGTTCTGAATAATCCCTTATTATCCTTTTAATGTCTGTAGGATCTACGGTAACATCCCAACTTTCTTTCCTCATGGTAATAACTGGTGCTTTGTTTCCACTTGATTAGTTTTGCCAATAGTTTATCAATTTTATCTGTTTTCAAAAAACCCAACTTTTGGCTTTGTAATTTTCTCCATTCTGTGTTTCTATTTGATAAATTTATTGTCTTTTTATAATTTTTTTCTATTTACTTTGATTTAATTTGCTCTGGCTCTTATAGCTTCTTAAAGTGGAAATGTGGATAACTAATTTCAAGCATTTATACTGTAGATTTCTGTCTACATGCCGCTCTAGTTCATCTCACAAATTTTTATACATTGTGCTTTTATTATCATCGTTTGAAAAATTTTAAGTTTCTCTTGAGATTTTTTCTTTAACTCATAGGTTATTTAGAAGTATCTTTTTAATTATCTAAACATTTTGGGGTTGTCTAGGTATCCAATATTTATTGATTTCTACTTAATTCCATTGTGATCAGACAATATGTTCTGCAAGGTATCAATTTTATGACATTTTTTGAGAACCTATTTTATGGGCTAGCATGTGGTCTATCATGGTGAATGGTACATGTGCACTGAGAAAAATGGATTTATTGCAATTGGGTTTTTTAGCAGTCATTTGGTGGTGTGTTCTTTTAGTTTTTGCTTCATTAATTTTTATGCTTTGTTAATAAATGCATACACATTTCGGATGTATGTTTTCTTGTGATTGTTCCTTTTAACATTATATGTCCCTCTTAACATTCTTTGCCTTGAACATCCTTTGTCTTGAAATCTAGTTTATCTGATATTAATTTAAACATGCCTGATTTCTTATGGCTACAGTCTGCATGTTAAAACATTTTTCCATTACTTACTTTTAACCCTTCTTTGTCTTTATATTTAACATGCATTTCTTGTAGATAGCGCATAACTTTGTAATAAACTTGATTTTCTAAAGAACCTGGAATCGAGGCTATAAGATGAAGGGCTTGCTTCAAACCCATGAAAAGTGTACTTGTTTTCAGGGGTTATTCCAAAGTTTCTTTTCATTCTGGAAAGGAATCAAAATTGTTTCAGTAGTATATTTATTAGAAAATTGGGCAGAAGTGTCAGAACAGCTCTATCAAACTTACTGGAAGTAGTGATAAGAGTTCATGGTCAGAGATATGGAACTTTTGGACAGTCATAGTTCTCCCAACTCCATGGAACTTTCCACAGTAGTTTGGGATATTGGAAGTAGATCAAGGGTTTTATTAATTAATTAGAATATATTTTATTTAAGTAGATATAGTATGTAATGTTTTTTATGCTGTAATTTCCTATACAAGCACTTATTTTTATTTTGATTCATTTAAAAATCAGTAGTGTTTTCATGTTGGCAAGTAGTAAGAAATCATAGCTGTCATATTTACAAGATTTTGATCTTGGGAATTGAGAATTATTCTAAAGTAAGTTATTTTATTTACTATTTATTTTCTCCAAGTGCTCTTGGTAAAGTCAGAATATTCAAATGTTAGTTCTAGTTAATTTTTTAAAGTCCTATTTATTAGACATATAAATATGAAAAGTGGTATGGTTTCTGATTTATTATTCTCATTTCATTTGTCATTAATTTTCTTGCTGTATAAGACATACACAACTCTAATTTTGTTAAAAAAAAATAGGAGGGGGAAGCAATAGTTAGAAGACACAGGTCTAAAAGATCATTTCCATTTAACATTAAGCAAATCTGAGGTGTTGTATAAAAACTCTTGTTCATTTGACCAAGTTTAATATTAATCAGTTGAAATGAGAAGTTTTAGTTATTTTACAGATAGAGTTTTTTAAACTGTAAACACCATTTGTGCCTTATTTAATCAGAGTCTTTCAGATCTAAAACATTGCTTGTTATATACCAACTTGTCATTTATTTGCAATCTGGGACCACTTATATTCAGCTGCACCTGTGAAGTTGTCTAGCACATAGTAGGTATTTGGGTTTTCATTGATCAACACACACAAACAAGCACACATACTCACAGCTATAACCAGTTCCCCTTGTTGCCATTAGTTGATAAGTGAATAACACCTTGGAGCAAAGTAACGGTGGTTGATGTGACAGAAAGCAGTTTGGGTGGCAGGACAAATTTTAGAAGTATTTACCTATATTGAATTGAAGATCCCTGAATTGGACTACTCAATTTCTCAGCCAAAGACATGAAAAAACTACACAAAAAATTCTTCATCTAGTCTAGAGTAGGAGAAATTCAAAGACGTTTCAAAGAGTGTGATCCACCTATTTATTTGCATTATTTGTGTTATTATTTTTAGTAGATCAGACACATTTGGATCACAGATTTGGCTGAATTACCTTAAGCATATGTGAATATTGTCCTAATATAACTACTTACAATGTGAATTTTAGAAAATTTTATATCAGGAAGAGTCTTTCAGCTTTTATCAACTCAGTTAATCAGTGAATTGGCTAGACCCTTACCAGTTCAGGGCCAATCAGTCTGAATAAGAATCCCTTGTTATAATGGACAGATGCTTGGATATGTAACAAAGGGAGTATAAAAATGTTATTTGTAAAATCTAGGTTGGAGATATATAGATGTACAATCCACAATCTTTGCAGTTCTTCTGAACATTCAAAATTTTTCATAAAATATTAGAAAAAAAGAATTAAATCTCATTTCTTGAAAATCCAATAAGTATTACAGCAATAGACAAACCCTTCACAAAACGCCATTTTTCTGCATTCTAATATCTCTAAAAATCTAATTTAAAACTATAGCTATTTAATTCTTATTTCTAGTTTTTGTCATTTTTTCCAAGGAGTACATGTTGTCAAAAGTAATTCTCTTTACCAGTTCCGACATGGAACATCCTTGCATATACATAAACTAACGCAACTATATTATCGCTGTGCTGTTTTGGAAGGGTTCTATGCTTTATATTACCAATTATTACTTCATTAATCTTCAAGCAGAGTGTGTTACTCACAATTAGTGAAATAAGATGGATCTCCCCTCCTTGCATTTAGTTGCACACTGCATGACATTTCAGTTGAGTCCAATATTTATGTTCCTCTTTTATTTTAATTTTTTTACCATATAATATTTTAAGTTTAATCAAAAGTCAACTTAGAAAGGCCATTCTGCCTAAGGGATATTTTCCCATTAAGTATTATGACATATTGGTGGCCCTAAGGGATTATTGGTTTTTGAAGAAATATTAACAGCTGGAAATTTGCATTTTAATACAGTTCTCCTCAGCTACTCAAGCAATTTTATTTTTAAGACCTATGACAGGTTTCAAAGCTTTAGTTCTAAAGCAATCTAGTCAAGTAGAGCTAGTATAATTTTATTACAAATAACTAAGTTTCTAATAGTTTTTTTTCATCTGAAAATTGTAGTTTGAGATGTCGGGGAAATCAACACCCAAATTTTGTATCTGCGGTAAAACCAGACTTGATAATTGGAACAAGTGACGAAGAACTCTTTTTAAGCCTCTACTTTCAACACTTGAAGAATAAGAAAATAGTACATCTAATTAGCTTTCTCTGATTAGTAGTTAAAAATGAAGTTGAGGCAAAGCAACCCTTCACAACAATTGTTTCGGTCTATCTAGTTGGTTGTCTCTGGGGGAAATGAATCCTGAGATAGCAGAAGAAGATGCTATGATATGAGAACAGAATCCATCCTCCTTGATCCTGGCATTAAATACATACTCAGAATTGCTATTGAAATTAATTGAGGATTTTGAATCAGGATCAAGTGACTTACCATCATTTAAAATGGTGCCAGTGAATAGACCTGAACGGTATCCTTAACAATTACAAATGGATTTTTCTTCTAAAAATGACTAGGTGGCTAAATACCTTAGGATGGTATTTAGGGAAGAGTGACTTTCCCCTTTCATTTTGAGGCTGAAATGAAAATTTTATCAGTTAAATCTAGACATCTGAAATGATAGGACTACAGCATGGTCAATTGCTCATTTGCTAATGACTAAATCAAATCCCCATGGTTTTGTGTCCTCAACACGTTGTAGTATATACGATGTCATTCTGGGAGAATGCAAGACGGGAGAAGGAAAAGTAAGAAGAGGGCACCTGGGGAGAGGGCAAAAGGGGTGATTAGGCTCACATGTGAGGGGATGGACTATAATTAGTTTTGGGCTAGTGAACATAATATAATCTACACAGAATTCTAAATATATTATGACGTACATCCGAAAGCTATATAGTGTTATAATCCAACGTTACTACAATTAAAAAAATTAAAAGAAAAGAAGCGGGCACCTGAATTTCTAGCAAATGGATGTGTGCAGTTACACAATACTAAATTAGCATTATCGCTATTATAACGGTTTATTAAAAAATTCCTACTTTGCAAATGTTGTCACCTAATAAATCACTAAATTCTAATCCTACAACCTTTTTAATTTAAGTTCATCTATATTTAGTCATTTTCCTTAATGTTTAACTCAGTTTCAAGACAGGAAAACATGTCTAAACATATATTATGTATAAACTATAAACAGTTTCAAGACAGGAAAACATATATAAACATAAACAGAAAACTAAGAGGTTTTCTTTTTGGGCAAACTTTTTTTAACTTTGTGCATATGTTGTTTGCATATGTATTAAAACCACAAGTCAAATGGGTAGGAATAATTTCTAGCCGTCTTCTGAGTAGTGCCTATAGTGTTGCTTTTGCCAGGTGATATTAAAAAACAATATAACAAAGCTAGACTCTTGTTCAAAAACACAGGTGATTAAAGTAGATTACTGTTTCCTGGATAGAAAGAAATACTTTTCCAACATAATTCAAGCCAGAGTGGGTTTTTAGGTCTAAATTATATGAGTATCTGGCTCTATCACCTGCATTCTATTGCTTAGAAGTTCTTGCCAGCAATATCTTTTGATATAGACTTTTCATGAACAATATCAAATATAAAAACAAAATCAATCTATGACAAAAACTTTATTTGCATATGGGATATTTACTTACAATACTTGACTTTTAGAACACCACATAATCTGTGGTATTATACGTTGCACTATGATCTTGAGTACCTTAGAATTTTGGTGTATTAGAAAAGGCATGTGCCGTGGAATTATACATAAGTGGGGTTATCTCCTGTTTGTATCCTTATAACAGTGTGATAAGGACAAGTAATTTGATTTCTGAACCTCAGTATACTCATCTCTAAAATGGTGATCACTCCTGCTCTGCTCTCAAGGGAAGAACAAGACAGAGGATTGAACAAGATACAGATAATGGAACACTTTGCAATTTGGCACAGAAAATATGCTCAGTAAATACTGGTTCTCCTTCTCCCTTTGCTTCCAGGAAATATTTCTCTGTTTTTTCCACAGTTCCTCAAAGACAAACAATATTTTCACAGTACTGATTTACTCGTAAAAACACTTGGGCAAAAATTCTGAGTCTCTGACAGTTAGGAGATGTGTTGTTTGTTCTAAGGTAATTGCAAGGATAAGAGAAACCAGAACTCTAACAGTGCTTTTTAATTTAAACTCCTGCAACTCTCCTGTCTTCCTCCTGCCCCAAGTCGAAGTCATATCAGCACAAAACTGTTCCATCAACCTATGGATTTCTCATAAGATTTTTTTACTGGATGTTTCCCCTCTTTTTTTTCCCCTGTGGTTGATCTTGGGGAGAAAGGGAGGCAGACGTCTTGACAGTGCTAGTTTAGCATTTGGTAACAAAAGAAACAAGAACCAAACTATGGGGGCTACCAGGCACTGTGCTAGGTGCTGTGTATAAATTGATGAACAAAACAGATAAGACTCTTGAAACTTAGGGTTTTATATTTCAGTGGAGAGACAGATTTCAAACAAAGAAGCATGCAAATAAGTATGTAATTCTCATGAGAACAAAAACATGTTCTTTGAGATAGATAGTGGCATTTAAGTTTAGAATTGAGAGATAAATAAGAGCCAGCCAGATAAAATGGTTTTTTTGGTTGGGGCTTGAGCAGGTGGTAAGGGAGAACATTTCAGGTGGAGGGCAAAAGCATGTGTGAAGACAGAGCAGTGGGAAAGATCTTGGCTTCCTCAAAGATCAGAATGAGAGCCATGTGGCTAAGTCACAAAACATCCATATAGCCCATGGGAACATGGACTCACCTGTGGTTTTCCACTGCTGTACCCAAGTGCCTGGAACAGCATCTGACACACAAATGGGCCCCAGAATGATTTGTTGAATAAATGAATTCATATTTAGTGGCCTGCTAACAGATGACAGAGCCTTTAGCAAGTGCTTGTTTCAGGTTTTACTATTTGGTTCCAAGCCTTAAATCCTTGAAGTGTTTAAAGATATCTTTAAGGTATTTTAACAGATATCTTGCTTGGTATCCATTTCTCTTTGGATGTAGTAGTGTGAATGCCTATATACTTCTTTTGACAATTTTGGGAATTGCATCCATTAGTATTGGTGTTAGGACAAGCATATTATCTGTGTGCACATGCCCAGAAGTTCTAATATACAGTATTTTAAAGTCACAAATAGCTTTTTAAAAAATATGTCCAAGTAAAATATCTGATAAATAGACAGAACAACGACTTTCATCCACTGAGCAGTAATGAGGAGAACACTAGGTCGGGAGTCATGTAGAGCTGGGACTGGTCTCTGCTTTACGAGTAGTAGTTGTGTAGGCCTATGCAAATTACTTAACCTTTTCTGTGGCTCAGGTTCTTCAACTACGAAATAAGTCTAAACATAATAAAAAATCAACGAAAGGTTGAATAGATTCAATCTGAGACATGTCAAAATGGAAGGTAAGGAAGACCACTGAGAAGCCCAGATAGATGTGACAGAGTCCTTCCCCAAGAGTCATAGCCAGGAAGATGCTTAAGAAGTGACCACACAGTCTTAGTTTAATCAAGGAGTGCCTACGTGTTTTCCAGATGCATATTAAACTAGACACAAGACTAGTAAGTGTTGCCACAGGCACATATAGTTTGACAATAGAGATAGGAGAGAAAAAATGTCTACAAACAAATATAAGGCCTCAGAGAATAAAAGATCTGGGGGTACATGAAGGAGTGGGGGAAACGACCCATATAACCTGCATAGGCTCCAAGGACAGTCATGTATAACAATATAATAAAAATAGATAGATATTATGGAGGCTCTAGTCCCTCAATGACCATCCAACCTAAAAATATAAAAACTTCCTACCTTCTGGGAGTTCTCAGTTTAGTGGGGGAAAGAAATATTTGAGAAATTTTCTTATGAAGATGAGAGATTTTTGTGTTCGTCTGAACCAAGAAAAAGAGGAAAAAGTGCTCCACCTTTCTTAGAGAGGTCAGGTAAGGCCCCTGGGGCAGGTGACATTTGTACCAGATTAGATGTATGCTGATCTGAGAGACTGCTGAGAGATCATCCTCCACAGACCAGACAAACTCCTCCTCAGCTGTGGTTTGTTTGTCTACATAAGCCACTTAAGCATGGCCTAAAATTTTCATAGTCTTCGTATATTCCTTTGAATCCTTCCAATCTTTAAAATCCCATGGGTCAGTAAAGCATTTGCAAAACATGCTCTAGATCTTTGGATTAAAACTCACTTCTAAGAGCAAAACACCCCATCTTAAATGTAGTCTTTTGTGCTTCTTATATCCTTCTTGCTTGTTTTTCAATGACCTCAACCAAATTATTTTATTATTGAGAAAAACGAAGTTGCTGTCAATGTGAAGATCAAAGGCAAAACTCGGTCATGTGCACTCTTGTTTTCTCTTTAAATTTTTAGGTTAAAAATAAAATGAAATAGTTTGCATTAAAGTACTAGCCCTTTTGCAAATTGATATAAAAATATTAGACCTGATTGCAGAAACAATGTCATTTTAAGTGTCAAAACCCTTTCTATAAAGTGAGCCAATAGGATTTGCTGTAGCCAGATGCAACACTAGTTCATTATTTGTTGAACAGCAGTATCCAAGTTAGCAGATTAATGGGAAAGAATGGAAGAGAACTAGAGATACAGGGCAGGGAAGTAAAAGGAAAAAGGAAAAAAGTAAAAGGAAAAAACCCCCTGAAATTCATAATATAGCCCTTACATTGTTCTTCGTGAGTCAAGAACTTAGAGATATTAACCACACAGTTTCATAGTGGTTCTAGGTACCACTTAGTGAAAGTAAAAACTGTTAAAGCTTCGTTTTATACGTGACTATAGGATCAGTGTTCGTTTGCAGTTTGAATTTACATGTTAAGAAGTTTTCTGTGTATAAAATGCTTTCACACATTTTATTTCCCTTTTAACTCCCAAGAACCTTGTAGAATAAGATTTAGACTCACTTTCTAGATGAGAACACTGACTCTCAGAAAGAGTTAAATGGTTCTGTGTAATAAATACAGTGCTGTACTGTGTGTCACATACACAGACATGTAGGGAATGGCTGTCATTGCTACAGTGATGAAAGTAGACAATGCTGTTCTTGTGGAGCTTATGTTGGAGTGTGTTCCTATGGTGGAGGGAGAAAGAAACCACAAATGAATAAACAGAGTCATTTCATCTAGTGATAAATACTATGGGAAGGAGGTGGTCTATGCCGAATTAAGTGGTCAGGGAAGTCGTCTTAAGGAGGTGACATTTGAACTGGGAACCGCGTAATGAAGAGTCAGCCAACATCTGGGCAGATGTGTTCCAGGTGGAAATTTCTATGAGGAGATACTGCAGGGTTGTTTTTATACCAAGTAGAACACGACATAGAGACAAAGCTTTGTTTGAGGTCTCCTTGGCACATAGCTGCTTTGGAATGTTTGGTGTAGGTACCACCTTCTAAAAATGTGTTTATACAATTATTTGCTATATACATGCTCTCGAGTGTTCAAACGTGTCCTTGTAACTCCGGCAATAATTCTAAGGGTAAGTTTAGGACCAGGCTGTGCTGTCTTTCTTTAAATAATTTTTTATATTCTCTGGCAGCTGTAATACACCATGAATATTAAATTAAAATCAATTGCACACTTACTTATCCTACTCTAGGGATAAAAAGCATAAGTTAACTCAGAATTAACTTCCACTTTAAAAACGTGACTTCATTTCAAATGCTTAGGGTACTCTCTGAGAAAGTTTGATATCCTTATGTCTCTTCATTAGAAGTCTTATGCAGCTAGTTTGGGTAGAAATAGGAAAAAAGGAGCAGTATTAAAATGTGCATCAAGCAGACATGAGATCAACTCAGCATTTTCCTGGATACTTTAGTACCTTCAGAGTGTGTAGTAAATGGGAACTGGATCTTCTCCAAACTCATGTGTTCGTTACTCCCACTGATTAAGCAACCATGTTCTAAGCTAGGGAGAATTTGAATACTCTACTAACAATCACTTCAAGGACTGACTGCTACAAAGAGGGTGCACTTATGAAGTTCCAGAAGAAGCACATGTTTGAGCAAGTAAGATCCCAAGGCTCTGGCTAATGCTGAGGCCCAGGAGCTTGGGCTGACCATGGAGTTGTCTAGTCTGTCCTCAGATTTGAGCACAGAGAAATGCATCCCAAGGTTATTTATGATCTTGATAACACGCTACTTAAAATGATGTATCTATAATTGTGTGGAAAGTTACAGGGAAAGGAGCACTATAATCCATGCCTTAGGGAAGGGCCAACTGAACAGCAAGGACATTCTATCAAGGCCAAGGAAGATGGGGCAGAGAAATTCTCAGCACAAAGTGGTTGGCTATATGATTTTGTAGGTCAGAATGGATATTTTAGATGGAGATATAAGTTAAAAGGTCATTAACAAAGGTGTGCTATTGAAGGATGATTGGTATAGTTTAGGGAGAAGGTACGAAGATGGGAAGGTACGGCTTCCAACATAAGAAGGAAATGGATTCAGGTATAAAATGTGAGGAAATTCAGAGATGCGAAAATACCCTAGGACATTTTGGGTTATGGAAGCCAAGGACAAGAGTGTTTCAAGGAGTAAGAGGTCAGTTATGTTTTACCAATGCTAAGATAAGAAGATTGAGGACAGAAAAACCTCTACTAGGTTTAGCATCCATTAGCTTTAGCAAAATAGGTTATTGGTGATCTTCCATAAACAATTCTGGTACACTGGTGGGCAGGAAGAAGCGATAGCGGAGTAGGTTTAGGAGTGAATGGGAGGTGAAGAAAAGGTGACAGGCTGTATATTCAAGGAGTGTTTTCAGGAAGTTAGAAGTGGATCTGAAATGGAAATATATTGGAAAGTAGTTGGAGTGGGAACATAGGAGATGATGAATGTTTTGCTGGGAGATGGTACAGATTTCAGAATGTTTTAACAATTTTGGGCCAAATCTACTAGGGAAAGGAAAAAAAAAGGGAGAGACGGGAGTGGGAATCCAGGTGGAAGTGCTGACCTTTAATTTGAGGGGAACCACGTATTCTAGAAGGATTAAAGGAAAATATGGATAGAGAAGCAAGAAAGGAAAAGGCATGGAGTTGGTAAGTTTCTCTTTTCTGAAATATAGCTGGTAGGAGAGTGTGGAAAGCTATTAAGTACATGGAGCTACCTCAGATGCAACCTTTAAAACCATCAGAATTCTACTCCAGTGGCTCCTCTATATGTACTCCATGCTCTTTCCCAAAATACTCATAACTACCTTTCAATACCCACTTCAAATGATTGAACTGTCTAAAGAAGGAATTATTGAATAGATTTTCTAATTCATAGAACCTAACTGTGTTGTCTGGAATTTAGTAAACAAGCGGTTAATGTTGGTTGGTTGAATAAACGAACAGTGAAAATAAAAAGTAGTGCTTCAGTAACTTTTACTATTAAACAATATCCATGGCATCTCTGGAAATGATGCTCAGTTAGTGAGAAGTGTACTCTTAAAGATTGGTTCCATCCATGCTGGCTCATGATTTGATCATGACTCTATCATTGATTCAACTTCTGTAGCATTTAAGGACATAATATAAGTTATTGTGGTTACAGCTTAAATCAAATTGATAAAAGGCTTCCAAAATAGGCAAAGGAAAATCTATGAAGAACTCTACCATTTTTCACCTTTTAGTTTAAGTCAGGTATGAATGATTCATAGCACTTCCGTATCTGTGACATTTTCGTTATTAAAAGTTTATTTAATTATCAGTATTATGCCCCTTTCTATTAAGAAAATCATATTTTACATTGACCATTCCTTATGAATGGAGTTTTCAATGTCATTCAATCCACTTGGAAACCTGAACGTCAGTTCCATTAAGCTGATGGGGTTTGCTATTGACAGATTAAATAGAATACATTTTCCCAGGGCTCTGGCAACTTTTTGATGTGTTTAATTGAACTCTTTTGTGCTAATAATAGAATATATATGAAATGGATTTCTTGTTATTTCCCACTTATTTCTTTTAGGTTCTGGAGTGCTGACAAATTCAACGACAGTGCCCACTCCTTACTGTTCTTTACATTGATTTATTTTGCTGCTATTTCATTATAAATGCTTGACAAGAAGCACAATAATCACTGCTTGTAAATTAACAACTGGACACATAGACAAACTGCATTTGTTATTTTCTGTTAATGTTGGTTGTTTCCAGTTTGTGAAAGTACATTAAAAACATATTATGATATTATGTGAACACTAAAATTAACATATTTTAATACGTGCGCTTATTTTTGTCTTCCATCCCAGATTGAAACCCATTACTAAGACTGATGTTTTATTCCGCTTGTGCTCGAAATTGAATTCTTCATCAGAATAAGATAGTAACTATCGATATGAGAAAATTAGAATTCCTCCAAACAAAAGAGGATTCCCCCCACTAGTTAAGTTAGTTGTCATGCTCAAATAGTATATTTTGCTTTGTCGGTATTTCCAATTGTTTTTGACTTGGAAGACACTTACTATGTCATTGAATTATTGTAAGTAACATAACAAAATAAATCCTAAGATTTCTTTGCTTTGGTAACCCCTTGCCAGGAAGGATTTTTTCTTTGCCACGTTTTCATCCTTGCCATCTTCTCTGGTAACTGGTACCCTGGCACAGAGTTCTATTCCCAGGAAGTGGTTTTCTTAATATCTCTTGGAGCTTATATTATAGTTCTGTTTAGAAATTACCAGGACAACATGTATTCTAATTATACTCTATCAGCCTCAGTAAATCTTATTATATTTCTACATATTTTCAAGGGAGATGCTGGTATATCCTTCTCTTGTGTGGAAAGATTTGACAGAATGAAAATAAGATAGCGACATTAGACTATAAATATTAATTTCTTTTCTAAGACACTTAAAAAATTAAACTGTGCCAATAGATTTTTTTAAGGCGTATCTGTTTCTCTACAATAGAAAGATAGCATTTCTTTCTGTTTCATCTTAAATTTTATTATAGATAATTTTGGGCACACACAAGTAGAGAGAATAGGACAATAAAAGTCAGTGTACATCATCTTCAGAATCTCAATTTTCTGACATAATATAAGTGGCTAATCTAAGTGAATTAATGACTGTGGGTTCATGAGTAACTAAAAAGTTACTTCATGGCCCTTATGCCTGAAAAAGTCAAAAGTGTTTCTCCAGCCTTTTTCTCCTCAACTAATATAGCACCTGATGTTAAAGTCTGAGATTTTATCAGATTTAAGCAATTTCACCATTATATTAATACAATCACATTTTTATTGAGCAGCACATTTTCTTTCTATGAAAAAATTATGGAATGTAGATTAGACTTTGTTCTTACCCTCAGGAATTTTACCTATTTATTGGAAGAGAAAATGTAAAGATATTGTATATGTATTAGTCCAAGCTAGACTTGGATTAATATCCGTGGAGAAGAGCTATTAGCATATTAATTAATTAGGACAACATTTGCATTTCTATTGTTATGAAAAATATCTGTGTTCTAATTTAGATCTCCCTGTTATATTACTCTCATTACTGTCTCTTGGTAAGAGACAATAGCTTGAAATTTATACGAACATGTGGATAATACTGGTTTACATTTGGCAGAAGGGACTCATCCTGGTCAATGTTTTATAGCATGACACTTCTCCAATATAACAGGGTTGCACTTAGATTATTAGAGAGTTATGCTTTACAACATAGTTATTAATAAATGAAACAACATTGGTGAAATTTGCTTATAGTTCTTTCGTGTATTTGAACATTAACCCATGTTTATTCTTTATCCAAGAAAATGACAGGCAGATACACTCATGTATAAAAAATATTTGTGTAGGGCTGGTCTGGTGGCATAGTGGTTAATTTGCACACTCTGCTTCAGTGGCCTGGGGTTCGTGGGTTCAGATCCTGGCACGGACCTACACACTGCTCACCAAGCCATGCTGTGGTGAAGATTGTCACAGATGTTAGCTCAGTGACAATCGTCCTCAAGCAGAAGGAGGAAGATTAGCAACAGATGTTAGCTCAGGGCCAATCTTCTTCACCAAAAAAAAAAATTAAAATAAAATAAAACATATGTGTGTACTCGCACTGAGAAAACAATAATGGTTTTAAAAGTAAGTGTATGATTTGGTGCCTGGCTTGTGCTGAGGAATATCTCACAACGTGAGTAAATTTTGCAATGTGAAATAAAGAGTAGGAAGTGCACATCTGGTGATTGGAAAGATGGTACAAGACTACTACATGTAGGGGACAAAAGGAAAAACTGCTCAGAAGTGGGAAAACAATGGACATCAAAGGAGACTCCAAAAAGGCTGAGAAATGAAGTACCCTGAGATGTTTTGAGTAGTTGTATCCAGAAAGCACTAGAAATCTAGAATTAGACTTTCATATTTTAATCGTGGAACATTTGGAAGCCTGAAATAGTATTTAAAGATAAAGTCCTCAAACATTAGTAAAATAATGAGTAATGAGTTATGGTACAAGGGCTAATTTCTCTCATGCTCAATATAGCTGAACATGCCTATCTATGCCGAATTTGGAAATAAAAGAATAGCATAGGTGGGCCATGTTGTTATCTGATCAATACGTATTTAATAACTATACCATCCTAATTTCCCAGTAAAAATATGTCCTTTTCACAGTGACTAATCAACAATTACAAATTTTGGCTGTTTGCTAACGAATTCAGGAAACGTGCTTGGTTTATTTTACAATACTAAAAGTAAGAATTTTATTGGTCTGATTTTTTTATTGTTTAAGGAAAAAAATTACTTGAGTTCAGCGTATCATCCAGCACATAAATACTTGTTGAATCGAAATATTCAGCAGAAAAGAAAGGCTGATTTGACAGCGAAACTTGGCTCCCAGAAGGAATTAGAGTCCATCACTTTGAGGAAGATTCTCTTTATTACAGCAAATGTGAAGATGGGTTTGCTTAGTCAGCAGGGTGTACAGTGTTAACCAACTGTTTTGCTTCAATACACTTATTCAATCTCCAATTATTATGGAAAGTCTTTTTTGATTAATGTTGCTATTTCTATTTGATGGCTTTGCCTCAAGGTTACAACTGTTTTGTGGAACATAATGCAGTTTAAGCTTATTAGATTGATCAATTCCCATATCAGATAATCATAAACATATACAGGCAACTTTTAATCTAAAACTTACATAATAATATATTTCAGAAGCTCTTTAGTGTAACTCATACTAACCAGCCGTCCATGCATTTCTAACAGTTTATGTTTATAAAAATATTTTAATATGAAAAATGATACAGTAGCATATAGGATGTTGAAAAATTTTGTGAGGGATGGATTAATGTATTATTGACTTCTATATGAGGCCTTTCACGATTTTTAAGAAGACAAAAGGTATTGCATAGTAAACATCCTCAAAACATTATCATTTTGTGGTAGAATACATTATATATAAAATATGACTTGGTGTTCAAAGATAAGTATCAATACAAGCAAACGCAGACAACTCAAGGTGATTTGCAATCTATATGTATTTATGCAGTTAGTGCTTCTTTGAACCTGAAGGGGGACTAATGTTTGGAGAGATACATTTTGGTGTCCCAGCAGCTAGACTTTTCAGATGGCTGATTTCATTTGGCTCATGGCTGAGGAAGATGTCAGAATCCAAAAGGGAGCTTTGAGCACTATTGATACTGGCTTATATAAATAAGTATAAACACTTTGTAACTAATGCAAAAATTGACAGATAAAAACAATAGCCAAATAAGAATGGTCAGCTACTCTTGCTTAGAAACTTTGTCAGTATATGCAGTAGTTATTGTAGCATATTAATCAAATGAGTCAGATTGCCAATAAATAAAGCCTTACCATACTTCACAAAGAATACAAAAGGCTGATCTAACATTTTACATCATCCAGAAAGGAAAAGCAAGACAAAAGTTTAATATACTCTCTGAGTGCAGAGCACTCTGTGGTCTTGTGGAAATCAGTATCATTATTATTTTCCGTCAATGTCCCGTGGTGTAATTGGTAGTATATGTTAGATAGCAAAGAGAAAGAGACTCTTTTGGAAGATCCACATGACTTGATAGAACAATATTCATGTTGATTCTAAGTACTACTGGCTATTTCCTCACACAATGGTGATTTTGAAAATAGCAGGACTAACCAAACAGAAGAACGCAGTAGGGGCTCAATAGTGATTGTGGCTTGGATCAATCAAAACTCCATGATCCATTGTCCATAATACAGAAAATAATACCGTACACAGAAGGAGAAGTGGATATTCCATGTGGCTGGGCTGGTGTGAGGAGAATCTTGGAGCCCGATTTTGATAATTATGCCTCTCAGAGAAATGAAGGAAGTACCCTAGTCAGAAAAAAATTAATTATTTATTCTCATAACGTCCACTAATAGAAAATATAACAAAGCAGTAGACATATTAGTTTTCTTAATTCTTACACCACTTGAACTATGTATGGCTTTCCTTGAGAAAAATTCACGTATAGAAAGCATAGTGTGATTAAAGGTAAGCAGACACAGACCACATTAAATAAGAGTATTGTTATTTTATCACTCATTACTCATACGTTTATATGGATACATAAACTTAAATTATGCATATTTCTTTTCACATTACTGAACACACATAATATATATAGTTATATGGTCTTATAGTTAATGATCCTTATATGCTGATAATGTCTAAAGCAATGATAAAAATTTAAAAATTCTTTAGAAATAATTTTGTGTTTATAGCTATTTCCAAAATGAAGTACTGTTTTAAATAGAAAGTTACATTATAATTTAAGTCCTTACATATATATTAATTTGAGTCCAATACATCTGTCACTTTCACATCAGAATGTCTCATGACTCATTTTCTTGAAGCAGTCAGGGCTTTGGCCTGAATCTTGAGTTCTGATCCTAAATGCACCATTAACTTGTTGGCTGACCATTACAAATGACTTCAAATCTTAACTAAATTATTTGGAGAAACAATAATTCTTTCCTCTCCCTCCTGCATCCTTAATTTTTTCATCAAAATGATTATTCACATTAGTAATGAAACATGCTGCTACTTCTCCCATCATAAACAATAACAGTTGCCACAATCTTCTGTAGATGGTACTTTTCCTTCCACCTGATACTCTATTGCAATACTTCCCTTCATTGAAAATGTCCTCTAAAAGCGTATCTATGTTTGCAATCTTCAATTCTTTTCTTCCTATTCATTCCTAAACCTGTGCATATCTGCCTTTCTCTCCAAGCAGTCATAGAAATTACTGCTAATAATGTCAAGGTCACAATGATTCCACACTATAATTAATTCTCAGCTTGCATCTTACTTGATCTATCAGTTACGTTGGACATAACTGATCATTCCTTTGATCTACAGACGGTTTCTTCACTTGGATTTCCACCTCCTTTTGATCGTTATCCTATCTTATCGTCACCTTTTCTTCAGACTCTATTGCTTGGTCTTCTTTTTTCTGTTTGACCCCTACATGTTGGAGTATGCAGGGCTCAATCATTAGACCTCTTTTCTTACATCATATTCTCTGTTTCTTTTATGTTTATGGACTTAAATACCATTGTATCAGTCAAAATCAAATCAGGATACAGAACCACATAGCAATTTGAATAGGGAAAGTTTAATATTAGTAGTCATTATGTATAACAGAAGATTGCCTACTAAGGGGAAAAGAGAACTCAAAGAATACAAGAATGCAAATATAAGGATTAGCCACTATCTCTAGGGCTAAGACAGAGCACCCAAGACAGAGAAAAATATGGAAAAGGATTTCTTTTCCCCAGGGCCCAGATTTTATTGGAGAGGCAGTGGCCATAGCCAACTGGATAGTGGACAAGTCACTGAGATACTGTCCCACGTAATTCTCTAGGAAGCTGCCTGTGCTGCTGGTGCTCTGGGAAGCCAACTTTTGGGGTTCCAGGGAAGGCTGCCCATGGGGAGGTGTTGCAGACTCCTGATTGCCTCACAGCAGAAGACTGTCAAGAGGAGCGCATTCCCAGGAAGCAGAGCCACTACTTCTCTAGTGTCCTTCCAGAACCTTCTTCTTAGCAAGTGTTTCCTGGTACCAATTGGCAAAGGACAACTATGCTAGTATGACAAGCAGGGTAAATAAAACTGGATGTGAAACTGAGAAGAAATAGACTCACTGATACAAATCTCTCTTAAGCTGTTGAGTCACATTCATACACACACACGTGTATTTATGTGTTTACCTAACAAATACATAGATGCCTATAGATATCTACATATTTTTTATATTTATTCTATCTTTGTATGTCCATATATCTACATATCTATAAAATAAATAACTTTGTATATATATTCATGTCCTCTCCCTGGCTCCAAGCTACTATATCCAATTGTCTATTTGGCATCTTCACTTGAATGTCTAGTTGACATCTCAAATGTGACATGTTCAAAACTGAACTTTGGATGTTTCCCTTAAACTTGCTTTATATGTAGTCTTCCCTATCTTATTAAATGACAACTCCATCTTCCCAATTCCTGACTCCAAAAGCTTTGGGATTATCCTTAAATACTCTATTTCTCACTTTTAAAATCCAATCTGTTAACATATCATATTAACTCTACATTTAAAATATTTGCAAAGTTTCACCACATCTCATCACAAGCAATATTGCTACCAGCATGGACACCACGAGCATCATCTTTCACCCATTTATTTCAGTGCCATCCTAACTTGTTTCTCTGCTTCTGTCCTTGCTTCTCTTACATCTATTCTCAACACAATAGCTACAGTGAATCTTTAAAAACAAGTCAGGCCATGTCACTTTCCTGTTCAAAACCCTTCAATATCGTTTTGTCTTATGGAAAGAGAGAATCTCCTTATACTGGCCCATAAGATACAAGAAAATGATCCCATCAGAGAAACAGTGATTTCCTTGCTATTCCTTGAACACTGAAAATATGCCTCCACCTCAGGACTTCCGCATTTGCTCTTCCAGTATTTGAAGAAATACCACTATCTCTGGCCATCTTAAATAAAATCTCTATCTCCCTTACAGACTCTGCACCCTCCCTCCTTTTTCCATCTTAGATCTTGTCATATGAATCATCTATATCTAAAATAGTGTAATTTCTTTATTTATTTTACTTATTTTCTACTCTGACACTAGGATTTACATCCATGAAGCCAAAGTCTTTTGTTTGTATTTGTTCATTGTTGTGTGGCCAATGCCTGTCCCAAAGGACACATTCAACAAATATTTGTTGAATTAATAAATGGATGATCATTTGACAAAATATTAGGAAGAAAATGATATCATTTATGTTAAACTCAGAACAATATTTAAGTTTCAGAAAAAATGTCCATTAAATATAATTTTAAGATTTTTTCCAAAAAATAAAGTTAACATTTTATTATACTTAACAATATTGTCCTTTTCTTCCTCCCTCAACATAATATAAGTAAGCATAGAGAGAATTCCACTTTTTCAATGCTGTGTGTTATTGTAATGTAAAATTATTTTTCTTTCTTTCTCTGTCTCTGGCCAGGCTTAATGTCAAATAAATCATAGTCATGAATAAACAGGTGTTTGAAAGTAGAGAAATAACTACTGTTTAATTATTTAATAATTTAAAAAATAGCACTATATTGTAGGTATAAATATACGATGCTCATTGCATTGATTAAAGTAGGTGATTAAATACACTTGCTATAAAGTATGCATAAAGAATATAAATATAATGTTATTGTTTCATACATTATGTAATGAATATTAAATAGTAACTTTATCATAGTTATGTTCACCTTTATTTTGGAATAGCTTCTTATAGTATATTTTAGATGCCACAGATCTTTTTAAATACCACAAAAATTAGAACAATTACCCCTTTTTCCTCTTGAGAGAAAGCTAAGGAATTCAAGTCATTCCCCTTACTGTGGGGAAGTCATTCCCCTTACCAACATTAATTGTAGCACACAAAAAAATTGTAGTTGATGATGATGTTATTTTTTCTACTATGAGTAATTTAATAGTAAGATCTAAAGCATCATTTATCTCTAACATCTTCTGTCTCCTGAGATGACACCATTCTACAGGTGTGTCTGTTCACTAGCAATATGGCAAATAATCCATAGTTCTGTTAAATAACTCTCTCAGCTTTTACTGAGTTGGTACAACAGGAGCAATTCACACATCATTGGAAAGCCAAGGAAACTATTTCCAGATCATTATCACAACTCTGAAGGATTGCTCACAGGATCGCTTGCTTAGCATTAATATTTTCTTCTTTGAGAGGGATTCACTGACCAGCTTATTATCAACCTTACCAAAGCACACTTGATCAATCACCCTCCTGTCTTAGCATAGCATTGTAGGTAGTACTCTATTAACTTTTGTTTTTTATAATAAGTATTGCATAGTCTCTGGCTTATAGATACACAAAAATTCTCATTGAATATATATGACTATGAATATATATATGACTATATACATAATAGTGGGAATACAAATACAAATAAAAGTACAACCAGATCAGGATTCTATATTTAGCAAAAAATAATCTTTAAAGCTGAAGGTAAAATAAAAACTATTTCAGACAAACAAAAGCCAAGAGAACTTTTCATCAGCAGACTTGCTGTATGAAGTTCTTTAGGCTAAAGGGAAATGACAGAGATAAAAATTTAGATTTACAGAAAGATTTGAGGGCACCCTAATTGGTAAATATAGGAATAAATATGAGAGGCTATCTTTTTTACATTTCTCTTAAATTTTTAAAGAGACAACTGACTAAGTAAAACATGATGACTTTTTGTGTTTATAATGTATGTATAATTAAAATATATGATTCAATAGCACAAGGAATAGATTTAAGTGGTGTAAATAAAATTGCATTGCTTCAAATTTATTACATTTTGTGAGAAATGATACAACAATAATTCCAAGTATACATGATAACTTGAGATGCACATTTAACTCTTGGTTCTCAATAATACAAAAAACTGTGGAGAAAAAGCTAATAGAACAATTTAAACAAATTATTAAAAGACATTCAGTTAACTCAAAAGAAATCAGGAAAGGAGAAACAAAGAAACAAAGTAAAAAAATAAACAAGAAACAAACTTATAGAGGTGGTATAAGTAGAAGAAAAATAACAGAATAGTGAATCTAAACATAACCAAATTACATGAAATGTCAATGGACTAAATAATTAAAAGACAGAGATTGTTGGACTGGATCAGAAATTGGCAAACTGTGCCATGGGTTGGCCATCTGTTTTGGTAAGTAAAGTTTTATTGGAACACCGTTTACATCCATTGACTTACATATTGTCTATGGTTATATTTGTGCTATAATTGAAGAACTGAGTATTTGCAACATATAACTCTTTAAAAACTCCTAAAATATTAGACATGTGGCCTTTTAAGAAGATATTTGCCGACCCATGGACTATATATATACTGTTTGGCTGTTTCTTATAAATTTGAACATACACCTACCCTATGGATCCAAATTATTTACTCAAGAGAAGTAAAAACATATATGCACAAAAGATTTGTATACAAATGCCCATAGCAGTCTTATTCATAGTGGTTTCAAACTGCAAACACATTGAATATCTATCAATGAGAGAATGGAGACACAAATTATGTTATACTCATATATCAAAGTGCTGCCCACTGATGAAAAGAATGATACAACCACATGGATGAATCTCAGAAACATAGCGTTGAGTAAGAGAAGCCAGAGGGGAAAAAAGCGCATACTGAATGAATCTGTTTATATGAAGTTCAAAACCAGGCAAGATTAATCTATGTTTAAGAGAATCAGAACAGTGGTTATCTATTTGTGATTGGAGATTGATCGAAAGGGACTGCACAAGAACTTTCTATGATGATGGAAATATTATGTTTTTGATTCTGTAGTTGTAGCAGTGTATAGACACATAAAAACTCAGAAAGTTCTATATTTAAGATACATCCATTTGAGTTGAAGTAAATTTTTCTCAGTCAAAAAAATAGAAAAATACAAAAAATAAAAAAGCAACAGGAGAAGATTTTACTCCTGGAATTCTAAATACATGTTACTTTTCACAATGTAATAAGTTTTTTTTGGTCCAGTACAATGTTAATTTTATTTTGAATACTGTTCTAAATAAAGATGATGAATTGCCCTCAGCAAATGACCTAAATTATTGTTTTTATTTTATATTTTAGAAAATATTTTGCTGTTAATAGTTTTATTTACTGATTTCCTGATAATATAAATCGAATGAGCAGGGCTGGTATAATCCCACTCATCTGTTGCATTGAATCCAACTTATTTTGTTTTGTTTTTCAATATACACAAACTGTTAAGCTTTCAGAAGAGCCTTTCAGGATATACACTGATTTCACTACCAAGTATGTATTTGATCTTTATCTCTAAATTTCTATAATAGCCTTGGAAAATGTTTTTTTAACTTTTGAACATGTGTGAGTAAATTGTAGGATGCTATAAACTTTATAGAATTTAATGATAACTATAATAGCGTTACTAATAAGACATAATATAAAATTATAAGAGGGATGTACTGTACATAAAAAATAATTATTATTATAATAGGGGGTTGGGGAATTATTTGAATTAAATCAATGAGAAAAATGAAAAAATCTCTAAAAGTATCTGTCAGTGAGAGAAAGAAAAAGAGATCATATGTTTGGATATCAGGACTTAAGGTAATTTCTTTGTATTAAGGACTAGCTTAATAGTAATATTAAGGAAAAGTATTAAGGAAAAGGTAGGATTGGAAAAATTACCAAATAAAATAAACAGCAATGCTATGAAAGAAGTATTTATGCAACTCCTAGATTATGTAAAAATGACATGTAAAACTCACTATTTCTATCTAATTTAAACTATACCTCACTTCTCTTTTTACTAGAGCTAATTACTTTGAGTGACTATAGACCACGTGTACAAAAGTGGGTATATGCGAATATTTATTTGCCTACTTCACCCTCTCTTTGTGCTGCTAATTACTCTAGTTGTGGTTCTAAGATAAACACATCAGGAAAGAAGTCGGGATAGCAGGTGGGGGAACGTGGACCTGGCATGTTCCCTGCGTAACTGGCTCAGTGTACACATTTGCCGTTCTCCTTTATGACTACATGCAGCTCCACACTATAAAAAGAAAAGCAACCTACTGTTTAAAATGCATTTAGGAGGCTATGAAGGTCACAATTGAAGTGTGAATTTATCTTAGTAGGTTTGAGTTTCAATTCTAAATGCTTTTAGTATACTGTGTAAAATCTCTCTCTTGCTGTTTTGAAAATTGCACTTGTGCAGAGAAAGGTCTCATTTAATTCAATATTACTTTACTTTTATATATAGTCTTTCTTTAAAATCATGTTCCAAAAGGCTGAGTTAAATAATACTGCTTCAAAGAGAATATTAAAAAGTAAAGTCAGGGAGAGAAAAAGCAAGTGTCCCCCATAATGGTGAAACACTAAGGCGATTAACTGTAATATCACTATTGAGCCAGCACAGGAAGCTCCATTGCTAAAGAAGTACCTGTGGTATTGGTATAGATTGTTTCCTCTATTCTTTTCTCCAAACTTTCAGACTCCTTCTCAAGAGTTGCTGTATTTAGCAAATAAAAATACATAATACGAAATTAAATGTAAATTTCAGAAACACAATAGATGCTTTGTTTTGTGTAAAGTATGCCCCATGCAAAAATTTAAGACATATTTATCCTTAAAAATATATCCGTTTAATTTAACTCATTGTCCTATATTTTATTGGCATGCTATGTTTCTCACTCTCAAATACCCAGGAGGAAACAAAGTGGTGGTATTTCTGATGAGCAGTGGGTAGAAGAGAGACCAATGTAAAGTTTTACTTAAGACATTGGTCTTTAAATATAACTCACGCTATCATTTTGATTTGGCAAAGGGACAATGAGTATATATTGGATGGCAATGATGGCTATACATTCTAGAAACTTTTCTACATAAATTTTCTGAGGAAGGTTGCGTGACAACCATGTATATATATATATTTGTCTTTGTCTCTCAAGATTCTAGGTACTTCCCAGATCCATAGCTCCTTAGTACTGGCTCACCTCTCATCATACAGACACTTGCTTCCATTCTGAAGATTCCAACTCTTCATCCAATGGCAATCTCCAGTCTCCAGAACATTTAATCACCATGAAACCCCATCTATTTGCCTTTTCATGAAACACAATAACATCATAACAACAATATTGTTTTTTCCTATAAATCTAGCTTTTCAGATTTAAAAAAAAATGAAAGAGTCTCATTGCTGATACATTTCAACGTTTTTTAAAACTATTCTCTTTAGCCACTCTTCAGACTAAAATTAATGATAAGGTATCATAGTTTTTCAGGCCGATGATACTTTTCACTTTCACATGGGGTGATTAATTCAATAGGGAATGTATTTCCCTTAACAAGTAGGCTTATCGTCCAAGACAGATTTATCCATCCTATTAGAGGATTAATGATAGTGTGAATATATCAGGAATTCAAAATGCAGACCTTTCTCTAGAATATTTTATCTACTCTTGATAAACCCTACTTAATTCTACCATACACTATACACTTTATTTACTTTACAACAGGATTTAATCTCTAAATATATTACAACATTTTATCTCGTGAATTTATTTACCATTGAGAAGGATCAAAACAATATGTATGGTAATGACACTTAGAAAAACTAATATTTCCCAAAACCTAGTGTCACCTCATAGATAGCTATGGAGAAAAAAACCTCTGAGCCCCACTGAATACAATTAATACAATCAGAAGCATTATAATTAAGAGGAATACATGTGTAATCATCCTTAATATTGGTGTCTGGCGAACAAGCTTTTCAGGATTCATTAAAGAGTTTCACTGATACTCTGTAATAAGATGTGAATAATAGGATTAATATAGCCATGGGCAGTGTCAGGTCAGCTGGCAATAGATCAATCCAAAAGCAGAGCATATTAAAAGGATTATAGATTAGCAATTAGATGGCTTCACAAACAAGGAATAGTTCCTGAGCATCTCTAAATGTTCTCAGAGATAGAATGTCAAGTTTTTCAGTTTATAATCCAGTAGTGCCTGAAGATGAAAGAAGAGATGGGATTTAGGCTGTGATCACAATTGACACAATCAAACCAAACCATCCTTTAGTATCAGCATCTGGATTTCAAAGGGAAGAGAGCTTAGTATAAGGTGAAGTGAACATTTACAATATAATAATGAAGTAGTTCGAAGGACAAAGGTTTAGGTGATAGAATTCTGAGAGACATGTCATAGTCAGTTATGCAGATCTTACATTCAGCATTAAGCTTCTAAGCCTTTCTGTGATCCCGTGGTATGTGTAAGTGAATTCTCAGTTTCTGTGGATGAAAATCAATGCTGTGAATTACGACTGTCACGTTTTATTGGAATTTCATCTTGACACATGTTTTAAATTTATCAATAATATATAGCTATCTGGGTTTCTGTCTGCTTTATTGTTTTCTATTGAGATATTTCCAAGTGGTGGTATTATACTGCTTTTGATTCTACCAGATATAAAGAAAGTCTGGTATAAGAACCTGCTCATATTTTTTATTTGATTTTTGATGATTTACAAGTTCATGACTAAGGAATTTGCAAAAAGGTGCTACTGTAACCAAACTATTTCCAGGAAACTTTTTTTTGATTGCCCTCATAAAGTAATATAAAATTACTATTATTCAGGACTGTAGAGTATACACCACTATTTATTTGCTTTAACAATCAGTGTGAAAAGCTGGGAAATATGCCTGCTGTATCGCATTAAACAAGAATGTGTGGAATGGGCCTCACGTCTCTGACGTATTAACCCCATTACTCTGACCTTAAGCTCTTCTGCAGTCTTTGACCTTCTTGATTAGGCAATTTTGCACTGTAAAGAGAGAATTTTAGTGTTTAAGCACCAAGTTCATATAGGGTGATTTCTTCATGTGTGAACTTCTCCTTAGCATTTGAGCTGTACTTATTGATTTCAGGTGGTTTTGAGCTCACAAATTTCCATTCACAGTTGCTGGTATATTCAGGTGCATAGTTCTCACGTCTGACTTACTACATATAATTGGTAAAGGAATGCAGTATGTGGGTAAGTCAGTCAACATGAAAGCTTATAGTCTTAGAGTCCTATTTCAAATTCATTCACCAATTAATAAATATATGTTGAAGCAACTTTTGTCAAAATTGACATATTTTGTCTTGATCTTCATTGATGCTAACACAAAACTTATGGTAGGCAATTAACTGATAATCTAAAATTATCCAAGAATTATCTGCTCATTTTGAAAGAATGGATTTTCAGAGTTATGTGGAATCTTGGTATAAAATTTTTTACTAAGAAGACATTTGGCTCTCCAAAAAGATAGGAAGAGTGACTCTGGGCTTGTTTGACTCAAAAGGTTCAGAACTAATTCCCACATACCTGCTGCTAGATATCTGCTGTCCAGGGACTTTTCTGACACTTTGTACTTTACAAACGTTAAAATGGGGCTCCATAATGCTGTAATGCCTGGAAATAATAAGTAAGTAAATGAATGAATGAATGAATAACCAAACAAACAAACACCAATATGTGTTGATAACTATCTTATAATATCACTCAATGATTGAGTGGTTGGGTATTTTAAAATTTGGAAATTATTTGGAAACTACTACGGGGATGATATGGCTTAAATAGTAGTCATATTTGCAGATGTGGGATTCATATTTTGGAGTCCAGAAGACACCTAAAGACTGAGGCAGGCATGCACCAGGGGAGACGGGAGTGAGAGAGGAAGTTGCCTATGTGACCGTGGCAAAGAGAGCAAGGCCACATGTGGACCGGCCCAAAAACTAAAAGTCAGATGTTTAAATGGCAGGCATAGGTTTGCTATCCAGCTTTTTTTATTTAGACAAAAAATTTTTATGTATAAAAATATCAGACAAGGTAATCTGGTCGGTATTCATGCTACAGAATAGGGCTTGCCATTAATAATCTAATTTTTTTCAAAAAGAGTTTATGAAATATTAAAATAGTCTGTTCCTTTTTATAATCCTGGAGCTTTTCAGGGTAACTTTCTCAATTACTTTGTAAGTTCTTCCTCTTTTCAGGTATATTTTGCTTGGGTTAATTATCTGTTAATTTTTTATATGAATGGCATTGATTTCATAGATATTTTAAGGTTTAATTAGAGTAAAATTGCACTTAACGTAACTGGGCTTTTTATCTGTGTTTATTTTTTTGAGGAAGATTAGCCCTGAGCTAACTGATGCCAATCCTCCTGTTTTTGCTGAGGAAGACTGGCCCTGAGCTAACATCTGTGCCCATCTTCCTCTATTTTATATGTGGGATGCCTACCACAGCATGGCTTGCCAAGCGGTGCCATGTCTGCACCTGGGATCTGAACTGGCGAGCCCTGGGCCGCCAAAGCAGAAGGTGCAAACTTAACCACTGCGCCACTGGGCCAGCCCCTATAACTTGTTTTTTTTAAATAGTTCACTTTATTTATCATTATTTTTTTTCACAGTTTCTAATTTTAAAAATGATTTATAACTTACCTGATTTCATTTTATCTCATATTTTTTTAACTTTATTCATTTATTTATTTTGCTGAGGAAGATTCACCCTGAGCTAACATCCACTGCCAATCTTCCTCTTTTGCTTTTTGCTTGAGGAAAATTAGCCTGAACTAACATCTGTGCCAATATTCCTCTATTTTGTGGGTGGGTTGCTGCCACAGCATGGCTGACAAGTGGTGTAGGTCCGCGCCTGGGATCCAAACCCATGAACCCAGGCCACTGAGCACGCAGAACTTTAAGCACTAGGCCACAGCGCCAGCCCCAGTTTTTGAAATTTTTTATATTAAGTTTATGATTTATTTGTTAGAATGAATTCACTTAAAATTAAAATATTTTGCTCAGTACTACTTAAAATATGGATTCTAAATTTCAATTCTTATATTTCTATGTCATTTAATATTTTAAGTTTTATCTTTGAATTATTTTTAAAATACTATTAGTTGGATTTTTGTTCATATCTTGAAATTAATGTCTGCTTTTATCGTATTATGGTAAGAGAATATAGTCTAAAAAATGCATTATTTTGATTTTTAAGATTTTCTTTAATAGAATGATAAGTTGTTAACAGTAAGAAGTTAATTGCTTTTGCCTCTCACATTAACATATCAGTTTTTTTATCAGCTTAGAAATGCCTTAGGAACCGGCCCCATGGCCAAGTGTTTAAGTTCGTGCACTCCATTTTGGCAGCCTGGGGTTTCACCAGTTCGGATCCTGGGCGCGGACATGCCACTGCTCATTAGGCCATGTTGAGGTGGCATGCCACATGCCACAACTAGAAGGACCCACAACTAAAATATATATATATATATATATATATATATATATATATATATATATATACACAGCTATGTACTGGGGGGATTTGGGGAGAAAAAGCAGAATAAAAAAGAAGATTGGCAACAGTTGTTAGCTCAGGCGCCAATCTTTAAGAAAAAAAAAGAAATGCTTTAAAGGTAATTTTTAACCCTAAACTAATGAGCATAATACAAAAGGAATTCCAGGGAAGTAATTTAAAATTCACCAAAATTTCCGCTTATCTAATATGACTGGAATGTCATGAAATGTTTCTCAGAGGAGAAACTTCATAATTAAGTTGTACAGGATGAATTGATTTAGTACCAGAAGCTGGGGAAGTGTAGGCCTGGCAATGGGAGGACGTGCAAAAAGGCACTCAGGTAGAGAGGACCCAGAAAAGGAGGCGTCTGGCCTGACCACAGGTTTCTGGATTGGGTGACTGGGTGAACAGTGATGCTGTTTATCAAGGTACAAGTACAGGCAGATTGGGAGAAGGAAGATACCAAGTCTATATAACATGCATTCATAGCTCTATTTGCACTTTTCAAAGCAATTTCAATGTAACAGTCCCATTTTATCCTCTCAAGAAAATAGTGTAAGAAATAAGGCAGTTAATAACTCTATTTTACAGATGGGGAGATTAATTAAGTGATTTGCTGAAGGTCGAAGAGCAACTCAAGAGTAGACTCAGGAATCAAATTCTGGTTTCTAATTTACAAATCCAGGGCTTTTTTCTGCTATACTACTAGAGATCCACATTGTAACTATTTTAACATTTCCTTATGCACATGGGTTCTTGACTGTTTTGAACTGAAGTAAATGCTCATTCATGTCCTTTAATATATATTTGCATATCTGTGTCTACCTGTCTATCTGAGAGAAAAGAGCTGACTTCCCGGTATAATGTTATTAATTATGTGACTTCTTTTTATAGTTTTCTAATATTAAAATTTCCTCATTTTCAACTCAAGAAGAGACTGCAAATGATAGCAAAAAATGGTAAAGTTTTTACACCATGACACTAGTTCTGGAGGAAAGTTATTTCTAAAGGCAAGAATTTAGCTTAACTGGTGAAATGAAAACCATTTCTAACATTACAAATAGCTTAACCCTGTAGTCTCATAACTTCCCCCAGCCATGAACTTCAAAGCCCTCCCAGAGCGGTCCTGGAACAGGTTTCTGATTTTCCATTTGAACTTTTAATCGATCTTCTTCACTACCTACTATTCATGCTTGGAAGCAGAAGGAAATATGAATCCGACTTTTAGCTGAATCAGACATAAACAAAAGCTAGGAGCTAGAGTGAAGTCTGCCATTCAGTCCAGCTCTTTTTTAACTAACCCTGTCAAACTTTCTGAGCTCTATCTTCTTTTTTTTTTTTTTTTAAAGATTTTTATTTTTTCCTTTTTCTCCCCAAAGCCCCCCGGTACATAGTTGTATATTCTTTGTTGTGGGTCCTTCTAGTTGCAGCATGTGGGACGCTGCCTCAGCGTGGTCTGATGAGCAGTGCCATGTCCGCGCCCAGGATTTGAACCAACGAAACACTGGGCCGCCTGCAGCGGAGCGCGCGAACTTAACCACTCGGCCGCGGGGCCAGCCCTGAGCTCTATCTTCTTTATAATAAACCAGATTGAGTTAGTCACTTGCATTTGCTAAGAAGTTTGTACTTTAAAAAATGGATTGATTTGTGAAAATGCAGTGGCGATTTAATAAGGAACACAAGAAAATAGGTAGTGGGCGGACACACTGGATATGTTAACTCCATTCTATTTAGTCTGTCTGTATGATTTCAAGAAAGTTCACACTTGTGATAGAACTCAGTTTATTGCAATGGTTTGTGTTTATTTACTGCCATGAGGAGCAATGCATAGGAACTAGGATCATAAAGAGGGCAGAAAGTGGCACAGGGTGAAATGAGGCAGAGTGCATTTTTAAAAACTGGCTACAGTAACATTTCTTGTCTTATATATTTTTCTAGACCCTTGTCAAATCGTAGAAGAAGTAGAGTTGATTTTCCCTCCCCTTAACCCTGGGCGGGGCTATGTGACTGCCTTGATAAACAGTGTGGTGGAAGTGACACTACATGTCTTTTAAGGTTATGTCATAAAAGTGGGATTGGGTTTCCACCTGGCTTTCTCTCTCAGGAAATACATGTGGGGAGCTCTAAGACTATGTGTAAGAAGTCAGGATTCCAGAAGCTGCCACGTTAGAGAGACTACAATTGGAGGCCACAGAGAGATAAAGAGGGATGCCAGAAGACCCCCGGGTGTTAAAGCCCCCAGCTCTTTGAGTCTTCCTGGCATCAGCCACCAGGTATATGAGTGAGCAAGCCTTAAGATGATTCCCTCCTCGGTTTAAAAGCTGTGCCAGCTGACACCGACACTGACAGAGACAAGCTGTCCCTCCAAATTGTGAGGAGACTAGACGTGGTTACGGTGTTAAGCCACTAAATTCTGGAGTGGTTTGTTACACAGTATTTGATAAAAAAAAAAATATGTATACTTTGAATTACATGATATCAATAAATTCAATTCCTGATGATTTAGGAAACAGTATCAGTTTATGCTTTTTTTATGTACTTTTGTTCTTCTTCATATCTCTTCTGCCCACCTCTTAGATAATGTATCCCTAATAATGCTATTCTGGGAATGTGAAAAATTAAAGTGACACTAGGTAATTTGTTTATGTTATCATCTTTTAAAAAGCAATAGCTGGAGAGACAGGATGGGGAGGAAAATTTGCAATAGTAGGATGAAATAAGTCATAGGCATGATTTTATTGTGGTTTTCCATGGGAGTCAGTGTTACTTCAGGCAACAACCGTTTGCTGCATTACGGTTGGAAATCACTAAGTGATTTCCACTACACATAATCTTCAGAGTTTCTCCCCCAAACTGTAGGATGATATTTTTTAAAAAGTCGGTGTCTCTCCATTTGGACTACAATTTGACATTTTCCCCATGTTAGATTGTTAATCTAATTAGACTGAATAATTCTCCATGTTCCATAAAAGTCACAAACACAAGTCTTTGCAATGAAAAGATGGGATTATTATTTAACAATGAGAACAAAGAGTGAATACAGCTTGTCCTCCAGCATGCATGCTGCTAAAGACCATTTAGCCACAGAAATGCTTTAGGTTCTTGTTCCAACGGGACAAGGGCCCTGCCCTTCGTAGATACTTTGCTGCTGTCTCCTTCCAACATATAGCAGTTTTCTCAGGGATGGAGTCTGCAGTGTTTAGAACCCATTAGCTCTTTCCACGCCTTTGCTGGTTAAGAGGAATTGGGCTTCAGAACACAGGTTCATTCCTTTGAAAACAAAGCCTACATTTTCTCCCTGCCAGGGCAGTTATTGTGTACTTAGAATTATCAGGTACATCCGCCAACTTCCAGTCATACATTTCCCTGTCAGGGCTGTTTCTGTGGGTGCTCACTGGCACTCTGGCATACACACACATGCACATACACGCACACACACACCTATTTCCGGACCCCTTGGAGAGAGCACTGATAACACTTACAGAAATGCAAAACTACCCTGCAGGAAGAATATAAGGAAAAGGGTGGGTGGCTTGAGGAAGGAGATAAAGTTCAATGGTCTCAAGTAAGACTATAGCCTGAAAAGAAAAACAAGGCCATGATATTATATAATTAAGCACTTTATTTTATTCCACAGAGCCACTAAGTCACTAAGAAATGCATTGTTTAAAGGAAGCAATGTTGAAATTTTATTTCTAAGGCTTAGTTTATGCCAAGTTGCAAATTCTCTGAAAAGAAAATACAGATGGCTATTAAATATAGGAAAAAGGCACTTAACCTTACTTAAAAGAAGAGGAATAGAAAAATTCTACAAGTTTTTATTTTCTCACCTATGAAACTGGCAGAAGTTGAAAACTGGTAAGCAAAAAGAAAGGGGCACACTCATACGTATTGCTGGCGGACACACAAATTGGTACCACATTAGTGGAGGATATATTCGTTTTCTACAACTGCTGTAACAAAGTAGCAATAAAAAACCTGAGTGGCTTTGAACAACACAAATTAATGTCTCACAATTCTGGAGGCCAGAAGTCCAAAATCAAGGTATTGGCAGGGAATGATCTCTCTGAAGGCACTAAGGAAGCATCTGTTCCAGGCTTTTCTCTTAGCTTCTGGTAGTTCCTCGACACTTGTGGCAGCAAAACTCCAATCTTCACGTCGTGTTCTGTATGTATGTGTATCTCTGTTTCCAAATTTCCCGTTTTTCTAAGGACACTATTCATATTGGATTGGAACCCATCTCAACTAATTACATATGCAATGGCCGTAATGCCAAATAAGGCAACATTGTGAGGTACTAGGGATTCTGAATTTGGGGGCACATAATTTAACCCACAGCAGAGAGCAATTTACAAACAGATGCCAAAATGTTAAATGCCATAGCCATTAAATCAACACTGTACATAAGCACATACATTTGGAAGTGCGATAAACATAAGAAATTAATTGCAGCATTGACTGTAATAGTAAAAGGCTGGAAACAACATAAATGACCTCTAATAGATGACTGAAGAGTAAAGATCCACATACATTCATAGATATGTCACCAAGTTACACTGTTAAGAAAAAAAAGCAAAGTACACAACTGTTACATGACATTTTACCATTTGTATGAACGTGTCTTTATGTATGTGTAGACACACACACTTACAAAAACATATCTACAATATTTTACAGCTTCCCCTGTGAAATGGTGTTGTCTAGTCACCATCCCTTCAATCTGAGCTGGCTTTGTCACTAGCTTTGACCAACAGCATGCAGCTGAATTGACTTTGTAAGAGTTCCAAGGCTGGGGTTCAAAAGGCTTTCTGTCTTCTGCTCTTGCCCTCTTGTTGTCCTCAGACCACCACATGAAGAATCCAGGCATGGCTCTTCTGGGATGAGAGACCGTGTAGCCACAAAGGCCCAGCCAGAATGCCAGCACCAACTGCTGGAAATGGAAGTGAGGCCATATCCAAGCTTTAGCCCTCTTTGAGCTCCTGATGACGGCAGCCGTATGAGCTACGCCAAAAGACGTCAGCAGAATAAGCCCCCAGGTAATGCCAGCCCAGCCCAAATTGCTGAAGCACAGAATTATGAGTAAAAAAAATGGTTATTCTTTTAAGCCATTAATTTTTGGGTGTTGTAAGGCATAGTAGTAGTTAACCAACACACACAAATATATAAATGGGCATGTATGTATGCATCTATGCACACACACACGTATATGTTTGTGAGTAAATCAAAAATTTCTGGCTGGAGATGTAGGAAATGCGTTAACAGTGGTTGCCTCCAGGAAAGGGAAACGGGTGTGTAGGGGATAGAGGAAGAAAGGAGACCAATTATATTATTTCTTTTAACGTGTACACTTTTTAAATCTTTCGAATTTTCTGTCGTGCATATATTATCTATTCAGAAATAAAATAATTCATATACCAAGCAATACGATCTATTGGTAGGTTACTTGTTTGTTCTGGTACCTGCCACTTTTAAGAAAAAAGAATTGGCAGAGGGAAGACTACAGAATAGCTTTGCAGTGGAAATAGTAAGATTAGTTTCTGAAGTCTTTTAATCCTAAAAACTCAAGAAATCTTATCATAAAATAAGTCAGATGTGTGGTTTATTAATGAAGACCCAAGCCGTTTCTACAAAATACTCAGTGATATTTTGAGGATGGACTGATAATCAAAGTAGATGAAAAATCTTAAAACATCTTACACAGTTTTTTAACACTCTGTCCAAAAAAGCAACAAAAATAAAAACCTTGTGATAATGTAAAACAATAAAAACCAAACATTTATTTTGTTACTTAATTTTTCTATATTACGTATTAGAATAACACACATGTATTTTTTAGCACAGAGTGAAAATTTTATACCAAAAGCTCAAAGAATATGTGTGTATGCCTGTTGGGTTGTTCCATTTATCAAATTGTTAATTAGGAAGAATGTCTGTATCAAAGAATTTCACTGTGAGATGTTGCCTAATGGGGATTGGGAAAAAACCCCCAAAATACCACAATTGGAAAAAGTTCAAATTTCAGGTGAATAGTGTAATGGGAATATGGAATAATTCCAAGTGCAGGGAGTGAAATACATCTATATAATTCAGCTAATTAGGTAAGCTTTATTTGAAATGACGAAAAGCGAATTTTAAAAATTCTTCTCTGAAATTTTTATTACAGGAGAAAAATGAGTTGTTTTTTCTCTCTCTCTCTCGCACACACACAAACTTCGTTTTGTTATGAAAACAGCAAATTGTTCCCTGGGAGCAAAATGTTCCCAGGAAGGCATGCTTTATTGTTTGAAATTCTATGCTTTTAACAGTCATAGGTCTATAAACTTTGCTGGTCACTGAAAACATCATTTTAATAAATGACAAGAATTACATTGTTGCAGTAGTCTTTAATTATAAAAAAGAACAGAATGAATTAAAAAGTAATGAAATTATAAAACTACTGTTTGAAGGACCTACTATGTGCCAGGTATTTTATATTTATTATCTTGAATCCTCAAAACTACCATCCCTCCAGTGGCTTTGATGTTTGCCTTTCCCGACCTCAATAGTGACTGATGTTTCTGCTTCAGAAACATACCGCGAATTTATCTCCGTTTCCACTGCCTCCAACCCCTTCTTGGCCACGGAATCTACCACAGCCTCCAACCCCCTGTTTCTCTGTATCTTCCCTTACCACTGATTCTCCACCTCACTGCAAGTTGATCTCAAATCACAGCTAATTAAAACTCTTCAATGGTTAACTATGACCCTTAGAATAAAATACAAACGATTACTATGGGATGTATATTCTGCATGACCTGGCCCTGCCTATCCCTCTCGCTTCATCTCTAATTTCTCTTCCTTCAATGGCTAAGTGAAAGAGGCCCCTGTGTTCCCACATTGCCCTAAAATGCCTACCCCAAACCCAGAGACTTTGCGAGAGCTCTGCTTGGCTTGCAAAGATACTTAAGCTACTCTGCACTTTTAGCTCCTGAACTCTGCTTAAATGGCCCCATAGTGGAGGGGTCTTCCTCAAGCATATTATTTAAAGTAGATGGCACTCTATCCCTTCATTATTCTCTGTCTCAGTCACCAGTATGAAATCTCCACAGTGCTTCTTACAATATGCACTTATTTTTTTTCTGTTCATTTATTTCTCCCTTTCTATACTCAGATAAATTATTCAAGCATAAGCACAAAATAAAGATATTTTCTTTTCTTTTTACATTTTTTATTAAGTTAATGATAGGTTACAAGCTTGTGACATTTCAGTTGTACATTATTGTCTGTCAGTGGTGTTGTAGGTGCACCCCTTCACCCTTTGTGCCCACCCCCCACCCCACCTTTCCCCTGGTAGCCACTAATCTGTTCTCTTTGTCCAAATGTTTAAATTCCTCATATGAGTGGAGTCATGCAGAGATTGTCCTTCTCTATCTGGCTTATTTCACTTAACATAATTCCCTCAAAGTCCATCCATGTTGTTGCAAATGGGACAATTTTGTTCTTTTTTACAGCTGAGTAGTATTCCATTGTATATATATATACCACATCTTCTTTATCCAACCATCTGTTGATGGACACTTAGGTTGCTTCCACTTCTTGGCTATTGTAAATAATGCTGCAATGAACACTGGGGTGCGTAGGACTTTTGGAATTGCTGACTTCAAGCTCTTTGGATAGATACCCAGTAGTAGGATATGTGGATCATATGGTAGTTCTATTTTTAATTTTTAGGAGGAATCTCCATACTGTTTTCCATAGCGGCTGCACCAGTTTGCATTCCCACCAGCAGTGTATGAGGGTTCCTTTTTCTCTACCACCTCTCCAACATTTGTTAGTATTAGTTTTAGATATTTTTGTCATTCTAATGTGTGTAAGGTGATCTCCTAGTGTAGTTTTGATTTGCATTTCTCTGATGATCAGCGATGATGAGCATCTTTTCATGTGCCTATTGGCCATCCGTGTATCTTCTTTGAAGGAATGTCTGTTCATGTCTCCTGTTCATTTTTTGATCGGGTTGTTTCATTTTTTGTTGTTGAGTTGTGTGAGTTCTTTATATATTATGGATATTAAGCCTTTGTTGGATGCATTACTTGCAAATATTTTTTCCCAGTTAGTGGATTGTTTTTTTGTTTCAATCCTGTTTTCCCTTGCCTTGAAGAAGCTCTTTAGTCTAATGAAATCCCACTTGTTTATTCTTTTTATTGTTTCCCTTCTCTGAGAAGACATGGTGTCCGAAAAGATCCTTTTAATACTGATGTCAGAGAGTGTACTGCCTACATTTTCTTCTAGAAGCCTTATGGTTTCAGGTCTCAGCTCTAGGTCTTTGATCTATTTTGAGTTTATTTTGGTGAATGGTGAAAAAGAATGGTCAATTTTCATTCTTTTACATGTGGCTTTCCAGTTTTCCCAGCACCATTTGTTGAAAAGACTTTCTTTTCTCCATTGTATGCCCTCAGCTCCTTTGTCAAAGAGTAGCTGTCCATAGATGTGTGGTTTTATTTCTGGGCTTTCAGTTCTGTTCCATTGATCTGTGCACATGTTTTTCTACCAGTAGCATGCTGTTTTGATTACTGTAGCTTTGTAGTATGTTTTGAAGTCAGGGATTGTGATGCCTCCAGCTGTGTTCTTTTTTCACAGGATTGCTTTAGCAATTCAGGGTCTTTTGTTGCCCCATATGAATTTTAGGATTCTTTGTTCTATTTCTGTAAAGAATGTCAATGGGTTTCTGATTGGGATGGCTTTGAATTTGTAGATTGCTTTAGGTAGAATGGACATTTTAACTATGTTTATTCTTCCAATCCATGTGCATGGAATGTCTTTCCATCTCTTTATGTTGTCATCCATTTCTTTCAGAAAAGCCTTGTAATTTTCATTGTATAGGTCTTTCACTTCCTTAGTTAAATTCACACCGAGGTATTTTATTCTTTTTGTTGCAATTGTGAGTGGCATTGTGTTCTTGAGTTCTTTTTCTGTTAGTTCATTATTAGAGTATAGAAATGCTACTGATTTATGTAAATTGATTTTATACCCTACAACTTTGCTGAAGTTATTGATTACTTCTAAAAGTTTTCCAATGGATTCTTTGGGGTTTTCTATATATAAGATCACGTCGTCTGCAAACAGGAAGAGTTTCACCTCTTCCCTCTCTATTTGGCTTCCTTTTATTCCTTTTTCTTGCCTGATTGCTCTGGCCAGGACCTCCAGTACTATGTTAAATAAGAGTGGTGATAGAGGGCATCCTTGTCTCGTTCTTGTTCTCAGGGGGATGGCGCTCAGTTTTTGCCCATTGAGTATGATGTTGGCTGTGGGTTTGTCATATATGGCCTTTATTATGTTGAGGTTGTTCCTGTCTATCCCCATTTTGTTCAGAGTTTTTATCATAAATGGCTGTTGGATCTTGTCAAATGCTTTCTCTGCATCTATTGAGATGATCCTGTGGTTTTTATTCCTCAGTTTGTTGATGTGGTGTATCACATTGATTGATTTTCGGATGTTGAACCATCCCTGTGTCCCTGGTGTGAATCCCACTTGATCATGATGTATGATCCTTTTGATGAATTGCTGAATTCTGGTTACCAAAATTTTGTTTAGAATTTTTGCATCTAAGTTCATCAGCGTATTGGCCTGTAGTTCTCCTTTTTTGTGCTGTCCTTGTCAGGTTTTGGTATCAGTGTGATGCTGGCCTCATAGAATGTGTTAGGAAGTGTTCTATCCTCCCTAAATTTTTGGAATAGCTTGAAAAGGATAGGTATTAAATCCTCTCTGAAAGTTTGGTAGAATTCCCCAGGAAAGCCATCTGGTCCTGGAGTTGTATTCTTTGGGATGTTTTTGATGGCTGTTTCAATCTCTTTCCTTGTGATTGGTTGGTTCAAATTGTCTGCTTCTTCTTGAGTGAGCTTTGGGAGATTGTAGGAGTCCAAGAATTTATCCATTTCCTCTAGGTTATCCATTTTGCTGGCATATAGTTTTTCATAGTATTCTCTTATAATCCGTTTTATTTCTGTGAAGTCTGTTATTATTACTCCTCTTTCATTTCTGATTTTGTTTATGTGAGCTTTCTCTCTTTTTTTCTTTGTAAGTCTGGATAGGGGTTTGTCAATTTTATTTATCTTCTCAAAGAACCAACTCTTTGTTTCATTGATCCTTTCTACTGCCTTTTTTGTTTCAATAGCATTTATTTCTGCTCTGATTTTTATTATTTCTCTCCTTCTGCTGACTTTGGGCTTTGTTTGTTCTTCTTTCTCTAATTCAGTTAGGTGTAGTTTAAGATTGCTGATTTGGGATTTTTCTTGTTTGTTAAGATGTGCCTGAATTGCGATGAATTTTCCTCTTAATACAGCTTTTGCTGCATCCCATATGAGTTGGCATGGCCTGTTATCATTTTCATTTGTGTCCAGGTAGTTTTTGATTTCTTCTTTAATTTCTTCAATGATCCATTGCTTGTTCAATAGCATATTGTTTAGTCTCCACATCCTTGTGCCTTTCTCAGCTTTTTTCTTGTAATTAATTTCTAGCTTTATAGCATTATGATCAGAGAAGATGCTTGCTATTATTTCAATTTTTTTTTAAATTTGTAAAGGCTTGCCTTGTTTCCCAACATATAGTCTATCCTTGAGAATGTTCCCCGCGTGCTTGAGAAGAATGTGTATTCTGTGGTTTTTGGATGGAGTGTTTTATATATGTCTAAGTCCAACTGTTTTAGCTTTTCATTTAGCTCCACTGTTTCTTTGTTGATTTTCTGTCTGGATGATCTGTCCATTGATGTGAGTTCGGTGTTGAGGTCCTCTACTATTATTGTGTTCTTTTTGATATCTTCTTTTAGGTTTGTTAATAGTTGCTTTATGAACTTTGGTGCTCCAAAGTTGGGTGCATAGGTATCTATAAGCATTATTTCTTCTTGATGAAGTGTCCCTTGATCATTATATATTGGCCCTCTATGTCTCTCTTTACCTGCCTTATCTTGAAGTCTGTTTTGTCTGATATAAGTATTGTGACACCTGCTTTCTTTTGTTTGCTATTAGCTTGGAGTATTGTCTTCCAACCCTTCACTCTGAGCCTGTGTTTGTCCTTGGAGCTGAGGTGTGGTTCCTGGAGGCAACAAATTGTTGGATCTTGTTCTTTAATATATTTTGCCACTCTGTGTCTTTTTATTGGAGAGTTCAATCCGTTTACATTGAGGGTGAGTATTGATGCATGAGGGCTTAATGCTGTCATTCTGTTGTATGTTTTCCAGTTTTCCTGCGTTTCCTTTGTTTCTCATCCTGTGTGTTTTGGCCTACCCATTGACTTCTGCAATTTCTTATGCTGGGTTTCTTAGATTTTTCCTTATTTATGTTTCGTGTCTCTGTTCTGCTTTTTAGTTTAGTGGGTAGCCTGAAGTTTGTATTCAGAATCTCGTGTATAACATAGTCCATTTTCTGGTGGTCTCTTACTTCCTTAGCCTAGACTGTTTCAGTCCCTTTCCTCCTCCCCTCCTAAATTATTATTTTCATCTCTTATTCCAACTTGTGTTGTGAGTTTGTGGTTAGAGTGATAAGATTGTCTTTGCTTTGGTGATTTCCTTCCCTTCATCCTAATGCTATATTTGAATATTTGCTAACCTATTCAGATTTTACCTATTTGTCTCCCTACTATGTGTTTTGCGACCCCTTACTCCCTTTTTTTCTTTTTTCAGGTATGAGCGCCTTCTTGAGGATTTCTTGTAGTGGAGGGCTGGTGACTACAAAGTCCCTTAGCTTTTGTTTGTCTGGAAAAGAATTAATTTCTCCCTCATATCTGAAGGGTATTTTTGTTGGATAGAGTATTCTTGGCTGAAGATTTTTATCCTTTAAAGTTGTGAATATGTCACTCCAATCTCTCCTAGCTTGTAAGGTTTTTGTAGAGAAATCTGCTGAAAGTCTGATAGGGGTTCCTTTGTAGGTTATTTTCTTCTGCCTTACTGCCCTGAATATTCTTTCTTTGTCACTCATTTTTGTCATTTTTACTACCACATGCCTTGCAGTAGGTCTTTTTACATTGACAAATCTAGGAGATCTGAAAGCTTCCTCCACACACATTTCTCTCTCAATCCATAGATTTGGGAAGTTCTCTTCTATTATTTCATTGAGCACACATTCTGCTCCACTTTCCTTTCCCATGCCCTCAGGAATTCCGATGATTCTTAAGTTGCATTTTCTCATTGAGTCAGCTATTTCTCTGTGATTTTCTTCAGTTTTTTAAATTCTTAGTTCTCTTTGTTCCTCTGTCTGGAGCCATTCAGCCTGTCTATCTTCGATTATGCTAATTTGCTCCTCTGTGGCATCTACACGGGCATGCAGGGAATCCGTATTCTGTTTTATCTGATCCATTGTATTTTTCATCTCTAGTATTTCTAATTGATTCTTCTTTATAATTTCAATCTCTTTTGTGAAGTAACTCCAGAACTCGTAGACCTGTTTCTCTATATTCCCCTTTACCTCATTGAATATTTTGATAGCTATTTTGAACTCATCTTCACTTAGTTTACCCATTTCTAAGCCCTCAGGACCTACTTCTGTATTTTTATTGTTTTCCTTTTGGACTGGAGCTTTTATAAATTGCTGGATGGTAGAGGAGCGGTTTTTGTGCATGATGCTGTTATTCGGTTGCAGTTACAGCCTGTCACCACTAGATGGGGGTCGAGAGCCTTGCATTCTGAGCCCTCGGCCTTCAGCTGCAACGGCGGCACCCAGCATGGGTTGAGGGAGGAGGGGCAGTTTCACTCACACGACCTGGATTGGATCAGCTCTAGCTTTCTGATCTCCTGGGGCCCTGGCTTACTGGGGCTTCCCCACGCGAAAGCTTTCCCCCATTAGAGAACACAGTGCACAGTGGTGGGAGTCCTGGATGACCCCCAGATGCTCGGCCCCTCCCCTGATCCTTCCCTCACTCGCCGCAGTGATCCCAGTCTCTAGGGGAGGGAGCAAAGTTCTCTGTTATCCCATTCCAGCTCCTCCGAGAGCAGCTCCAGTCTTTCCGCCTTCCGTCGTTTGGCTGCTGTGGGTTTCTGATGATTTCTGTTATTAGGATCTTTTTTTGGTTGGAAAGCAGTTGCTCTTTTTGGTTGTAATTTCGAGGGGAGAGAGTTCTGGGTGAGTTCACACTGCCATGTTGCTGATGTCTGAAGACATTTCCAAACAAACAAAAATAAAGAGAGTTTATCCTGAAGAAATACTAAAACATACGCTAAAAACGAGCAGGTAAACCCAGAATACAGAAGTGGAATAAAAATAAAATTAAGTAAAGGTACTCTATTTCTATATTAATGGTTAATTACATTTATAACATTGAAAAATAATTTAAAAGGGTACTAACTTTCAGCTGTACGATGAATATGGTCTGCAAATGTAATGATAACCCTGTATTGTGTAACTGAAAAAAAAAGGTAAATATGTGAGGTCATGGATGTGTTAATTAACTAGATAAGGGGAATCCTTTCTCAATATATATGAAATCACTGTGACATACTCTTTAAATATCTCTTATAATTTTATTTGTCAATTATACCTTAAACCTTAAATTTAAAAAAAAAAAAAAACGGGGCAGTGGGACTGGCCTGGTGGTATAGTGGTTGTTTTCATACTCCTCTTCAGCAGCTGAGGCTTCACGGTTCGGATCCTGGGCATGGACCCACACACCACTCATCAAGCCATGCTGTGGCGGTGTCCCATATACAAAGTAGAGGAAGATTGGCATGGTTGTTAGCTCAGGGACCATCTTCCTCAAGCAAAGGGAGGAAGATTGGCAACAAATGTTAGCTCAGAACCAATCTTCCTCACACAAAAAAAGGAGGGGTGGGGGAGGTGGGAATGACTTTCTATCTTTAAGTTAATTTCTTTGAAAACTCAGATGGTGTGAACTATTTCCCAGGAAAAAATAACTCAATAAGTTATATAAATATAAATAGAATTTTCATACTTATATAAGTTAAATTAATATGTAAAAATATCTCCTTCCAAAAAACTCCACATCAGAAATTATTTTCAAACATCAAAGGAACACATGATACATATTGTATAGGAACTGTTTCAGAGAATAAGAGGGAAAAATCTCCTTCAATTGCTTTCACTGGACTGTTATGACCTTGACAGGAAAACATTGGAAGAACTTGATAGACTCTAAAATTATAGCTTAACTTCATCAAGGAATATAAATGCAAAATTCCTAGGTAAACTCCTAGAAAATTGAAGTAGGATATAAAAATAAAATATCTTGACCAAACTGAGCTGTTTCTACAAATGAAGAGGTAAGTCAATGCCAGAAAAATCTATCCATGCATGCCACCATGTTAATGGATTAAAGGATGAAACTCAATGTAATTTCAATAAGACATTTAACAAAATTTAACATTCACTCATAACAAAACATTAAGCCACCTTGGAATGGAAGAATATGCTTTTAATTGATAAAGTATATTTACCTAAAGCAAGTTAATCATGATTTTTAGAAGCATTTCAACAAAAAGTCAGAAAGAAGACAAGGATGGCTGTTGTCACTCTTTCCATTAAATATTATACTAAAGGTACTGGTCAAAGCAATTGAAGAAAAATGAGAGAGAGAAAGAGAGGGAGAAAAGGGGTAAAACTGTTGATTCTTATGAACATGATAATGTCTACATAGGAAATTCAAAAGAATGGAGACATGCAATTAGAATAAGATAATTAAGGGGTCCGGCTCAGTGGCAGAGCAGTTAAGTTTGCACATTCCGCTTCAGTGGCCTGGGGTTCGCCGGTTGAGATCGTGGTGTGGACATATGCACCACTTATCAAGCCATGCTGTTGGAAGGTGTCCCACATATAAAATAGAGGAATATAGGCACAGATGTTAGCTCAGGGCCAATCTTTCTCAGCACAAAGAAGAGGATTGGCAGCAGATGTTAGCTCAGGACTAATCTTCCTCAAAAAAGAAAAAAAATTAAGATAATTAAGAAATTGTGGTGTATAAAAGGACTAACATACAAAACACCTTATTTCATCACCAGCATTCTGATAAGAAAATATAGGGTAAATTCTATTCACAGTGACCAAAAAACTAAAAACATTTCCAGAAATAATTTTTCAAGATACTTGCATAATATCAGTGGAAAAAAAGTTAAAATCCCGTTGCAGGATATATAAAACAACCTGAAAAATATTCAGGGATGGGAATGCTCAATTTTATAAAGAGGTGAGTTCTTCCAATTTTATGCCAAATTTTTACTACAATTCCCATCAAAACCCCAATATGGTTTTTGTATGGAACTTAATTAGCTGAATCTAAAGTTCATGTAGAATAGTAAATGTCTAAGAAGAATCAAGATAATAAAAAATGGAAGGAATAATAGAGGGAGAGGAGTGTTGTGGTGATGTATCCATTTAGTTATCATGTGCTCTGATGGAGAATACAGTAGGGTACTGATGCAGGAATGGAGAAATACATCAATGGAAAAGAATAGAAATCCCTAACCTGAGCATATATGCATCTTAGAATATGATAAGAGATACCGCAGGTCAGTGGAAAAGTAATTACCTGCTTAATAACTAATGATGAGATAATTGGCTTTTCTCCATAATCTATTATAAAATGCACTTTTTTTGCATTTAAACATCTTTGAAACCACAATGTGTCCTAAATGACACCTTATCATCACCATCAACCAGGTGAGAGTTGTCATATCAGTACAATAATGTGCTTCTTTATTTCTGTTCATGTTGATAGATTTCACCAAGCAATGCAAGTCAAGGCAAGAGAAACTGGCTCATCTTTTGCAGTAGGTAAAAATGCAATGAGTATGTAGAGTGACTGATTTAAATAGAACTATTGTTAAAGGATCAGATGTTACCAGCAATTTCTTGTTTTCTTTGAAGAGAAGTTGCTCAATTTCTAGCAATGTGTGATTCAACCAAAGAAAAAACCCAAAACGAGTGTCAAGCCAAAAAGCAAAATGAATTGAAATTTGCAAAATAGGCTTCAATCAATTGAAAGAGACTCCCAGATATGACGTGTCACATACTTTTAGGGAAAGATATGTCACAATGCTAAGTGCTGGTGAGAATGAGGGGGGAATTCTCTCAGACATTTGCTGATACTGAAAATTAGCTCTAGCTCTTTAGAGGGCACTTAAGGAACATTTGGTTAAATTGAAAATGAACACGTGCTGTACCTAGCAATCTTTTCTCTAGTTATCTTCTACCTTTGCAACTCGAAGTGAAGTGCTTGGACCAGGGGCAGCAGCAGCAGCATCACCTGAGATTTGTTAGAAATGCAGCGTCCAACGTTCCACCTCTGACCTTGAATCAGAACCTAGAGTTTAACAAGATCCCCTGATGATTTCTATGAACATTAAAATTTAAGAAGCATTGTCCTAGAGAATCTCTCACATACCTTTCAAGGAAATATGAATAAAAAATGTTCATTTATTCTTAAAGACACAAATAGAAAAAAACCACAAATGTCAACTTGTAAGAAAACATAAATAAAATGAGATGTACTCATATGATGAAATGTATGGCAGTTGAAATACACAAACTAAATCTACAGTTTCAACACTGATCATTTATAATATTGAGTAAAACATCAAGTTACAGGACAGTAAGTAGCATACGACAACATTCATATAAATTAAAAATAAAACAAAAACACTATATTATATATAAGTAGAAATACATAGATAGAAAATATACACTCAAGCATGTGTCAGTGGTTTTAGGTCTGAGAAGGGAGACAAAAAGGGGGACGGAAACACAGAGGAGAAGGTGAGGACCTTCAGCCATATCAGTGCTGCTTTTATTTCTTTAAAAAAAGGAAATATTGACAGATGTCACCATTAATTCCTTTTATTCACTGGGAGTAGTATTAATGCACTTTTTTAGAGAATCTTTTTAATTTTTCTAATTATAGTTTTAATTAGAAAATGAAAATGTAGAAAAATTGAACAAAGAACAAAAGACAATTCACAGAAAAAGAAATATGAAAACTGCCAAGCATATAAAAAGCTGCTCAGTTTCCCTAGCTAAATAAATGCAAAATAATGAGATAGGTTTCTTCATTAAATAGGTTGACAAAGAATGATAAAGAGTTTTTAGTAAATTAAAACAAGAAAGGCTCTCATATACTGTTTGTGGCAGTGTAAATTTGTGAAGTTTCAAATTTGATTTATATCTATCAAGACTTCCTAATGTGCAAACTTCATTGACTCAGGAATTCCAATGCCAGGGATTCAGTGTTTAGAAGTTGACGCTTGTGTGCAAAGATTTGTGTTCAGTAATGTTGATTACAACGTTGCTAATAATGAGAAAAACTAAAATAACAAAAAATTAGAATAAAAAATGATTTGAGTACATCATAGGGGATTAGTTAAAATAGGGTAGATACATCAATTCTGTAAAGTGTAGGAGTGGTCAGATTATGGGAGACACTAACTTTTACTTTATGAATTTCTGTTTTATTCAACAAGAACAGTTTTATTGTTTTTGAATTTAGAAAAATTACCATTTGTCAAAATACGGTCCATTTCTTATTTTATAATATAAATATTATTTTCATAATATCCTTCTTTTTAATCAGTGCATCACTCTCTCATTTCTTCTCATGTGAGTGCAGAATATATCATTGTTGACATCACAGCAAGATACCATGAAACAAGGAGGACGTTTTATTTGATATTTACTAGGTTCTGAGAACACAGCTAAATAAAAATCCTACTGTGTCTTTTTAGTTCTTCTCCACTCAAAATAAAGTACATAAAATCATTGTGGATACCGCTAGGAGATCTTCACCGTTAACAGTGAGGGAAATGAGAACATGGCCAAGGTGCAGAGGTTCATGTAGGTCATGGATTTTGGTATTGCTTTATGAGAAAGTATAGTCTTTGTATTAAGGAATTCCATAGATTACACATTTTCAATCATCATTAATACTTAAATTTTATGATTTATTTAACTTTCAAATCCTCATTAACAGTTAAGCATTATGATTTATGTAAATTGATAATATTTCATTAGATTTTAAAATTTAACATTAATCAAATTAAATCTAAATCATTAAATCCAGTGTTATTGGAGAAGGATCATGAAGTGTCAGGAAGATGAGAAAGTAGTGCATTCCAGAACTCATATATATATATATGTATATATATATATATTTTTTTTACTAAAAGAGTACTGTCTATAGTCATTAATTGTTTCAGATAAGTGTACTTGAAAGCATCAATTTCTAGAATGTAGAGTCTGGGTTTGCTCGCGTAAGTTTGTCTTCAATTATCGTAAAATTTTATATATAATTGCTTAATAAATTATTTTATTAATGACTGTTAAATTTAGGTGAAGTATGATAAATCTATATATATACACACATGTAGATAGAGATATAAAATTCCCTTTTAAAAATTATGACGTTAAGATATGATCCTCATATTTATGTATCTATGTTACGTGTGGTCACTGCATTATTGGGTATTCCTTAAATACTACCTAAATGCAGCTTGTTTACAGCCAGAACTCTTTGTTTGCTAGGGTAGAGAAGGAAATGAAACCCTATGGCTTCTTGTCCATCTTATTCTAGTTTCCTGACAAGTAGGTAGAAAGTGTCATCAACTGCAGTTTCAGGTTCTTAGTTATGATGATTTCTCTTCATGTAATAAAATATCACTTCTGTGAGTTTATTTCTTTTATTCTGCAGTCACTGACCTGGCCCCAAAAAACACAACTTCATAGAGCATTTTCGTAGAAACTACTTCAAGAAATGTCACTATAGCACTAGAGAATTGGCATTTTCTGTGCCAAGATGTCATTCCTAATAATACTGTGTCTGAGGAAGTGAAGCTGGGAGAAATAGCCAGCTGGGTGGTGAAGGACAGGTTTGCCTCATCTGTAAATAACAGTGATTTGCGGGATGACGATCTCACCAACAGGGCTTCTCTCCTCCTCCTCATTAGGATGCTCTGCAGTGCAGGCAGAGGCTGTCAAGGACCCCGATGGAAGCTAAGCATGATGATGGCAAGCTCTCTGTTCTGTTTTGCATTTTAAAGCCATTCGTAAATGTTCTCTAGCTCTTTCCGTTGCAAAAGGTAGAGACTGGGTTGTGATGCAACTCTTCTCATCTCTCTTTGCTGATGGGTACAATTCTTCTCTGTGACAGAGTTCTGTTTACTGTGGGATTCAACCTATAACTCTTTAAGGAGGCGTAGTTAGGTAATGGTGGAAGAGTCAGTGCCCATATTCAGGTGGGAATTTAGTAACTTACACTATGGCTGCAACTGCCAAGCTCTGGAGAGTTTCCTCAACCATAGAAACCAGAAAGGAATTAATGAGTTCGTTTAAGTTTTCCCTAGGCAAAATTGCCCAAAGTATAGCATCCATGCTCCTTTGAATAACATTGCTTAGGACCTTCAATAGCACCACACTCAAGATCATGTAATGTTTTGCCACAACATTGCTTGATGAGCGATGTATAGGTCCGTGTCTAGGATCCAAATCCATGAACCCTGGGCCTCTGAAGCAGAGTGTGCAAACTTAACAACTACACCATTAGGCTGGCCTGAGAATATATTTTAAAAGAGAGATTCACTATGGACCAAAAAGCAGGGACCTGCTTCCACAAAAGCAGCTGCCACAAGGGGCCGCCCCATAGCCTAGTGGTTAAGTTTGGTGTGCTCTGCTTTGCTGACCCGGGTTGGGTTTCTGGGTGCAGTCCTACACTACTCATCAGGGGCCATGCTGTGGCAGCAACCCACATACAAAATAGAGGAAGACTGGCACAGATGTTAGCTCAGGGCCAATCTTCTCAAACAAAAAGAGGAATATTGGCAACAGATGTTGACTCAAGGCAAATCTTCCTCAGCATACACACACACATACAAAAAGCAGCTGCCACCGGGGACCAAAATGTACAATTTCAGGGGATTTAGGGATGGATCCTTAGAAAAGGATCCTCCCTCCACCTTAGAAAAGTGATGTCACTCCATGTTTTGTATTTGAAACCAGTAATGATCCTTCCAAATTCTCTCTCCATTTTTTTTAGATGAAAAAATTGAAGAGGTTAAATAATTTGTCTTTTAAGTGTCAGATCCAGCACTTCAGTTCAATTTGATGTAAAATCCATGCTTTTTGTTAACAATGCTATATGGCCCCTCATCCTTTCTCAGTTATAATTAACAGAAAATCCAAGTTCAACTAAATTTAAACAAGGGTTATTTCCTAGTTAAAAAACTGAAAACTCCAGAGGCAGCATGTTAGGCATTACTACTAGTCCAATAGTCAATCTCCCCCTGCTTCTAGCTGTGTCTGAAACCTAGAAGGACAACAGACCTTTCTCTACCTGGAACTCGCATTCTACGAGAGTCCAAAGTGTTCCATAATTGGGTTGGTCTCAACGGCTTTTTCAAAATTGTGTTCCTCTATTCAACTATTTGTCTTTTTTGCTTCAACTAGGCAGTCAAAGTACTGGTCCAAGAGCACACACTTTGTGTCCATATTCCCTCACTTAAAAGGATCCTGGCATTGCTCTGTCTAAACTTAATTCTACTCTGCTTCAAGACCAACTTCTTCATCAAAGCCTTATGTTCTTACCTTTAGTCCCTTTTGATGAATTCTTATAGATTTTGTGGGTTACTGTTAAGAATTAAAAGTCAAATCAGAGCTTGGACTACATTAAAGAAGATTAGCAAAGAATGGGTGTGATGATTGTCCTGTCTCACCCAACTCTTCTAACAACATATCAAGGATAAATGATGATGGTAGCTAACACTGAATGAGAACCATCTTCCAGCCATTGTTTAAATTCTTTGCATGCATGAAATATTTAATCCACATGAAGACTTTATGAGATATGTACTTGCATTATCAGTATTTCACAAACGAAGAAATTGAGGCAATGACAGAGTGAGCTACTTGCAAAGGCCATGGAGTTAGTAAGTGCCAAAGCCAAGATTTGAATCCACACTTAACCATCAGAGCATATTTACCAAAGGAGATGGTGCTTTAAAAAGATTACAGCCTAGCAGTTTCTTACCCAACAGGTAAAAATCAGGATGAAAAAGAACTTAAAATAACTTTAAAGTCATTTCAGAATGAAGTGGGACAAGAAGACTCAGGGTAGAGATGATAAAGGGAAAATTTAGAGTAGATATGTTTACTGTCTTCAAGTATTATGCAGGCTGTCAGATAAGAGAGGGATTAACTTACCTTGAATAGCCCCAAAGACTAGAATTAGAAGCATTAGGAACATAGTTTCACCTAAATATGAAAAAGCTATTTCTACCTGTCAGAGCTGTCTAAAAATAATTTCAAAAAAGCTTTTGTGAGAGAGCATATTTGCCATATCTGGAAGTTTCCCCACATCTTTTGGCAAAAGTTTTGTCAGTAGGATTCAAATATCAGAAACTAGTTAAAACACACATGTTTTAAGGGCCTAAACATTCCATGAATTCTCAGATTGTTCCTCCTGAATGCTGGAACTGGGAGGTAATGTAAAGCTATGAGTATATCAGGGATGGAAAGCAAAGGAGTGAAGTAGGAAAATAGAACATAAAAAGCGAAATAGGAGTTAAGTGGGTGATACCTTGGAGATGAGTACAAAAGGTAAACCATGTCATCCAAATCCGTGCCCAGCAAGGCCCCGCTGGGTAGAGTAGCTAAGGCAGAGAGAGTTGAGCCACCAGATGGCCTTTCTCTGACCTTTCAAATGTTCACACATTTAATGGGGGTTTAGGGTTGCCTTAGCTTGGTTGTTATTTTTTACTCTGCGACAGCTTTTTCTTCTTTAGTTAGGAAGGCAGAGCTCTGACTCTGTTGTGGAGAAAAAGCTATTAAAAGGAAATTGTGGTATATAAAATGGAGACACTTTTTTTGATCATATTTCAAAGAATTTGAAGGGAAAGACAAGAAAATCAATAAATGCATGGATTCCTTTACACTTTAAAAAGACAATTCTTTCTTTTCTAAAGTCTGTTTCTGGGTGTTCCTGCTGTGAAATCAGCCCATAACACACAGATTTAATGGAAATTTACTCTTAAAAGAATAAAATGGTAAACAGAAACGTAAAGGGTTCAGCTGCTTCTCTCCCTTTCTACCTTTGGAAAACAAGTGACAATACCTGCAATGGAAACCATGTAATTTTCAATCTGATTATTCATTTGCTTGCTCATTTACTTATTTATTTTGTTAGAGGAAGATTGGTGTTCACTTTCAATTCTGAAGTGTAGAATCAAGTCCTTTTTACTCATCATAATACTCAATAATAGTTTGCACATTTTTGTCTCTGACAAAAAGTTGTCCATGACACACAACCTTCTATCTCATTACTATTTTGGATAACAAAACCATAGAGCAAATGTTGTCATATGTAATACTTTAGAAAAGAGAAAATCACAGTAATAATATAATCCCTGGCAATTTGTGAGGGCAGATCTCCATTTTAGATGCTTGATGAGTTATTCTAGAAAGAATCCATCTTGAAAATAAAGAAGATTCTTTGCTTGAGGGGATTTTCTCCAAATCAAATCCCTTCCAAATCCTACTCTTTTCAGTAAGTATAAAAAAGGAGGACTCTGCTGCCTGCAATTATTCTATGCAATAGGAAATTTTGTCCTGATTTATCTGCATATTTGATTCTTCCTGGGAATACTCAAGCTTATTATTCTCTCTCTCTCTTTGAGATTTATAGTCAGTTTTAATTAAACGTTTTTATTTTGAGGTATTGTGGCTTCATGTGTACTCATAATACATAATATAGAGAGATCCTATGTATGCTTTACTCTGTTTACTTCAATAGCAGCATTTTTCAAAACTATAATACAATAACCAGGATACTGACATTGATAGAGTGAAGAAACAAACATTTTCCTTACCACAACAATCCTTCATGTTGTCATTTTTTTAACCACACTCACTTTTTTCCTGCTTCCACCCATTTCTTACTTCCTGACAACCACTCATCAGTTCTCTCTTTCCATAATTTTGTCATTTCAAGAATATTATATAAAAGGAATCATATAGTGTCTTAGTCTGCTTTTGTTGTCATAACAAAACACAATAGATTGGATGGCTTTAACAACAGAAATTTATTTTTCTCACAATTCTGTTGGCTGGGAAGTCCAAGATCAAGATATTGGCCAATTTGGTTCCTGGTGAGAGTTTTTTCCTGGAAAAGACTGCCTTCTGTGTTCTCACATGGTGGAGAGAGAGTGCCAGCAGGCTCTCTCGTGTCTCTTCTTATACTGTTCCCATCATGAAGTCCCTAGCCTCATGACCTCATCTAACCCTAACCACCCCCCACAGGCCCCATCTGCAAACACCATCACATTGGGGTTAGGGCTTCAATGTATGAACTGTGGAGGGATACAAACATTTAGTCTATAATATATAATATGGAACCTTTGGGGATTGGCTTTTTTCACTCCTCTTAATTTTCTGGTTCATTCAATCTGTTGTATGTATCAATAGTTTTTTTTTTATTATTATTGAATAGTGTTCTCTAGTATGAGTTTGCCATAGTTTGTTTAATCCTTCACCTGTTGAAGGACATCTGGGCTGATTCCAGTTATTAGCTATTACAAATAAGCTCTATAAACATTTGTATACTGTTTTATTGAGTGTAAATGTAAATATTCTTTCCTCTGGGATAAATGCCCAGGAGTGCAATCGCTGAGTCACGTGACAGTTGCATATTTAGTTTTTAAAGAAACTGTCAAACTGTTTTCCAGAGGGGCTCTACCCTTTCACATTTACACCAATGATTTTCCCATTTTCTAATTGGAACTTTATTTTTCAATTGCTGAGTTTTGAGAGTTAAATAATCTATATCCTCATCTTTTGTTGGATATGTGATTTACAAATATTTTCTCCTAGTCTGTAGCTTGTGCTTTCACTCTTTTAACAGGGCCTTTAGCAAAGCACAGGTTGATCATGTAATTGATGTCCAGTTTATCAAATTTTTGTTTTATGAATTGTGTTTTTGGTGTTAGGGCTAAGAGCTCTTGGCTTAGCTTTAAATCCCAACAAATTTTTCTCTGTGTTTTTCTTAAAGTTTTATAGTTTTACATTTTTACATTTAGGTCTGTGATTCATTTTGAGTTATGTTTGTGTAAAATATAAGTCTTAGGTTGAGGTTCATTTTTTTTTGCCTTTGAATATCTAATTACTCCATCACCATTTGTTGAAAATTCCCCTCCATTGAATTGTATGGCTTTTTTTTTAATGACAGAGTATTCCAAATGAAGCACAGAGTTTAGCTTCCCATCTCAAGCTCAATCTAATTTTTTTAGTAAAACCCCTCCCATACTCTATAGGCCACCACATGCCTTTGTACCCAGGCATTAACACAGGACACAAAATTGGTAACAATTCTCTTATTTTTCCAGTCAGCTACCTAAATTCTTACTTGTCTTATTTACAGGGACATCAGCAACTCTCCCCTTTAAACCTGCCTGTATCTTTTCTATTGTCAAAGAATCAGAATAACTTACACAGTTCAAATGGAGTCATTTGGGCTCTTCCAAGCCAATTGTCATGTGATTAGTTTATTACTATCATTTCATCTTACTGCCAGCAAAATTGCATTTGGAGACTGTCCTGACAGATGAAGCCTAGGCCCTGCCATAATGACTTTTTGCAGGTTCAGATGCTTGCAGAGTCTGTGGTGGTCTTTAAGAGGAGAATGGCCTCCCTTTTTCAATGCCAACTTAGTCAATAGAGCTATGACAGGGATCCTGAAGTAGAAGGTCCAAACTTTAGCTGTTTCAGTTAATATACAAAATCACTCACCTCAGTACAAGCCAAACCTGAGAGTACAAAATCAGGCCTGGTTTGGGCATCTGCTACCTAACCTTCTCAGAAACACTTTCTCCCCTACTCCCTCAACTCAACCCTCCTCTGAGTTTACCTAGGGAGTTAATAAATTATCTTTGTATTCTGAAAGCACAAAGGTCTTCCGAACTCCTTTCTTAGATGATTGAGCTGCTCACTCTCAAGCCATCCTTCCAAGGAAGTATACTCACAGATACCAAAATAATCTATTCCTAATCAATAAAGCACAGTTAATGGCCTTTCTTTCACCAAATTAAAAAAAAAGAATCTTTGACAGATACTCCAAAGGAAAATAATTTTAATCTCTGAGGAGATAAAATAGGCATGGTCCCATACTTATATGATGTTACATTCAGTTTTCACAGTATCTCTTGGGGCTGGTGTATTATTAACATCTGTATAATATTTTATTTTTCTGAATCGTAAATTAAATAAGTGGAAAAAGTTTCTAAAGCAAAAGAATGTGGAATTAAGAAGGTAAAATGACCCTCTCAGGGTCATACCCAAAGTTCTAGTCCAGGTCTGTGTACAATTTATCTTCAAACTGTTTTACAGAAAAGGATCTGCAAAATGCCAGCTCCATTCCAGGAACTGTTATTCACCCTGAGCTAACATCTGTTGTCTGTCTTCCTCTTTTTTTTTTTTTTTTTGTGTGAGGAAGATCAGCCCTGAGCTAACATCTGTGCCAATCTTCCTCTATGTTGTATGCAGGATGCCTCCACAGCATGGCTGATGAGTGGAATAGGTCTGTGCCTGGGATCTGAACTCTTGAACCCAGGCCACCAAAGTGGAGTGTGAGGAATTCTAACCATTTGGCAATGGGGCTGGCCCCTCAAAAACTTTTTATTTTCAGAATAGTAAAAGAAAAAGAAAATAGGGACCTGTATTGCACAAATATGCAACATATGCAATCTCTGGTGTCTTAGCTTTGTGTTTATTAGTCAGGTCACTTGCCTGCCTTGTGAGTCATCTATGCTTCCTCTTTTCAATCACTGAAATGAATGTCTTTGTAGAAACCAAATAATCTTGAAATTGAAATGGGTAAAATGTTGTCCCAATGATAGAGAAGTTATAAGGAATAAAATGCTACAATTTTTATGGTGGGCATTTGAGGTGGCAAGTTAATGTCATAATAGTATTACCAACTTTGTGAGTTGCTCCTTTTTCAAAGTCACATCTTCCAAAAAAATCTCAAGAAAGGGTAGAGCAAATCTATTTTTTGGGTGAAAATATATTCATTTTCTAGTCTGAATTTCTGCCTGTTATCTATATAATTACTGGTTTGACTTAACATCAGTATACAGGAAATTCTTTAAAATAGTTTTTTTATGTTAAATTGTGACAGCTGCTTTGATTTTGACAGACATCCAGTGAAGTGTTTCCGATGCAATATGACAGTGCCAGCCATGACGTTAATTGCATCTTTTGTTGGAAAATGCCACATGTAACATTTCAAACAGAATCCAAACACCAGGATAACTATTCATTTATTTCACTTTGCAAGAGAACTATGAAATATTAGCCTTCATTTTGTCTTCCTCAGTTTCATAATTGACTATTTCAACTATATGCACTGATCACATTAGCCAGCACTATCAGTTAACTAGACAGTCTAATCAAGTGTATCTGTTATCAACAATATATTATACCCAATCCATTTAAGGAGAAGGTGTTAGAGTTGTAAATTTTATTTTACTTTAAGGATAAAATTAATTTGAGAAACAAACAAGTCAGTATCATTTTCCATAGAAAGTCATAAAATGTGAAACATAACTTTAAGTTTGAAGACATTGATATGAATGTGTATAAGAGAATGTAAATCAATCACTTCAACTGGAATTAGAGTTTCCTGAGTTCTCTGTTGCCTCCTCTTGTTTTTATAGGAATATCTTTCTTAGCATGAGTTGCAATAGTGTTTAAATTATTGCATTGTATGCATTCGTATATTTATTCATTCATATATTGATTTAATAAATATTAAAAAATCTATTCAGTGCCAGGCACACTGGTGAGCAAAACAATAACTGGTTGCTGACTTCATGAGGGGTGCATTATGTCAAATATTGCTTTAAAATAATGTGTAGTTAGTATCATCCAGTGACCCACGTTTTCTTGCACTTGCGATCAATAATAACCCTGCATATAGAATCAGAAAGTCCAAATTTTACCTTGGATGTACTGTAATAATTTTTATCACAATTCCATTTCTCATAGCTTCAAGTTGCAATTCTCACCTACCTATTTCTTGAGAATTTTTTTTTCAATCTGTATCCATTTTCAAAACCGCAATGCCAACGTTAGGAAATTAAAATATCCCTGTCCGTTTTCTGATATGTCATTGTCATGACAGTGCAGAGAAAATAAATAATGTCCACGGCATTAATTTAGACTAACCACGGGAAACACTTTCCCTGAACTGTACATTGTCTTTTAGGTTCAGTAACGATGATCAGTTGCTATTTCATAACAGTTATTTCCACATTGATAATGTCAATGCATTTACCAGATTTGTATTCACACTGTTTCAGTTTTTAAAAATTTGCTACCAGCAACGGATGCCATCTGACGTCCTTGAAAGCATTAGCCAAAATATAAAAGTCCAATCTCCATTATTGATGAGGCCACTGGAGAAAGAGACATTTAGAAATGATTAAGAGTGTATTGATTATCAGATGTTATTAAGATATTGAAGGGGCTAAATGTCCTCAATTTGCTATTTAGAATCTTAGGACATTAATCAGCACTGAATCAAATGATACATCATTCACTTGATTACATAAGATGTTATCATGGCTGTCCAGGGAGAACCGGAGCATGCTTTCAGCCTTGACCCATTACTAAATGTGAGTGATCTTCAAGGTTCTGTCACCATCTCTCTTATGTTTTATCTTTACACTTGCCTTGAGTGAATTTGTCTATTCTTATGACTTTGTTGGCTCTCAAATCTAAACCTCTTTTCTAAAGATAATTTTTAACAGTTTGCTCTGTCTTTGTATTCTTTCTTCTTTATTATAACATCTTCAAAATTTAAATGTGTTGCTCCCCTAAATTCTGTTCATTGCCTTATGTTTCCCAAATTGTTGTCTGTTTCATTTAGCTAGTATAAAATATAGGTAATGGCTTTATTTATCCCCTCATCCTAACCTCCATCTCTAAGTTACGAAAATGGGAAAATTCTTTAATCTTCTCTCATATAAGTGTTCTATTTTTCATTCCTATTGCCATTTCTCTACTTCAGGCCATATTGTTTACACACACCCACATACACACACATTGGCCTATTACAACAGCCTTCCAACATGTACTTTCCCATAGTTCTCTTTAGAAAATACAGAATTGGTCCTATTCTTCTACTGCTAGAAAATCTTTATTATCTCATCACTCCAGCTCCTAAGCCTGACTTTCAAGGCCCTCTAGACACTGCAATCTCCTCCTCACTTGTTTTCCTGCTTCTGCTCATGCGAACTTCTAAACTGTTCTCCATGTACACCAGAGGACCATATTAAAAATGTAAATCAGAGCATGTCCCCACAGTGCTTACAAAAACAATGTTAAAGCTTCTCATTGCTCCTAGAACACAATCCAACTTCCATTCCCCAGCCGAAGGGCAGTGCATGATCTGGCCCTGACTACCTGCCTACCTCCCCAGACTCAATTTGTGCCGCTCGATCCCTTGCTTGCTAGCTTCTGGAAATATCATCCTGATAATCAAGAGCACATGGTTAATAAGGTATTTTCTGAGTACTAATTTAGATGACAGAGGAAATAATGTGCCTTGCCAACTTAAAAAAGGGGAAAGAGAGAACTACATGGAAAATAATTGCTATAAATCACTTTACATTACCACTAATAAAGAAATGCAAAGCAGTCTTTACCACTAGGAATTCTCATCAGTATGCTTATTTTATCATGGAAGTCTGAAAATGACTGAGTTGTGGTTTTTGACATAATTCATGAGTTTGTATGGATGTATAGATATAAACGTGCAACTTGTAGGAACAAAGTCAAGTTGCAAACATTACAGCTATACACAGGTTGTCCTTAAACTCAGAGTGAGTTATGTTTCTGGAAAAAAGACAGACTTTTCATAATTTTATCAGATTTTAAAAGAGTCAACTTTTTCACAATCTTAGTTGGTGTTCAAATAGTTACTCTATTCAAGTCATTTTCCATATTTTTTTCTTGATATTACTTTTGGTCCGGTCCACCATCATCAGGTTACCAGTCTCACTATATTGTATTCATAGACACAATTCCTTGTTTCAGAATTTAATATTTGCTGAAGACCTGTTCACGTGTGAATAACTACATTATGTGCAAGACAGGAAGATGAGCAAGGGAGATTGAGTTGCTGCAGCCTGGTTGGGAGACTCCAAGAACACTAGCCACCTTCTTTTGTATATTTATATTTCTCCTTTAACTTAGTTCTTTTATTTCTTCTCCTCCCCGATGGGAAGACCCTTATGAAGTCTTCTAGTGAGCTGAAGGAGAATCGAAAGACAACAGGTTCTGGAGGTGTATTATTTTGGGGCTTGAAGAAAATCTTTATGCAGGAAGTAGATTGACCCTTAAGAAGTTTTTGTTGCATTCTTTGTATGTTTGTCTTGTTAGTTGTTGGCTGCTATAAGAACTCTGTGTATCTTAAACAGATTTAGTGAAGGGTTTATCATTTCTGTGTGAGACAAAAACTGAAATTAAAGTCCTGATTATGTCCTGATGTATTATTGAAGGTCATACAGAACAGTATCCAACTGTCCACAGATCAGTGAGTTGGCATATCATGGTATAATGTTACTTTAAAAACAATTTAAAAATTAACTGAACATCTCTTTTTGGATTATATCGATAATCAACATTTACTAAATTTTGTAAACTGAGTAATCAGATAATAATTTGTGTTAATAATGGGAAAATTGGCAGTTTTGTGTCAAAATTAAATTAGGAATTTGCCAGGGGGAAATTGTGTTTAATTTGAAATACTTTTTTTTAATTCATATTCTTGAAAAGTTTCCTTCAAGAGAATATATAATCATTCCCTTAATTTTTCTAGGATCAGCTTTCAAAATTCTCTGCTTTACCTGTTCATTCATTTTCATAATTAGAATACTAAAAATTTTACAGTAAGCTGTCTGTTTTTACACTCATGAGAACTGTATTTGTGGATGGTTTAGGGATAGAGAATTAAATCTGCATGAAATCATCACATTTCCCTAGATGTCGCCGTGAAATTGATACTTTCCCCTGAAAACTTCCATGAAATTACAAAAATTATTGCATCTTTGTCTCTAAACATCTTGCTTGGATATATGAAGGAGACTGAGTCAATCTTTCTTGTACTTCAGTTTCCGGGATAGCTAATCATTCGTGAATCTGTTAATTAAGCACTAGGAGAAAAATGTACATGATTGATATAAGAAAATTTTAGAAGAAGGTGAGTCTTATTAAATGTCTAAATTCAATGATGAAAGGGCCCTAACTTCTATTTCCAGTGAATGACAGACTGTAGCATACACAAATTGTCCATTTTTGCCAGTTTCACAATTAATGGCAATCACTATAGCCAAATAACTCGTAATAATATGCATTATCATTACGATTGGCTAAATTAATGAGTTAACCATAATGAAGCCTACTCTTTTTTATTGTCAGTGGAAATGGCCTTTCAAATACCGTTTAAAATAGATACTTGGATCACACACACACACACACACACACACATACGTACACACACACCTCTCCTTTTAAAGTTGGTATAGGAGATCTTTAAATATAATTTTACCCTCCCTTTGTCGGGATTATACATCCAAATGCTTTTCATGTCATGTTTGGACATGTGGCTTGCATTGCCCCTCTCTACAAGATGGTTATGGCTTCCTGCTGCATTGACATCACACTTGACATATGATTTGTCTGGGCAATGTGAGGTAAGGGATTTTGTGCCACTTCTAAGTATATACGTCAAGAGCCATTGTATGATTCTGCCATAGAGTCTTTTTCTTCTGTCATAAAACTGGCAATTCTCTAGATAGGGGCTCCTTTTTTACCCTAGACTGCCTGAGTCCTGAAATAACGACAAAAGAAGCTGAGTTGCAGCCAACCCACATGAATATGTGACATGAGTGAGAAATAATCCTTTATTCTTTCAAGGTAAATCCACTGAGAATATGAATTGTTTGTTATTGCAACAAAACTTACCTGAAGTTGACTTAATAGAGTGAGCAAGTCAAAGTTAAAATTATTTTAACTTGTTGAAATAAGAAGGCCATTTATTGATACTTGTTTTCTCATTTTTTGAATACAAATAAATGTGATTATGCTTCTGATTATCTGACTATTGCTTTTGACATAGAATATCAAATCATAATCTAATTGATCAAATGTAACATAGAATTAATAGTAATAAAGTGTTTCAGCATTTTCATTTTATTTAAAATGTTTATAAAAGTCCCAGCTTCTGATCCTGGAGAAAGCAGATCCGTAGTTAACTCTTTAATGATATATCCTCTTTGTATAGTGTATTCTCATAGCAGAAAAGAAAATAGATCTAATACCAACTATTTTATCTTAAAAACATCTAGTTTTAAAATTATTTATTTATTTGTTTATTTCATAAATAATTTAACAAGCATTTATTTGCTGCCTACTACTATAATAGAATTTTAATGTTTATTGTTAACTTTACACCAAGAACTGCTTTGAGCACCTTTACGTTTATTCACTTAATATAATACTAAGGTGGATACTATCATTATCTCCGTTTTACAGTTGAGTAACATTTTATAGTTAGACATGGGAAGATTGCTCATGGTACATAGCAGAATGAGGATTTGAGCCCACGTAGTCTGGCCCTAGAGTCCACACTTCTTAAACACTAGCTAAGCCGCATTTCACACTGGTATGCTATTTTTATGTCAGCTATTATTTTAGTTTCTGGAAATATAGCAATGAACAAGAAGGCTAACAGTCTAACATAATGGAGCTACAATAAATAAGGAAAGAACCATTATAATTTCAATTTGTCATATATGCTCTAAAGAATAAAGAAGGGAGAGTGAAAGAGAGGACTGAGAAGGAGCAATGTGTGTAGAAAGACGAGAACCAGGGAATTGTGATTCCTGGAAATCAATGAAAAAATACTTCAAAAATAATGAAGTGTACCAGTGTCATCTGCTGATGAGTATTCAATAATGAATATTGAATAGCCTTTGGCTTTGGCAACCTGAAAATCTCTGTGAGGTTTAAAAGGACGGTTTTAGTGGATTTGTGTGTATGAAATCATGATAAAGATTAGGGAAAGAATGAAAACTTCTGTTTCTGCAGTGCAGAGTACTTGATGCCCTGAATAAACATGTCCCTGGGAACAACAATCACAGTGACATAAGCAAGAAAAAGCTAAAAAAAAATTTAAAATAAAATTTGGAAAAAAATTTAATAAATTGCCAAGTGGAGAAAATGAGGAATCCTCAAAAGGCAAAGACAGCATGAATGTTGGAATTCAGAAAGGCAAGAGTGCACTCAAGCCAGTTTTGAACCTGTAGACCCCCTCCTTACCTCTGGTGATAATGGAAGCTTAGTAATGGTAAACAGGAGTCAGGGGCCTAATCCTGGAGCCTGCCCAAATGAAAAATCTAATTAGGGACACTGGAATAAAGCTGAAACCCTAGATGGATACAATCTCAATGTAAGAGGAAACTAAAAATAACCTTACCCCCCCAACTGAAAAGTGAAGAAAACTTGTCTATTCAAACTTGCTTCTGGAGAGGGGATAAATTCTGCCTTGAGTATTTGAAAGCAAATTTTTGATCTCACTCTAAATTCATGCTTATCTGGTAAAAACAAACAAAAGACTGTAATCCAAAAGAGTTTTTAAAACATTCTTGAGTTTGTTGTGATCCCAGAAGCCTCGCAAGCAAAAGCATATCATCTCTGGAGGAATACATTTCACTATAAAACTCAAAATATGAACATAAAGTACAAGAAACTGTTGCATAAAATGACAGGGAAAACCTGAGAAGCAATTGCAACATTCACAGTTCAGAAGCACAGGCTCATTAAAAAACTGAGACTTAACTATAGGACTATAGAATGCTTCTCCTCCCCCTACACTTACTAACACATTATTAAAAGCCTGTTTACCTCAGTTCCTTTTACCCAGTACATAATGTCTGGCTAACAAGAAAAAAATTACAAGGCTTGCTGAAAGGCTAAAACCACAGTTTGAAGAGATAAAACAAGCATTAGAAGCAGACTCAGATGAGATAGGGATATTAGAATTATCAGAATGTGAAGTTAAACAACTAAGATTGATACACTAGGCAACATGCAAGAACAGATGGGCAATGTAAGCAGAGAGATGGAAATCCTAAGCAAAAATCAAAAAGAAATTCTAGAGGTCAAAAATTCTGTAATAGAGATGAAGAATGCCTTTGATGGTCTCATTAGTAGACTGCACACGGCTGAGGAAAGAATCTCTGAACTTGAGGATATGTCAATAGAAACTTCGAAAATAGAAAGGCAAAGAGAAAAAAGACTGAGAAAATATATATAATAGAGTATACAAGAACTGTGGGATGACTATAAAAGGTGTAACATACACATAATAGGAATGCCAGAAGAAGAAAGAAAGGAAAAGAAAATACAGGCATAAAAAATGTTTTATTGTGCTTTGCTTTACTGTGCTTCACAGTATTGCATCTTTTACAAGTCCCTCCACCAGCAAAAGATTAGAATTCACTGATGGCTCAGATGATGGTTAGCATTTTTTAGCAGTAAAATATGTTTTAATTAAGGTATACACATTTTTATTATTGCTCACTTAATATACCCTGCAGTATAATGTAAATGTAACTTTTATATGTACTGGGAAAACAAAATATTTGTGTGGTTTGCTTTATTGAGATATTTGCTTTATTGCAGTTGTCTAGAACTTAACCCTCAATATCTCTGAGGTATGCCTGTATAGTTGAAGAATAATGACTGAGAATTTCCCCCAAATTAATGTCAGACACCAAACCAAAGATCCTGGAAGTTCAGAGAACACCAAGCAGGATAAATGCAAAAAAAAAAAATCTATACCTAGGCATATCAAATTCAAACTACAAAAAATCAAAGATAAAGTAAAAGTCTTGCAATAAACCAGAGGAAGCAAAAACTTACCTACAGGAAGAAAAATGAGAATTACATGTATCTTCTTTTTAGTAATTGCACATACAAGAAGAGAGTGGAGTGAAGTATTTAAGCTGAAGAGATAAAAACCACCAACCTAAAATTCTTTACCCTGTGAAATTATCCTTCAAAAGTGAAGGAGAAATAATGACTTTAACAGACAAATGAAACTTGAGAGAATTCGTTGCCAGTAGATCTGTCTTGCAAAAAATGTTAAAAGGAGTTCTTAAGAGAAAAGGAAACTGTATAAGTCAGAAACTTGAATTTACACAAAGAAAGGAAGAGCATTGGAGAAAAAATAAGTAAAGGTAAAATAAAAATTTTTCTTTCTTTCTTTTTTTGTTTTTTTGAGAAAGTTTCACCCTGAGCTAACATCTGTTACTAATCTTCCTCTTTTTTTGTATGTGAGCCACTGGCACAGCATGGCCACTGACAGACAAGGTCTGTGGTCTGTGCCAAGGAACAGAACCCAGGCAACTGAAGTGGAGTGCGCTGAACTTAACCAGTAGTCTACCAGGGCTGGCCCTATTTTCTTATTTTTAATTAAGCTAACAGATAATAGTTTGTTCAAAATAATAATAATAATAGCAACAATATATTCAATTACCTATAATTATGGACAATATAATAATAGGTTATATATACGTGAAATGAATGACAATAATGATAGAAGAAACAGGAGAGAGGAATCAGGATTATTTGGTTACAAGACATTCACATTACCTATACAGTGGTATAGTATTATTTGAAAGTGGACTTGGATTCATTGTAAATGCACATTGAAAACTCTAGGGTGACCAATAAAATAGGTTAAAAAGAAAAGGTATAACTGATATGCTAAGCAAGGAAAGAAATGGAATCATATGAAATGCTCAATTAAAACCACAAAAGGTAGAAAAGGAGCAGAAAACAAAAATACAGAAATGCAAAACAGGGCAACAAACAAAGGCTATAAAAAATATGGTAGATATTAATCACTTTAAGTGTCAATGGTCTAATTATGTCAACTAAAAGACAGTGAATGTGGGAGTGGATCAAAAACAAGACACAACTATGTGTTGTCCACAAGAAAACCCATTTAAATATAACTACACATTTAGATTAAAATTAATGGGATAGAGAAATACATGTCATGTTAACCCTAATCAAAAGAAGGCATGAATATTAATTTCAGACAAAACAGATTCAGAGCAAGGAAAGTTATCAGGGTAACAGGGGCATTTTATAATGATAAAGGATTTGACTCTCTAAGAAGACATAGCAACCATTAATGTGTATGCTCCTAACAACACAGGATCAAAATGTATGATTCCAAAACTCAGAATTGCAAGGAGAAATAGCTGAATCCACTATTACAGTTGGAGATTTCAACACCTCTCTATCAGAAATAGATTCAGCAGGCAGAAAATCAGTAAGGACATAGTTAAACTCAGCAACACAATCAATTAACTGTATATAATTGACATTTACTTCATCCAACAACAGCAGAATACACATTCTTCTCAAGCTCACATGACACAGTCACCGAGATAAATAATGTTCTGGGCCATAAGACACACCTTAACAAATTTAAGAGAATAGAAATTATGCATATCTGCTCTCAGAGCACAAAGAATTTACCTAGAAACCAATAGTGGAAAGATAGCTAGAAAATCCCAAAGGATGTATAGATTAAACACTATACTTCTAAATAACACATGGGTCAAAGAGAAATGTGAAGAGAAATTTAAAAATATTGAGACTGAATGAAAATAAAAACACATCTTATCAAAATTTGTGGGATGTAGCAAAAGTACTGCTTAGAGGCAATTTATAGCCTTGAATGCATATATTAGAAAAGAAGAAAGATCTAAAATCAGTAATCTAAGTTTCCACCTTAGAAAACTAGGGAAAAAACAGCTAATTAAATTCAAACTAAGTAGAAGAAAAAAAGATAATAAAAATTAAAGCAGAAATAGAAGAAATTGAAAACCAGAAACCAATAGAGAAAATTAACAAAAGCAAAACTAGTTCTTTGAAGAGATCAATAAAATTGATAAGACACTAGCCAGGCTAACTAAGAAAAAAGAGACAAAACACAAATTACTAATAGTGAAGATGAAAAAGGGGACATTACTACAGACTCCATGGACATTAAAGGGAAAATAATGAAAGATTATGAACAATTCTATGATCACAAATTTGATAACCTAGATGAAATGAAACAAGTTTTTGAAAGACACAATCAGCAACACTCACACAAGAAGAAGTAGACAATTTGAATGGACTTATATCTACTAGAGTAATTGAACCAACAATTAATAACCTTCCAAAACAGAAAGCACTAGGCCCAGATGGGTTCACCAGTGAATTCGGCCACACATTTAAGGAAGAAATTATACCAATTCTCTAAAATCTCTTCCAGAGGATAGAAGCAGAGGAAATACTTCCTAACTCATTCTGAAGGCAGTATTACCCTGGTAAAACAGAACCAGACAAAGACATTACAAGAAAAGAAAACTACAGACCAAGACATCTCATGAACATAGATGCAAAAATCATCAACAAAATATTAGCAATATTTATGAACAACTCTATGACCACAAATTTGATAACCTGGGTGAAATGGACCAACTCCTTGAAAGATACAATCTGCCAAAAGTCACCCAAGAAGAAATACACAATTTGAATGGACTTATAACTATCTAAATAAATATATTTTGATTTAAACTCACCAAGTTACATAGATCTCTTTAGCATACCATATTGGAGGTTTTTTTCAGCAAACTGCATTATTGGTTAATTACATTTGGTATAAAGTAATTATGCAAGATTATGAAACTGAAGCTTTGATGGGACTCGATGATGAGTGGAGAACAACTTGGGAGATCAGCTGTCTCAAGCATTAGCTCATCACCAGATAGATTTTATAAAGTGCACAAGTGGAACTTCTCTTCTCATCTTAGATGTACAAATGCTTTCATAAAAATAAAATCAAGGAAAGTTTTGCAATTTTGCAGGCCTCCACAACTGTATAGGTTTGGTAATCTTTATTATTCATAAGGGAGAGAATCAAAACCTCAAGAACTGTGGCTATACTGGACTTTTGTCCTTAGTATTGGGGTACATACAAAGAGAGCTGAAAGGGACCTTGAACATCAACTAGCCCAGTTGTCCATTAATAGGAAAGAAATGAGAGCCAGCCTTCCCTAACTCCTCAAATTCTATATGACATGCCCATTTACATATGTTCATGGCATTTGTGTATCTCTTATCATAATAGTGTACTAAAATTGCTTTTTACTTGTCTGCTATCTATTAGGATGAAAACTCACTTGGTGGGGAGGCTGGCCCCATGGCCGAGTGGTTAAGTTGGGGCACTCTGCTTCAGTGGCCTGGGGTTCACCAGTTCGGATGCTGGGCACAGACCTACACACCTCTCATCAGGCCATGCCGTGGGGGCATCCCACATAGAAGGACCAGAATGACTTACAACTAGGATACACAACTGTGTACTGGGGTTTTGGGGATTAAACAAAAAAAAGAGGAAGATTGGCAGCAGACGTTAGCTCAGGGCCAATCTTCCTCACCCTAAAAAGAAAAATAAAGCATAAAACCAACCAACCAACCAACCAACCAACACACAAAAAACCCACTACCCAAAAATCCCTTTGAAAAAAAAACTCACCGAGGCCAGTAATTATGATGTTAGCATTGAATCTCCAGAATAAACAGGGCATTTTCTTATCTAGAACTATAATGATAACAAAATATCCTATGATATATCATATATACGACACATGATATATATTATATAAGAGATATATATCCTCTCATATCAATTCTTTCAATCTTGTGAGGATTATGCTATTATTTGTTATTCCTTTTCTACAGAAGAGGAAATTATGACAGCAAAGTGAATCAGCTTGCCCAAGGTCACTACACACGTAGTAAGTAGTGGGTTCGGGATCCAAATGTAGCACTTCAATTGCAGAGCCTGCACTCTTAACCCTTTCATTAAACTGCCTCTCATAGAGTAGAGGCTCCTTAAATATTGCTGAAAGCAGATTAAATAAATCTAATTGAGGGAACAGACATGTAAAGCACAATTATAATTCAGTATGCTAAGTTATATAAAATCAGTAAATATATACACAGGAACACTGTGTACTGTTATACTATTTTATACTATGTGCACTTGAAGCCGACAAAGAAGCTTCACAGAACAGAAACATTTTGAACTGAAGTTTTTACTACTATTTTTATGAAACATTTTTAGTTCCAATGAAATATAAGAAATTATTTTATCTTCCTCAGAGTAACCCTCTTAGGTTCTTATTCTGCTTTACCAATTTGTTTAGTGAGGAATTAGTAAAATATACTGTAAATCATTCTTAATAAACATGTGGCAATGATCCTATTTGCATTTCTTTATATATCTTTGGCTATACTTTTGTTGTGAGAAATGAATGAAAGCTAGAGTGAATAATAACCTCCTGTGACTGCCGAGAGTGCTATATCCCACTCTTTTCATCATTTGTTCAACTCCTCGTTCTTGAAGCAACAGCATTTGGTTTAACACACTCGACTTTTAGGGAACTGTATTCTTTTTTAGATGAAACTAAGGAATTTGATGACACTGATATGCACTTTATATTTTCAAGACTTAATCTGATGGAATAATGGAATCTTGTATGTTTATCTAAGATATAATTATTTTAAAACAAAGCTTCCCAAATGGTTCCTTTTTTGATAAAATTTAAGATGTTCATAATGCAACTAAATTTACTGATTTTAATTTTATAAAGACATTATCAAGGTTATTTAATTCAATTTTTAATTTCTCTGATAATTACTAATGTTCATCTTGCCTTACCCACTCCCCTCTACCTCTTCCACTAACTTTGGATTAAAGTACGGAATAATGTTTAAACATTTAAATTAAGAGAACAGTCAAATGCTAAAATGAAAAAATACCTCAAAAATCATGTTATTTTTGGGCAGATATAATATTCTGGTGTTTAAGTGTTCTGCCTACAGGGAGAGACATACATACAGGTTTTATGAGTTGTTACATCATTGAAATATAAGATTTAAATTTTCCCTAAGTTTTCACACTGCTCTCCACTCCCAATTTGTTTTAAGATGATATCATTTGAGACATACTAAATAACTGTTTGTTCCTTGAAATGGAGATTTCCAGTTAAGCTAAAATTTCCAAATTTCTAATACCAGTCTCCAAAAATGGTAATAGGTCTCCTTGGAGAAATGGCTGATTCTAGGAATGAGGTAGGAAATATGCAAGATGAGCCTGGAGCATCTTGTAGTCCTCAAAAATAAGGAAATGCCCCTGTTCCTACCAAAATATCAAAATCTACAATGACAGAGGTGTGTCGAAAGAACACAGGAGTAAATTGAAATATCTCCCAATGGCCAAAGCTGAAATAATTTGATCAAGAAAATAAAGTAGAATTAATGTAAAACCCAAATTATAAAACAAATATCAATGAGTCTATCTTGGTATAAATAAATGATTGAGCAATTAATGAGGAGAACAGAAAAATCTTCAAACCAGAAAAATTCCAAATAATTTATATAGATACTTAGCCCTCTAGAAGGTGAAGCATAGCTCCACACTCCTTTAGCGTGGAATGTGCATTGTAACTTCCTTCCAAAGAGTACAGTGTAGAAAAGGGATATAAAAGAGTAGCTTTTATAGTGGGGAAACCTAGCAAACACTATCTCAAGCCAGGTGATCAAGATTAATACCGAGAGTGAAAAGTCATATTGATAGTATGAACTCTTGGTATGAGATGATGAGAATGACACTTTACCTCTGTATTCTTCCTTCCCAAAACAAATTATCCAGGTCTAATTAGAAGGAAAAACATCAGACGAACTGGGGGACATTCTACAAAATACCTGACTAGTACTCCTCAAATCATCAAGGTCATCAAAACAAAACGAAGCAAGAAATCCATGAAACACTATCACACTAAGAGGAGCCTAAAGAGACATGACTATTAAACACAATGTGGTGGGGCTGCCCCGTGGCCAAGTGGTTAAGTTCATGCGCTCCGCTTCAGCAGCCCAGGGTTGGAGGTTTTGATCCCGGGTGCAGACCTACACACCTCTCATCAAGTTGTGCTGTGCTGGCATCCTGCATAGAAGAACCAGAATGGCTCACAGCTAGGATATACAACTACACACTGGGGCTTTGGGGAAAAACAAAAAGGGAAAGATTGGGAAAACGTATTAGCTCAGAGTTACCCTTCCTCATCAAAAAGTATAATGTGGTGTCATGGATGGTATCCTGGAACAGGAAAATAACAGTAGATAAAATCTGAGAAAATCCGAGTATAATATGAGCATTAGTTAATAGCAATGTATCACTATTGGTTAGCTAATTATAACATATCATACTAATGTAAGATGTTAATAATACAGGTAACCAGGTGTGGGGAGTTCAGAAACTCTTTGTGCTACCTTTGAAATAATTTTGTAAATCTACAACTATTCTAAAATAATAAAAGTTGGTTAAAAAATATTTAATGGTTTGTTTATGCAGATTAGCGGTTCCACCAGAAAGTCCTGAAAGATTGAGCACTCTTGGTTTTTGCCCATGAGTAATAAAATTGGGACATAAATGTGTTTACTGTAGTAGATGAGAGAAAGCCTGGTGAATCTATTTGAATACAGATATTCAACATACCCTACTACCAAATATTCACATGCATATTCACACTTACATGAATAATTCTACTTTTCCATATATTGATGTTTCAGTGCTATAACTTATATGTGAGGGAAATATGCCTTAATAAAAACCACCCAATGTGGGTGGTCTAGCTGACTTGGAGTTATGACCTTTCTTTTCGATAATCCACATGTCCCACAGTGTCATTTGTTGTATCATTGAGGAAGGGCATCTCTTTAATTAAAGAGAGATAAGTAACTGTGCTCCCTTCTGAAGCAATTGTATTTTGGGAATATAGGTACATTTTTTCATTACTTGAAAGGCACAATAAAAAGCTCCATATAAAAAAAATAAATCATTCAATATTGGTAACTTAGAGTCTCTTGACATAATGACATTCCATAAGGACAAGCCTTTAAGCATATCTGTCTCTAAAACCATTTAAGGCAACTTCTCATCTTGGAATAAAGCAAATAGTATCTTCATTGCCTCTGCTCATTGTATGCACGACTGGACCAGGATTTGTTCAAACATGCTCTCAGGACCAGGATGACTATTCAGAAAAGCCGGAACTGTAAAGCCCAAAAGCCAGCTAATTTTCATGCCTCACAGTTGTAATTTTGTCCCCCACCTAAATTTTAACATTTTCTATTCAGCTATTCTTTTTTCCCCAGTCAAAAAGCTTGGCTCATCTTATTAATGCTCTTCCCTCATCCCTAAGCCTTTCACCTGCTCCCTGCAGAACCTCTTTCATTGAGAACAATTTACGAATTTCTTTAAGTTAATATGGACAATTTACTCCATTCTCTTTTTGATTAAATTGGGGGTGTCCCCAGGATACTATTTCCCATACAGACCTCTTAAGTAGTCTGTTTATTTGTCTATATGCCATGTGTCCCCAAAGGTGAGAAGAGAAGTCATTTGCATTTTTTCCTAAAATTAAGAATAACTATTTTGAACGTTGGTGAGTAAAAAATATCAAATGTTAATACTGATGTGTTTTGAGTCATGATATCTTCTTATAGACCTTTGTTTTCTTCCTTCTTTCCCTCTTCCTTCCCTTCCCTCTTTCCCTCCATTAAAAAGTATATTGAGCATTTTCTGTTTGTGAGGCACTTGGTTAAGCTCTAAGTACAGTGAATGTTTTAATGAATTTTACATTTGTATTAGTTATCTATTGCTGTGCAATGACTTACCCCAAAACTTATAGGCTTAGCACAACACACATATATTATCTCACAAATTCTGTTAGCTGGGAATCTGGGCATAGTTTACCTGGGTCCTCTGCCTCAGAGTCTCTCACAAAGATGTAATCAATGTGCCAGCCAATCTGCAGTCTCATCTTCATGTGGTTGCTGACAGGATTCAGTTCTTGGTGGCTTTCTTCCTGAGGACCTGATTTCCTTGCTGATGATTGGTTAGAAACCACCCTCAGAGACAGATACAGAGAGAGAGAGAAATGAGAGAGAGATGCTGGTAGCAAGAGCAAAGTCAGAGTCTTTTGTAACCTAATTATGGGAGAGACATCCCATCACTTTCCCATAGTCTTTTACTTAGACCTTAGTCAATAAGCCCGGCTCTCCTTCAAGAAAAGGGGATTATAAAGAGGCGTGAGTAACCATGAAGTGGGGATGACTGAAGGCCATCTTTGATATCTGCCTACCACAAAGTGCCGGCAGGGAACCTCACACTCAACTTTTCCTTTACGTACCACCTCCTCTCTGCCTCCAGTCTTTACATGCATTTTCCCTCTGGTGAAATGTGCTTATACAGCTGCCTCTTCACTCTCTTACCAGCATATTTCTTCATCTTCAAGATACAGTTCAGGGTCTTCTCTCTGGTAATGTTATCCTTAATTTTTAATGTAAAATTTTATCTCCAGATAAAAAGGTATAAGAGGTCATTAAAAAAAATATTTTTATAATCATAGGATGCTGGAACTTAAGGAGACCAAAGATAGTATCTAGCTTCTTTGTAGAGGCACTGAGTAGCTAAATTTAATGTCCCAGTGTTATATTATAATAAACCAGATAAGAAACTCTTGGTCCTGAGATCTTCCTGTCAACCTTATTGCTTCTCCAAAGCCAAGTGATATTCTATTTCCGATTAGTAAACTCATCAAATGACTGTTTTAATTATAAGTAATGGCTTTGTGTTCCCCTGGTGGTAGCCGTATCTGGACAAACGCTGGTGGATATTTCAACTTGAAGTTAAATGTTTCCATAGAGACAGGTGTGTAAACAGAGCCTTTTTCTCATAGATGACCCAGAATATTTTTCTATAGTAGAAGTAATTTTAAAAAGGAGAAATTAGCTATTTTAGATTATTCATTGTGGAAAATGTGCTAAATTTACAGAATTGACCTTATAGGTTATAAAACAAGTTAACAGTCTTTGTAAATAATCACACATTAAAGACAGAGGCCAGTTTCAATTCAGAAGATGTTGACCTTATCCGCTCAATTGGTTAATGTAAAATAGCACTCATTTCTTTAAGATGCACATTGCTTTGGAGACTTCATGCAAGCGTGTGTGTACATATATATGAAGTTTGTGAACACACACACACAACATTTAGAAGATAATTGAAGACAATGATCCGTTATCCAATAATCCTCTTATCCAATAATCCATTATTAACTGATACAGAAAAGGTACTGTTGAACAAGCAAGAGTACATAGCTTCTAGAGTTTGAAGGTCCAAGTTACAAATCTAGGTAGTACACAAGGATGTTGAAGTCTGCATTTACTAATAAAATGACAAACATCAGTGGCTCTGCTTGATTTGTGATAATGAAATGAATGCAGGGCATAGTTGCCTCTATAATTGCAGGACTTTTACCAAAAGAATGTGAATTTCAGCATGAAGTTTTGTCTCTTACTTGAACACTGATTCATAATTTGATCATATTCATGTTACTCAAATATGGTTGACAACAAAAAAAGGTAAGTTTTCCATTCTTTTCTTGAATTACTCCAATGGCCAATTACTATGACATTAAGAGATTATTTCAAAACTGTTCTTTGACCTCTTCCAATCAGATTAATTTTTGAACTATCATCTTACATTGAATTTCTTTTTCATTAATATAGGGAGAGGGATATGTGTCACACTTAGCAATTAAGGTGGGTAGAGGTAACTTAAGTGGCTCTACGGTAGTTAGAGCATGAATGCCGTGAAGCACAGACTTTTCTCTATTGTGTCAAGCATTTCTGTGACTGTGCTTAATCTAGAAGTGGAACTATTTGAATTATGATGAAAAAATGTCATGGCTCATGGGAGATAGGGGATAATGATAATGAGTCAAGGCTTGTAGCCCATCCCAAGCTGGCTGTCTGATGTGTCCTGATGGGCTTGCTCTTCTATGCCTGGAGGGTTAGCATTAGTATTTGACAGCATCCCCATTAAAGCTCACTTTGCAAAGAGCTAGGGCCTGGGAACCAGTTACTTCTCCTGTGCTTCTGTGATGTGTGACAGTAAGAAACTCCTACCACCTTACGAAATACCATGGACCCCACTTAAAGCTCGTGCTCCTGAAAAAGTCACATGATAAGGCACAAATATCTCCATCTGAAAATAAGAATTTTCTTTTTTTGGAAAAGAAAGTGCTGTTATTAAACTCAGCATGGGAGACAATTTGAACCAGGATCTTCATCAATCAGATTAACTACTTTCCAAGATGAAAACAGACGAGGCACAGTGTGAGACTGAGCAGATATTTATCAAAAGCCATATTAATAACCACTTTCAGCTTTTTCCTGACAGTTTCATCTGAGGTTCCATGTTTAACATTTGAGTATCATATGTTTTTGTCAAGATGAGGCTGCTAAGAGCATCAATTAATTAATTCCTTTGAAACACAGTTCAGAAAGGTAATAAAGTAACCGTCCCTAAGGCCACAACTAGTAATGGTAAGCAACATTCTGTAGCTAGACAATTTATTACTTTGGAGAGAAATTAAAAGCAAAATGTCTTCTTGAGCCCATCTAAGAATAAATTCAGGTATATTTTTGTGAAGTGGCAACAAGGTATATATGCATTTATATATGTATAGACACAAATACATATTCAGTATGCATAATTGCTTACCTAGCTGAGATGTTCCTCATTTACATTCCAGTGTACAGTCTAGCACAGAAAAACAAAAAGAAAGAAAAAAAGAATGGCCTCTTTAATTTGCTTTATCTAAATGGGCTGTAAATAGGGCAAAATTAAACTTGGAAAAATAATGAGAGTTTTATATTATTAAGATTATCAACTGCACTTTCGTGTTTGAGAAAATTAATTTGGTGGGTTGAAAAAAAATTCTCAGCTCGTGAAAATTAACACTTCAAGAATGCGACTCAGAGTGTAGAAGGAATTTGTACCTTGTCACAGCCAGATGTAGGCTACATATATTCAGGGATGTATTCTGCCATCTCCACTTTATGCAGGGCACATCAAAGGCATGGCTAATGTAGTTCTCATTTCAATGATGTAATATCAGCAATTGGCAATCAACCAAATCACAGTAATCTTGGAGAGACTGTGTATGTAAGGTGTCAAGCCAAAGTGGGAAATAAAAATAGGGCAGGTGTGTGCTGATGTTGGTTCATCTCACGTGGGATATTTCTTCAGTCTGGAGGCATATTTCTTATGAATAATTTAGAATGAGCTCTTTCTCTGTTACTTGAAGCTTCACGTTACCTCTGTCTGCTTACTCTGATCCAATCTTATGACAAAAATCTGTTTCACATATTCCTGGATGAGATGGTCCACTCTGTGAAACACTCAGACTGACAAACAAAGTGGCCAATGGGAAGTGCATGACCCGGAGGGGGAGCTGGTCTGGGAGTTAGGAGGCTGGTCTGGGTAATGTAGGTAAAGTGCCCTCTCCTTCCGACGGCCCTTGAACGACAACTCTCAATTACTGTGCTCCTGCAGTAGAGGCTTGGATCGTAATATTCTTACTATTGTGATGTGGGTCCATATATTTTGCTTCCCTTTATTTGTCTCTTATTCTCTATTTCTACTCCAAGGTAATTTATTTTTTCTTCTAATTGATTGGACAAATAACATAGGAGACAGTGATGCCTAATCAATTTCCACTCAATCTTCCAGGATAGGAGTCTTAGCAGTTTTGTGGTCTCATTATCCATTTTTGTCAGCTGGGGTTTCAGAGGTCCTTGAACTGCTACTGTCTTTATGGAAGGCTGGCATCTCGGTTCTCCAGACATGTGGAGAGTGCAAGTGGAGTGATGATAACACATTGCTGTTGAACAAATGATGAAGCTAAATGTTAGCATAGTCATGGGAGTCTGATTCATTAAACAGAACCCTTTCATACCTTGATGGTCAGATATTTTTTGAATCACCCCTTCAAAATAGATATTTATAATGTTAAAATAATCTATTGCCTTGTACTTTTACAGTGCATTCACATATGGCAACTAATTTCCTCCCCACCAAAAACCAAGACAGGACAATTTTTGAACATATGAAGGAGGAGGTTGTCATAGTGGAAGGTGAGCCTGGGGAGAGACTAGGCTGTCTGTACCACCTGCAAGTGACACAGTTGGCCCTATTTTAATTATAGAGCCACAGCACCTGTGATGGCAATATGAGCTGAGAGGAGAATGAGTCACTGGAAAAGGTGAGTGAGGGCGGGAAAGAAGGTGAGACTGTCCACCTTCTCTAGCAGTGGCACTTTCCAAAACATGGCACTTAAAAAAATGAAGCTCTCTCATTCTAATTATATAGGTGATTGACTCCAACTGATTATTCCTTTCCCCACCACCCTTCTCCCTCTTTGTGGTGTGTTTTACTAAATTACCATTTTGAGTTTCTGTTATAAATATTTAGCTTATGGTAACTTGGAGTTGCTATAAGTCATCCTACTGCCTTGATGTTTGCTCCTGTTTTAGGGTTCCTTTTAAATCCTGTCTTGTCATTTGCTTCATGCATTTATTTCCTTTAAAAATATTTCTCTTTTAATCTTATTTATTCTTACAGTTTATTTTTCTTAACTTCTAAAACATTAATATGGCCTAAATTTATTACTTAATATTATTAAAGTAAGAACAATTTATTTCATACTTATTTATTGAATACTTATCATATGCTAGGCATTATCCATTAATAATGTATGAACTAGTTTCAATTTAGAACCATATCTAAGCCCCTTGCACTGGCCTGTTTGTTATTCTGAGTGTGAGGTTTAATACTGTTTCTGATGTTTTTCACCATTTGCACTACTCTACTAGGATTTTTCTTCATATCTGCTGCCTATTTTTCCTTGAAGTGTTTACTTTTTTACATTAATTTTAAAAACGAACCCTATAAAATCAGGTATATTAACACGTATATTATGTCTTTGCCTTCTTAACCAATATTTGATTCATACTGTCTGCTAGTGTTTGTACTAACTTTTTATAAATATTATCTTATATAATTTGCTTGATAACTCTATCAGATTGAAATTCCCATTTTAGAGTTGAAGAAAGAAGGAGAGAAATTTTCATAATCTGTAGAAAGTCACATAGCTGGTAATAGAGCGGCTGGCATTAAAGGTACATATATATCTCATTTCACACCCATGTGCTTAACTGCATTTGGTGCTGCCTCCCTATCTATGCTGTAATTATTTCCCCCAGGCTTTTTCTTTTAACTTTGTTAACAGTTTCTTTCCCCATAAAAATTGTTTAATATTTATGTAGTCAAATGCATCCTTATTTTCCTCTAGGGTATGTGCTTTCGCCGTTGATCTTAGAGAGTCTTTACCTGCTTCAATATTATATAAATATCGCTTATATGTTTCCCCTAGTTTAGTGTTCTAAACTTAAAAAAAAATTTAATTACAGATCCTGTCATAAAGCTTATGAAAAATAAAGCCTCTCACTCAGAAATATGCACAAATGCCCATATACAGAAAATGTTCCCTGCCACTTCGGGGAGTTCATAGAATCTCTGAATCCTATGCATCAAAGTCAAAAGGGTCATTTTTAAAAAAAAATTCTTAATTATTTTGAAATTCATTTTATCTAAGTGTTATGGATTGGTGTCCCCTTCAAAATTCCTATGTTGAAATCTTAACCCCAGTCCCTCAGAATGTGATGGCATTCGAAGATGGGGCCTTCATAAGGAGATAATTAAGGTAAAAATGAGGTCGTAGGGGTGGGCCTTAACCCAGTGTGCCTGGCGTCCTTCCAAGAAGAGGAGATTAGGACGCAGTTACATGCAAAGGGAAGACCGTGTGAAGACACAGGGAGAAAGCCATCTGCAAGCCAAAGGAAACAGCCGCAAAAGAAACCGGCACTGTTGATACCCTACTCTCACACTTCTGGCTTCCAGGATTGTGGGAAAATTCATTTCTGTAGTTTAAGCCGCCCAGTCTGCGGTACTTTGCTATGAAAGCCCTAGCAGGCTAATACAATGACATACGGACCTTTTTGTTTGCTTTTTAAAATTTTTGCAAATGAGTTTATCATCTCAACACTAGTCATTTAATAACACGTTATGTACTTATTGGAGAAGCACACAGTGAATGAATCATATTCTAAGTCATACTCCATGTGTGTGCATAAAGTGTGTGTATTGACCTAGGGAATGTATATACTACACACACATGAATTTATTCCATTTTCATTCTTGTGCTAAAATCGTGTGTCCTTAATTATCCTTGTTTTTAAAGAAGTTAGAGTTTAAAGAAAGATAAGTCCTGCCACATTTCTTCTTGTCTTTTGGTCTTTTTGTATCCTTTATATGTCAAAGGAGCTGTAGAATTGTTTTTAATATTCCAAGAAAATTCAGTATTTAGTTGGAGGTGGTTGGATTAAATTTATTGTTTCACTTGAAATGAATCAACACCTTTGCAATACTTAGTCTTTAAATTTAGGGTAATGTGTATGGCTCTGTATTTGTTGTGCTTATTTTTTGTCCCCCAGTCTGGCTTTCTAGTGTTCTTCCCAAGTTCTTGTGTATTTCATGTTTATTTATTCCTAGATGTTTTATATTTTTGGTGTTATTATAAATGGAATTTTCTGCATATTTTATTTTCTACTAGGTTTTTGGCAGTATCAGTAAACCATTGATGGTGATGATAATAATGATGACAACTAAGCATCTATTACAATCACAGCTTTGTCATTATCTCTCTTTATTTTCGTTTCCTTAGACTAGCTCTTCTTTTTCCTTGCCTATTCCTTATTATATTTATTTTAGGATTCAAATATATCACAGAGTCATTAACAAACATTAGGATAGGTGGTCCCAAATGGTTTGGCTCTTAGGGTCTTAGAAGAACATCAATTCTGAAATTTTAAAGATCTTTTCTGAAGACTCCTTTTTCATAGTACCTATATTCTTATCTGTTTTAGGAGCAAGAGATACTTCTGCTCATAGATGGCCTTCAGATCTGAAGTTTCCTGCTAAATCCTGGCACTCTATCTTTTTTTCTTTCAAGCCAAATAACAGGAAGGGAGCGTGGCAAATCTTTTGCCTGTCTGTGATACTCGTTGTTACCTGGGAGTTTACTACATTGTCTTTGTCCATTTTATTGTGTTTTCTTCTTTGCTTTTATATCCTTTCTCTCTCCTCTATCACAACCACATACGTACGCACTCACAAATTTTCTTACATTTTTTGAATCAAAGCTATCACTTAGAAGCTTAACTATTTTACAAGCTATTCCTTCCCTACTTAGTGAAAAAAGCCCTATGCATTCTGTCTATTGGACTCTTTTACGTGAGATCAAATGAGAGACCTAGTTGGGAAGACTGCAAGCAGTGGTATAGGTTACAAGGCAAGAATGGGAAAGAAATATGTCGACTATTTGTGTGAATGGGAACATGGAGAAAGTGTCTAAAAATAAATGTTTTGGAATGCTGACACTGAATTATCTGGGAGCCTTCGGAGACTTGGTAGTTGGAAATATAAATTTAGAGCTTAGGAAAAAGATTTTCTATAAGGTAATACTGGAGAATCATTCTTAGTTTTGTGTTCTCCTTCATTCTCTGAAAAGCCACATATAGTCACAAAATTCACCTTTGTCACATTTATGGTGTTTCTCCAATTTCTTTTTTACTTTACATCCCATTTCCATTGACTTACAACCACTTAAAAAATTGTATCTGTTTGCAAACTCTTCCTCCTTTCTCCCTTTATAAGGTCCTCTTCAGACTAGGATCAATATATTCACTCGTCAAAAAAAACTACTGTAAATTATTTGCAGAATAATAATAATAATTTTTAGCAAGAGATAGGAGCCTGCTTAATTCTCTCCTTCCTATACACGTTAAGCGGGCTCCTGTGATGAACCAAGCTATTCAAGGTTTACAGCTGTGAATGAGAGAGTCTTCTCCCTCATGTCGCTCACAGTACAATGGAGAGGTCAGAAAGGTTAATAAAGCCACCTTTGCAGTCAAATGAGCTGTGGCACCTTACTTTGAACCTTGTGCAGCAGACACAGTCTACCTGCAGCAGTTGCTGTTTCTAGGACACATATGCTCTTATCTCTGCAAATGTCTCCTTTGACTGTAATGTCCTGCTTTCTTCCAACTGTGAAGTATCACATTGTGTTGTTAAGTGTTTATCAAATCAACATTATTGAAACTTATAATGGACTTTCAACTGACTTCTTTTAAAGACTGCTTAGATCAAAAATCCTGTTTGTAAGTTAAACAAAGGTTTCTTCTCAGATGGTCCCCAAAGTGTTTATCTTCCACATCCCATCCCAAAGTTCTACCATTTCCTAATTTCGATCTAAAGTGAATTGCTACTTCTAAAATGATTTTTTCCAGTGGGTTTAGGCAAGCTCCAACTTTCACACAGGTTTTATTTATAAACAAGAAAATAGTTTATTTGGCCAGCAAAGGACATACGCAAATCCGTTTGCAAGAAAAGAAAATACATCAAACCCATATTTGGAATTAGCACATACTTTCAAAGAAAGACTGATGAGGTTAACTGTGACTCACTGATAAATGACAACAAAGCAGATTTGTATTAATGTCAGTGTTTGTGTTTGCTTTTCCCTTATATTTCGTACTTTTTTAATCTCAGAATTACCCTGCTAACATCAATATTGCCTGATTTCTGAAAGTTTCTTATTTTAAATCAGATTCTGTTACTTTACTTCTCTATTACATAATTCTAGTGATCAAATGACATCAAATACATTTAAATCAGAGAATTTTTAAATCAATGGAGCAGACCATAGTGAAAAGTTGTGGTCAGTATAAAACATAAACTTTAAAGAGCATGCACACAATAGAGTATAACATAAGCAAAATAAATTATATCAAATAACATATCTGTTAATTTTAATTAATAGTATAATTTATTTATTATCTTCTTTACTAATTATATATAGTTTCAACCTGTGACCAAACACTTAAAGCATACTTTGGCTGTCTAACAAACCCCAGAACCAATAAACGTTTTATTTCCAATATTTACTAAAATGCTTTTCTTCTTCGAAATTTCTACTTGTCAATACACTAACGTCAGGAAAATTACTTATAGACATGCATGCAGAATACACAGAAACAATGAAATGTTGGATAAAGTTATGTTGCCCAGTTCTCATGCTGGCATAGTCTTTCTTGAGAGAGATAAAAGTCAATACCCAATATCTTGTTTGTGGGTGATCAGTAGAACATTTTAAAAAGACATCTTCTGTTCTCTTTATTTGTCAAGAAACAACAATAACACAGTATGACAAGAGGCAATGAAAAGAGACAGCCTTTACTGAAAGACTTACTATGGTGAAAGAATTGTAAAAATGAGTCAAATACATACAACTCCCCAACAGGTTGGTTAGCAGCTCTGGCTTTGGATTGTTGCCATGTGCTGACTAAGAGACCTTCAGTAAGTTTCTTAATCTTTTTACATATCAGTTTCTCATTTGTAAAGTGGACTTAATGGTAGGGCCTGCACAGGGAATGATTAGGAAGAAGTAAGAGAATGCATGTAAAACATTTGGCTCATAGATTTTAACAAGTCAGCTCTTTTGCTATTTTTGTTCACAATGGGGATCACAGTGATATATGTACCTCCCTGAACCAGGTTGTCGAACCATCACCTTCGTTACAAAGATGCCATTTGGGGTTGGCATTGAGCATTATGAGTGCTAGAGAGAAACAGTATGGTCCGGTGTGAGATAGGGAGCACTGGGTTTGGAGTGAGAAGATCAGTTTGAATCTGGGTTCTCCCACATATAAAACATGTGATCTTGGACATTTTTCGTAAGTTTTTTGAGGGTGGATTTCTCAAGTATAAAAAGTGGATAAAAATGATTACTTTTCAGGGTGTGAGTGAGAAATAATTACAATGTAAATTGCTCAACACAATGACAAACATGTAAGTTTCACAAAAAAAAAATAATGCTTCTTTTTTCTTTAAATCATAGGGGCTCCTTTGGGTGAATCACCTAGGCTTGATTCTTTGTCCGTGTTGATGTGAATTTATTGAACTGATACTATTCAGTTTGGATGACTTGAAACCATTTATTAAGCAGTTCATTGAACAACTGCTCAGTTATTGCATGTCAATCAGAAAGGCTACAGTCACCAGCCAATTACTCATGTGGTGACCTGACAGTCAGAAACACCATTATAATAATGTTTTGGTCTTTATACAACCGATCCTTTACAGATTTCTTGTGTGAAACTTGTAAAATTTCTGTGGGGGTGAGTAGAGCAAACAAATGAGAAAAAAAGGCTTAAGTAAGTAAATAGCCTTACTTCCGCCAGTGCCTTAGGATATATTTGAACTTCTATAGTCTTGGTTTGCTGAGCTTATTCTTTGAATGTTGAATGTAGCTCCATCAAGGGAAAATGGAAACATTTAGAACTTACAATGCTAACAGCACCAATTTTCACTACCATCTCTGTGGTCTCCCTTCAGTAAACCCTCCCCATTCCTGGACTGCATTCTCCTGGAAAAGTTAATAGAGTTAGAGCCTGCCCTCCTTGGCCTTTGACTTGAATATATTAAGAAGCTACGACCTTGTGTTAAGGTAGTGTGCCTTCAACTGGAAGGCAGGACTTTGGTCAGGTTAGAGAGCTCACAGGAAGCACTGTAGACCTTTGTGGAAGCAATAGATATGAGTGCTGGTGTTTCCTAAAAGAAGGTCTGGTCATGGTGCCCTGTGTTGGTCCAGAATTGAGAACCAGCAGACCAGATGGTTTCTTATTAGTGTCAGTATCTATCATATAAACTGAGAATTATCTTATCTTTGGTTTGTCACTTCAGATGTTTGCCTTTTCATTGTATTAATAGCATCAGCCACAGTAGTAGTAATAATAATAATATTTTAATAGTATTTTTTGCAGCTTGTAGATTAAAAAACAATTTTTTTGGAACAAATTTGTTAGCCAAACAAGTCCAAATTATTCTTGCAAAGAAATTCTCTAAGTATTATAAATGTGAGGATAGCACAACTTAAATGGGTTTAGGTCTTCTTGTGTAGGGAGAGTGCCTGGGAAGAAAGGGGGTGGAGCTGCTTTGGCAGAGTGGGAGTGGTCAGATAATGTGTTATTTCTCTCTCTCTCTTCAAAGTGGAGAATATAACCCGAGAGTCTTGTGGTTTGAGGCAGGAGTGAAACTGATTGATCATTGCAAGCTCCACTGGCTTCGATGCAATCTAGACAGCAGAACATATTTTTGCATTGTTTTAAAACACATAACATAATTAGATAATTTTATGTTTCTATTTATTATAACTGTGCTACATTTCATTAGACCTCAGGGCATAGTAAAATGTGAAAATGCCAACAACTAAGTATTTTAAGACATTTAAAAATGAGCAAAACCCAAAGTCACACTCTTTCTACTAATGTACTATGAAGGATTTCAATTTAGACTACTCTTGAAGGAGAACGTGAGGCTGGTCAAGTTTACAGGAAAATATGAGAAAGTGCTGTGGTCCTGATAGCCTGTTGTACAAATTAGGCAAACATAAGCTAAAATAGCCAATTCATAGTGCCATGACTCATATCCAGGCCCATGAAAATTCAGTATTTTTCATTTGACTCAATTCTTTCCCCTAAGCTAGAGAATTTGAAATCTGATCTTTAGCTCATCTATAGTCCAGAGTTTTCTCTGACAGTAAGACCAAGGGAAATCAGAGAGAAAAATCCACGTCCTGTGGCACTTTTCAAAATTTAAGGATACCTTCATACTTTATACATTACTTTATATCTTTTAATTTTTTTTATATTTTGAGGATTTAGATTTCAGGAAATGTAGTAAACATAATTTACACTTTTGTTACCTGTATAATCTTTCATTGCTAGGAGGTAACATAATTAGTATTTATTCCCTAATGCTGGAAATTTAGATGATTTGTAAGTGTTGGCTATTATAAAGAATTCTGAAACAAACATCTTTTTCACTAAATGTATGAATTTTCCCGATGATTTTCTTAGGAATATTAAGGTAGAAATGTCAGATATTTTTACACCACTGAATGACAAAATACATTTTTTTTTAAAGATTTTATTTTTTTCCTTTTTCTCCCCAAAGCCCCCAGGTACATAGTTGTATATTCTCCGTTGTGGGTCCTTCCAGTTGTGGCATGCAGGACGCCGCCTCAGCGCGGCTTGACGAGCAGTGCCATGTCCGCGCCCAGGATTCGAACCAACGAAACACTGGACCGCCTGCAGCGGAGCGCGCGAACTTAACCACTCGGCCACGGGGCCAGCCCCGACAAAATGCATTTTTGACTGCATAAATATTTGCTGGATAGGACAATAGGAAATTGAGACATCATTCAAAGTTTTTCCAAAAATTCTTGTGAGACACAAATAACTAAAATCAGAAATGAAATGGAGATATTAATACTGGCCTTCCAAAAATAGAAAGGATTATAGGAGAATTCTATGAATATTATATGTCAACAAATTAGATAACGTAAATGAAATGGGCAAATTCTTAGAAACAAACAAATTAAACTGATAAATCTAAACTGACTCAAGAAGAAAAAGAAAATCTCAATAGAGCTATAACAAGTAAATAGACTGGATTAGTAGTCAAAAGCGTTCCACAAGGACAAGTCCAGGATCAGGTGGTTTCCCTGGTGAATTCTACAACATATTTAACAGAAGAGGAGGAAACTCTTCCTAATTCATTCTATGAGGCTGGCATTACCTTGATATCAAGCCAGTTGAAGACATTATAAAAAAGAAACCTTTTTCAACAAATCAATATCCCTTATGCATATAGATATGAAAATCCTCAACAAAACGCTGGTCTTCCTTGACTTATGATGGGGTTATGTCCTGGTAAACCTATCATAAGTTGAAAATAGTGAAAGATGAAAATGGATTTAATACACCTAACTTATTGAACATCATAGCTTAGCCTAGTCTACCTTAAATGTGCTCAGAACACTTACATTAGCTTGCAGTTGGCAAAATTGTCTAACACAAAGCCTTTTTTATAATAAAATGTTGAATAGCTCATGTAATTTATTGAATACTGTACTGAAAATGAAAAATGGAATGGTTGTTTACATACAGAATGGTTGTAAGTGTATCTACTGTACTGAAAGTGAAAAACAATGGCTATAAGTGTATTGGTTGTTTACCCTCGTGATCGTGTGGCTGACTGGGAGCTGCTGCTCACTGCTGCCGAGCATCATGAGAGAGTATCATACCACGTATTGCAAGCCCATGAAAAAAATAAAAATTCAAAATTTGAACTATGGTTTCTACTTCAAATGTGGAAATACATGTCACTTTCACACCATTGTAAAGTCAAAAAATCATAAGTTGAACTATGGTAAATTGGGGACTGTCTATACTAGCAAACCAAACTGAACACCCTATTAAAAGGGTTATATACCATGACCAAGTGAGGTTTATCCCAGGAATGCAGGAGTGGTTCAACATAAGAAAATCAGTCAATGTTATACACCACAGTACTAGGATGAAGGAAAAAAACACATGATCATCTGAATTGATAAAGAAAAGGCACTTAAGATAGTCCAACATCCTTTTATGATAAAAACACTCAATAAACTAGGAGTAGAAGGGAATTTCCTCAACATGATAAACAGTATTTATGGAAAACCTACAGCTAGCCTCACATTTGAATTATGAAAGAATGAAAATATTCATCTAAGATTAGGAACAAGCTTTTTTATGTAAATGAAAAAGCTAATTCTCAAATACATGTGAAATTGTAAGGAGACCCAAATAAAACGATTTTAAAAAGAACAAAGTTGGAGGACTCACACTTCCCAGTTTCAAAATTTATTACAAAGCTGCAACAACCAAAACAATGTGGTAAGGGCATCTGGATATGACACCAACCATGAGCAACAAAAGAAAAAATAGATAAATTGGACTTCATCAAAATTAAAAACTTTTGTGCATTAAAGGATATTATCAACAAAGTGAAAAGACATCCTATAAAATGAGAGAAATCATCTGAAAATCATTTATCTGATAAGGGTTTAATATCCAGAAGATATGAATATACTTAGAAGAATTCCTAAAAATCAACAACAACTTAAAAAATGGGCAAAGGACTTAAATAGACATTTCTCCAGAGGAGATATACAAATGACCAATAAGCATATGAAAAGATGCTCAACAGTACGGTCATTAGGGAAACGAAAATCAAAACCACAATGAGATACAGCTGCACACCTACTAGGATGATTGTAATAAAAAACCCCTGGAAAATAGCACGTGTTGGTGAAGATGTGGAGGTATTGGAACCCTCCTACATTGCTGGTGGGAATGTAAAATGGTCCCAATGCTGTGTAAAATAATTTGGTGATTCCTCCAAAAATGAAACATAGAACTAGCAATGTATACCTGGAAAAGAGACTCAGGCAGATATTTGTACAGCATTGTTTACAATAGACAGAGGGTGGAAATAACTCAAGGTTCCATCAATAGATTAATGAGTAAACAAAATGTGGAATATACGTAAAACTGAATATTATTCAGCCATAAAAACTAAAGAAGTTCTGATATGTGCTACAACATAGATGGACCTTGAAGACATTATGCTAAGTGAAATAAGCCAGACACCAAAAGACAAATACTATATGATTCCACTTATAGAAAATATAATAGAGGTTCCCAGGGCTGGGGGGAAGGAGTAATGGAAAGTTATTGCTTAATGGTTACAGAGTTTCTGTAGGAGTGATGTAACAGTTTTGGAATAGTAGTGACAGCCGTGCAACATTGTTAATGTAATTAATGACACTGAATTGTACACTTAGTGGTTAAAATGGCAAATTTTATGTTATATAAATTTTATCACGATAAAAAATATTTTAAAAAAATTTCTTGTGGGTCATTAGAAGACAATCTATAGTTAAGCCAGCAGTAGATAACCTTTACCTAGAGCCATATTCCTGTTTCCGTTCTGAGCACTTTTCAACAACTAACTCATTGTCCACTTAGAATAACTTTACGAGGAAAGTTATCTTTGTCCATATCCGTTTTACTGATGAAGAAAGTCAGACCTAAAGATGTTGAGTGATTTCTCCAAGATCACGCAGCAGATTAGTGGCAGATTCAGGATTTGAACTCAGTCAGTTTGGTTCCAGCGTCCGCACGTACTGTACTGCCTGTATTCAACCACCATATTCTCTAGTCATTACTTTTCAGAATATACTTAGTCTGATGTTTCAAATATTTTACCAAAAAAAGATACACCTTAAGTCATGTATCGTTAAATAGTGTATGAGGTTAAATAGTGTAACCCAAAAATTCATGTCGCCTCAAACCTACAGTTGTGACATTATTTGTGTATAGTGTCTTACAGATGTAATCAAGTTAAGTTGAGGTTATACAGAGTTAGGTTGGGCCCTAAAACCATTACGACTTGCGTCATTCTAAGAAAAGGGAAGTCTGGATACAGCCACAAGAGAGAAGCCCATGCGGCAAACAAGGCAGGGATTAGAATGATGCAGCCGAAAGCCAAGAAGTGCCGAGAATCTGGAGCAACGCAAGGAAGAGGCGAGGAAGGGTCGTCCCGCAGAAACTTCAGAGAGAGCAGGGCTCTGCTGACACCTTGATTTCGGACTTCTAGGCTTCAGAATTGTGAGAAAATTAGTTTCGCTTGTTTTAAGTCATTAGAGATTGTGGTAATTTGCTACGGTGGCCCAAGATAACCAATACAGATAGCGTACAACAATTGTTTTTTTTAATTCTTGCAGATATAATTCTGCAAAATGTCTGCAGTTATGTTTCATTGAGATTCAGCCTCCTCTTGACTGATGCTTCAATCTAGTATATTTATGTCTGTTTATAGGGAAAGAAAATCTTCTTGTAACTTTAAATAAACAGCTATGTGTTACAAAAGTTGTAAAATTCTAGTGGTTCTAATGCTGACATTAAATTTTATGATAATAAACTTTTGTCCTAGCAGGTGATGGATAGCATTAAGAATGATCTGATAAAAAGAGTTCTATGATTGAAATTCATTTGAAGGAAAAAATGTCAGCTATGGAGAATTTATGATTGTATATTGAAAACAAAAAAAGTAAGCAAACAAAATGCACAACAATCGTTCTGAAGTATCACTGATGAATACATTTAATAATCTTCTGCTCTCCTTCCCCCCTAGTAGGCGTAGGTTCAGGCCCAGTTTACCTGGAAATACTATTACATGCAGCATGGTGCTTATTTCCATTGCTAGAATTCACGATTAAAAAAAATCAAACCCATATGCACATAGTTGAAGAAAACTTGAGTAGATATTTAAAACACAAAAAAATTAAAGCTATTTACATAAATGGAATGTTGACAATGTAATCTTATGGATCTGTCGTGGAGGAGCAAAGTATCTAAACATTTAAGGAAAACAATACCAGAGCTTGCACATTTTTTTACTGACATTTGAAAACATATTACAAAAACATATATAATATTTGTTTTTAAAATGGGGTTTCTCTATGAACGATGAGCTCCCAGAGTAATTTTAAAAGCTCGTTTGTGACGATTAACCTTAAGATTGCTCTTCTTTACTAAAAATGAGACTCAAGCCAGTTGACTTGGTCAGGAAATCTAATCAAGGTTTGACGCTCTGTTTTAGGTGCTAGTCTCTATATAGGATATTGAGCTGATTTATAACAAACAAACAAAAAAGGTAAGAGGCAATTTTCCGTCACCATTACTTAAAATGTTTAGCACAACAGAATTTGAAATATAATTTTGCAAGCATTTTAGTGTTTATTGGAAATTGATTCAATGTTTTGACTTATGTTGACCTTCTACTGGGACGAGGGGAGAGAAGTAAACAGGGCAGATGTGGTCCCTGCCTGCATGGAGTTTATAACCTAGCAGCAGTGATAAAGACTGAGAAAATAATTATAAATGATAATTTTATTTAGATAAATAATAAATTAATGAAATAATTAATTGCAATTGTAAGAAATATAATGAAAAATAGTGCACTTTATTAGTCAGATTCTTGTTTGTAAGACATGGAAACCCAACTCAAATTATTTTTAACAACAGTGCGAATTCACTGGCATATCTACCTCAAGAGTCCCAGGGTATCTGACTTCAGGCATAGCTGGATCTAGGTGTTCAATCAAGGTCACTGGAAATCAGTTTCTCTCCATGATTTGACTTTACTTTCTTCAATTTGTCTTTATTCTCAGGCTGAACGGAGTGACTAAGCTCACCACCATCAGTTCTAGGTTTATATTCTACTTGCTTAGTAACACAGAAAGAGAGTGTCGCTTACCTAAACTTTGCAGCAAATGCCCAAGAGGTGACATTCATTGGCACAGTCTGTCCATTTGTGAATAGATCACAGTTGAGTTCATTGGCTGATCCTTGGTTTCCCTGTTAGGGGAACTCATATACCTGGGGCAGCTAGGATCAACTCATCCCAGACTATCTGGACTAAAGGAAGAACATAGTTAATTTTAGAGAGGAAAACTGAGATATTATCTAAAAAATAAATAAACAAACAAAACAGGAGAAGAAATACTGAGAAAGCAAAAAAGAAATAAGTCTGTATTGCAGGTGGATATCTTTCACTCTACTGCTCATTTTGTATTGAAAGTATAAACTAATTACATGCAAATGCAAATCTTGGGTCCAATTTAAAATTTAGGAGTAAACTAAATGAAAGATATTGTCTTTAGCTTTTCTAAGGTGGAATATTTCCATGAAATGCCAAGGTTACACATTTTCTACATGGCTCCAAAGATTGCTTTGGGTTTAAGGTACCTTGATTTTATTGGCAAGTCAAGTATAATTTCACTGTCTGAATGTTGTTGCATGTTGAATGGTGGCCTTTAAATATTGTGCCTCTTGAGATAAAAATGATATGATTATATCTTAATCTTCTGAAAAGATGATTGAATATTTCTGAAGACATATTATTTGCTCCATGGTACAAAATATAAAAGATTCAACAGCAAAATGTGCCTCCCTTCTACCACTGTTCCTAAGCCACAGTTTTTAATGCATGGATGCAACTAGTATTACAAATTTTTCATGTATTTTCCATAGATACATGCACATCTATCTTTTTAAAACGTAAACGATATTGTTAAAAGGCATGGCCAGTCTTAGAATGGCCAGTATGGAGGTCAGCTTCCACCAGGATTGGGATGTAAGTTAGTGTCAGATGATGGAGAACACTGTAGACTAGGTGATGGTGTAGGGAATTTGTTCTCAGAGAAACTAAAGAGTTTTGAATAAAAAATTAATAATCTATCTATAGTTAACATGTCAGCAACGTCGAAACTGAAATCAAAAGGGAGACATTTGGAGTTGGTGGGAACTGTAAGGAGGTAAAAGCTATAGAAATGGAAATATGTGAAGTAGTATGAGGGTAGAGGAATGAAGAGTATGAGCTGAAGGAGACAGATATTTTAGATGTGAAAACAGTTGGGCTTCTCAACCAATTTGATGGAAGAGAAAGTGAGAGAAAGGAGTTAAAAGGAGTCTGAGCTTTTGACTGCAGTACCTGGGGGCTGGTGGTACTATCAAATGAAAACAGGAAACATGGCTAAAAATTTGGCTAGGAGTAAATCCTCCAAGAAAACTCAATATGGGGAAAATCAGAGATCAGAAAAGTATAAAAAGCCAAGGGAACCTATTAATAGCTACAGGGAAAACCAAGAAATAACTGTTGGTTTTGGAGACAGAATATCATCAAGGGCCTTTGAGAAAGCCCTTTTGAAGTTGCAGTGGGGATGGAAGCCTATGTTAAGATACAGGTGTTTTGCTCTAGTGTCACCGTCAACGTTCACTCATTCTTGCCGCCTTAATCCTTGGCATTATGCTCAGTCCCCCCCCTCCTTTTCACCACTTTTCATATCCAATCCATAAACACTTTCTATTGCTTTTACTCACTGAACATCTCTCAAATATGTCCACTCCTCTCCTTTCCCTTTCCCACAACAAATTTTCCAAGTCAGGTCCACCAGTGGCTCTCTACTTAACCACTGCAATAACATCACTCAGTCCATTCTCTGCATAGCAGCTAAAGTGATCCTTCAAAATACACATATTGGCACTATGCAGTTGACTACCCTTTAATATCATCCTATTTCTCTTAAGACATAGACTAAACTCTTTACTGTGGCTCTCGTAGCTATGAACATTTTGTATGTGCTATCTACTCAGCCTCCTTTAGCATTACTCTTCTCCAAACATCACAATCCAGTTACAGTGGCTTTCTTTGAGTTTTTCAGATACATTAGTCTCTATTACCTACCGGATTGAAATATCTGTTGGGCAGGAAGATTGATTATTTTCACTATTATTTCCTTTTTCCTCCCTCAACATGAGGCAAAGTAGGGTAGTAGGTTTTCAATAAACGCTTGCGGAGAAAGTGCATGGTACATTCCTGCTCATGATGGTGACAGTGCCCAGGATCATAGCAGATAGTTTTGGCAGACATTCAAGGTCAGTAACCTACTTTCAAAGCATCTTTTATGAGCAGGAAGAAGTCTTTTTGGATAATACAAATGAATGAGAAAACTGCTGATTTTAGGTATTTAAATCATAGAGCTGCCTGTTCAGAAGCATGATTTAAATCATTATCTGAAGATGTTTACTCTTTCGTGGAGTTAAACTAGTGAAACTACTTAGTATCTCACACTACCTCTGACCTGCAGTGTTTATATTTAAATTTCCATGTTAGTTCTGTCTGTAATCTCTAGGGCAAACATTGTTCTTGTTGACTTGCACGGAATTTGGTATTATTGTGTACATAAACGTACAATGTCATTGGGATGATTTTAAATGCTTGCTAATATTTGCATTTCTGGAAACATTAATAGATACAGATTTTGAATTAACACAATTAAAAAATATTGATTGATTTCCTGGTAATTTAATTTATGTTAACTGCTTAGTATTTTATATAATTTTTATAACAAAATTTATTTTCCTTGTGCAGGTTATTTGTTAGTTGGATTTCTTTACCTTTTCTGCCTGCCCATGATCCCCTCCACTGTGACTGTAGGTTTCTGGTCCGCTGCAGCATCAGCGGGAGTGTAGACTTTTACATTCCTGTAAAAATGCTGGTTACGTTTTTCTAATATTAATTTTCAGTTACTAGCACCTCCGTCTTCTTTGGGTGAACCACAATCTTCCCTTTCCTTAATCCCCACATGTATACCATCAGCTGCAACAGCCACACGAGCACAGTGATTTTGGGCACAGGGTAACACGACTTTCCCCTTTGCTTCCGACCATAAGGTAGTAAGTCGTTTCCTGAATTATTAATACTAATGTCTGAATAATCCCATTTTTTTCCCCAGCCTTCTGAAACTTTAACGCTATATCAAATCTCCTGTTTGAATGGATGTGGAAGGATGGACTGTGCTGGCTATTCTGCACTATATTCTTTCCACTATATTTCAGGGAGCCAGAAGTAAGATTAAACAGACTTTTCTGACAGTAGGTTTCTTGTTAAATTCTTCAAATGGAAGTACTCAGAGATGATACTGAAAACTGGCAAAAAGGGAGAGGCGCTTTTTATCTGGTCCTGGTAGAGTCTTAGGAAACAGAAGCTCAGAATGGATAAGTGCAGGCACCTGGTTATCTGCGTGGGCAGCGTGTTTCTGGTAGTATGAGAATTGGTGACATCAGTCAATCCAGCAACCTCAGCAGCTCCCCACTCACTGTCACTGAGCACACGGCAACAGTGAGTGCTCCCTCAGTCTCAGTGACAGACTATTTGGGGCTCTCGGTCTGGCTGCAACAGCAACATTGTTGGGATGCTGCACTCCTGCAGTGCCTGTGGCTGTTTGGCATTTTGGCTTCCTGTGGAGCATCTGTTGTGGTTCCTACAGTAGATTCAGCAGCATAGCAGTCCTGGACTCTCAGTGACATTGTTTTTCCTTGTATTTTTCTCCTCTAAGGAGTTGTGTCACCTTCCTGCATTTACTATTCTTTGAAGATCCTAGTTTTCCTTTTATTTCTTTTTTAAGCATTTTCATCACTTTTGTATCTAATTCCCTGCATTAAATGCACTTTGTATGAAATACCTAGAATAGTTTCTGTTTTCTTTTTTTAATTGGACACTTTTTTTTTTTACATTTTAAAATTGTACTTCTGCTGTGTCTAGTCTGCTCATACATACTTCTATTGATTATTATTTACTTATTTTTCAATTCCAGAATTTCTCTTTAGTTGCTGTCTATAGATTCTAGGTCTTCAATCACATTTTATATCTGTGTGCTTATTTTAGGGACATATCGATGACAGTTATTTTACGTCCTATCATCTAAACTGTCAAGTGAAGAGTCGTTAAGACAACGAAAGCTATGAGTACTGTGGGGGGGGGGGAGTGGTGGTGAGCGTTATATAGATTTCACAGTGTTTATTATCATTATCATGACAAAGTCAATTCGTGGCAAAATTCAAGCTAAACTATGTTCTCTGAGAACCCAATATCTGGACTATCTAATGGTCTCATTTTATTATATGTTTGTATTTTGTTTTTTGACTTTTAGTCTTTTGGTGCTTTTCCTTCCTCAACTTATGTTTTTGGATAAATGCTTATTGTTTTATATGAAATAATTTTAGAGACTCTGGATCATGGTATAGTAATTTCTCTCTATTTTTGGTAGTTAAAGTCACTGAATTAGTGAATATTGAACCAATGCTTCTAGGGGAAACACAAGGTTAGGTTCCTGGGGGCCTCTGGTCACAATATTCTCATCAACCAATCTATACGGAACCTTGTTTTATGTCTTTTTCTGTTTAAAGAGACTTTATTTAATATACATTGTTGATTCATTGACATTGAACTCACAGCCAACAGCACTATAACTCATGCTTAAATGTGCCTTATCTAACATGTGTATTTTCTCCACAAAGCAAAAATAGCCTTAGGAACACTAGACAGCACTTCAGTACTGTGCTTTGGGTTCATTTTAAACAATGAAATCGCAAAAGAACAAAAGCATGCAAAAAATTTGGCACTAAATATATCACAAAAAGGAAACTTGTTTACAGTATGAGAGCTGAAATGAAGGCAGAGTGTCACCTTATTCTACCTCAGCTGAGAGTGTGAGCATTGGGCAACTCTAATTTTTCACTGTTCTGTGCATGTCCACAAATGACTGTGAAGACACTCTAACTATTGATTTTTGGAAGCTACAAATAAATTTAAGTGAGTAGGCAAATTTGCAAATATGGAATCGTTGAGTAATGAGGATCGACTATATCTGTCCAGGACAGAATTTAATTTTCTCCTCGCAGGGAAATTATCTTTGTTCAATCAGTGATTGAGATGATTCTGAGATCTCAGCTGAAAGCATTTAGGAATGCTCTTCTTCTTTGGTAGTCTACTCCGAGTTTTGTCTCACTAACATCATAATATTTCCAAAATCTGATTTTAACCTCGTAGCAGCTGTCTGTTAAAACCTTATCCAGTGTGTGTGCAACTTGGGGATCCCCAAATGACTTCAGAGGAAACCGTATAAAATATTCAACTCTCGTCTTTATTGTCTCCTTATCTCCAGAACAATCTTAGCTCTTCCTTTTCTTCTTGCTTCACTGGAGCCTCAAAACTCCAATTTTTGACTTCTTAGCTCAGTAAGACTTGTGTATCCTTCAAGTTGCAACTTTCTATTTGAACTCTATGCCCTGCAATGCAAATTAGAAAATAATGCCCTGAGGGAAAAAATGGTGGTGAACGTAGGGCTCTCTTCAATACATTTTATCTTTTTCTCTAGGACCTTCATCTCTCAAATCCTGAGTGCCTTAGTTGCTCTTCTATGCTTCCAAAGGAATGTTTTTGTATTTCTCAATTTATATTTGCTATTGGTGAGAAAGTTAGTTTGATACAAGCTCTCCCTTTTTTTGGCTGATAGAGCAAGTTTGAAATATTATTTATTACATGAATAATGAATAGACATTCAGTTCACTTACCAAACGGTTTAATGATTATTATTGAAACACGTATTTTGACAGCTACTATGTGCCTAGCATTTGGGATATAGCATTGAATAAAGTACATATAATGGCTTTTCTCAGGGCTTTAGCATCTAATGAGGAATATAGAAAAGTTAAAAAAAAACATTGTGCTATAAGGGTGATAAGAGCAAAGATTCATTGTGCTATAGGAATACATATGAGGAGCACTTAGCCAGAACTTGTGTATTCAGGGAAGAGTTAATAGAAGAAAGGGCATTGAACTATAACCCAGAAGACTGACTAGAAGCTAGTCAGTAGGAGGAAGGGAGATTCGGAAGAAAAGCAAAAGAGAAGTTTTAGCAATGAGAAAAAAAAGTTCATTAAATATCATAGAAGAAAGAACTGGCCTTTAAAAGAACTAAAGAGAAGCATATGCCAAAAGAATGATAGTAGATGAGGTTAAAGAGGGAAAAAGGTAATAACAGTTCATAAGAAGCCTATAAGTTGTGTCAAGAAAACTGAACTCTATCCTAAGATCAAACCGGTTCATCTAGGAGTGTGAGTATGAGCAGTAGTAGGATAACTTTTACATTTGAAAATCATCATGCTGGCTGCATTGTTGACAATATTTTGGAAGAGGTAAGATTAGAAGTAGGAGACCCGATAGGAGCTTATAAGAGTAACATAGAAGAGTGAAGACAGTGCATTGAAATATCTATTTTACACAAAATACATAAAAGAATAGTTTATTTTTATTGTAAGGTATTTGAACAAGCAAGACATGTATGAACATAGAGATTATGAGTCTTCCTGCCCTCAACCTTACTCCCCAGAGTTCACTATTATAAATACTACCAATAGCTTGGTGAATACCATCCAATAATTTTTTAAGCATATATGTAGTCATACACAAAACGGTGCATCGCAATTTTATTTTTTCCCAGGAGGATAAGCATTTATGAAGTATAAACTCTTCATATGCGTTATTCTTGGAACTGAGAGAATTAAAAGAAAGCAAAATTGCTTAAAAATAATGATTTAAAGACTAAGTAAGGGAAGGAATAAGGAGTTTTGGGAGGAAAGTTGGGGTTGGGGAGAGAGAGAGATTGATTGAAGGTGATGGTGAGAAGACAGGGGCAAATGATAAGTAAGAGGACTTGACAAGAGAATAGAAATGTCCCACAAGGGTTAATAAATTATTTTTCTATGCTGTATGTAATGTTTTCCCTTCTTCTATTTCTCTACAATACCTTGAGTAAAAAAATTATCTAAAGCTTTATGGAATGGATTTGATTTGGGGGGAAAGTTAAAAGTTTTGGATCTTGCCTCAACCTTGACTGAGACAGAAACAGAGTATGCAAAAAACAACCCCTCATATGGAACCACCTGTCTATTTATTGTATTCTAAACATCCATATCCATACACAAAATCTATGCACATTAACATATGCATGCATACATATGTGAATTTATGTGTCCATTATATGAATAGAAGTGTGTATATCATGTTATACATACGGTTGTGCAACTTGCTTTTTTCACTATATATGGCAGCCATCTATGTTACAATATATATCAATTCACTAGAGTTTTTCAAAAGTGTTCTCATGATTCCACCACCTTACCATAATTAATTTAGCCAATTGTCTTTTTTTTGACTATTTAGTTTTTCTATTTGGAATAATTTTGGGTCAAAACTCCCGAAGAACGTTCTTGAAGGAAATTTTTTTTTTTGCTTATTCTTGTTAAATTCTAAACATACCACATATAGTGTGGTAATCACAAGATATCAGCAGGTTTGTTTGAAGATTTTGTTATGTGTTCTGAATTTGAAGTTTAGAAAATCTTTACCTCTTTGTCTTTCCACCAGAGGCACTTGAGAATGTTGAGCTTTTTCTAGTCTGGACGTTATGCTTTTGGTAAAAATGCCACAGCAGTGAAAACCGTTCTTTCTGGAGGCAGTAAATTTGCTTCAGAGGCGGTTCCTCACTATTTGACGCATCTTTTTCTCAGTCAGAGCATTTTGATAAAGACTTCTCTCTGGCAATTTTATTGCTGATTTGATTCTTACAATACTTATCTACCTGACGCGACAAGACATCCTACGATTGACTTAGCGTGTTTCTGATTCTCTGTTCACCTAACGGCAATTTAGTTGTTAATGGTTTACCCCATTCCAACACCTTCTTGGCCAACCAAGGGGAATATCACTTTCCTATAATGACTTGAAGTCACATCTTGTCTAGAACTAGTCTATCATTCTGATAAAGTTCCTCTCAAAAGTAAAGTTATTTTATTGGGATAACATTTTAGAATTAGTCTATGAATTTTATATTTACAAGCATACTCAATTATACTCACTCAATACCAAAAGATATAGTAGAGAATTTTAATTAAAAAGATAACATTGTTTTCCTAAATTGTTAGTAATATAGTAAAGCATTATGTGAATCATGTATAGTATAAAGCTGGCAAATTATTATCATTAAACATTTAAGACTTAAGCATTTAAAATATAATTTTCTTACTATATGTGCAAAGTTTTGCAAATATTTAGCTTAAGTAGTCAACATTTTATCTAAAGAATTACCTATTTTTAAGGTAATTTAAAATTTATCCCTTAAAGAACTATATTAGATAATGATTTGTACCTATTGTTAAACAGAGATAATTTCTAGGGAATATGCTCATTATTGGAATTTTTTTGTGTTTGACATTATAAATTGATAATTTATTATTTTCAGAACCAGTATATTATAATGCCTTTTTACTAAAGAAATGAATTGCCTTAATTAAAATGATATATTAGTTTATGAAACGCTAAGAGAATTTGTCAAAAAGTAATTAAACTGTAGTAAGAACATGCTATGGTTTCTGTTGGGAAGTCACTGGTTATTGGGCAGCAAAGTTCTCCTGACCTTACGACACCTTTTCCCTTAGCATGGCCTCACAGTCTTCTGAAAGAAATGATATGGAATGCGTGAGGACTTAGGTCAAAACCCCGTTTGAATCAGTATTAAATGTTAAAAACTTACTGAGCTTTCAATAAATTATGACTGAAAATTATGTCAGAATTAATTTATACAAAGATGCAAATGAGCTTAATAAAAATGTAGTTTAAGCGTTTAAATTCTTTCACAATCAACATTGAAATGTATTGAATATGTTAATCAAGACATTAGAAATTTTTTATTATAAGATTTACCATTCAAAACTTTAACTATTCATGAGAAACCTTGAATGTCTAGGAGCAATGTATCTTGCTCACCACTGTGTCTTCAGTGTCTAACAAACTACTTCAGCCATAGCAGGTATTTAATTAAAAAGGGGTACAATGAGGTGGTGTGAAAGAGTGAATCAATTAGAGAGTTAGCTTAAAAATCTATTAACATCTGCATTTAAGTAATAATTTCTTTTAAGTCTCATATAATGCTGCAGTAGTTATTGCTATCTCCATTTTCCAGGAGAAAAAAAAATAGTAGTATTTGCAAATTAAAGTTTATCAATTTCTCATCTAAGTCAAAACAATAACACTACTAGTATAAATGTGATTAGTTGAAGGAATAGCTAATGTATGTCACATGCTTATTGTATGCTAGTAACTGTTCTTAGTTTTTACAATTGATCTTCATATTAACTCCAAGATAGATAGTAGTATTTCTTCCAATTTATTGTTTTATGAGTTAGTATTTTAAATACTTCATCTATATATATTATGGTAGAGTACACTTTTTTGAAAGAATGATGAATTTTCTCTTCTGTTAAAATTATATTCAAGTATTATAGAAAAGTCAAAGTAGTCCAAAAAATGCAATAGAGAAAGAAAGTAGCAGAGATATAATCATTTGTTAACAATTGACTAACATTGTTCCATTCTTATCTCTATAAAAATATAAAGGCATATAGATAGAACTAATTTTAAAACCTGGGATTGTATGATACATGATTTTAATATAAACCATTAAATAAAATGTACTTTGCAAAAGGAAAATAAAGTCAAACTGAAAGAATTGCTAAATTTCTGATAAATATTTCTTTATAATAAATGATATAACTGTCTAAAGAAATTTCTCAGCTTATAAGAGAAATATTATGAAAACTCTTAAGATTATGAGTTCACTATGTGTATTTCTCTTAATATTATATTTCAATTTTAGGCTGTATTGAATTCTTGAGAAAAATGATGAGCAGATTATCTCACATATTTCTTTCTCTTCCATCTTCACATTGTTTAATTATACTTTTATAAATAATATAAATATAATTAAATAAATTTAAATATAAATATAATATGTATGCTATATTCTCAGTGTCCAAACTTGTTAGAGAATGCCTATTTGTTATGACATCTTTGAAAGACAAACTTCCACTATCCTTTCTCTCAGAATTTTTTAGATATTACTCTGCTGTATTCTGAAGTTGAGTGTTATTATTGGAAGAAGCTAAATAAAATATTTTTAAAGCATATTTTTATAAGGTTTACTTTATTTTTTTTAATTCCTCACGTTCAACTCTTTAGTTTCAGAAATTTTCTTCAATTATATTTTTAAAATATTTTGGCCCATTTATTCCATCTTTCTATTTTTTTCTCCAGAGTTACCCTTTATGTCCTTTGTCTTCCATATAAAATATACTCTTTATAACATCTTTTATAAGTGTATACTTTCATATGTTATGGAGTTGGATAAGTAGGGGAAACTTTATAGATGGGCTTGAATAATTGGCTAACTTTTTTCGTAAAAATATCTCTCTTTAAAGTGCTAGTAGAGTTGTGGGTTAGTCAATTTTAGCCACTAACGTTTCCAAAGCTCTGTTTCTACTCAGTATGATTTGAAAGTTAGAAGAAAATCTTAGAACATTGAGCCATCTTGGTGATCATGCTTATTTTGGCACTATTTCTGTGAGAGAAATCTTTTCTCTTTGTCTTCCATCTTGAGCTTCCAGTGATCTAAACAATGGATTATTTTATAGTATTTCAGTTAAGGGATGTTTGTTTTCTCATCCTTCTGGCATAAATCTTAGCAATATCTTAATATTATCTGATCATCTCTAGCAAAGTCCAATTTTAGTAGCATTTTCAGTCTGTGCAACTCAATTTCTAAGAGATTAAACTCTCCAGAGCTGCCCTGATTTTTATTCTTTCTCTGAACTTAATGCTAAATTCTTTCTTCAACTCTGGGAACAGCCTATTATCTTATAGTTTCTTTTTTTTTTTTGGTTGTTTCTATTGCTTGCAACCAAATAATCACTCGCAAGTAAGAGAATAAAATGCTTCTCCCTACCCTTCAAAAAATCTCTGATCTCTGACAAAAAACTCTGGATGTTTACAAAGTCGTACTTAGCGTGAATTATTCATCTAGAAATATTTGTGATCGTTTTATAAATCCTTCTATATAAAACCTAAATTTGATCTTTACTGTTGCTCAATCTGTTCTTGGAATGAGATTTTTCCTTGCATTAAAATTTCTTAGTAGTAAATGTTGTTAATGGTTAGAAAAAGAGTAAAATAGAGATGTAAAAGTGAAGGGTAGGTAAAGCATAGGAAAACTGAAGTAGAAGTTTTGAAGTGTGGCTTGGGAAAGGCAAAGCAAACTTCTTGTCTTTGAGACAATAGAACCCAGATTTGCATGAAGGGGAACACAGAAGGATACATGGTGTCTTGTCGCATCCTAATATGCTATAGGAGAAAGTCATAGGCATAGTGTCAGGCTGTGATTAGTGTATCAGACAGATGATTAGAGAAATACCATGCATCTATATGAAACTACACTTATGGCTCTGCTCAGATAATACAAATATTTTAAAGAGTTTGCCCCCTCTCTAACACACAAATTACTCTTTCTCCAGAGGCAGCAAGTACTGGTAATTTCTTTAAAGTCTACTCTACTTGGTAGCAAAAGGAGTTAGAGAAATTCATTCACCTTTTAGGGCTCCAAATTTATGAAGAATTGAATGAATTTACTATTCTGAACATGAGTTTTGTATTTTAAAATATGACTGACAATTCAGTTCAAGTTAAATCTATACAAAATACCAACTAAAGGTTCTTCTTGAGAAACCTCCCAATTCTATATTTACATAACAATAACAATTACATTTCTATAATAACAGTTGTAATTCCATCATTTGATTTGGACAAAAAGAGAGTTAACTACACTGTTGACCCTGGCAGTTTGTTCCAAAGACAATTTTAAAGGAGACTTGAATGCCAAATGTGTTGTTTAGTTTCTATTCTAATTAAAAGATTTTTACAAAATCTTAGTCATAATAAAAAAGTCCAACAAAAATATAACATCTTACATTAATAGTCAACCCAAAGACCTATAAGAGTGATAATAGAATGATAGATATGTAACAAAACACCCAAGAATTTCCTAATTGACTGTGTTCATTAAAAGAAAATCAGTTTAATAGCAGTAAAATGATAGCGGGAACCAGGACCTGGCCACATGCACGTATATTCCTGTTATGGGCTGAGTTATGTTGCCCTCAGAGTCATCTGTTGAAATTCCAAACCTCAGTACCACAGAATGTAACCATATTTGGAGATAGGGCCTTTTAGGAAGTAAAGGTGAAATGAGGTTATGTAGATGGCCTTAATCTGTGTGACTGTATGTGGAGATAAAACCTTCAAAAAGATGACTAAATTATATGAGGCCATTGGGTAGGGCCCTAATCCAATATAATATGTGTCCTTATAAGAAGAGAAGGAGAACGAGAGATACATGCATACAGAGAAAAGACCATGTGAGGACATGCCAAGAAGACTGCCATCTGCAAGCCAAGGAAAGAGCCCTCAAGAGAAACCAAATCTGCTGACACCTTGACCTTGGACTTCTAGCCTGTGCAGCTAATAGAGTTCCCATCTTCCCAAAGTTTTCTTTCATGATAGTGTTTTTTTACCCTCTCAGTATAAATTAGATCATTTTCTCTTCATGTGGAACCACAATAAAATCAAACCATGATTTATGGTCTAGCTAATTTTTCAAGCTTCTGAGTGTCTGATGCAGCACAGACATCATGCATACTAAATTCACACAGTGGCTTAACTATTGCTGTGTTCTTTCAGAACCCAATCTTTAATTCTACAGCATATGCTCTGATTCTTGTGGTATGCTGAAAATTCAAGTGCATCCTGTTGAAACTCCCCCAGCAGCAGAGAATAAATCTAGCAAAAGAAAAATATTTTACTGAATTAAATTCATGGTGCTTACACAGCCAGAGAACCTACTCTCAAAGATCTCAATATATTTCACTGTTTTAGTAGGCTACTAAGTTTCCCAGTATAAACCTTTGACTGAATTATTATTCTAAAGCCTATATTGACCAAAAACATCAACTGAATACTGTATCCTCCTAGCTCAATGAAGTGAAATATAGGTGTATGAAATAGACAGACGGCTGCATTCAGTCTTGGAGGATTTGCTGTTATTTATCTACGTTTACCCAGTTTTTGATTTGAGACTATTGGTGACCACTGAAAAATTATAAGTAGTTTTCACTTCTAAACTCTGATATTTTCCATTGAGGAAACAATTGGTCATGCTTTCATATGAAAAATCCCTGGTCAAGATACAAGCTCTGGAAATCATTTGTTCTTTGCAATGAAGACTGCTGAATTCAAATTTCTTGTGGCGTTCTTTTATTTATTTATATATATTTTATTGATGTAACATTAGTTTATAACATATAAATTTCAAGTATGCATGGCTATATTTTGATTTCTGTGTAGACTACATCATGTCCACCCCTCAAAGAATAATTACCACCCGTCACCGTACACATATGCCCTTTTACTCCTTTTACCTTCTCCCCTCTCCCCTCTCCCTTCTGGTAAGCACCAATCCACTCTCTATATCTAAGTGTTTGTTTTCGTTGGTGTTGTTTTTATCTTCCACTTATGAGTGAAATCATATGGTATTTGACTTTCTTCTTCTGACTTATTTCACTTACCGTAACACCCTCAAGGTCCACTTATGTTTTTGCAAATGACAAGATTTCATCCTTTTTTTATGGCTGAGTACCATTCCATTGTGTATATATACCACATCTTCTTTATCCATTCATCCATTGATGGGCACTTAGGTTATTTCCAAATCTTGTCTGTTGTGAATAATGCTGCAATGAACATAGGGTGTAAATATTCTTTTGAATTAGTGTTTTTGTGTTCTTTCAATAAATACCCAGAAGTGAAGTAGCTGGATCTTATGGTAGTCTTATTCTTAAGTTTTTGAGGAATCTCCATACTGTTTTCCATAGTGGATGTACAAGTTTACATTCCCACCAGCAGTACATGAAGCCACCCTTTCCTCCATACCCTTTCCAACACTTGTTATTTCCTGTCTTTTTAACAATAGCCACTCTGACCGGCATGAGGTGATATCTCATTGTAGTTTTGATTTGCATTTCCCTGATAATTAATGATGTTGAACATCTTTTCATGTGTCTATTGGCCATCTATATATCTTCTTTGGAGAAATGTCTCTTCAGATCCTTTGCCCATTTTTTAAATGGGTTATTCATTTTTTTTGTTGTTGAATTGTATGAATTCTCCATATAGAGATATACATATCAGATATGTGATTTGCAAAATTCTCCTCCCAATTGTTAGGTTGTCTTTTCATTTTGTTGATGGTTTCCTTTGCTGTGCAGAAGCTTTTTAGTTTGATGTGGTCCCATTTTCTTGTTTCTCCCTTGCCTGAGTGAGACATGGTATTCAAAAAGATACTGTTAAGATTGACATCAGAGAGCATACTGCCTGTTTTCTTCTAGGAGTTTTATGGTTTCAAGCCTTACATTCAAATCTTTACCCATTTTAAGTTAATTTTTGGGTGTGATGTAAGATAATGATCTACTTTCATTCTTCTGTGTGTTGCTGTCCAGTTTTCCCAGCATCATTTATTGAAGACTTTTCTTTCTCCATTGTACATTCTTGGCTCCCTCGTCAAAAATTAGCTGTTCAGAGATGTGTGGCTTTATTTCTTGGCTCTCGATTCTGTTCCATTGATCTGTGTATCTTGTTCTGTGCCAGTACCACGCTGTTTTGATTACTGTAGCTTTGTAGTATATTTTGAAATCACAGAGTGTGATACCTCTAACTTTGTTGTTTTTGCTCAGGATTCCTCTGGCTATTTGGGGTCTTTTATGATTCCATAAAAATTTTAGGATTCTTTATTCTATTTCCATGAAACATGCCCTTGGGACTTTGATATTGATATGGATTGCATCGCATCTGTAGATTGCTTTAGGTGGTATGGACATTTTAACTATGTTAATTCTTCCAATCCATAAGCACAGAATATCTTTCCATTTCTTTGTGTCTTCTTTGATTTCTTTCAATGATGTCTTATGGTCTTATGGCTTTCTTTAGACTGAATTCCAAACATAGCAGCATGCATAGAGCTGGACACCAGCAAAAGGTACTATCCTCCTGATTGTCAGCTACCCTTTGTGACAGTTCTGCCTATTATAGGTCTGGTCTACTCTTGAATATGTAAATTGACTTGGACTGAATGGAGTTGCCAAATTCTATCATTTTTACTGTTTTTAGGAACATACACAAGAAGCACCAGACAGGCATGTGAAAAGGATGAAGAAAATCAGTAGTACAGAGTGTCTAACTTGTGTCAGGCTCTTGCTATGAACCTTTCCTATAGCATCACATTTATCCCTTCCAGGAGCATTTTAAAGCAGTATTTGTAACCCCAATTTAGAGAAGCAACTGAGGCTTAGATTAGGCTAAAATATTTTTCAAATGGATATCTAATGCTATCTCAAGATCAAATCCTCCAAATCATTTTAGACCAAGTCATCTGTCTCTTGTAAATACTTAGTAACCCACTGTGCTTCCATTGTTCCTTGTGACATTTGAGGTCACTGTAAGCATGGAGATACAGCAGTTTCAACAGCAAATGGCCATACCAAAGAAGAACATCTTATATAATGAAGCATTTGGCCAGAAAAACAGTGTCAGATGGACCATGAGTCAGCACAGTTTTTTCCCCTCACCACACGATTTAAATCCACTCAGTTGTGGTCCTCTGTTAAAACTGTGTCCTGATTGACTTTATTCCACAATTTGTAAGCAAAAAACAGTTATATTTTGAGTTATGCAATGCTTTCTCTTCTGAAGGCGTTAACTGAACTTTAAAAATTTGACGTTAATACATGGAGGAAATACATTATGGTTTGGAGTTTATGAAAACAGCAATACTATTTATTTGGAGCCCCTGTGTTAGGCACTATGTTAAATGGTTTCACACATGTTAGGGTGAAGAGGCAGAATAGCTTAAGTTGTTTATTTGAGAAACAAATCCTGTATGAGTGGATCATCATTAATATGTAAATTCACTGTATTATTGCTTTACTAGCACATTTCTTTCTTATTTGTCCCTTTCACAACTCAAAAGAGAGTCACTCAAGACTCTTACTTGTCATTCCTTTTTGACTAGACAAAAAGCAAAGAAAGAAATGAAGGAAAGCATTCGCTCATGCTAAGAAAGCCTCCTTTAGGAAGCTGAAAGGGGCTGTAATTAGTTCTAAAATGCCATCTTATATCCACTGTGCATATATTTTTCACACAAAAAAACTTGAACATTGGAGACCAAAGGGCCCGGAATGTAAAGTGATGCAGCTAAACTCCTTTTGGAAATAGTTGTAATGCAATTCCCAGTTGCTAGATTGATTTGATCTTCTCATCTTGGGAAGAAATTAAACCCTGCAATATCACCAATATTTTCTACCTCTTCTCTGATAATTGTTATAAACTGACAGTGATTGATTTTGAGTAATTATCCTGAAAATAAATTAGATTAAAAAATAATCTTCCTGATTATAGAGGAGTCTAGTCCGTGTTTATAATTAGTCCCTTTTTAGAAAGAATGATGATATCACATTTGACTAACACAGTGAATTTCTTATATGCTACTTGACTTTGCCTTGAAAAGAAGCATATAAGTTAAAGGCCAAATTTTTAGTAAAATCCCAATTGTAGGTAAAATTTTTCTGGAAGGAAGCAGCATTTAATTAAAGGAACCAGGAAATCAGAATCAGGGGGCCCGAAGTATACTCTTGGCTTAGCCGTCAGTTATCTTTGTGAGCCCAGATGACCTCTCTGGGTCTGATTCTCTGCATCTGTAAAATAAAGGAGTTCAATGAGATGCTCTCTAAGGTCCTTTCCTCTTCTGACATTCTGTTTTTATATATTACATAATTCCACCTTATGTAAATTAGTGGTCCATTTTCCATGTAGGGCTCTAAAGTAACATTGGAAAGCAATTAAGAGAAAGTGTAGAGAAAGACTAGCTAATAGTTAGGAAATGATTGTTCCTTTATGTATCATTGCTCATAGGAAGACGCTCTCAAGAGCAGTACTTCTTAAACTGTAACTTGCATTCAAATCACTTGGGGATCTTGTCAGATTGCAGACTCTGATTTCATAGGTTTGAGGAGAGGCCTGAGAATGCGCATCATCACTAACATGTCCCCGAGTGATATCCTTGCTGCTGGTTCCATTTTAAGTAGCAAGGCTCTGATTGTAAAACTAAAGTGTATATAAGAATCTGGGGAATAGCTAAAAATTCAGATTCAGGACTAGCCACAGAGACTCAGAGATGGGGTTGGGGTCACCAACTCTGAATTCTTAATAAGTATCCTGTGTGATACTGATGGTGGTGGTTCAGGAATCAAAATTTTATCCACTTGAGAATTATGATCATAGAGTCACGGATTTATCTGCTAGTCCTTCTTTATTCTGTCCAGGTTCTCTTTTCAAACCCAGCCACTGACTAATTTATTATTGCATTTGTTTTTAAAATAACTTTGTGAAAACAATTCTATGGTTTGCTTGTACTAGTCTTTTCATTTCATGAATTATCTGTTGTCTAGTTTGAATGGCAGTTGAGTATACAGGGCTTTTGTTTGTGTGTCTTTGTTTTTTGAAGTCCAGGAATTTTTCTACCTCTTTAACAAGTGTTGGTGAAGTCACCATAAAGGAAGTATGCCGCAGTGAATAATAGACCATGGTAGAAGTAAGAGAGCCCAAGCCCTGGTTCTAGCACTGCTAACCATTCATTCATTCATTCATTTATTCTGGGCTTTTCTCGTACTTAAAACTGGGAGATCTTGGGCATTACCAGTTAAATTAGTTACTAAATTACTAATTAAATTAGTTAGACTTGCTCGACAGCATGCTGGTCTAGTGAGAGGTGTCAGTAATGAAAATAATGATTAGAGTTTAAAGGGATAAGTGCTATTATTCACAGGATGTTTTAAAGTAGTCATTGAAGTTTTTTTGATTCTAAGTAAAATATTTGACCTATTTTATTTGTGAGCATAATAAGAGAAAATGTGAGATCTATATGTGAACTGGAAATGCTATACATATGACCATGTACATGTGACTCTCTTGAGTGACACTGAAAGCTTGTTAAACAGTCACTTTCATTTTGGAGACTGTATCAGTCGAGGTTCTCCAGAGAAACAGAACCCATGGTAGATGTATATATATAGATAAAGATATAGATAAGAGGAGATTTGTTATAGGAATTGGCTTACACCATTAAAGAGGTCAAAAAGTCCCAGGATATGCTGTCGGAGAGCTAGAGAACCAGGAAACCCAGTGGTGGAATTCAGTCTGAGTCCGAAAGCCTGAGGGTTGGGAGACCAATGGTGTAAGTCCTGGTCTAAGTCAAAAAACTCAAGAACCAGGAGCTCTGATAACCGAGGGTTTGAGATGGATGCCCTTGATCAACCAGAGAGAGTGAATTCACCCTTACTTCAGCTTTTGCCCTATGCAAGCCCTCAGTGGGTTGGATGATGTCTACTCATTTTGGGGAGGGTCATTTGCTTTACTCAGTTCACAAATTCAAATGCTAATCTCTTCTGGAAACTCCCTTACAGAGACACCCTGAAATAATGTTTCACCAGCTATCTGTGCATCCCGAAGTCCAACCAAGTTGATATGTAAAATTAACCACCACAGAGACAGAGGTAAAAAAAAATGGGCATCAAAACTTAAAGAAAAAGTTTAGAGACAAAAGTTGGCAAATTACATTTAAAGTCTTAAATAATGTCTGTCATGTGATGCAGTAATTTCTCTTCTATTTACACCAAGAATGCTCTCTTGCCTTTCCCATGTTAATCTAGAGTACTTCACCACAAATATTTATTTATTCGTTCCCAAGTATGTGCCAGAAACTATTCTAGACCCTAGGGATAAAGTAGGGAATAATTAAAAAATATTATCCTCAAGTATATCCCAATGTTCTAATGGGATACATTCTGAGGAGAGAAAACAAATAAGAAAATTAAACATTTTAGCGTATACTAGTGGTGGTGAAAATTTCTGTGCAAAAAAATGAGGCGGGAAAAGACAATGGGGCATGTTGGGAGGAGGGTGATTGTAATTTCTTAGGGAGGAAAAGCTTCACTGACAATGCGACACTTGATCAGGGATGGAAGGGAGATGTAGAGTGAGTTTTACAGTTACACAGATGCTGATGAGCTCTCTAGACAGAGAGACTAGAAAGGACAGATGCCCTCATGCATGTGGCAAGTTCAAAAACCAGCAGAAAGATCACTGTGGCTGGATCACAGGGAGCAAAATTAGGGAAACATATTATTTAGAAATCTGTATGGCATATTAAGAATTTTGGCTTTTATTGTGTGTGAAATGGGGAATAAGAGCAGTTTTGAGTAGATGCATCATGTGTTACGATTTTCATTTCAAATGATCGCTGTGGCCCTTTTGTTGAAAATAGATACTACGAAAGAAAGATGAGTCAGGGAGATGAACTAGAACAGGTGTCGGCAATCTAGAACCCATAGATCAAATCTGGCCAGCTTCCTTTTTTGGCAAATAAAGTTTTATTGGAACACAGCCACGTTCATTACATTGCATATTGCTTATGACTGCTTTCACATTGTGGCAGAGTTAGCAGTTGCAATGGGGACCTTATGGCTTGCAGTATACTATTAGATCCTTTACAGAAAAACGTGCACACTCCAGACCTAGAAGGTTATTGTGAGAATCCAATTGAGTGATGATAGCGGCTTGTATCAGGGTAGGGGGAAAGGAGATAATAAGAAATGTCCAGACACTGCATATATTTTGAAGATAGAAACAAAAGAATGTGCTGATGGAGGAGAGGCATAGGAGAAAAAGAGTAATCATGAATGACTCATTTTGTTATTATTATTTTGGCCTGAGCAATGGGAAGGACGGAGTATTGATTTATTCAATGATTTTAGAAAGATTGTGGGAAGGGCACGTTTGGAGATTTGGAGGTAGAGAACACGAGTTTAGTCTTTGAGATACCTAACACATCCCAATAGATATGCTGGTAGACCGTTGCACATCTAAGTCTAGAGTTCAGCAGAGAAGTCTGAGCTGGTGATATAAATTTTGAAGTTTTCAGCATATAAAATTCATGGATGAGATAAGAGAGGAGTGATGATATAGAAGGAAGAAGTTTTAAGCTTAGAACTGAGGCTTGAGGCTTTCCAGTTTTTGGAGGTCCTGTGGGTATTTTGAAACCAGCAAAGCTGAATGAGAAGGAGCAGCTAGTAAAATGGGCAAAGAAAGAAGAGCATATGAAATCCTTGATGCCAAGTGAAGAGAGTATATCAAGGAGACCATCATCAGTCATATTAGGTACTGCTGGTCTTTTAGATAAGATGAAAGTGGAGAATTTATTATTGGCTTTGAACAATGTGGAGATAATGATAACCTTGAGGGATGGTTTGGTGGCATATGGGGTGAAATCCTGATTGGAATGTATTCAATAAAGAATGAGAAGAAAGGAACTGAAGCTTATAAAGGAAATTGTGTAGAAGTTTTCCTCTAAAGGGATGCAAATAAGGTTGCAGAAAGATGTGATATTGAGGATTTTTTCCTATTCTTTTTTTTAAGATGGGGGAAATAGGAGGATGCTTGTATGCTCTTGGGATAATCTTGTCAAGAGGGAAAAATAATAATATCCAAGAGAAAGAAAAAGTTCTCTGGAGTGATGTGCTTGAGCAGGTGCACAAGTGGCAGGGATGTCCTTCAACAAAAGCACAGGCTGCTCATTCAAAGTAACAGAAGGGAAGGCAGAGTGTGTAGGCTCAGATACAAATAGATGAGTAGATATGATTGTAACAGCTTGGGGCATTCTCTTCTGATTCCTTCTTTTTTTTTTTTTTTTTTTTTTTTTTGCATAGGATGCAAGGTCAATAAGCTAAGGGGAAAAAATTAGAGAAGAGATCTCGGAGGCCTGAAAGGGGTGTAGGAGTAGGGAGTATGCAAACATCCTCTAAGAGAGAAGGCAAGTGAATAGACTAGAGGAACATTGTGGAACTTCTGCATAATACCAGGGATTAAAATTCACAACAAAACATAAATTGTAACGATAATGTAAAATGAAAATATTCTAAATATCCAACAAGAGGATGGTAGTGATATAAATAATGGTTTAGAATTTTCAGTAAATGGACTATTGCAAGCATTAAAATAATTTTCTAATATGTTTAATAATATGGAAACATTCCCTCAAATAACAATTGTGGAAAAAGAAGACTACAACTGTTTATGCTCTAGACTATTATTATCACAATTTGGCAAGTGTTATTGACATTAAGACCCCAAAGTCATGTTACTGGGAAGTGATGCCCTGAATTATACCTCAGCTCTGTCTGATTTTAAACTGATTACCACAAAGCTTAAATTTGCATTTTAAGTACTTGCATCACATGGTTAATTGAAATTTAACCTTTATTTATTTTTATTTAATTTTATGTTTTTTTGCTGAGGAAGATTTTCCCTGAGCTAACATCTGTGCCAATCTTCCTCCATTTTTTGTATGTGGGTTGCTGCAACAGCATGGCTACTGACAAGGAGTGTAGGTCCACGCCAGGAACCAAAGCTGGGCCTCAGAAGCAGAGTGCACTGAACTTAACCACTAGGCCACCAGGCTGGCCCCTAGCCTTTATTTTTTAAAACTCCAAATTTTTTTTCTGATAATTTTATTGAGATCATAATTGTTTATTATATTGTATACTTTCAAGTGTACATTATTATTTATCAATTTATGAATAAACTCCATTGTGCTCATGACCAGTAGTCTAATTTTCATCTTTAACTGTACATATGTGGCCCTTTACCCCTTTCGCCCACCCCCAACCCCCTTGCTCTGTGGTAACCACTAGTCGGTTCTCTTTATCCATGTGTTATCTTCCACATATGAGAGAGATCATGCAGTATACATTTTTCTCTATCTGGCTTATTTTGCTTAACATCATACCCTCAAGATTCATCCATGTTGTTGCAAATGGGACTATTTTGTCTTTTTTATGGCTAAGTAGCATTCCATTGTATATATATATATATATATATATATTGGTATATATATATATACCACATCTTCTTTATCTATTCATCTGTAGAAGGGCACTTGGGTTGCTCCCACATCCTGGCTACTGTGAAAAATGCTACAATGAACATAGGGGTGCATAAATCTCTTTGGATCATTGATTTCAAGTTCTTTGGATGAATATCCAGTAGTAGGATAGCTGGATTGTATCATATTTCTATTTTTAATATTTTGATAAATCTCCATACTGTTTTCCATAGTGTCTGCACCAGTTTGCATTCCCACCAGCAGTGCATGAGGGTTCCCTTTTCTCCACAACCTCTCCAACACTTGTTTTTTGTCTCGGTAATAATAGCCATTCTGACTGGTATAAGGTGATATCTCATTGCAGTTTTTTTTTTTTTAAAGATTGGCACCTGTGCTAACAACTGTTGCCAATCTTCCTTTTTTTAATTTTCTGCTTTATCTTCCCAAACCCCGCCCCTGTTTACAGTTGTATATCTTAGTTGCAGGTCCTTCTAGTTGTGGGATGTGGGACGCTGCCTCAACGTGGCCTGACGAGCAGTGCCATGTCCATGCCCAGGATCCAAACCCTGGGCTGCCGCAGCGGACCGCTCGAGCTTAACCACTCGGCCACGGAGCCGGCCCCCTCATTGTAGTTTTGATTTGCATTTCCCTAATAATTAGTGATGTTGAACATCGTGTCATGTGTCTGTTGGCTGTCTTTATATCTTCTCTGGAAAAATGTCTGTTCATTTCCTCTGCCCATTTTTTGATCAGGTTGTTTGGTTTTTTTGTTGTTGAGTTGTATGAGTTCTTTACATGTTTTGGAGGCTAACCCCTTGTTGGATATATGATTTTCAAATATTTTCTCCCAGTTCGTGAATGGTCTTTTCATTTTGCTCATGGTTTCCTTTGCTTTGCAGAGGCGTTTTAGTCTGATGTAGTCTCATTTGTTAACTTTTTCTTTCGTTTCCCTTGCCTGAATAGAAGTGGTATTGGAAAGGATGCTGCTAAGACCTATGTTAAATAGTGTGCTGCCTATATTTTCTTCTAGGAATTTTATGGTTTTAGGTCTTACGTTCAAGTCTTGAATCCATTTTGAGTCAATTTTTGTGTATGGTACAAGACAATGGTCTACTTTCATTCTTTTGTGTGTGGTTGTCCAGTTTTCTCAGCATCATTTGTTGAAGAGACTTTCCTTTCTCCATTGTACATTCTTTGCTTTTTTTTTTTTTTTTGAGGAAGATTAGCCCTCAGCTAACATCTGATGCCAATCCTCCTCTTTTTGCTGAGGAAGACTTGCCTTGAGCTAACATCCGTGCCCATCTTCCTCTACTTTATAAGTTGGATGCCTACCACAGCATGGCTTTCCAAGTGGTGCCATGCCTGCACCCGGGATCCAAACCTGCAAACCCTGGGCAGCCAAAGTGGAACTTGGGCACTTAACCACTGCATCACTGGGCCAGGCCCCATTCTTGGCTTTTTTGTTGAAGATTAACTGTCCATAGATGTGTGGGTTTATTTCTGGGCTTTCAATTCTCTTCCATTGATCTGTATGTCTGTTTTTGTACCAGTATCATGCTGTTTTGATTACTGTAGCTTTGTAGTATATTTTGAAGTCAGGAATTGTGATGGCTCCAGCTTTGTTCATTTTTCTCAGGATTGCTTTGGCTATTTGCAGTCTTTTTTTCTTCCATATGAATTTTAGGATTCTTTGTTGTATTTCTGTGAAGAATTCATGTTCGGATTCTGACTGGGATTGCATTGAATCTGTAGATTGCTTTAGGTAGTATGGACATTTCAACTATGTTGATTCTTCTGACCCATGAACATGGAATATCTTTCCATTTCTTTTGTCTTCTTCAATTTCTTTCAATAATGTCTTATAGTTTTCAGTATACAGGGCTTTCACCTCTTTGCTTAAAGTTTATTCTCGGATATTTTCTTCTTTTTGTTGTGATTGTAAATGGGATTGTATTCTAGAGTTCTCTTTCTGCTAGTTCATTGTTAACGTAAAGAAATGCAACTGAGTGTTGGCCTGGTAGCATCATGGTTAAATTAGCACACTCCTCTTTGGCAGCCTGGGGTTTGCAGGTTTGAATCCCTGGTGCAGACCTGGCACCACTCGTCAAGCCATGCTGTGGTAGCATCCCACATAAAATAAAGGAAAATTGGCACAGATGTTAACTCAGTGAAAATCTTTCTCATGAAAAACAAAAAAGAGTTGCAACTGATTTTTATAAGTTGATTTGTACCCTGAAACTTTTCTGTAGGTGGTGATTATTTCTAATAGTTTTCTGATGGATTCTTTAGGATTTTCTATATATAGTATTTTGTCAGCTGCAAACAGCAAGAGTTTCACTTCTTCCTTTCCAATTTGGATTCCTTTTATTTCTTTTTCTTGCCGAATTGCTCTGGCCAAAACTTCCAGTACTATGTTTAATAGAAGTGGCAACAGTGGGCACCCTTGTTTTTTTCCTCTTCTCAGAGGGGTGACTTTCAGTTTTTCACTGCTGAGTATGATAAGTTTGTCGTATATGGCCTTTATTATGTTGAGGTTATATTACTTTCCTTCTATACCCATTTTATTGAGACGTTTTATCATAAACGGATGTTAGACACTCTCAAATGCTTTCTCTGAATCTATTGAGATGACCATGTGATTCTTATTCATTGTTTTGTTAATGTGCTGTATCATGTTGATTGATTTGTGGGTGTTGAACCATCCCTGCATCCGCAGGATAAATCCCACTTGATCATGGTGTATGATCCTTTTAATGTATTGCTGTATTCAGTTTGCCAATATTTTATTGAGGATTTTTGCATCAATGTTCATCAGGGTTATTGGCCTGCAGTTTTCCTTGTTTGTGTTCTCCTTGTCTGGTTTTGGTATTAGGATGATGTTGGCCTCATAGAATGAGTTAGGAAGCACTCCATCTTCTTCAACTTTTTGGAATAGTTTGAGAAGGATAGGTATTAAATCTTTGAATATTTGGTAGAATTCTCCAGGGAAATCATCTGATCAAGGAATTTTGTTTCTTGGGAGTAAACCTCTACATATTTTTAATGTAAAAACTGTTACATAGATAAGTATCTTCCATCTTCTACTTGAATAATTGTTTGAATTGCAATACATAACTTTTCATAAAAACTGATTTCATTTATTTTTAATGTTCCAGGTCATCAGCCTGAACTACTGAGTTTTTGTGAAAGCTATTTTTGTCATTCAACACCTGAACCATATCTTTATCAACACATTCATTAGCCAGCTCTTTGTCATTTGTAGATTTAAGTGTTCCAATGAAGTCTTCATGTAAATGACTAATATCTTTAACATGTGAGTTCATTCTTTGAAAATAGTATATAAAAATGATAGAATTACAGGAATTTCTTTGAACAACGTGAGAGGCTTTGTATAAGTAAATACAGTAAATTTAAGGCATAGATGAATCATGAAACAAAGACCAAATTTAGTGTGGGTCACTCTGTGATGGTTTCTTTAGCAAAAATGGTTTCAGGTTTTAGGTTTTAGCCTCAAAAGACTCTTTAGGTTTTATCCACACATGTGACTTACCTCTCATCTCTAACAGCTGGCACTTAGTTGATCTTATCTAGTCCCATGACCATAAATACATAATATTTACCTGCAAGCTAACAACTCCCAAATTTATATCTTCTGTCCAGATCTCGTCTCTGAGCATCAGTCACATATATTCAATTGTCTTCCTGACATCTCCTCTAGGGTAATTCAAACATAATACACTCGAAACAGATCATTTGAGCTTTTTGCCACATCTACTGTGAGAATAAAGACCATTCTCAGCATTCAGACTGTCGACATTCCAGAAAATGTTGACATCACTCCGAAGGGATGCTCAGTTATTTTCAAGGACCCCAGAAGAACTCTGAGGAGGGATTTCAATTACATCAATGTAGAATTCAGTCTCCTTGGAATAAGAAGAAGAGGCTCTGCATTGAAAAATGGTGGGGAAATGGAAAGGAACTGGCCACTGTTTGCACTATCTGTAGTCATGTATAGAACATAATCATGGGTGTCATACTGGGCTTCCTATTACAAGATGAAATTTGCTCCACTCCTCCATAAACCTCATTATTTAGGATGGATCTCTGGCTGAAATGAGAAATTTTGTGGTTGAACAATACAGCTGCAGGGTTCGCATGAGGTGAAGCATTGCTTGTTCAGTATCTCAAGTCCAGAAAGATGTATTAGTTCTTGAAAAACATGACACTGAACTTGTATCAAATCCAGCTGTTTTGATTCATCAAATAACAACAGTTAAAAACAAAGATATCAGAAAATTTTGGTATAATATCTGTGTGTCTGAAAAAGGAAAAGTTCAGCAGGCTGATGAATAGCATCTAAGATTTATCTAGCTATGCAAACAAGATGCCAGATGATTCTTAAGACATATTAATGATATTTTAAAGATGCAATAAAAGCCCTCTATGGAAAAAACAACAACAAAAAACAAGTAGATCATCTGATTTCCCTCTATACTCACAAGGTATTTTCTGTTTTTATAGTAGGATCATCACTTGCTCAAGCCAAGAATCATCCTTAATTCCTCTCTTTCTCTTTAAACTATATTTTCTCAGTGAACAAGTTTTCTAGTTCTATCTCCAAAATACATGTCTATTCAATCCATTCTTCTTTGTCTCCGCTGCCCCTCCCTAGCCCAAGCCCCAATCATCTCTAGCCTGTATTACTACAACAGCCTTATAATTAGTCTGTTATCCCCGTTTCTTCCTTCTAATTTCTCAACAAAACGATCTTGAAAGATCATTCAGATCACAACACTTTCCTATTTAAAACTTCTCAATGGCTTTCTGATGTGCTAGAACAAAACTGAAACTCCCTACCCTGATCCACTACATGATTTGGCTTCTATCTGGATTTCTACCCATTATGCTCCCCCGATCTTTTTCTTCAGTTGTACTGTTCTTCTTTGTTTTCTTTGATGACCTGGGGCTTTTCTGGTCATAGGTCCTTTGTATCAGCTTTACTCAGATCATTTCACATGACTCTTCTTATTCTTTAAATCTTAGGTGAAATGTCACACACTGAGAGAGGTGTTTCCTGAGCATCCTAACTGGAATAGATTTCCCACTTTGAACTTCTGTTTTCTCTTTCAAAACATCTCCTTATTTCTCCTACAGAACCTATGATAGCCTTTGGGTATTTTGTCTATCCATGTGTTTCACTGCTTATTTTGTGTCTTATCAATTTCTCATTGTTTGTCACTGAAACTCCAGTGCCTGTCACCTATCAGATTCTTAATGATAAATTGTTGAATGAATGAATGACTATACTATTTTCACTCCTTGCAGAAGCTATAGTTCAGTTTCATTTATAGTTTGTAAATCCTTAGAATCCACGGGCAGTAAGTTGATATTTAGATTACAGGTGATAATTACCTTTTTAACGCTTTCTTATTCCCCACTTTTAGCATGAAAGGACTCTATTTAAGCAATTTCTAGAGCCCTTTGATATATCAAATTTCTAAATCTTTTCTTGTCTTCCTTCTCCCTGAATAATTCCAGTGGATATTTATAGGGAAACCATTTAGCTGGACACCGCAAGCTGTTTCTCATTTTCACTCAGGTTCTTACCTCTGGATGGATGCTTTCCCTATTTAACCACCTTTGAACAATTTCAACATCACACAAATCAAAATGCAAATTTGCAAAGCAAAAGAGGATTCTTTATCCCCCTTCCACCATTTGCACAGGCTGTCTACATAAATTTGTGGAAGGTAGTAAAGATAAGACAAAAAATGGGTTTGAATCAGGGGGGAAGGGTTTAATCCGAAAAGCTCATCTCAAGTGACTGAAATCAGAGCATGAGTCAGTGCATTTATTAAGTTGCTGCATAGCCAGCTGAAATAGATCATATTTTTATATCACAAACCATGCCTTTGGCAAATAAACATGACCATAGTCACTCAATTTTAATTTTAGAGATGCCATTTCCAAACTTTCAGTGATCTTTAACACAAATTCCAGAATCCCACGGAAAGACGTAATCGGAAATCATATCATGTCATACCTCAAACTTCTGCAATAGAAGTCATTAAAATTAAATTATCCTTGGGGATTTAATGAATTTGTGCATAAAACATCTACTTGGTTATCCTTTTGTGTCACAGAGAGCATTAACCATGTTTCCTTTCAGCTGTTGCCCTAGAATCTGGTGGACCAAGTGGACAGAGTCAGAGCCCACTGTCGCTAGTCAATATGTTGGCTCATATTACCCCATGTAACACATCCCCAGAATTAGAAAACACGTTTACTCTCACAATCTCATTTGACCTTCTTTTATCCACCAACAAGCACTTAAGGACCTAACGACCTTGCATTAGTCAGAGTTCTCCAGAGAAATAGAACCAATCGTATATAGAGACAGACATCTTGGCTCCAGGAAAGGGAAAAGCAAACTGTAAGCTCAGGAAAGTGAAGATGAAAGTAGCCATTCTCATTGCCAGAGGGGGAGCTGGCTAGGCCAAGACAGAAAATGAAGGATAAAACCAACCTCTTTGTCCCCCTCTTCTCAGTTGCTCAGTCTACAACATCATAATTCCAGCAATAGAAACAGCCACACAATTTTTCAAGAGTTCTAGAACAAGGATGTTTGTTTCTCACTATCCTGGCTACATATTAGAAAAAATTCAAGATTCCGATAGAGGGAATGGCAGTGCAACATGCAGCCACCCAGGTGGTATGTAAGGCAGTAGTGTAACTGGTTGAGAAGGGGCAGAGGCAGACACTCAATTTCCCACAGGACTTTCTAGTTTTTCTTTAAGCTTAGAGAAGGAGGCAGCAGATAGCTGGGATGTGGTCTGGCTTGCCATCTCACGCCAGTGTCTATCCAGTTGGGTAAAAAAGTCCCAGAGAAGGAGAAGGAAGGGAAGCAGTTATGCCTCTGTGGTATCCATAATGCCATGAGGCTGCAGAGAGGGTACCCAGCTGGGTGTCTGAAGACCACTGAATGCACAATATGGCAGAGAAGCGGCCCTCCTATCCAGACTAGGTAAGAGCATCTTTAGCTTGAGAGATCAGTGAACAGGCCACAGGTTTCAATTTTTATACACATCAGCAGTTGATGCCAGCTGGGCATTAGATATTATTCTGGAGCCCAGGATATTTCACAAGAACCTATATACAAGAAAATTGAAGTCAGAGTAGTGGATAATATCATCTCTGTAGAGTATGTAGTATGAGAGAAGAGAGGTGTAGGACAGAGCTCTGAGTTTTGAATCAAAGTTACCAAAAGAAAAGAGTGTTCTGAGTAACAAATAGTCAACTGCATTTACTGCTACTGACTAATGACTAAGAATCTCCATTGGACTTGGAATTTGCAAGTTGTTAATGACCATAATAAAAACAGATTTTGTGAAGAGGAGAAGAATCAAAAACGGAATGGAGTGGCTGTTCAGTAAGTGAGAAAGAGAAGGATGGATGAGGAAATAGAGGCAACAGCTATTGTCCCTTCAATAAATTTGACATTGAATCGGAGAGAAATCGGGTAATTCTTGGAGAAGGAAGTGGAGTAAGACAAGGTTGTTTTTTGTTTGTTAAATCATGTATTTGTTTTCAGGGAGAATTCTGAGCATATTTTGTTGTTCTGGGGAAGGAACCAGAACATAGGGAGAGTAGATAATACTCCCCATAAGCTCTGAAGTGAGCAGGAAAACCATCATGGCCTCTATTTTGCAAATAAGAGAAGTGAGATGTTAAATTAATTGGCTTGTTAGGGGCTGGTCCTGTGTAGTGGTTAAGTAAGGTGCTCCCTGCTTTAGTGGCCTGGGGTTCTTGAGTTTGGATCCTGGGGGCAGACCTATGCCACTTGTCAAGACATGCTATGGTGGTGACCCACATACAAAATAGAGGAAGACTGGCACGGATGTTAGCTCAGGGCTAATCTTCCTCAAGGAAAAAAAGAAGGAAGATTAACAATAGACATTAGCTCATAGCAAATCTTTCTCACCAAAAAAAAAAATAAATAAAAATAAAAAAGATGAGATAACTAGTGCTAGTGAGTATGTGGAGAAAAGAAAACTCTTGCACACTTTTGGTGGAAATGTTACTTGGTACATCCACTGTGAAAAATAGTACAGAGTTTTCTCAAGAAAAAAAAATTAACTGGCTTGTTGAAAGTCACAGAGAGGGATGATCCACTTGGACAGGAAGCAAGGCCTTTACTTCATGAAGACATTGGTAGATGCTGTGATTGCTTAAATGACCTTTAATATCCCATTCCACGTCCATTGAATTCTGATTATCCAGGTGTTTAATAAACACCTGAAGTTCTTGTGACCTTTGCATGTGAGGGAGTCATGGTTGTAACTCCTGATACTGTAATTGCTTGGTGCTGTTTACTTACTCGGAGTACAGAGGGCTGCTGCTTTGTCCTTTCTAATCCTGGGGAAGAGGAAAAGAGGATGCTTAAATGGAGAGAAGAAGATGAAAACAATTCTAGTCTCGGGCAACAGGTAGAGGGAGATGAATGACTTTTCCAGTCCTTAGTGCTGGGTCAACTGAAGAGCAAGATTCTTTACTCTTTTCATGAGATTGGGGGAAGCCACAGTGTGGTTTTTTCTAAATGTAAGGGAATTGGAAGGAAAATGGGGCTGACGTTATTGGCACCAATTTTTAATTATAACAGCTAATAATAGCTAATATTTATTGAGTCTGGCTAAGTGTCAGGCACATTAAGGTGATAGCAGTTAAACATCTCATTGAGTCCTTATAATTTTCTGAGTAGGATATGTTTGCCCTATATTAGTAATAGAGACTGACTGATTAAAACCCTCACTACCACTTATAAGCTATGTAACTTTTGGTCAGTTATTTTGGTCAGTATCCTTATCTATGAAATTTGAGTGATAACAATAAACCTATCTTCGTAGGGTGTTATGAGGAGCAAATGAGTTCATGTTTATAAACCATTTAGAATCTCACAGTGAGCAATATCTAAGTATTTATAAAATAAAATAAATATCTGAATTTAAAGTACATATTCTTTCCACTCCACCAGCCCAGAACTATGTTTCAGTTTCCTGATTCCCTTTTGGACTAGTAATGCGGTTTCCTAGAGCAAAATAGGCAATCATAATTCTCGTAACACTGTAATTCAAATAAACCATAGATTAAATAGAATTTTGTGGACTATCTAAGAAACTAATCACCATGCATCATAGTTGAACCTGAAATATATTTTTCTGTAGGAGCAAAAAAGAACATCAAAGAAATATTTCTTGTGGGATGGGTTGGAGATTGCTTGTCAATTAATCACAGGAAATGGAAGAAAGATAACACCTTCCAGTGAGTTATCAGTGAGATGGTTTCTCCATTCCTGTTCACCTGGTTCAGTTTAATTGCTTAAACTGGAAATACACGCAGGAACAACAGCATAAGAGTATCTGAACGTTTGAGAGAGCAGTGAAAATTACCCTTCTGCTTCATGAAATTTCTTACACTCTAGTCTTCACTGAATTTTAGGGACAAGAAGTGGTTACTGAGTAACTGAAATCATTTGAACTTATGTTAGACTATCTTCTTTTTTCCTTTGGACTGCTGACAATGTCTGTTTTCCATAAAATTCAGAGATTCCACTACCTCAGCCAAGCATGAGTGTCTTTTACAATAACGTTTTCCTTACCAGTTGAGTTCTTACATGTGAAAATGCTTTGAAAAATAAAAAGCATTATAAAAGTATTTCTTTTTATTGTGGTGTTATTTTCTATGTTTAAGAACTCTACTGGGCTAAGTGGTACTGAGTTTATTCTGAATTACACTGAAAGTGGGAATTTGCTTGAGAAATTACCTAATCTTGAGAAATGGGATGGTTTTCCTGCATCTGAAATATCTGTTTAAACTGAGGGTAGTATGAAGGTCAAGATAAGACTGAGAGAAGCAATTGGTCAAAAAGATAAGTAGAACTTGAATGAATTAATTATGTTTTTATATTCTAGAAAATCTCTCAAATGCCCAATACACATTCAATAACTCCTAATAGTAATTTATAAATGTCTGATTTGATAGTATAGAGATAAGTAAACATGCATCATTTTTTCACTGACATACTGAATAGAATAATGTCATTAAAAATAAATTCCATAATATATAAACTTTATACATCATTGCCCAAGAATAAGAACACATTAACAACTTTAATAAACTAGTCATATTCATGAATTATTACCAGAAATATGTATATTTTAAATCTCTGCACATATGTGTTCTCTCTGAACAAAATATAGTCAGTTCCTAACAATTTAGTGTGTACATGAGTATACTTGGGGTGAGTTAGGACAATACGTTGTTATCTTCTGTTTATTGCTTCCAGTTTATTTTCCACCCTGCTCTGTCCCCAAAAGCCTAACCGATGTGGGCCACATCAAAGCATTTCCTTACTATCTGGCTTCTGACTGGATTTGGTCAACAGGCTGCACCAACAGGAGATCAGAGGGAGAGAGGAGAGTGATGCAGGGGTGTTTATTCACTTGTGTGTCTCTCTGCCAGCTTGTGATTAGTTGAATGTGTCCCTTTTGCCTGTAACTCCCCTCAGGAGGCCCTCTCCATATAGCTGTCCTCTTTAGGTTCCAGTAATAGCTTGCTCCCATTGACCTTTTAGACCTAGAAAGTAGTACTTTTTTTCTTGTTATTACTAGCCTCAATGTATTACAGTATCTATTGATAATGTCTTTAAACCTTTGGAACTAATCTCTTTATTAAAATCTCCTCAAATTACCCCATTGGAGTGATCCTTTTGTTTCCTGGCTGACAGTTATAGTGTACGAAATGGATTTCCCACAGTACTGAGTTTTGGGGCAATATCGTGCATGCCAACATCATCTCTTGTGTGTTGTGTTTCAATAGCCTCCTATTGGTCTCCCTGCTTCCACTCTCACTCAGCTAAAGTCTATCTTCAACACAATAACCAGAGTGATCTTGCTAAAATGTAAGAAAGATCAGATCATTTCTCTACTTAAAGCTCTTGGAGGGCTCTAAATCTAAAAGTTCAAGACATCTATGGCCTCAGAACCCTAACAATCTTCCCCAGTCCCTTACCTTCCTGCTCTGATTTCTATTAGTAACCCCCTCTCATATTCCACTGCTCTCAATCTTTCACTGTTTCTTGAATACACAAGGCATTCTCCCTGCTAAGCATCTTAGCACTTGTTATTCCTGCTGCCAGTAATGTTTTTCCTCTTGGCTCCATCACTCACCAATCAAATTTTAGCTTCTAAATGTGGGCTTTTCTGAATACCCTATTAAATGAACCCCCATCCTGCCTTAGGCTTCCTTACGTAGTCTTATTTTTTCCCCCAAAGCTCTTATCACCAACAAACATATTTATTTTGTGCCATGTTTCCCTAAAATTTTTTTAATTACATAAAAATTGGTTTATTTTTGTTTGCCCCTGTACTCTAAATGTCTAGAACAGCACCTAGCACTTAGGAACTTACTACATAGTAATTGAATGAATGAATGGGTACAGATTACTCCCTGGAGTTCAGTCACATTTTATTCAGGTCACTGTGACTTTAGTTGCAGTGTAGTACTAATTAAATTAATTAAATCAATCATCAAAGAAATTATTGAAACTAACAATTCTATGCTGAAAATTTCATTGCTCTCTGATACTTACGTCTTTTTAGTATACACAAATAGGCAAATTCAAGTCTTAACTTACTCTTAAATCAATGGTTGAGAATAATGTAAGTCAAGTGACTCTGTAGCTCTAGACTTTTAAACTAGTTCTACTCGTGAGTTATACTGACTGCAGAGCCTGAGACAAAGTCACTTTAATTTCTCTGTGCTCCACTTTCCTTAGCTGTAAAATTAAGGAGAGGATCAGATGATTCCTAAGGTCCATTCTTCCTCCGAAATTCTGAGAGTTGGTTATCATACAAAATACCTTTTGAATATGTTTATAGATTTTAAAATGTCGTCTAAAATTATAGTGTAACTAGTGCAGTGCTATCACTGGGAAGTGATCTCTACAGGAAGCACATAGAACTTATTATCGTTTGTCTTCCATCTTCTTTGCTCACAATATATCATGAAGTCTCTTTCTGGAGGATAAGAATGGATAAAATAATCAGGAGGCTAATGATCACAGATAACCCACTGGCTGGAACCAAAGTATAATTTTGAGTTGATTGTTCTTTACCAATATATTGAGAATATATTGAAATATGTATGAAATATGTTGTGAGAGATGAAATACGTCAGAATTTCAGATTGCATTGCGATAAATATTTTTGTCTTTTATATTTCTGGAAATGTACTGGGTACCATCTCACAGATTTCCAAATCCAATCAAAGACTTTAAATGGTCTTAAATGAGTACTTTAAGTTGAAGATGAACCTTTTATATTTGTCATATTTTTCACCTTTAGGTTTGAAACTTGACCCATGAAAAATTCATGTAAAATTGAAGGAAGTCTCCAGATGGTTCTCTTTATCTATTTATGGATCGGCAAATACAAAGCCACAGATTTCTAAATTTTTCTCAATACCTGTATTGTGCCAACACAGCAAAAATCAGATGCTATTTATCACTTTTGAAATTTCACCACCAGAAATGTTATTAATTTTAATGATAAAATCCTGTTATACCTTACATGGCGTTGACCTTTTGAGCTCTCAGACAAAATGTGCCATTTAACCATAAAGTGGTATTATTGTTATTTGGAAATGAAATAGAATTTCTTATCCTTCTGTAATAGCATGACAGACAAAAATATTTGTATCTCCTGTAATTTTTTTCTCTGTGCAAAGTATTAAGTGCAATATTCATTTCGAAATAAATGTTGCCTATATACTTATATGTGCATTTTCTTTGAAATTTCTAGAAAGTAAAAACAAATAAATATACACAATTATTTATACACTTCCAGCAGATAGCTGGAAATCACACTTTTCTTACATTTATTGTTTTATCTGCCTCAATTGGTTTCGATAAAATATGAGCTAAAATCAATAGTTATTAATATACCCAGCCCCATAAATGTCTTTTCATCCTCCTACAAAATAATTTTCTTATCCTGCATCAATTCATCTTGATTATGAAACTGAAACGAATTCTCAGTTGAGCAAAAGATTCAGTGTCTGCTTGTCAGACATTTGGACAGTGGAAAATTCTTTTGTTTGGAAAACAAAGAGCTCACAATTTCTAGCCTCTTACGTTTGATGATATTTGTTTCCATCATGCCATTTTACTTATTGAACAATACATGGGAGAATGCTTTCTACTGGCTTCAAACGTAGTCTTATAACAGGCATCGTTCAAAGAAAAGCCTCTCTACATGCATCACAATTTCTTCCTTGCTGCTGCCATTTCGTATACACTTAGGTGATACATCCATCCTCATTACAAACCACTCTTCCTTATGGACAGACTATTCCCAACAATCAACCAAGCCACTTCTTCTTCTGGATTTAAAATATCCTCACAACATTCATTCTTACCGCTTTTCTTTTTGTGGTCCCCAATTAACACCATCTCTTTTTTTTTATTTTTTAGAATAATATCTCCTACATTTATTAATGCCAATATAATGTAAAGACTTTATGGGTAGGAGGAATCAAGCACTGCCAAGTAGTGGATTTAAAAATAAGTAGAATCCCAAAAGAGCGGCTCTTAAAAAGTATGTTTAATCATTGCTAGAAGCTTAGAGCATAACTATCTTATACTTCTAGTCACCTACCATTTAATATTTATAAGGCACATTTCTACTTTTCATGAAGCTTAAATATTCTATGATTATTGTTTCCATAATTTCACAAGAGTACCCTCAGAGAAAGTATACTGGAAGTTAGAAAATTACTTGATGTGGAAAAGGGGACAATGACGCATGCATTTGAGACCCTGTGTGATATAGAGGAGTAAAAGTAATTAACTAGGAGGTAGGGTATATGGGTTGCATTTTGGCATCTGTCACTTGCTGCGTCTGTGACTGAGCAAATTCTTTGATTCCTAAGTTCTTTAGTTTTCCTACCTGGCAATGAAAGAAATGACTGTCTTGCTCTATCTTTTATGTTATTTGAGAGTTTATTGATAATGTGTGTGAAAGCACTTTCAAAATATAAAATGTTTAAAAATATTACCTTCAAACATTACTTAAAACTCTGTGTTCCTGTCTATATACCACCTACAGAATCAACTTTCTTTTCCCTCCACACACCCCCACACAAAAATTGCTCCTCCTTTTATAAGAATATAAACAGTTGAAAATTCCCCGTCATGAGCCTCCACAATGCCAGGTTCCCTCTTCTTTTCTGTATTGATTTTTCGTGTGTGTGTCAGATTTTGTGCCAACTGCCTCATGTCACTTTTAAAAATACTTAAACGATAGGGTTATCAATAAATAACAATAATGAAACTACACATGCTTGGCTGTCAATTTCAAGATACTTACACCCAATTCCACTGTATCTTAACACAGATATATCTTAAAATAGCCCTTTCTGAAGCTTGTGATCCACTAGGCTTAAGCCCAATTCTCATTCCCTGTGCAAAAATATCGTTTTGTTTTTTTCACTTCTTGAACTTTTCATTCAAAACATCTATGGATAGGCCAATTCCTACCTTGTAATACCTCTTACGTTCGTGATCACCAACTTTAGATGACGTCACATCTTGTTTACTGGACTACAGAAACTACTGCTGCTACTCCTACTGTTCTATATCACTACTCAGTGCCTTATCTTCTCATCTATGAAAAAGGGATGGTAATAATAGTACCTAGAATTTTTATTTTGATTAAGTTAGTAAATAAAAAATAATGTAGATATACATTCCTTGAAGGAAGGAGCAGTATTGTATTTCATAAATTTTTGTATATTCCCCACAATATTTAACACTATAGCAGTTTTCTGCCCATGTACATAATATTTATCCTTTGAGCACACTGAATGCCAGATAGCTAATATATTTGTGTGTGTTCATAAATATTATATACGCATGTATATATGTATATGTGTGTTTACGTATATCTGTCTATATATACATAGTATTCATGCATACTTTTTGTTCAATTTCTTACTATCTAGTGAATAGTACTAAGTACTAATTACTATTCAAAAGAACTCTGAGAGATAGATGTTACTGTCCTCATTTCACGGTTGAGAAAACTGTGGCTTCAGGAAGTTACAACATTCTTGGAATTACTCAGCTAAATAGTGCAAAACAGGATCCCAAACTCAGGTTCTTCTCTCATAAGTTAATGCTGCTTATACCACTTCATTTAATTGCCAGAAACTATTTTAGCCAAAGATGGCGGCATCGTAATTCAGAGCAGCCGCCTGTGTCTAGTCTCCCTTCCTCACTCAAGCCTGAGAAGAACTCCTTCATCAGCTGTTTCGAATGGATGAGACAGGACATCATTTTCCCATGTTGGAAACTTGAGCAGAGTATGGCCACTTCCATGCTCTACTCTGAGAACATGTGTGACTTCATCTACATTAAATCTAGTGATCAAACATCTTTGTAACACCCCTCAGCCCATCCAAGCATTATTAGCTTTCAGTAAGGAAGTTTCCTTCTTCATGAATTGAGTCGAGAAGATACTCCTTGAGAATGCAAGAATCCCTTCATATCAGTTTAGCTGTGTTTTTGAAAAAATTGATGAAATTCTGTTATCCCTTGGATTCAGCATAAAGCTGGCATCAGTAGTGCCAAAAAAACACACATGAATTAAAAATTTTGATAAGCCAATTGGTTCCTCTGGCCTATGATTCTCTCAGGTTTAAAAGTGAGCATGTTTCTCTATATTACTCATCAATTATTACATCATTGTACTAAATAAAGTCACATTTTCTGAGATGTTTCTGAAATACACTTTATAATGTATTTTAGGTAGAAAGTTCTTGCGTTCCTGGCTGTCCGCTTCCTGAAACTTAGTAGTTATTCACCTTAATCCTGTAAATTTAGTGCTCTGTAAAGTAAATTTACTTCAAATGAAGAACACTTTTCTATAAACATCCATGTGCATAGTTTTATTCTCCAGTGAGTCTGACTTTATTGCTCTAAGCAAATATTCCTTGATTTCATTTGTAAAATATTTCTGAAGAAACAAAGATGGCTTTGAACATATTTTCATTTTTCCCCTTTTACTGAGATTATGATGCCTTTGAACAGTCCTCAGATGAATTTCACCTTTCCTTTTTGTCTATTTCAAAGAAAGGGAGCCTTTGAAGAGCACTTTTTTTTTTTATATATATATCTAAAGCTTCTCTTACACATAAATGAAATTTCCATTTAATACTTTGGGTTTTCACTGAGAATAGGCTATGCTCAGTGGAGACAGAGGAAAACAAATCTATTTGTAACTCTTCCTATTCTCTATGGGGACACATGTCCCGGTCACTTGTCACTCCTGCTGCTCTGCACACAACAGGGATGCAGCAGAGCCCCAAAAGAAGCACAATTTGCCACAGGTATGGGGACTCTGAGTGAGCATAAGGTTGGTGCCTTTTGCATTTCATTTTCATGCGTCAGGGGTTAGTGAAGAAAGTATGACAGAAGAAGAATATGGGGGACATGAGAAGCCGAATTCTACTTTACCTCTCCTGTGCCCTTCCAAATCTACCTGATCAGAGATACAGAGAGAACACTTTCACTCTTTCACTGTGGTGGTTATCAGAATCCTGTCTACTTCTTTACTCTTAATTTGTACAAAAGAAACTGAAAAGGTAAGAACTATTTTTATGGGATGCAACAGTCATGCTATGGCTACCATACACTTTCTGGGAATGGCTTTTCTGTTTTTCATCCTTGATTAAAAAAAATGTATTCAAGTTATGTCTAAGATTGTGAATTCTTGTTCAGTGGCAATTCTACTTAGGGTGTTATGTGCGAGCAGAATATACAAATCATGGTTTAATTTTAGAAATTAAAATGTGATAGGATATTGATTTTTATCTTAAAAAAAGGAAACTACAACTTGCATGGAAATAGACTATAAGGGGGATACTTGGGGCTAAATTTCAGGGGGTCTGCTCATTAATTTTAAAATTCAGTTGAATAATGACAGTATTTCATATAAGTACATGACAATGTAAAAGTAAGAACTTCTAATTGTCCTTCTTTTCAATATTTAAATAAATCAAAACTTGCATGACAGCACTAAAGTAGAAAAAATAGATGTTACAGGTCTGTGATACAGGCTAGAGACTGGAGACAAAAAGATTAGACAATATTTTAAAGTCGTACCCTGCGCAGTGGCATCTTCCATTCTTCTCGCTTCCTGTTAACAAATAAATAAATAAATAAAAACACTGTAATTATATATCTTCTTGCCAAATTTCTGTGTCTCTCCATACTGAAAAAATAAGTCCCCAAACTTTCTTTAGCTATTAAAGTTTCTGGATCACATGTCCCTGATTTACCTTTTCAGCACTCCTCTACAAAAAAGAATTCTACTATCAAATGGCTCTATTTGTTGTCTGATATTTCCCATTTGCTTCAGTTAGGCTTATGCCAGAATGTAATGTCTTAATATAAACATCTGTCTACGTAAGCATACCTCAACCCATATCTTCAGTCAAAGCTCTCTCTCTTCTTCAAGTGTGTCTTCAAATTCAACCTCAAACATAAAGCCTTCCTGCTCAACTCACCCAATTCATTCTTCTGAGCACTTGTTTTGTACCATTTCTGGTACTTATCCTTAATATGTTAATATATACTTGATAGATTTCAGTTGACTCAATTACGCTTTTAATTCTAGGGAAAGGGGCACCAATATTTTAACATCTTTGAATTCCCCCAGTACTTAAGGTAATGTCCTGTAAAAAAGATGTGGGTGAAAGAATGAATTGTTCTTGAATGCTTTTGAATAGCTTGTTTCCACTAATTATTATTATTTTATAGTTTATAATTTATCACTTACATACTATTAAAAATTTAACTTTCAAAAAGAAAACCTGTGGATTAATTTTACTGAGTTCCCCGTGTAGGGGAGCAGAATTTGCTACCCCAAAGTGTGGCTCTTTGGTTTGATTATTTTTAAGAATAAAGAATCAGGAAGAAATTTTGACCTTTCCCCTAATTGCCTAAAAGAATTTAAGATAGAAGGCATGGTTCAGGAAGGAGCTGTCACCATAGATAACTATAGTATAATATGAACTAGGTGTGGTAGACAGGGAGGCATCCAGTAAGTCCCATTTGATCAAAGTCCTCTCCATGTTTCATTGTCTTTGGAAGACATGGCAAACATCTGTCTATCAAACATTTGCTTTTCCATCTCCATGTGAATTCCCTGCTTCCCCTTTGAAGTCCAAAATGACTACCCCCAACACCCTCCTTTGTCTTTAGCTGAAGATGGTTTAAGGTGGTTGCTTCTTTGGCCATTTTGGTGAAGTATTCAGGTTTCCTGGATTTATCCCATGTATACATGTTATTAAATTTGTTTGACTTTCTCCTGTTATTCTGTCTCCTGTCAATTTAATTCTTAGACCAGCCAGAAGGACCTAGAAGAGGAGAAGAATATTTATTCCTCTCCTATACCCCTCTCACTTCTTTGTTCGCATCTCCACTCACACTTCACACCACCTTTACATATTATTTAGTCACTCTTTACCACCCCACTTTATTTCTCCACTAAAAAACCTTCGATGGACTCTTGTGCTTACAAGGCAGAGTCCAATTACCTCAACCTACTCTTTCAGTCTTATAATCACTCTTATGCAACTTTTTTTCTCCTCTAATCTTACCCTTCTAGCCTAGTCAGTCTCTTCATTTTCTTAATATAATTATTTTTATGATGTACGTATTTCCCTTTAAAATAAGGAAAAAGACATGAATGTTCTCTCTCTTTATATATAATTACTTAACGTTGTTTGGAGTTACCAGCTAATGCAATTATTGAAGAGACAGAAAAAGGAGACATAGAAATTAGAGAGCAGAATGTAAAATGATCATTATCTGCAAATAATATGACTGTTTGCTTGAAAATCCAAGATCATCAACTGAATTTTTATGAAAAACAAAGAGAATCTAGTAAAGTGGGCACAGAGTACTATCAGTTACCTTCATGCAAATTGACTTCATAGAGTGAAACAAGAAACTATAAGATATAACAAAAGAAAATCTTGTTTTACAATTACACCAGAAAGATGAACTACCTAGGACTGAAAGAACAATCAAGACCTAGGTGAAGAAAACTTTAAAACATTATGGAGATTCATGAAAGGATATTTGAACAAATGGAAAGCATATCATGTTCTTGCAGAGAGAGACAGGAAACCTTAAAGATGTCTATTCACCCTGAATTAATATATACATTTAATGTGATCCCAATAAAAATACCAGTAGGATAAATTTATGAAACTGGAAAGGCTGTTTTTAAAATATATGTAGGAAAAGGAGATGCTTTCCCCGTGTCACTGTTGTACCCTTGCTCATGTCATTAGCCTCACTCATCCAAGCCAAACTCATCTTCCCATAGGATGGGCAGAGACCCCACCTCCTTTAGGAAGTTTTATTCTCCACTTTCGACCGTCAGCTGACAGAATGCTTATTGATCCCTTCACTCTTTATTGACACTTTACTTTTTGCTATCCTTTGGCATGGCTTCCTGTGACTATATTTCCATTTCCCACCTAAATATTGAGTCTAAGTACATTGTGTTATACATCTCTATGTATCTCTAAGTGCCTATTCTGGCATCTGAATAGGGATTAGCAATTTGGAGTGTGAACTTTTATCATGCTTAATTTTTAGTTGTTTCTTTGATCTTGTTTTTAAATGTCTCCTGCACATTGGCAGAGTTGATCTTAACCAAATTAAGCCCCAGGTTTACATTTGCCACTTTGTCCCAGGTGTTCTGAAATGCTGTGCTGGATAAAACTGGACCTAGAAAGTTGGGCCTCTGGTGTAAAAGTCTGTAACCCAAACAAGCCTGGCCATTCCGTGGAAGAGGGTTCGTACTTTGGCTTTGTCTCATGACCACAGGCAAAATATTAGCTTCCTTAATAAAGCCAGCCTCAAGTGGCTCCACGTTGCCAGGTCCAGTCTGGAAGTTAGAAGATGAGGAGAGAAGGCAGAAGTTGAATCTACTATGATACGTGAAACTTAGCTGCAAGAAAGAGCAAAGAAGAGCTAAAACAGAGAAAAGAGAGCCTGAGGAGCACTCCTCCAGCCTTGGAGTTGAAAACAACTCAGTCTCCCATCTGAAATATGAATCAACAGAGTACAGAAGCAAAGATCAATTCATTTGTCATTATCCTGATAGTTTTTAGCATTGGGTCGTCCTGTAAATACTCTTTCCTTTTACTATTGTTATATTGTATTCAATCTGGAGGGTTTAAAGTACTGTAGTCCTATGATATAGATTTAAAATATCAAAGAAAACAGAGAGATATTAATCAGCGGTGATTTCAGAGCCTGGGCTTAGTGAAATTAGCAGACTGAAATCTGAATTCTGGCCTTGCCACTATCTGTCTGTGTGACTATGGGCAGTTTACTTAACTTTTCTGAGTTTCATTTCCCCATCTAATAAAGGGAAGAATCTACCTCACTGTGAGGCTTAAAGATTAGAATCCATTAGTGAAAATGCTGAACACTCTGCCTAACCCATAGCATATTCAATAAATAGTAGTTTAAAATTGCAGCTTTTATTTTTCTAAAGTTCAAAAATATTCTAGTTCTCTTAAAAAACTAAATCCTGTTGGAAAATTGTAGTTGCACTTGCCTTGCTTTTACCTGTCTATAAAATTCATCAAAAATCTCCTATCATTGCTGAGAGCATTGTATGTAGTAGTAAGTTTATTCAAGGGTCAAGGGAAACGTTAACATCACACAATTTAATTAGAGCTTTCACCGGAATTGAACTTTGAAGGTTATTACAACTTCTGAATTAAACTCAGTAGAATTTTAATTTCATCATTCTGTTGTGGCAATGAAACAATGACAAACAGGGTGATACCTAAAACAAAACAAATACAATCCTAAAAAGTTCTTCCCTTTGAAAATTTTGTATGAATCTTAGTAGGTACAGACATTCTCCAAGCTTCTCTGTTACAGTCCAGATAGTCTTATGGATGTGGTGTCTGGGGGAAATCACAGATGTTTTCTGCAAGCCATGCTCTTCATCTATAATAAGAGAATAATTAATACCTGGCTGCCAAAGTGTGATGGGGATTAATTGGATGTTTGTAAAAGTTTTTAAAAATACAAAATGCTATAGGGGCTAAGTGTTTCTTTGCTTTTTTAATTAGTCATAAAATGTGGAGATTTTTTTTCCAGGAAAAGTATTTAAACTATTGGAATATTATAGCTCAATTTCAGAAGATAATTAAAATATGCAGCATCTTTATTATAAAATTCTTGAGAAGAATCATAGCTCTTTTAATTAAAGGACTGAGGAGAGGTTAAAATCAAATTTCCATTGATTGTTATGATCATATAGCAGAGGTATTTCCTCATGAAAATTATTGCAAATGAGAAACGAAGAATCCACAAAACTATGTGCATTAGCATCCCATTTATGTTATCAAAAGAGCTCTGAATATCTGAAAAAGCTGACCGTTCTTTTCTCACTTCTAAACCATGGTACCCTATTTCCAATGCTGCCCTCCTTTGGACATCTTATTAGTTTTAATTTAATACAAAATAGCAAGTTTAGTTCTTTGTTTTCCCAGTTCATACAGAAGCTCTTGGAGCTAGCACAATGATAACAGGAGAAATTTTATTGATGGTATAAGAGAGGCTGAAGAAAGAAATATTGCAGATTTCAGTACACTAGGTGATGGTCATGCTACCATGTTCAATGGTCTGTACAGGGATTTAGGAACACTAATGAAATTCTTTAACGGCATATCCATTAACAAAAATTGAGAATAAAGCATGTGAAAGCTGTAGCACTTGAAGGCTTTAGTTTAGACCCTGGAATATTTTGAATATGGAATATCTTTTTGTTTTACAATGTTACATACCATGAGACTCTGCTACAAAAAAATACGCTGAAACCCCCTGGCCTGTATTTCATTATATAAGTGCAGAAATAGCAAAGTAGTTTTTTAGAGCATTCCTGTGTAAGCCCAAACCTAAGCATAGGTTGTGCCCAAGAATACTTTCTCTCCAGTTCTATAGAGCCAATGAGTCCCTAATGAGCCAAGCAGAACTCTGAGGAAGAGAGAAAGTATGTGTGTGTGCATATGTGTAAGTGTGTGTTTTGCACACATTCAAGTAGTGAGGGAGGTGTTTCGAGGTAGCCGTGGAGGGTGCTCCTCGTTCCACGGAAAGGCAGTATTGCTGGCAGATATAAGACCTTTGAGTTGAGTTCAGGTTGGCTTTAAATCTCAGATCCACCCTTCACATAGTTGGGAGACCTTGAGCAAATAACTCTGAAACTATTTCTTGTGTAAAATGGAGGTAACAGAATTGCAAATTATATAGATTTGCTGTTAGGAAGTCTTGTGTCTATAATCAACAGAGTGTCTAGTAAGCACAGAAGAAAAACTTAAAAAATATTAGCCATTATTATTATTATTATATCTCATTGTTAGCACAATAGTTCTAGTAATAGCCTTGAAAACAACGAGCAGTTTATGTGCTAGCAGCATAGGACAAAATTCACTCTCCATCCGCCCTCCCTGTCCTCTGCACACCAATACCTAACTGGTTAAATCAGCAATTCTTAAATTTATTCCAAGCCCAACAACCAATGGGATAGAACTCATTTTAGTAACTGGGATCACCAATTAGTATTAAGAAGAGAGGGTCTCGGTAGGTAGGAGGAGGTGGGGTGAGTTATAGAGACCTGTGTAGTGCGCAGGAACCACTTAAGTTTTCTGATATCCATTCATTCCTCTTTGAAAATCTCTAAGCACAACACTGTTGGAGGAGGTCATGGAGAGGACATGACCACTGTTCGACCCGCGAGCTGGACCTGGGTAATCAGAGGCTTCTCATGCCCTCCCTTTTCCTTGGAAGGTACATTATTTCCCCCATTCCCACACTAGGAGCTGTTGCAATGACATACCCTTGAGAGAATAAGGTGTCGTTGAGACCATCTGGACTAAATATGTGACGGATTCCAGGTGAGGCCTCTATACAAACTTGTAAGATTTTGGCTGGCAGGTATAGAGATTTATTTGTCTTGCAGCCACCTAAGACAAGCCTCATTTGTAAGTTGCCTTGCACATTAAAACTGCCACCTACCAATCTGGAGTGGCCGGCTTCTTTCTTCCATCTCTCCTTGCCTTCCATGTATGGGAGCCAGTTTGCAAAACAATAAACACAAAATGAGGACTTCCGGAGAGTAAGAAAAAAATCTCAGGACTAAACCCAAGGCCAAGTTTTTAAAAGTGTTTTGAAAATCCTTTAAAAACTTTTTGGACATTTTTCAATTCTTTTGTCTTCCTGTCACTGTTTTATATTCTTATTGAGTATGCAAAAGAGAACAATTATGGGGTTATTGACTGAACACAATTCCAGATTCAAAGTTCATTTCCAGGAAGAATTCCGGCCTTATAATTGCAGAATCATATGTAGATTGTGTAAGAGACCTTTAGAGTCCATCTTAAGAGGGGTGGTACTGAAGCCAGACAACCTCTTGAAAATCAGCTGTTGTCTCTTACTGGATGGGGTCCTTGAGCAAGTTACTTAAGCTCTCTGTGCCTCAGTTTACTCACTGTAAATCAGGGTAAAACAAAGATAAGAATAGTTGTTATTTCATATGATTTTGAAGAGATTAAACGAGATAAAAGATACAAAGAGCTTAGAATAGTGAAATTGTTTCAGGCTCATAATAATTGTTCATAAATGTAAGTTATTATTGTTGTCATTATGTTGCCCTGTGGTAAGGTTGTACTCAAGTACTATATTAACAACCAGTTAATTGAACAAGGGCACTATATACATTTAAGAGTGATCCTCAATTTCCTCATATTTCCAGGTATGCTTACAGATGGGGCGAAAACCAGAATGAAACTACTTTTCTACAGTTATGTAGAGTTGTACAGTTATGCTTAATGGAGAAATCAGTAACTTCAGCTAATAATAACACCTTACATTTCTTTAGGGCTTTATAGATTACAAATTTCTATGTATTACACTTGACAATTTGCAAAGAGCTTCACAATTGTGTCATTTAGTGTTGGCAACAATCAAGCAATGCTGGTTGTTATTTTCATTTTTAAAAAATGAGACCAAAGGCAGTTAAGTCATCCAACCCTAGTCAAACAGTAGTGCCGGTTAGTTTAAGTCTAAGAAAACAGGCGAATAGAGTTAGAAACCACATAGAGTGCTGCTCTTTTCTCTTTGTTTCCCTCATACTCTGTTCCTCCCTCTTCTTCCCTCCCCTTCCCTCCTTTTCTTTCTCCTTCCCTTCTTCCCACCCTCTTTCCTTTCCTCCTTTCCTCCTTCTATCCTTTTTTCCATCTTCCTTTGCTTACTCTCTTCCAGAATATAAATTAAACCTGACCATGTGCCATGCACCGTGCAAGATGCTGACATGGAGTCATGAAATGCAGACACGATTCATCTTTCTTTGGAGATAACATTCTGGTGTCAGAGTCATCAACAAGTAGGTAAGGAAACAAACCTGTAAACCTAATGACTCCAGATTTTCATACTGTAGAGAAGCAAATCAGTGGGGAGTGGGGGATACTTTAGGCAGGATGGTAAACATATACTTCTCTGAGGAATTGGCAAATCTGAGAGCTGAAGGAAGAGGAGAGTCTGTCAAGTGAGAAGCCAGGTGAGGTGCTGCACGGGTGTGTTACAGGCAGACAGGCATAAGTTGTTTTAGGCCCCTGATATCTTTCAAGTTGAAGTACCTGAATTGAATCTGGAGTCCAAGCCCTTCAGGGAGCAGAGAGATTTTCAGGGTTCTGCTCATAAGTCTTGCACTGAATGTCTGCTTGTACTTTGTTACGTGATTCTGGAAGGGCTACCACAAGGTGTCTATTCTGGAAGCACCATCAGCTGTGACCAGCGGGGCTTACCACATATTAATTCAACCCATCGCCAAATACATCTTCAAAAACCCTTTCTTATAACTGCTATATTCAAGAAGCGTTTTAAATTTTTCTTAATATTTGTTACAAGCAGATTATGTTTTTGCTGCTTTGATCTCTAGAGCTCTTTGTTAAACCACCAATGAGAGTCTAACTCACCATTGCCAACACTGAAGTCTAGAATTTTCATTCTGCTCTGGTATAGGAGATACAAATCTTTTGAAAAATAATACTGTTCTAGACAGAATTAAAAAGAAATCTTATCCCCCAAAGATGTAGTGTAAATAGAGCAGCACATGGCCAGCTGTCAAAGAAAATCTCTTTGGCTTTATTCTTCCCCCAGGAGTACAGTGAGCAGGTCCTCTCAGTGTATATCTGCTGGGATACTAAGAAGATGCTAAATGAAAACACCTTTAAAATATCTGTATCTGTCAACACATCCTCAGGCTTATAAATCCAGTGGATATGACATGCTGTTATTACGTGACTTACATTGAGTATTTATTTTACATCACCTAAGCCAAGCTTTTCAGTATCAGGTACAGAATGTCAAAAGATGCTTAATACATTACATTTAAGGTACCCTGCAGCATCTTTGGCATTTCCCATGAGACATCATCATGTACGTAGCTTTGAATGCAGAGTGATGTAATAAAGCAGGATAAATTATGGCTGAGAATACAGTGATGGCACCACGGCAGGCCTCTTTAGCTTTTTTCATATTGAAAATTCAGCAGGACTATTAAAGTGTAATGGCACAGAACATCTTGTTAAAAAAAAAAGCCACAACCCTGTATGGTATTCTTGTTTATGGATGATATTTATTGCTTTTGTATTCTTATTGTGTGCTTTCGAAGTCAATTGAAATGCAAGAGCTAATGAAACCTCCACCATAACACATTTATTCTTCCCTACCCCAAATGAGTCTACAAGATGTAAATGACTTACATATATCAACTGCTCAGGTTTTATTGTTTTGGGTTAATTTATTCACTGTAATATTCTTAATGAAAGTAATGACTCTTACACTAGTTTGTATATTCACACACTACAGTTTTATTAAATCATGCTGGGAAAGTTCACAATGAAGGCCCTGAAATAAAGCTCCATGTTTAGTCAAATATATAAATGTAATCCATTTACCAAATATCAATGCTCTGTATTTTTCAATTTGTTATTCTTCTTAATTTCAGTTCATCAGAATTTTAAGTTTAGGGCAATCCAGGATCTAACATGTTAGTCATGTATTCCTATTATATAATTTTTAAAAAGAATAATTGTCAGAGTTGTCAACTGTTCTTTAATACCCGAAGTTCATTGTACACTTTATTGGGTATGAAAACCTAAATCAATCACTTCCAACTTTTATCCTCAATGTTTACATTCCTATAAACATTTGAACTTTAAACATAAGTCAACATTTTTTAGAATTATTGAAATTCCAGACTAGGTAAAAACAGAAGCTGTCAATGTGTAATTAATTCTAAACTATATGCAAGAAAACTAACAGCAATCTAAATGGGAGGATTGTGTGATATAACTTCATAAAGTAACCTAAACTATTTTTCTTCATATCCATTCCTTTTCATGTACCCGACACCTGATACGAGGATGGCACCCAGGAGGCTCTCCCAAAATTTTGCTGAACGAGTGAACAAGCTACTAGCACTAAACCTCTTGTCATCGATCTCAATCTGCCCAAAAGCTGGTCCTGTTATTGTCACTTTCTTCCCTGATTATTTATTAGAAATTAGTTCTCTTACAGGAATTTACTCTTAAAATTTTGGAATAATCTTCAAATCAATCTCCGTAGAGGACCAAGTTCTGTCACTTATACCTTCAAAAGCCATTTCCAAATGTGTTCCTTCCTCTCCATCCCTACTGCATGCTTCCGTGTTATTGTTTCATGTTTCCCTCTGCAAATAATCTTCACATTGGCCTTGCCAATATTTTCTACCTCTGATCAATCCCCATACGGCTGTCTGTTTATCTTCCTAAGCTGTAACTCTGATCATGCCATTTCACTGCTTCAAAATTGTAAAGGCTCCTTATAATTCAAATTCCCTAGCTTAACAAGTAAATCTAAGATCTAATGCCAACCTACCTCTTTAGATCTTTCCCATCACTTCTCCTCATTCATCTTATGCTACAGTGAGTCTTGAGGTCTCAGCATCTTCAGAATGCATTCCCTGTGATCATTCTCCCAACTTAGATTGCCCTCTTGACTCTTGAGTCCATCGCTACAGCTGATGCTCCATTCAGCTTTCTGACAACATACCCCCCTCCCCACTCAGTGATCTGTCTGAATCTCCTTTAGATCTACTGCAGAATTAACTGCAAACTATAAATCATTTCTGTACTTTAAAATATTTGCCTTCTACATTAAACCCCTTTGAAAGTCAATTTCCTGGTTTGTTTCTTCTTCACATTCTTTTATGATGCCTAACACAAAGTCATGCGCGTGTTCAGTGTTCAACAAACATTTGTTGAATTAAATTGAATCAACCGTAAAATACTTTACTCTTTGAAAAACTTCAATTCTCCATCTAATGTCTGCCAAATAACTCCTAGCTCCTTTAGTCTCTATTTAGTGCCTTATTTTCTAACTTACAAGTTATTTTAATTGCTCTTTCTTGAAACAGAAGAACAAAGGAAGCAGAGAGATGAAGGAAAGACATGCAAGATGTAGGTGTTATGAAGGCACCCAGTAAAGTTAAATCTTGCATGTGATCTGAAGAAAAAAATCTGAGAGCTGCAGTGCCCAGAGGGCTTGTGCCTGCTTCCTGAAGTAGAGAGTGGTTTTATCCATTATATGAAAAGCATTTATCACATGGTCAGCCTTTCCATTTTAAAGAAAATATGTTTTCTGAGTTTACAAAGGCACTTTCTTCCTGATACTGATTTTCCATCCATGTGGCAGCAATTTTAAGTTCATCTCTGAGTGACAGCTAATGTTGCATCAGTGCGAACTAGTGAATGATAGCTTCCAAAGAAACAGCCAAGAAACCCTTCAAGGTATCAAAAAGCTTTTGGTGAATAATCTGTTTTTGATTTAGAACACTGTAAGAAAAGGGCTTTTTAAAGATGTCATGAGTTTCACTGTCCTTTTCCTTCTCTCTACCCCGATTCAGCCTGGGGTATTTATAGCACAGTAATGGTTACATTCTTTGTGCTCAGGGCAGAAGATTTTCATTTCTTTATAAAATTAATCATTCATATGGTAGGAAGGATTTTTTTTTTAAGTTAGTCTTCGCATTTTGATTTTTGACTTAGTTTGACACCAACACTCTTTTTTTATTTTTGTTTTTATTTTCTGGATGACAGCATTAAGAATTGACAGAAACTGTTTTTTGCAAACTCAATGCACCCAAGAGAATCTGGGATGACTGCCAATTACAGAAACGGAGGTGGGAGGTGAACTTTAAGTATCAAGTTATACTTTTCATTTTAGTGTTGTGCAGTGTTTAATTAACCCATGATCGAAAATTCTTTCTTATATTCAATGGATTGTCTTTGGAGTAACAACGTGAGCCTATTTTTATCTGACACTCTGGAGTTAAAGTCAGACTTTTCCTAATAATAGTGACCATTTATTTAATGTTTATACATGTAGGCTCTGTGGTAAGTAGCTTACATACACTCCTGATAAATATATATTAGTATTCCGATTTTACAGATGAAAACATTTAGGTAAAGTAAGTTGCCCAAAGTTACATGGGCAGAATCTGGACTTGCATCAAGGTGTATTTGACTTCAAAACCCATGTTTTTAAGTACTCCATTCTGCTGACTCCCAACAATAAATCTTCAAGTATTTAAACCATGATAATGTAAACAACTTTCTTTTCTCATTCTTTTAGCATTGCCCATGAGAATATTGACTATTCTTTGTTTATGATATATGACAATATTCTTCTCCAAGCAGCATCAGCAACTGCTGACTATCTTTTCGGTTCTTACTTGGTGATGCTGGCTGTTAATTGGACCTGCAACATACATTAGAACCACACAGGCTTCACCACTGTAAGATTTTCATTTTTTTTTTCTATCCCCAAGAGTCCTTTCCAATTTTAAATGCAAGCTTGTAGGGTTGGTTTTTATTTTCAAGATTTTTTTTTTGCTTAGATTTCCATTTTGGGAGCAGACTAACATTGCTCCTTTCTAATGAAGTGCTCTGCGATGTGAAAACTGAGACCTAGATTGGAGATTTTGCATGACGGCAAGTCTGTTGTTTCAAAATGCTTGAATTGACCATTAGCACATTTTCTCTTTTTTGGTTAATTATTCTTATTACCTTGTTCATACTACCATCTAGTTACTTGGAAGCAAGTTTTTCTTATTCAGCTTCCTATTCTGTGATTTTTAGGGGAATCCATCTCTAAATTTGGAGACATGATTGTGAATCATATTAAGGGATATATAAAGCCTCTGCATTCTTTTTAAAATGAGAATTTATGTGTTATGTACCGTGGGCCATAGATGGCTACTAAGACATGGCCTGCATTCTAGAATAGTAAATAGAAATTTACATGATTATAATATGGATGGAATGTAAAGAGGATTGTCAAAGAGTTCCAAAAATGGGTAGTGTCATGTCAGAGAAGGAAGAGATTAATTCTGGCCAAGGGATTACTGGAGGATTTCTTGGAAAAGGTGGCGTGTTGTTTTCTGTTTTAATTTTCCCATAAAAATGTGTTAAATCTATAATTAACCTAAATTCTATTTTTAGAAAAGAGCGAATAGTATTTTGACAAGTGGATGGAAGGCATCAAGGTGGAAAGTATATATTCTACATATTTTAAGTACAAAACACAAATTTTACCTTGAAAAATAAAACACGTGAGCTTTGCTACTGACTTTTCTAACATTACGATAACAAAGAAAAAAGAGAACAGGGAAGGTAAGGAGGGAGGAAGGGAAGAATGGACAATGGCTGGCAGGAAGGAAGGAAGCAAAACCAAATACTTGCCTAAACTTCTTAACCACAACTAAAAGCTGGAGGACGTAGCTGAAGTATAGGAATACCTGTAGTTTCACACAATTTCACAGTGTTTCTTCCTCTGCTTTTAGTCAGTGTCTATATATAAAATTCAAATTGATATTTGCAGGCTTTTCTTAGTTGATAATTCTCTCTTTATGTGCACCTGATCCTCCCCTTCAATAATGCAGAGAGAGTTGGGGAATTCTCTTTTCAAGTAGTTCTTGGTCATTTAACTCTTAATGTGCTCCATTCCAGAGAACAATCCAATCCCTCTTCCAGACAATATTAGCTTGCTCTCAGGTGTCTAACAATTTTTTTAAGAACCAATTTTATCATGTCATAGTACTGTGTTGTACAAATGACAGTTAGCTTATAAATGACAAGTCATAACATTATAGTGTTTTCAATGCTATTCAGATTGTGAACAGCCAGAAACATCAGAGAGCTAGTCTGCTATTTAAATAGTAAAATAAATATTTTTATTGAAATGCGTTAAGTGGTTGGGGAGTCATCCATTGAAATAAAATAGAAAAGGAGCACTTACTCAGAGATAAATTTGACAGGGGAATCTCAGCACTGCTTCCGATATAATCATAGTACAGGGAATCAGAGATCCTGTGATGGAATTTACAGTAGTGGTTTAATGTTGAATGACTATAATAAAGAAAGTATGGAGGCTGAACATTTTATCAATTATTGAAGGATATTTGATGCTGCTTGGGCTGTCTGGATGTCGTTCAGTCTCTTCAGTTACAAATGTGACCCAACCAAATCGCAGACAACTGAAACAATCAGGAGCAGTTTGCATTTCCTAGGCTGACCCAGAGAGTAAATGTGCAAACACGAAGCACACATTTACTTCCCCATGTTTGTGGGGAGGTCATGGTTATAGTTGTCACTATTTTCAATTGTAAGTGTGGTGATGAAACAAGAAATAAAGAGAAAAAGGACAAAGTATGAAATGAATCCCAGACATACGTATGAATTTCCTTTTAATGGATTTGTTTGAAACAAGAAGCTGAGTTCAAATCTATTAGATCTTTTTCGATAAGAAACAATGAATGATCTGTAGTTATCATTCAAACAATGCATCATTGCCAATAACAATGCAATATCAAAATAATATAATCAAGAACATAATGTTATTTCTGGCTTCTGGATTATTGCTGTTGTGGATGAAGAATAGTTAAAGTTGCAAACTTGTTGACCATTTATTTTGTCCATAAGCAGATAGTGAAAAGAAATCTAGATAGGTGCTAGTATAGTCATGACAAGTGTTAGGATAATAGGATAATTTCCAGTTTTGCTAAAAGTGAAAATACAGTACTTATTTCGCAACTTTTATTGAAAGTGTCAAACAAAATGCGAAGCTCCAAACATATCAAAATTCTGTTAGTAAGACATTGGCATTTATTACTTCATGGAGATACCGGTTCATAAAATCCAAATAAATAGGATTTCTCATTTTTTTAGAAGACTCCAAGTCTCCGAAGTCATTTAGACCTCTCAATAAAAATATCTTATTTTGATTTTAATCAGCATTTACTTGATTAAATAATTATTTTAAAATTACAAAATTTCAAAAAAATGATATATTCGTAATGGGTTTAAAACCTTGTAAACTTTGCTTAAGTGATAATTACAAAACCAATAGTCTTAACAAGTCAAATGTTGGCACACATATCCACTTGAGGTGGCATCATGGAATATTCAATCTTCATCACATATTTAGACTTAATGATTCTGAGTTCCCAAACAAAGTAAGGGAAGACACTTGGAGCATGTTAACTTGTCCTTTCAACATAATTTGCTTTTGTTCCTTTCCATGCTAGTTCACTGAAAAATTCCATGCAATTTAGGCTCCAACTACACTGGTTATTAACCATTCCCTCAAAACATAAGCACTTTCAAGCTTAATGCTCTTCCTTCCCTCTTTGCATGCTCCTCTGTTTATGAAACTCTTTCTCAACCTTGGTGCTAACTGTAGACTGGAACTGGTCCACTATTAATTTCTCTATAGTTGCCATAAAAATTGGTTCAGAAATGAACACATGATTTAAGATGATCTGCTCAGAAGTAAGCCTAGTTCTTTTGGTCAGAAAGTTGAGAGAAAGAGAAACTTTTCCCTCTATTGGATGTCAGTAAGGAATAATAAACTTCAGGCTATTGCAGATAGCTCACTGTGGTAATGAAAGCATTTCTAAAGCAAATTGGAAGATGTCTTTTTGTTACAGGCAACCAAAGAATTTAAATTGGTATGAGGAGATACGTTATCTTCACTTTAAAGCTTTGCATGACTAGTCTACAAATACCCATTGCTTTAAGAACATACTCTTGTTAATTCAACAAATATTTATAGAGTTCAGGAGAGAGGTCTGGGCTGGAAATATAAGACTGAGAGTGAGTAGCATGCATATGATAACCGAAGGCTTGAGATAGGATGACATCACCAGGGGAGTGAGTACAGAAAGAAAAGAAGACCAAAGACTGATACCTGTGCTACACCATCACAAAGAGAGGAAGTAGATGACAAGGATCCTGCCAAGAACACTGAGAAGGAGGAACAATGAGGTAGAAGAAAAGCTAAGAGAGTACGGTGTCCTGTAAGAAAGTAAATCAAGATGACAAAAGTGATTGTGTCAAATGCAGTAGATAGATGAAATAGAATGAAAACTGAGAAATCAACATTAGGTTCAGTAAGGTGGAGGTCACTGGCAACATTGACAGGAACAAAGCTGACGGAAATTTGGAGGCAAAAGCTGATTAGAGTAGGTTTTAAACGGGGGGGATGGAGAGGTAGCAGAGACACCAAGTACATGCCTGACAATGTTTGACACAATTTCGTTGCTCATTTGCCATCTGTATAAACAAAACATCCATCTAATGTTAGGGTCAAGCCAAGGATATCTAGGGAATTTCTTTAATTTTCAAAATTCCAATCGTAAATAAATACCATGATATATATTTCTTTTAGTATCATTCTTCAGAAAGGATATCATATTGAATTGACCAGCTTAATACAAAACATCCCATATTCTTTAATTATTTCATTCTTAACCTTAAGGCCAGACCTCATGGATAAATAAAGAGATTTTGTACTTATTTTCTCTTCATAGGTATATGGTATAGACTATTCAAATAAATGCACTGATTATATGTCTAGATACCATCTCTGTAGTTACCTCACCTTTTCTAATATTTTCCATAATTTTCTTTCAATAATTAGTGAATCAGCCAAAAAGTAAGATTTTTAAAAAAAATTTTGTTTTTTAACATTTGGCTAAATCCACATATTCCATCTCCTGTGTCTATTGTTCTGACCTCAAGGTCTATTCATGAATGCTTACCATCACAAAGATGTACTAGTCAAGTCAAAATATATATTATTCACTCCTTGGTATTTACCGAAATGAGTGGAAAACTTATGCCCACACAAAAACCTGCACTTTGCTGAGAAACATTCACCCTGAGCTAACGTCTGTGCCAATCTTCCTCTATTTTGTATGTGGGTCACCACCACAGCATGGCTGCCAACGAGTGATGTAGGTCCACATCTGGGAACTGAACCTGGGCTGCTGACATGGAGTGTGCTGAACTTAACCACTAGGCCACAGGTCTATGCCTGCACATAGATTTTCATAGCAGTTTTATTCATAAATGCCAAATGAAGGCAATCAAAAAGCCCATCAGTAGGTGAATGGATAAATAAACTGTGGTACATCCAAACAATGGAATATTATTCAGTGCTAAAGAAGAAATGATCTATCAAGCCATGAAAAGACACGGAGGAAACTTAAATGCATATTACTGTGTGAAAGAAGCCAATCTGCAAATGCTACACATTGTGTGATTCCAATGTTACGACATTCCAGAAAAGCCAAAACTATGGAGATAGCAAACAAACCAGGGGTTGCCAGAGGTTTGGGAGAGGAAGGGATGAATAGGTGGAACACAGATAATATTTAATATATGATACTACAATGGATAGATGTCATTATACATTTGTCTAAACCAAAAGAACTTTCAATATCAAGAGTGAACCCTAATGTAAATTATAGACTAGGGATGGTAGTGGTGCATCAGTGTAGGTTCATTGATTGTGATAAATGCTTCACTATGATGTGGGATGTCAATAATGAATGGGGCTCTGTGTGGGGGGCAAGGGACAGGGGACATATGAGAACTCTCTGTACTTTTTACTAAATTTTGCTGTGAACCTAAAACTGCTCCAAGAAATAAAGTTTATTAATTAAAAAATAAGCAACAACAACAACAAATACATATATTATTTTCAGTGCTTGACCATGACTAGTTCCATCTATGGATTTTACTGAATTTCATTTGGAAGATTAAGAAAACCAATCAGTGTTCTCAAAACAGTTTCAAATGGTTGATTTTTAAAACATGTAATTGCATAAAGCTAAATCTTACTTTATTAGTTTTCATTTTGCAGCTATTTCATGAACACAAAATTCTCAATGCGTATTTCTGTGCTAACAACTCTTTCCCCAAATCTGCTGCTTGATTAAGAAAGGCCCTTCATTGTGAGTGAGTAAGTGAGAGTCACAGTAAGTAGAATCAACTGGTAGGTGTGTGAAGGGAGGGTCAGCTGTGGGCCATATTCGTAAAAATTCTAAGATGCTCTAGGTGTAGACAGGTTGATTCTGTGTCTTCATAGGGATATATAATGTAACATTCTACCTTCCTGGATGATGTAAAAGAAGAGAGATTACACTTTCTTTGGTATTTGGGGAAATAAACATATAGGGCTGTGAGATAACGGGAAAAAATTAAGTGTCAGTGTGTTTAATACTCCCCCAAAATCTCCTGAGCTATAAATATACTTTACTGCATGATCATCTTTACTTTGGCTAAATAAGGAGTTAGCAACTACTCAGAACAAGCCTACAGAGTTGTAGACTTTCTGCTATGTTATTTATTTTCTTCCCGTTCTTTCAGAAAGCATGAAATAATTATAATTAAAAAAAATCTACGCAGCAAGGATTCCTAAGAATCATTCTTTCACTCCCACTCGCAGGCTTCTCAAATCCCTGAGAAATATTTGAGGACTTCGTTACCCAGTTTAAAATTACTAGTCATGTCATCTTAGCACAATAGCAGTAAACACTAGTTATATAGCCTCCCTGGGATTAAGAAGATCAGGATTTAAGAAAAAAAATTCGGCTCCAAAGGCCCTTGTGTTTTCCTGATTAAATGGAAAAAAGGCTTCAAAATGAAGCCAAATGAAGGCATTGAAAGTTGAAAATTAACAATTACATTGTGTTTTTGCTTCCTCTTATCATTTTATTTTCAGTTAATAAAGAGCATAATGTATTTGTACCTGCTTTTGCCTTGGGAGTTAGAGGAAGATAGTGAAAATATTTTACTATCTGTTTTCAAATTATAAGCTGTTGTTTCCTAAGAAAGTGAAAACTCATGTATATTATCTCATTATTGTTCTCAAGGGACTGCAGTCACCATAGTGATTGTAATTACATGGCTTCATTAACTTTATACATTCTACCTGTTATCGGGGGTTCACATTAAGAAAATTTGCATATGCAGGAAATGAATGTCGTTTGCGGGGAGCTAATGTCATTAAACATTTAGGCAGTCCCTATCAGGCAAAGGGATTTCCACTGGGATTTGCTTTGCAGCATGCCCTTTATAGTCGTTGTGGGCACAGGAATCTATTTCCAAACCCCCAAAGTAAAACCTTTTTTAGAGGAAAATATTAGAAAGCAACAGCTATTTTAAAAATCTGATATATGACTGGAATTTCAAATTACTGATACCAAGATTATGAGAACATACAATCAAGGATAATATGGTTCTGAAAAATGCCAACACTTTGAATATTTTGGGGCTCTTGCACATGTGTGCGTGCATGCATGCATGTGCAACTTGATACATTGAGTGACCTGTATTTTAAAATGCCTATTGTTACATATTGGTACTTTTCTATTTTTATTGACCAATTTAATCTATTAACTATTAAACATTTTTAAAATTTCTAATATAATTTCAGGTGAAGAAATCATGATAAACAAAAAGAGAAAGAAGAAAACAAAGTGAATTTCTCAAATAACCAATTCAGACTTATGACTCCTACAATGAATGTTTTTCAGACATTTTGAAAGGCAGGATAATAAAAAACGGTTTCGTATACCTTTTTGTTTGGTGTAGATGTTCATGATCTTTTGATAACACCAGAGTTCTGGGTAGTCTAGAGAGGAAATCTACAAGGTGGGAGCAGGTGAAGGGTGGGCATCATATCCTCGTAGTCTTCTCCTGCTCTCAAACCCCAGCACCTTTCAAAGAATGTTCATAAGTTCTTGTCTCTCTAATTTCTGTTTGCCATACTAGGAGCAATATCAGCTATTAAGAATGATACTATTAACAACAGCAAAGCACTCATTTTGTACATAAGAAAATGGGTGATATTTGACATATGACAGGGCTGCAGCAATTCCTAGGGAGCCGTCTTCCAAATAAGAATCAAAACAACTCATAATTTCTTTTTAGCTATTAAAATCCTTAGTAGTTCACAATAATAGGAAAATTACCTATTTTCTGGTACAAAATTACACCCTAGAGAATTATATTACATATGTAAATTATGATAAGTTCTTTTCAATCTGTACCTTTTGGGGTAATTAATTCCTCAAGAGAGGTGATGTATGTCAGTATTGAATGAAAAAACTCGCTTACACAGGTAATTCACATAGATCTTTTCAATTAGGGTTGAAAGCAACAGAGTTAGCAATGACAGAAAAATCATATTTTTTTTTGGTCAAATTATCCCATGTCTTGTGAAACTTTCTCTACCTGATTAAGAAGTTTACAAAATTTGTTAAATATCTTAGAAGAATGAATACATTGAATAAATGAATTAAAATCTACTTTTCCTTTTCTTCCATCTAAACAATTTTTATCTCCTTTTTTTAGGGTAATTTTCCCAGGATAAAGGTAATCACCTTTTGGATCAAAATTACCACCTTATTTGTTGGCACAACATCATGTAAGTTAATTTTTGCCTGCTTCTAAATGAAAAGGACCCCAAATCAATCGGTCTCCTATTAAATGGGTTGTGTACCTGCTATTCATTTTGGACACAGCAATCACTGCCTGTTTAGATTTGTTGGAAAAAAACCAAAGGCTTTTCTAGATTTTTTTTTTTCAGAATAGAACTGACATCCGCAGTCTCTTGCCAAGTTTATCAACAATTATTTATTATACTTTGAAAGCAAAGGGACTCTTTAAATAATAATAATGTGATTACTTTTTTACTGTAACCACTGAAAATATTGGTTGGTTTATTCAATAAGTGTTTTTTAGCATCTACTAGTTTACTCTGGTGCTTGGCAACCCTGGCTGTACCCTGAATCATCTAGGAAACTATGTATATGCATATACCATTTTCCTTATTTTTTGTGTGTGTGGTGAGAACTTTTAAGATCTACCCTCTTAGCAAATTTCAAGTATACAAGACAGTATTGTTAACTATAATCACAAGGCTATCCATTAGACCTCCAGAACTTATTCCTCTTGCATAGCTTAAACTTTGTACCCGTTGACCAACACCTTCACATTTCCCCCACTCCCTAGCACCTGGCACCCACCCTTCTACTCTATTCTTTTGGAAGTTTGACTATTTCAGATACCTCATATAAGTGGAATCACACAGCATTTGCCTTTCTGTGTATGGTTCATTTCACTTAGTATAATGTCCTCCAAGTTCGTCCATGTTGTCACAATGTCAACGTTTCCTTCTTTTTCAAGGCTAAATGATATTTCATTATTACTCCATTCATCCATCAATGGACATTCAGGGGGAAAATTTAAAAACAGAGATGTTTGAGTGCCACTTCAGATCTATTACATCAGTGGTTTGTGGGGTGATATAAGGCTCTGATTTTTTTAAAGCTTCACTGGGTTTCTGATGATCCATAACAATTGAGAACACTGTTCTAGGTATTGTAGAGCATATAGAAAATACAAGTGTGGGTGATGAATATTTCCTGAGACCTTGGTCCATCAATAAAGGTAGTCAAATGCTGAAAGTTAACTACACTGAAAGCCAATTTGTAAAGAAGATCAGATGAGTAATAAAGATGAAGTGAGGATCTGGGTGAGATATTTTAATTTAGCACATTCCCCACTAGCTTCTGCACAAGTGCCTTGTTGATCTTTTTGAAACTGTACATTGTGTTAGCACAGAGGCAGTGGAGACCCTCTTCACCCGAGGGAAGGCACTGACAACACTGGAAGATGGGAAACATCTCTACTTGTCACGTCCATAAGTAGTTGGAGGCGGGAGAATGGACCTCAGAGGAGAGACCTTACCTAGAGTTGTAAATTTGGACCTTTATAACTAAAGTTATAAAGTTAAATTTGGAACTCTATATAACTAGACTTAAAAATTTGGAATATAAACTTGGAACATATAGATGCTACTTAAAAACCAAAGAACTGATATTACCTATGGAGAATGGGTAAATAGAGAAGAGCACTCGAGATGGATCACTTACGTAAAATATTTTAAGAATAAGTGGAGGGAAATTAGCAAACAAGGAGACTGAGAAAGTGTAGTCAGGACTGGAAGGGAAATCAGGAAAATATGGCCTCCCAGAAGATTAAAGAAAAGACTTTTTGTTTTTAAACTAATGGCCAACTGTGTCCATTGCTAATGATTTTAAGTTAGGTGCACATGGAAGAGTGTGCATTAAAACCTTGCCATATAAAGGTCAATGATGGGCCTTGCAATTTTGGTCATGTGATGGGCGTAAAACCCAGAGTGGAGTGGGTTATGAATCAACAGGAAGTAAGGAAATGGAGACTGTAAATGTAATATACCTTTTTGAGAATTTTGACTGTCAAGAATGCTAAAGAATTAAGTAGTAGTCATTTGACTCAACGTGTCTCTTGCTTTAATGCCCCTTTGGACAAATTAGGAAATAAGTTCTTGGTAGATAAATTAGAAAAAGTGCTCTGTTTGGTCAGATGCAGTTACAAGCTATGGTGCATATATCGGAGAGCAGAACACACACTCGATTTCAGCTCCTATGTCTTTCTTCAGTCGGGTACCTTTGGGTAGTACAATCCGACATTGTATAAGAGAATCAAAATTTATTTAAGATGGGTGAGTATTATGCTGTACTTAGCTTTTGTACCAGTTTCATGATATCTAAATATCACACCCACTAGTTTGTTAAAATAAATCTTAATCTTTCAAGCTCCAGCACAGAGAATTGATCCTGGAAATATTCAAGACAGAGGTCTGGAATTGACTTCCTAGACGTTGAATGATGTGTTGGTCATTTACTAGTGAAGGTGTCAATTCACTACCATTAGGGAGAGCAAAAGTGATTGCCAAGATCAAAAGAGTAGGAAGTGAGTTAATTCCAGATTTGAGGTAGTGACAAAGCTGTATTCATTAGATGAAAACTTTTACAGAATGAGGGAGAGAGTTTTCATCCTTGTATTTCCAGCACTTAGCATAGTGCCCGCATATGGTAGATGTTCAAGTAGTGTGTGTTGAATTGTGTTGAACTCCAAAGGGATTGTTTAATAGGAAAAAATTAAGTGAGTGTAGATGAGAAGCTAGATAATGGGATATAAGTCAAGAATTGTGGTTAATAGAGAGAGACTGGTGTTGAAGTGGGTAAGCCACAGGGAAATCTACTTTCCTAGAGAACAGATAGAATAATGTCAACTGAGGTACTCTCATTGAAACTCCCTTTATCCCAAGTGGTTCTTCTTCATGTCCTGTCTTAAGGGGAAAGCACTGAGGGATAAAATATTAAACGGAATATATGATAGACTGCCCTTTTCAGATAAGTTGATAGTGTGATGGACCAAAAAAACACATCCTGTGAGCACTGGGTCATATTCACTAGAGATTTTTATTGATAATAAGTTGGGTAGTTTTGACATTCAATCAGGAAATGGCATCAGGAAGTAATAAACAGATAGCTAAGTGGGTAGGAGGGCACAGGGAAGTATAGCAAGAAAGCAAACAGGAAGCCTGACAGGTAAGAAGGATGCTGAAGCAGGTGGGCAGGTGTTTGCCATTAACATGGTTGTACAGGAGACAGAAATGTGTCTGCCTTAAGAATAGGTTTAAGGGCAAAACAGTTGAGAGTATGGTAGGAAAGCAGTTTCAGAACTCAGGTAAATGGTAGTTCATCCAGGTAGGGACTCAGATACCAAAGGAAACACCAGGGAACCAGTCAGAGTGTGACTATAGTCAAGGTGGATTTGATTCTTGCTTGTTTAAGCTTTGAACTGGCCTAGGACTCTAGTTATTGCAAGAGCTAGAAGGTTTGCAGAAGCTTCGAGGAATAAAGCCTAGCATGCTGTTGTATCTGCATTTCCTCCGCTACAATGTTATACCACTTTATTGACTACATTGCCTAATTTAGCACATACACATAGCCTGTGCTTTTATTCAAGTTTTCAAAAAATATATTGTCTCTTTCAAGAAAAAATAATTCCCGCAAATTGGGCGTTATGTGATATTGTTGTGTATTTCCAATACCAATTTAACAAGTCCTCAATAAGTACTTATTGAATTGACATGTTAACCTGTTCACATCAAGTAGGTAAATTTGACTATTCTGAATTACAAGGTTGAAGTAAAAATATAGCTGTATCATCTTTAAAGGAAATGAACTCATTGAAATATGCTGAACCCCACAAATGATTTAATTTTGAATATAGAATATGAATTTAACGGAGACACTATGACTACTTTTGCATCTTTCCTGCAACACTTGGCTGCTGCCATCTTGATTGGTACAAGATGTTTTGTGAAATCTATACTGTTACATTTTATGAAAGGGGAATAAAGCTCCTCTCGATTGACTTGATGCATTGAAGAGAATTGCATGGGCAATCTCCCTTTATTACATTCAATGGTCCAAGGCACAGAGTAGCTTAAAAATGTTCTTTTAGAAATAATACTCTTCAGAAAGGTGCACTAATATGGCATTACTAGATATCTTTTTACTACCTTTTCACTGAAAAATGCAACTTTTAAGGAAAACTAAGTACTTCCATTATGTGAGCTCCGTCAACAATCCAATGACCATGCGCAATTTGCTCACCATGTCCTTCCTTACAATACCGGGTCCTCCTAGCACCTCAAAATGCAAATGGCGGCACCCCAGGAACCTACACCAAGAGCCAGCATTTATGATGATGAATTTAATTCCTATACAATGCCTTCTGCTTATTAACATTAATTATGTGGCAAAGGAAATTGGATGATTCATAAAAGCAGAAAGCATTTGGCTTGACCACATTATACAGCAGTGCAAATAAGAATTCTTAATGCTGTTTAACAAATGACTTTTTCACTCTTCATTAAAGCCCCTTGTTGCCATCCAATCTTGATTTTAGAAATTAAAGCTAACAACCAGATTGAGAGAATCAGGAAAGCGACAGCATGGGGCAGAGTCTCAAAGCCACAACTAACAGCATGAAGCAAAGTGAACCTCAAGCTATTGCTGCTCTCAGAGAAGGCTGGGGAGGGGGGCATGCATTTGCAAGGAAACTCAATTATAGCAATCCTCAGCTATAGGAAAGTACTTGTGAATGTTGACACGAAAGCTTTTTTTGTTAATGTTTTAATTAAATACCTAGAAGCCAATGCTTCCTCTCAGTTAGTGTCAGAACACTGCTTCTTGGTGGATAAATGTTTAGAGCAAAAGCTCGGCTGAGGGTTTCTACAAACATGACTCTAAGAACTGAGAAGGCTTTCACTGGGGCACTTGAGATCAAGAAGGTGGTAGTGCTTATAAACTTGCAGTACAATAGCAGGATGGTTTAATCCACCCAAATGTCAGTCATTGGTTTGCAAGTTGGCAATCCCACCTTCATCTTCAGACAAAAGGGCACTGGTTAGTCATCTGTTTAATTCTCTAGCTTCAGTGTGTCATTTGGATGTTGAAGGAAAATCCCTTGATTCGGTTTGCCATTTCTGACAGCCTCCCTCTAGACCCCATTAATAAGCCTTTTAGAGAACAGAATGCAAAGTAGGCAGCAGGCAGCCCACAATCAAAATGGAGATAGAACAGACAGTAGAAATGTCTTCCTTTGTGAAGATAGTGTTTAGGTGACCTTTGTTGAAGAGAATTTTTTTTAAATCTAAAAACTGTGTCTTTCAAGATATTAAAGCAGCATTTGTGGTGTAGTAGATTTGGGAGGTCACTTGGAATTTGGGAGTTTATGATAGGATACAGAAAAACTCAAGTGATATTTACAAAATGTGCAAACAATGGCACAGACAGGAAGCCAGCCTGGCTTTGGGCATGCCTGGGGAATATCCTTCAGAAAACAAATATGCCACTCTTTAATGTTGGTTTGAATCTCATTATAAAATCACAAGTGAAATGAGACGCATATCGCCTCTGAAACAGTGATTCCAGAAGCAAAGCAACTGTTCTCTAATAAAGCAGTCCTGTTAAGATTTGTCGGGTTTTAATGTGCTTTGAAAGCACATCATTTGTTAGATAATGGACTCTTTCTATTGAAGCTATTTTCCATTTTTCATGCATTAATAATTTCTAGTTGACTTTGCATGTGTGTGTGTACGTGGACATTCTGAACAGCGTCACATACGTATTAAAGGATGAGGTCTCTAGAGAAGTCCCATTCCAAATAACCTTTCCCTAGGCATTGCCTGGTCCAAGGAAGCATTCCAAAATGCACGATTTCCAGACACAAGTTTGACCAGGAGTGGAGAACTTTAAAGGGAACAAAATAATGGCTAATCTCCTATGCAAGTTCTCCATTAAATAGGCAAGTTCTTTTAGAAACAGGGATTGGACAGAAATCCATGTTGTTCTGATTGCAATGCAATGCCAAGTGTTTCACTGTAATCAAAGACTGAGAAGCAAGACCACAAAAGAAGCGGAGAGATCATTTATTACCAGGGAGATCGCTTTTTTTTATAGAGTATCACCAGGGAAGTCACTTATTTTTTTATGCATCTAGTCCCTTAATAAAACACTAATAAAGCTTTTATGTACTTTTATATCTCAGTAAACCACTCAGGCATGCCTTTTAAAATATACAAAAGAGAAAATGTTCTTTTCTGCTAGGAATTTGTTTATAAACTGTCCTTTTATTAGAATATATATAAACTTGAATTCACTTAAGGAAAACAGCAGAAGCATGTTTTCTAAGAGTACATAAAATGTACACACACAACAGGTACTTAAATATGATATTGCATGTATATAATGCTTAGTAAGTACTGGAGATTAGATTACTTGTATAAAAGAGATGAAGTACACACGTGTGCGTGTGCTCCGACAAGTCAATTTATTTTCAAAATAAATAAATTAGAACATTGATAGCTTTAAGCTCACCCAGGTTTCTAATGCGTGCTGGGTATCACGGCCTATTTGACTATCCTGGACCCAGTAGTGGTAATTGGTGTGTTTGTTTCAAGTACTCCCTGCAAATTGCATTTTGTAGAAGGATCTGTTTGTTGTAAAATGATGTTTAAGCTAATGGATTGGGAAGCCATCTAGACATAGTCTATCACATTTTCATGGTAGATTTTATCAAAGCATTTCGTTAGTAACTCCAATGATAACTTTTTTTTTCATATATTTTTCATTTACCTCCAGGTCTTTAGGCTTTTAAAAGCTTGTTGATTTAATTAGAAAGGGTCCTCAGTAAATGTTCTAGGAGAGGTCGTTGCTGTCTCAATGTTAACAGACCTCAGGAAAAATCCTGCATTCTTATCGTGTGCTACATTACTCAGGTGAGAACTAATTTATTTTTATTAGTTTTTAAACAATGTGTGATAACTTGTATTACATTTAATGAAAACACTACTACGCTTTCAGTGACATCTTTTGTAGAAAAATACATTTCAAAAAATCCTATTGAACTTTGCATTTGAATGTGGAAATCCATATAAAAGGTGGGAAATCATATCCTTTTTATGACATCCCATGGTTTCTTCCGAGTGATCTCATGCCTCCTTGGAGCTTTTAAGTAGAGAAAAAAGTAAAGCAATTAGTTAGCTGTCACTCACTATAAGTCACAGGCACTGCCAGTGGAGTGAACCCTGCCATCTCCCAATGTAAGGACCAATCGTTGAGGAAGGCTGATAGCAAAGGAGGTCAAGCAATGAGAATCTTCTACTACTGCCACATTTACATGGAGCAGCTGTTGGAGGAGGGAGCGAAACAACAAGTGGCACAAAATTCCCTAAATTTACATGCTTGGTGTTACATATTTATTAAAACGATCACCATCACCACCAACAACCACCTCGAACCCTTCTTGTATTAAACTATTATTGTTATAAATGGAGCATTTGGGATCTTAAACCAGTGGTCTTCATGTTAAGGTATTTGTAACTATGGAGGTAATGAACCACTTTTGGTGGGAGTTATCTAGGCAAAGATAGAATTGGAGAATATCTTCCAGATCTTCAAATTCCGTACGTAACCTTTCCCAAACTAATCTGAGCTGGCAGAGGATCTGTGTGGTTTTACCACTCCTGCCTCTTTTCAGAACCCTCCTGCTACAACTTTACAGAGGAAAAGGGTAACTCACCAACTCATTCTACATCCTATTGTGGCACAATTCCAAGGAATAAAAATCTCTGGGACTCCACAAAAATGGGACAAAAATCAAAAAAGCAAATCTCTTTTCTACTTGTCTGTGTGCCTGCCTGCCTCTCTATCGAGCAATCATCTTTCCATCTGCTCACCTCCCATCTATGCATCTATCGATTTACCAATCTTTTTACTTTCCTGTCTCTTAGAATTAAAAATCAGAACCGAGATGGGTTTAATGGTGCTGCTTCCTAAGATGATATTTGAAATGAAAAGGAAAGTCATTTCTTTTTCTGATATGCAATCTGAATTTGAGAAAGGTATAACTAGCTTTGTTATTTGTTTTATTAGACATACATTTTCCATAAATTGAAGAAACTAAATGTGCAGCTCCAAATAGAATAGAATATAATAGAATTTCAGCTGTAATTACATCCTTTGCAACTACTAAACTTAACATGAAAACTTTAGGCATCATCCTAAACGTGTACAAAGGGCAACAGTTTTTCAAAATTCTTTTAGGAGTGCGCAAAGTTTTGTGCACTGCTCTCATAGGCTGCACTGTCTTGCCATTGTCAAGAGTCAGCCCAGAGTCCAACTCTGGCCAAATGTCTGTCTTCTTCTTCTTCTCCTTCCGTCTCTTGCTCTTCTCCCCCTTTCCCTCCTCCTCCTTCCTTCCCTTCGCCCTCTTCTTCCTTTTCCCTCTCTCCCCTGACCCCATCCCTTTTACCCTCTCCCTCTCTTTTTTAGGGTCTGGATGTAGAATGATTTTTACACTTTTATTTTTTGTTTTTGTTTTGTTTTGAGGAAAATTAGCCCTGAGCTAACTACTGCCAGTTCTCCTCTTTTTGCTGAGGAAGCCTGGCCCTGAGCTAACATCCATGCCCATATTCCTCCACCTTATATGTGGGACGCCTACCAGAGCATGGCGTGCCAAGCAGTGCCGTGTCTGCACCCAGGATCCCAACCGGTGAACCCCTGGCCGCCGAGAAGTGGAACGTGCACACTTAACCGCTGCGCCACAAGGCAAGCTCCTCATTTTCACGCTTTTAAATGGCTTCATAAATACCTATATAGCCCTCTCAATTCTACCACTTGGTGGAAGAAAACTAAAGTATTTACTGTCTAGTCCATTTAAAAAGGTTGGCCAACCACTAATATAGGTGATTATCTTAATGACAGTTGGTTTTCTTCTGTAAATATGCAAGTTCATACCACGCTTCTATGATCCATTTGTAAACATTTATTTCTTATTATATCTTACAGACAAAAATTGATATTAAATTTTTCTTTCATTTATTTCGTACTTCTGCTTCTACATCTCGGTGATTGCCACATGGGTTAATTCACGTCCTCTACGAATCAGACACAAAGATGAGATTAGCTGTAGAAGAGGAGAAAACTAGTGTGAGGAAAAACTAGGCACAGAGGCAGAAGAGTCTGGGAGACCTGTCAAACCAGGATGCAAGTCTAATCCAGAGAAGGTAAGAGGGAAAGAAGGAAGGTTGAGTAGAAAAAGGACTAGACTGTCGAGCAGTTCTAAGAAAGGTTTGGCAAAAATGGTGAGGAGTCCTCAAGCCAAAAGACTTCTCACTGGAGCCCACTGTCTCCAAGAATGCATGGGCCCCAGTATCGGGTCCTGCTTAGTCACTACCTGGAGAATCTGGTGGCAAGCGCAGTCTCATCAGGAACTGGGTGATGGATTTCAGAATATAGAATCCAGGATTATTGGCCAGTTATGCTTCCTGCTGTTTGTGATTTGAGGCACATTTTTGTAGCAGCCATACTTTGTAATAACGAAATGTTAAGGTTTCTTTTTTCTAAAATAATATCTGAATTTGAATATCACTATGCTTATCTCTCATCATTTTACTCTACTTTTTATATCTTGTTTTAGAAATCCCTCTCAATCCTAAAGAAATAAGATACTTCACTATGTTTTTTCCTAATAGTTTTAATAGTATTTAAGATTTGTTTTCCACAATTAAGCATGGAGAGGCAGGATAGAGGAGAGACGAGGAAGGAAAGGAGAGAGGCGAAAGGAAAGAGATAAAGATATTATTTTACATTATTTTCTTATGAAAGATGCAATTGCCCAGCACCCTTTTTTAAATAGAGTGTCCTATTCCCTCTGATTTTAAGGTTTACCTGATCATATACCTGTCTCATATGCTTCAATCTGCTTTTTGGCTGTTTTATGCCTTTGTTTTAGTTGTCTCTCTCTCTAAAAATAGCATAATGTCATCAATACTATGACTTTAAGTTTTAATAAGGAAAATTCTTCCATTTTTCTTTTTTTTCACAACTCTCTTCACTGTCATTGGATCTTCATTATATCATATGGATCTTAGGGTCAGTTTGTCGGGTTTATAAAAATCCTATTGGGAATTTGAATAAAATTGCATTATGTATTAATTTAAGGAAAATTAACATCTTTTCTTATACAGATTCTTCCAATCCACAAACATAGTAAATTCTCATTGTTTCAGTTTCTATTTTCTTTTGTGCTTTAATAATGTTTCACAATTTTCTCCATAAATTCTTGTGCATATTATGTTAGATTTATCCCTAGCAATCTTATTACGTAGTTACTAGTGTGAATGATATATACTTAAAACTCACATTTTCTAATTTGCTATTGCTAGAGTGTAGAAATTTTTTTCTTTTGGCGAGGAGGATTGGCCCTGAGCTAACATCTGTGCCAATCGTTCTCTACTTTGTATATGGGATACCATCACAGTATGGCTTGATGAGTGCTGTGTAGGTCCATGCCTGGGATCCAAACCAGTGAACCTCAGGCTGCTGAAGTGGAGCATGAGAACTTAACCACTGCACCACCAGGCCAGCCCCTAGAGTGTAGAAATTTTTGCATGTCAATCTCTTAAACCAAAATTCTGCTAAACTTTCTTATTACTTCTAAAATGTTTTCTATAGATGTTCTTGAATATTTTATACCATAAAATATTCAAATCATGGCAGTTTTACCCAATTTTTTCCAATGTTTTTATGTTTAATTACTTTTATCTATATGGTTACACTGGTTAGGACCTCCACAATATTTTTTGATGTTAATTATTCTTATTTTTTTTTCTGACTTTACATGAGATGCTTCTAATATTTTATTGTTAAGTCCAATGTTTGTTTGTTTATAGATATTCCTTTTCAAGTTAAAGGAGTTACTTCTTATACTATTACTAGTTGATCATTACACTAATGTTTTAGCCCTCGTGGGCCACTGGTCTATGGTGGGTGGGAGAGGGAGGTTCCAGAAAATCTGTCATACTCCCGACGTAGGGAAAGCACTGGACTTTGCCTCCAGTCCTCCTTACTCCAAGAGTTTGTGAATACTGAATAATGATCCCTTGCTTCAGCGAGATCCCAGCTTCAGTGTTCAGCTCCACACTTCTTTGAGGTCTTCTTTTTTCTCTTCTCTTAGTTTGCCATCATTTCTTGCTGGCTCATCTATGCTTAAGTGCTTAAAAATGTTTTATTCATTATTTTTGTTTCCGATGATATAGTTACAGTAACCACTTTAGCGTATTGGTAAAAACAAAAATTATTTTTGAATAGTTTTCAGTAATCCTAAAGAACTGTCATCAGAGTGGTTGCTTGCAGTGCTTTTGGGTGTATTTTCCTAGATTTGTGGGTGGGAACTTGCACAAGATCAAGTTGATACCCCCATACAATAATCTGTGTATTTCTGATGTAAATGTTGCATATTATACAATATCTAATTTTTCGAACAACCTAATAGGATTTATCTAGGGAAAATTTGGGAGCATATTAAGCATGTGTAAAGAAAGATTTTCTTTTCAAGTTTATATTATCAGCCCTTTGGTTAGTCATTTTATAGCACCATAGAAAACAAGGTTTTAAAGTAAAATTAATTATGGTAGGTTTTACACAAAAGGACGTACTTTTAATAAATTTATCTTATTAAAACATCAGTGAGGATAATCTATAAGAAAGAAAAATAGTTATTAAGAAAACTACTACACGAAATTCAAGGGTCTGAAATCAACTCCTAATGTTAACCTATTCAAAAGCCTGAACTTGTTTTAAAAATCTGCAGTATATTTTATTACGTCCTTATGTTTCTTTTTTGCTGACACTTAAGACATGACGTCCAGCTAATACAACACTGAAGAAAACCAGAGAATCATTGGAGCGATTGTGAAACATGAAATGTTATTTAATGCGTAAAAACTGACAGTTCTTTCCTAATGAAATGTTCCACATGACTAGTTTGTACTGGATAATTCATTGTATCCTCTCAAAATAAATAGAGATTTTTAAGTAAGATATGTTATCTTTAGTAGAACACAGAAAGGTCAACACTAGGAAAAGAAAATGAATTATTTTGGTAATCTGCATAATTTAAGCCTTGGTTACTGTTTTGATAGTAGGGCAGGACTCAGGGCTCTTTTATACCTTACTGTGACCCCAGCACCTATAATGGGCATGGCACATAGTAAGTCCCCAATAAATCATTATTAAGTTATTTATTAAATTTCAACAAAGTACCTTGGAGCTGCTAAGGTAAATTAATTCCTCCTATAAAATTAATATGCTGGTTTTGTTTTCAGTAATGTCCTGCCCTTTACTAACACTAGACAGCTCTCCAGATAATAGTTATATGGTTATAAAAGCACCAATTAATTTACTAAATTAAATCAAATTTGCTGAAATAAAATCTATAAAATTAAAAGATTCAGATAGTTAAAAATAAAAAAAATGCAAAAGCCATATAAAGAAAAGCATCAGTAATGAGGCTTAGGCTTTCCAGCATTTACCTCATTTTATTTTTTTAAAATTGCTCTTATTTTAGTAAATAAACTTATTGGTTACTTTCACATCTCTAAATATTATGTTTATATCAGGCTCTCTTGATCTATCATTGTAAATAGTATTGAAATCTAATTTTGATGCATGAGAATAGTTTAGGTCTTGCCACTGTCCCTCCCAATCATTTTTCACTTAGTTATATTTAAATTTTTAATCTATTTGTTCCTTTTTATTCCCATGTTTCAAATCCTTTACAATCCTATCCTTAGGGTCAACCCCGTGGCATAGTGGTTAAGTTTGCATGTTCCAAGTCAGCAGCCTGGGTTCACGGGTTCAGATCCTGCACATGGGCCTACACATCACTCATCAAGCCATGCTGAAGTGGTGTCCTACATACAAAATAAAAGAAGACTGGCACAGATGTTAGTCAACAACAATCCTTCTCAAGCAAAAAGGAGAAGATTGGCAACAGATGTTAGCTCAGGGCCAATTTTCCTCACCAAAAAAAAAAAAAAACCCACCAACAACGCAAATAAAAAACAGAACCCATCCTCCACCATTACCTCACAACTATTCTAATGAGCTTAGTGTTTATCTTTTTATTTGTATAAATTCTTACAACGTGCATATTTTTTTCTCTGTATGTTCTTAGTTTGTGTAAATTTTATTGTACTATATCTCAATTTGTTTCCTACATTTTACCAGTCAGCAATATATTTTTAAGAGCCATCTTTGTTGCTATAGTTACAAGTTGTAAATATAGTAACTGTTGCCACTAACTGTTCATTCATCATACCAAGAACCAAGAAGATCACCAAGTGATTGATAAAGGATAATCAATTAATGCCAACAATAAGATGATGGAAATGTTGGTATTGACTGACAAAGACTTTAAAGCAGCAGTAATAAATATGATTCAACAAGTGCAAGCATGTTTGAAACAAATGAAAAAAATACAATATCTTAGCAAATAAGTAGAAAGTCTCAGGATAGAAATAGAAGATATAAAGAAGAACAAAGTAGAAATCCTAGAAGTAAAATATACAGTAAAAACAATTTTAAAACCCAATAGATAGTTTCAAGAGCAGAATAGAAGGAATAGAGGAAAGAATCAGAAATCTTAAAGATAGAACTAGAAATTGTCCAATGTGAAAAATAGAGAGAAAATAGACTGGGGAAAAAAAAAGATAGAGCCTCAGGAACCTGTGGAGCTGTAACAAAAGGTCTAAAAATTCATACCATTAGAATCCCAGGAGAGGAAAAAGAAAGGGGAGTGGAAAAAGAAATGTTAGCTGAAATTTCCTAAATGTGGCAAAAGACATAAATCTACAAAGTCAACAAGCTGAGAGAATGTTATATAGGATAAACACAAAGGACTACACTACAAGACACATCATAGTCAAACTTCTGCAAACTAAAGACAATGAAAAAAATTTAAAGCATTAGTGGAAAAATTCACCTTACCTATGGGGGGAAAATTTCCAAATGACAGCAGATTTCTCCTCAGAAAAATGAGGCAGGAAGGTGGACGACATTTTTCAAGTGCTAAAAAAAGAACAGTCAAGCCAAAATCCTGTATCCAGCAAATATGTCCTTCAGGACTGAAAGGAAAATCAAGACATTCTCAGATGAAGGAAAGCTAAGAGAACTTGTCACCAGCAGAACTACTGTAATAGAATGGCTAAAAGAATTGCTCTAGAAAGAAACTAAACTACAAAAGATGAAACCTTGGAATATCAGGAAGGAAAAAGAGCACAGAGCACAAAATATGGGTAAATTCTCTAGACTTTCTTTCTCCTCTTGAATTTTCTCAATTAAGTTTGACATTTGAAGTATAATTATAACATTGATGTAATTATAAACATATGTAGAAGAACTAATTAAATGAAGGTGGATAAAGGGAAATAAAGAGAGATAAGATTTCTATACCTTACTCAAATTGGCAAAATTACAATGCTAGTAAACTATGTCTTTATGTATATATTATGTAATACCTAGAGAAACCACTACAAATGCTATACAATGAGACATATAAATATACACTTACACTCACAAACATCATAGACCAATCAAAATGGAATTCTAAAAAATAATCAAGTAATACATAGAAAAGAAGGAAAAAAAGGAGATTACAAACAGGAAGCAAAACATAGAATGATAAACTTAAAGCCCTAACATCTCAGTAATTACATTAAAAATACAGTATAATACATCAAGCAAAAAGCAGAAATTGAGAAAATGTGTTAAAAACCATGACTCAATTACGTTTTCCAAAAACTCAATTCAAATATAAGTGTATAGAAAGGTTGAAAGCAAATGATTAAAAAAGATATAGCATGCATACATTAAAAGAAAAGATAAGTAGCTATATTAATATCCATTAAAGTAGATTTCAGAGCCAAGAAAATTACCAGAAGTATACAATGGATTGTAAATATTTTCTATCATTCTGTAGACTGCCTTTTCACTTTGTTCATTGTTTCCTTTGCTGTGCAGAACCTGTTTAGTTTGATGTAATCCTATTTATCTATTTTTTCCTTTTGTTGCCTGTGTTTTTGGTGTCATATCCAAGAAATCATTGTGAAGGCCAATGTCAAGAAGATGTCTCCCTACATTTTCTTCTATGAGTTTTAGAGACTTAGGTATTACATTTAAGTCTTTAATCCATTTTAAGTCTATTTTTGTGTATGGTATAAGAGTCTAATTTCATTCTCTTGCATATAAAAATCTAGTTTTCCTAACACCATATATTAAAGAGACTATACTTTCTCCATTGTGTATTCTTGGCACCCTTGTGGAAGGTCAGTTGACTATATACGCATGAGTTTATTTTTGGGCTCTGTATTCTCTTCTACTGGTCTATATGTCTATTTTATTCCAGCACCATATTTGTTTTTGTTACTATAGCTTTGTAGTATATTTTGAAATTAAAAAATGCTATGCCTCTTTATATAAGAAACTCCTACAATTCAATAGCAAAAACCCCAAATAAGGTGATTAAAAAATGGATAAAGTACTTAAATAGACATTTTCCTAAAGAAGACATTCAAATACCCACCAGGTATATGACAAGATGCTCAATATCACTAATCATGAGGGAAATGCAAATCAAAACACCAATGATGTATAACCTAATACCTGTTAGGATGACTTTATCCAAAAAAAGAAAAAACAAGAAAGAGAGCAAGCATTGGTAAGGGTATGGAGAAAAGAGAACCTTTATACAATGTTGGTTGGGCTGTAAATTGATAGAGTCACTATGGAAAACAGTGTGGAGGTTCTTAAAAACAAATTAAAAATAAAACTACCATATGATTCAGCAATTCCACTTCTGAGTATACATCCAAAGGAATTGAGATCAGGATCTTGAAGAGATATCTGCATTCCATGTTCATGACAGCATTATTCCCAATAGCTGAGACATGGAAGCAATCTAAATGTCCACTGATGAATGGATGGATAAATAAAATGTGGGATTTATATACAATGGAATATTATTCAGCCTTTTAAAAGAAGGAAATTTTTGTCATTTGTGACAACATGGATGAACCCAATAGTATGTGATCCTACTTATATGAGGAATCTAAAATAGTTAAAGTCACAGAAGCAACAAGAAGAATGGTGGTTACCAGGGACTTGGGGAAGGAGAAAATAGGAAGGTTTTGGTCAAAGGGTTCAGTTCAGGTTTAAGTTCAGTTATGCTACATGAATAAATCCTAGAGGTCTACTGTACACCATAGTGCTTATAGTTAATCCTACCATATTGTATACTTAAAAATTTGCACAGAGAGTGGATATTATGTTAAGTATGCTAATCACATACACAAAATAAATACGATGGGAGAAAACTTTTGCAACTGATGGATATGTTTATGTCATTGACTGGTGATGTTTTTGGAGGTGTACACCTATCTCCAAACTCATCAAGTTATATATATTAAATATCACACCTTTTTGTATGTCCATTATAACTCAATAATGTGGTTTAAAAAACAAGATTATAGGAAAATATCCAAACACTTGGAAACTAAATAACACATTTCTGAATAATTCAGGGGTCAAATAAGAAGTTTCTAGGATTATCAAAAAATACATTAAACTGAAGGAAAATGAAAATACAACATAACACTCATAGGCCACAGCTAAAGCATTGTTAAGGAAATTTCTAATACTAAATCCATACATTAAAACAGAAGAAAAGTCTCAAGCAAAATTGTAAGTTCCTACCACAAGAACCTAAAAAAATAAAAGATCAAAATAAACCCAAAGCAGGCAGAAGGAAGGGAATAATAAAGAGGAGAAGAAATCAGTTAAATTAAGAACAAAATAAAGACAAAAATTAATAAAATAAAAGCTAGTTCTTTAAAAAGATTAATAAAATTGACAGGCTTCTAGCAAGACTGTTAAAGAAAAGAAGGAGAGAAATAATCAATACTAGGAATGGAACAAAGAATATCTCTACAGACTCTACAAACATCAAAAGGTTAATCAGGGAATACTATAAACAATTCTACACACAAAAATTTAACAGCTTCATGAAATGGAGCAATTCTTTGGAAAACTCAACATCCCACAAATTACTCAATATGAAATCAATAACTTGAAAGCTCTACAACTATTAATTAAATTTGTAATGAAAATATCCCCCCAAAATATCCATGCTCAGAAGATTTCATGGGATATGAAATATTTTACCAAATGACTGAAAAATTATCATTAATTCTACACAATCTCTTTCAGAAAATAGAAGAATACTTACTAATTCATTTTACCTTGATAGTGTTGCTCTGATAAAAAAAAGATTAAGATAGTAGAAAAAAGAAAGCTACAGATATCTCTTATGAGCATAAATGAAAAAATCCTTAACAAAACATTATCAAATAGAATTCAGCAATGTATAAAAATAATTATACATCAAGACCAAGTAGGGTTTATTTTATGGATGTGAGGCTCATTATTTTAGTCAATCCTGTGATCCATCATATTCACAGGCCAAAGAAGAAAAACCACAAGATCATATCAGTCAATGCAGAAAAAGAATTTGACAAAATTCAACATTTACTTATGGTTTTAAAAAATCTAGGAAAAACAGGAATACAGAGCAACTTCCCCAACTTGACAAAAAAATTCTACAAAACCCTTCAGTCAACACACTTAATGGTAAATGACTTAATAGTTTTCTGCTAAGATCAGGAGCAAGGCCTGGATGTCTGTTCTCAACTACTCATATTTAACATAATGTGGCAAATCCTAACCAGTGAAATACGGGAAGAAAAGGAGAGAAGAGGCATATATATTGGAAAATTAGAAATAAAATGTTTTTGTATTTGCAGATGACATCATTGTCTATGTAGAGAATCTCAAAGAATCTACAAAAACAATCCTAGAACCAATAGGTCAGTTCAGCAAGATTACAGGATGCAAGATCAACATATAAAAATCAACTGTACTTCTATATACTAGAAATGATCAGGGGGACACAGAAACATTGCAATTATAATTACAATACAATAGCATTTATAATTGCTCAAAAAGTGAAAAACAGGCATAAATCTAACAAAACATGTACAGGTCTAGTATGTTGAAAACCAGAAAATGTTGGGGAAATAATACAAAGATCTAAATAAATGTAGAGCCACTTATTCCTGATTGGGAAACTCAATATAGTAATGCTTTTAATTCTCCCCAAATTGATATTCAGGTTTTAACACAATTCCTATCAAAATCCAAGTGAAATGTTTTTTAGGCATAGACACAAGTCTAAAATTTATATAGGAAAGCAAAGGAACTAAAATAGCTAAAACTATTTTGAAAATTAAAAATTGAATGGGATCATTGAGTTAACCTGATTTTAAGACTTATTATATAGCTATACTAGTCAAGATATGTGATATTGGTGGAGGGTTAGACAAATAGATCAATAAAAGAGAATGGGTAACTCAGAAATAGACCCCAAAAAATATGCCCAACTGAGTTTTAACAAAGTTGCAAAATCAGTTCAATGGAGGAAAGATAGCCTTTCATAAGCAAGGGAAAAAAAGAAGAAGCCTCATTCAAAACCTAACATAATACACAAAAATTAAAACAAAATTGAATATGGACTTCAGCAGTCATGGTGGGTTCAGAAAATACAGCTCCTGCACCACCTCCCAGAAGTGGCAGATGGAATCTGCAATCTGATACTACTACAAATGCCTTTGCAATGGATCTATTCATCAAACACCATGAAAAACTATGTTAACACTTCGGGGAAGAAGGAAAATGACAAATCTCCAGAAACCAATACTGAAATTAACAGAAATTTACAATCTAAATGACAGAGAATTAAAATATTTGTCATAAAGAAACTCAGCAAATTACTAGAAAACTCAGAAAGATAGTTCAGTGAGCTCAGGAATAAAATTAATGAGCAGAAGGAAAACTTCACCAAAGAGATTGAAACTAAAAAAAACACCACAAAAATTCTGGAGATGAAGAACACAATGAATGAGAGAAAAAGCTATCTAGAATCCTTAAGACAGAATTAGTGATTTATAGGACAGAAATATAGAAATGCTACACGTGGAGGAGGAGAGAGAACTAAGACAAAAAAAATGAAGAAATTCTTTGAGAGATATCTGACTCAATTAGGAAATGCAACATAAGGATTATAGGTATCCAAGAGGGAGGAGTGAGGGAGAAAGGAGCAGAGAGCTTGTTCAAAGAAATAATAGCTGAAAACATCCCAAACCTGGGGAAAAGGTTGCACTTACGAGTACATGAAGACAATGAAACTCCTAATCCATCAACGAAAAAGATCTTCTCCAAGGCATATAATAGTAAAACTGGCAAAAGTCAATGACAAAGAAAAAATATTAATGGCACCAAGGCAGAAGAGAGTAATCTATAAAGGAACCTCTATCAGGTTTTCAGTTGATTTCTCAGCAGAAACCTCACAGGCTAGGAGAGAATGGAATGATACATTCAAAACACCGAAAGACAAAAACCTTCAACCAACAACACTCTATCCAGCAAAACTATCCCTCAGATATGATGGAGAAATAAAAGCTTTCTCAGAAAAACAAAAGCTAAAGGAGTTCATCACCACTAGACCTTCCTTACAAGAAATGATCAAGGATACCTTCATAACTGAAACAGAATGGCAAAAATTTACAAAGCCTTGAGCAAGGAGATAAATAGACAGATAAAATCAGAAAAGTGCTGTCCTGTATCAGAACAGTTTAGCAAACACTTAATTATAATATAATAGATAAAGCATCAAAAATAACTATAAACACTTCAATGAGGGCACAGACTCACAACACAAAAGAGAATAATTTATAGCAACAATAAATCAGAAGGGAAAGAGGAAAGGAATCGAATCTGCTTAGGATAATGGAGATAAGAGGCTATCAGAAAATGACTATCTCATCTGCACGATCTTTTATACAAACCTCATGGCAATCACTAAACAAAAAAATCATAGCAGAGACATAAATCATAAATAAAGAGAAAATCATTACAGAAAACCACTAAACTGAGATGGCAGTCAGAAATACAAGGGAAGAGAAACGATGGAAATATAGAACTGGAAAACATGAGATAAAATGGCAGTATTAAGCCCTCATATATCAATAATCACTCTAAATGTAAATGGAATGAATTCTTCAATCAAAAGACACAGAGTGGCTGGATGGATTAAAAAACAATACTCAACAATATGATGCCTCCAGGAAGCACATCTCAGCTCTAAACACAAACACAGGCTCAGAGTGAAGGGATGGAAGATGATACTCCAAGCAAATGGCAAGTGAAAGAAAGCAGGTGTTGCCATACTTATATGAGACAAAGCAAACTGCAAGATAAAAAAGGCATTGAGAGACAAAGGGGGCATTGTATAATCATAAAAGGGACATTCCACCAAAAGCACATAACACTTATGAACATATATGCAACTAACACAAGAGCACCAAAGTATATGAAGCAACCGTTAGCAGACCTAAAGGGAGAAGTTAACAGCAACACAAGAATATCTTAACACTCCATTGGCATAAATGGATAGATTATCTAGACAGCAAGTCAACAAGGAAATAGTGGATTTAAATGAAAAACTAAACCAGATGGACTTAGATAATACAGAACATTCCATCCAAAAACAGCAGAATGCACATTCTTCTTAACTGCACATGGGACATTATCAAAGATAGAACATCTGTTGGGCAACAAGGCAAGCTTCAATAAATTTAAGAAGATTGATATCATATCAAGCATCTTTTCTACCACAATGCTATGAAACTAGAAATCAACTACAAGAAAAAGGCTGGGAAAGTGACAAATATGTGGAGACTGAAGAACATGCTACTGAACCACCATTGGATCAATGAAGAAGTCGAAGGAGATTTCAAAAAATACCTGGAGACAAATGAAAATGAAAATCCAGCATATTGACTCTTATGGGGTGCAGCAAAAGTGGGTAAGAGGGAAATTCATAGCAATAAAGGCCCACCTTAACAAACAAGAAAAATTCAAATAAGTAACTTTAAACTACACCTAACAGAACTAGAAGAAGAAGAACAAACAAAGCCCATAGTCAGCTGAAGGAGGGAAATAATGAAAATTAGAGCAGAAATAAATGAAATAAAGACCAAAAACACAGTAGAAAGGATCAATGAAACTAAGAGTTGGTTCTTTGAGAAGATAAACAAAATTGACAATCCTTTAGCCAGACTCACTAACAAAAGAGAGAGAAGGCCCAAATAAATAAAATTAGAAATGAAAGAGGAGAAATTACCACGGATACCACAGAAATACAAAGGGTTATAAGAGAATACTATGAAAAACTGTATGCCAAAAATTGGATAAACTAGAAGAAATGGATAAATTCTTAGAATCATATGTGATTGTATATACAGAAAATCCTAAAGAATCCACCATAAACTATTAGAAATAACTAAAAACTACAGCAAAGTTGCAGGGTACAAAATCAACTTACCCACAAAAATCAATTGCATTTCTATACACTAATAACGAAGTAGCAGAAAAAGAATTCAAGAATACAATTCCATTTACAATCGCAAGAAAGAAGAATAAAATATCTAGGAATAAATTTAACCAAGGAGGTGAAAGACCTATACACTGAATACCATAAGATATTATTGAAAGAAATCGAAGATGACATAAAGAAATGGAAAGATATTCCATGCTTATGGATTGGAAGAATAAACATAGTTAAAATGCCCATATTACCTACAACAATCCACAGATTCAATACAATCCCAATCAGAATCCCAATGACATTCTTCACAGAAATAGAGCAAGGAATCCTAAAGTTCATATGGAACAGCAAAAGACCCTGAATAGCCAAAGCACTCCTGAGAAAAAGAACAAAGGTGGAGGCATCACAATCCCTGACTTCAAAATATACTGCAAAGCTATAGTTATCAAAATAGCTTGGTACTGGCACATGGATAAAGAGAATAGATTAGTAGTTACCAGAGGGGAAGAGAGTTGGGGGGTGGGCGAAAGGGGTAAATGGGCACATATATATAGTGACTGATAAAAATTAGACTGTTGGTGGTGAGCACGATGCAGTTTATACAGAAAGTGGTAAATAATAATCTACACTTCAAATTACACGATGTTATAAACCATGACGACTTCAATAAAAAAATCAGAAAAAAAAGAAAATCATTCTTTCATTCTTCTCTCTACATACATATAAAATTTTACACAAATAAGATTATATCATTTTTTTAAATTGAAGCCTAAATAAAAATAGAGAATTGAACTAAAAATATGTGAGCAAGATCTGATGTGTTGTAAGGCTGAATCTGCTAACTTTCCACATATGCCATCTTGGGCAAATTATTGAACTTCTCTGGATCCTTCATTCCTTATTAATTCAAGAAAAATTTATTGAGCACCTAATGTATGCAAGCTTCTGTGCTGTCCCGAGTTTCATCTCTGTTGGTTCATCTCTGAAATGCCAATAAAAAAGAATACCAACTTTAACAAAAATTGACCACAGACTTAATTGTAAAATATAAAACTCTAAGAAAAAAAATAGGAGAATTCTTAGGGATCTAAGAATCTAAGGTCTAGGCAAAGAATTCTTATACTATACACCAAAAGCAGGATTGATCAAAGGAAAAAGGGAAAAAATTGGACTTCACTAAGTTCACTTTTGTTCTATAAAAGACACCGTTAGGAGGATAGGAAATCAAGCTACGGGCTGAGAAATATTTGCAAACCGCATATTTCCAACAAACGACTGTGTATAGAATAAACAAAGAGCTCTCAAGACTCAATAGTAAAAACAAACAAAATATACAATTACAAAATGGCAAAAAAACAGGAAGAGACATTTCATTGAAGATACAGGTGGTCTATAAACACGTGAAAACATGTTCAACATCATTAGCCATCAGGCAAATGCAGATTAAAACCACAATGAGATGTCACTACACGGCTATCAGAATGACTAAAATGAAAAATAGTGACAACACCAAGTGCTAGACAGGATCAGAGAAAGTGGATCACGCATATATCACTCATCACCTTGTAGGAATGCAAAATGGCAGAGCCACTGTGGCAGTTTGGCAGTTTCTTTAAAAAATACACGTGCGACTTTTGTATGGCTCAGCAACTAAAACTTATGTTTACACAAACCCTGTACCCGATTGTTATAGCAGCCTTATCTGTTATAGCCAAAAGTGAGAACAACTCACATTTCTTTCAACTAATAAAAAACTAACAAAAAATAAGAAACTAATAAAAATGAACAAAGTATCGATAAAAGCAACAAAGCAAAAAGTAACGAATCTCCAGAGAATTATGCTGAGTGAAAAAAGTCCCAAAATGTTCCATGCTCTGTGATTTCGTTAATATAACATCCTTAAAATCACAAAATCACAGGAATGGAGAACAGATTTGCGATTGTCACCGATTAAGGAGAAAGTGGGGGCGGGATGGAAATGGTGTAGCTGTTGAAGAGCAACATGAGTCATACTTAAGGTTAAAGAAATGTTGTGTACCTTGACTGTATTCATGCCAATACCCTGGCTGTGCTGTTGCACTATGATTTTGCGAGACTTTACCATTGAGGGCCACTGAGTAAAGGGTACAAGGATCTTTCTGTATTATTTCTTACAACTGCATGTGAGTCTACAATTATCTCAAATACAAAAAAGTTTAATTTAAAAAGCAGTTTAAATACCACATGAGTAAAAATGCAGTTTCTGTTGAAGTTTGATTTTTTTTTTAATCTGCATCTATTCCATTTAGTCACATGCAGGGAGAGATGAGCTATTCATAAGCTTTTACAATAAAATCATCTAAATTTTCAAGGGATAAAATAATCCTTGTTTCACTTGATCCCAAGGAACCAAAATTTCTATATAGTTTTTGAAAGAAAGTCAAAATCTGCAAATCTTCAACTCCCTCAGATATGATTACTGTGATTTAAAATTGTTTGAAACAAATGATTCATGGAATAGAATATAACTGCTACTATTAATGAGATAGTTTAGCATATAATTATTTGATTCAAATGTCTATGCATTTTTATCTGTTTTTGACTTGAAACTTACCTATGGAACAGTTATCCCATTTAAATGCAAGTTCTGCATTGACTAGTTTGACCTACTTACATATGGAGCTCAGACTTAGGATGTTGTAGGTATTCCTCTGAGAACACGCCTTTACTATTTTCCCAGCACAGTAGGGCTGTATGGTTTGCTTCCATTTGCGCTTAGCTCTTAGCTAATTCATAGCCATAGCCTCTTATTCAAAGCCAGGATGAATTATAGGTCCTCTGGCAACTATAATAGAGCAGATACTTGTTTTAAGAAATGTTTACTGTAATAGTAACATTGTATTATAGGGATTTGTATTTAGACTTCTAAGGAAAACATTTATAACATTATTTATAACACCCTCTTCCTTGGTCTTGACATTATAAAACCATTTCCTTCTACATAGACCTTTCCACTCCTCCTGGATGCCTTTGGAACACTGCCAAACTATGGTAGTAGTTATTGTCACGGGAATGCTTTTGTATCCGAAACAAACCTCTATTATCAAAAAGTGAGCTATGTTTTGGAAAATACATGAATGAGAAAGCAGAGGGTGGTTCAACAGGTTATACTTATTAACATTGTTTTTACAAAAACGTTAGGGAGTATTTCTTTTCTAAATTCCTTGAGGAGAGAATAAAATAAACTGAATCTAAATTGCTATAGGAAATGTTTAGCTAGGAAAAAAGAAAATCTTCTTGATTTAGGGATTTGTAATGAAACCAAAATATCCATTGAAGACTATACATTTCTTTAACAAAAATTTTAGCATCCAGTAGCAGAAAATTCGAAATTTTAAAGTCGTCTTTCCTTAGACCAATGTTTCTCAACTTTGACAGTTGAGAATAACAGTTTTATTGGTGTTATCACCGTCGACTTGACTCCAACTCCTAGTGACCCCATGTACAACAGAGTGGAACCCTACCTGGTCTTTTGGCGCCATCCTCTCACCTTCTGGAGCTATATCAGACAATGCTCCCCTGCTATTCATAGAGTTTTCATGGCCAGGTTTTTGGAAGTGGGTGGCCAGGTCCTTTTTCATAGTCTGTCTTAGTCTGGAGGCTCTGCTGAAATCTGTCCACCATGGATGACCCTGCTGGTATCAGAAATACCATTGGAATAGCTTTCAGCATCACAGCAACATGCAGTCACCACGGTATGACAACAAACAGATGGGTAATGTGCTTCCCTGACCAAAAAGTGGACCCAGGGTGCAGTGGTAAGAGCACTGAATCTTAACCACCAGACCACCAGGGCTGGCTTATTGACAGTTAGGGTCGGATTGTTCTTGGTTGGGGTCAGAGGGCATCATGTGCAGTGTAGGATATTTAGCACCATTCCTGGCCTCTATACACTAGATGCCAGTTGGATTCTCTCAGTTACAACAAAAATGTCTCCAGACATTGCCAAATGTCCCTGTAGGAAAAGGGGGGAAATCACCCCAGTTGAGAATTACTGCCGTAGATCATTGGCCTCTCATATGTAAGAATCTAAAAGTCAGTGTCTAAGGTTTTAGGAGTCTTATTTCCCACCCTCAGCAGTGACTATTTCTGACCATCTTTATTACAACATCTAGCTTTGTTTCCCTGTCTCCTCCCTCTTTCAGCTGATGTTCACACCTTACACTTCGTCAAATTTTCCTAGTGAGTTTCCTTTCCCATTTCAATAAAACTCTTTACTATCTCTTCTTTTCTTTCCTCAAATCTCTCATTCCTCTTTCCTCCCACTCCACGCTCCGCTAATTTATTTTTTCTCATTCTTTTTTTTTAAGGAAGATTAGCCCTGAGCTAACTGCTGCCAATCTTCCTCTTTTCGCTGAGGAAGACTGGCTCTCAGCTAACGTCCGTGGCCATCTTCCTCTACTTTATATGTGGGACGCCTACCCCAGCATGGTGTTCCAAGTGGTGCCATGTCCACACTGGGGATCCGAACAGGTGAACCCTGGGCCGCCTAAATGGAATGTGCACACTTAACTGATGTGCCACGGGGCCGGCCCCTCTAATTCTTGATTTTAAAAATTACAACAGTCAGTTGAGGACATTCTACTGCTTTTTAACATTTTTTTTTTTTACCACCTTTTTTCTCTCTCTTTTCTGTTAATAGTATTGTATTGACTCTGATCTAAGCAGAGGACAGTCCCTCCAACTAGGTTCTGGGTTACATCTGCCCTCACACTCTTCATCGTTCCCTCCTTTCCTTTCTCTTCCGCATCTTACTTCTTTCCCTTTCTGATAAGTTATTTCCAGTAGCATTAAAACCTGTTCTAGTATGAGCTATTTTTAAAAAAACTAAATAAAACAAAACCAAAATAAATGCGATTTTATATTTTTATTGCAGGATTTACCTCAAATTTAGACGTTCATCTGTAGGAGAACTTCTCAAGATATCCATCCATGTATTTTATCTTCTTTTAAAGACACATCCATACCACTTTCCATATATTTACTCTTCAATTCCATTGTAAATTACCCCAATAGCAATTATTTCATGAAACTGACCTTACTATGACCATTGATGAATTTCAGGTTGTAAAACTTTGTGGACACTTCTTTGCTTTGAACTTACTTGACTCTCCAACATAGTTAATACAGTTACCCACTCCTTTTATTGTAACACCTTTTCTTTTCTCCTATTGTTCAAATCTCCCTCTTCTGGCTTTTCTCCTATTTCTCTGTTCTTTATTTTTTTAATTATCTCTTTAGTCTTTATTTTTAATTTCTTTTTTCTACCAATGTTTAAAGATTGGAGCTGCCATCCTGATTATATTTCATTTTATTTTTCTCAGAGCACCTTTTATTTTTCTTCATAGAGTTTATCAGCTTTTGCACTTATTATTAGGATTATAAACCAGTCTTACTCACAAGATATAAATTCATTGATGGCTGAGACCATGGTTGTTCTTTTAGAATCCAACACATTTTCTGGCATACCATAGGCCAATAAATGTTTTCTGAATGAGTGAATTAACTAATAAATGAACGTGACCTGAGGTGAAGCTTAAAGACCACCCTAATCCAAGCTCAGTTCCTTACTGACCTGTACTGATTCTAGAAATTTCTGCTATTTTTGTTTTTCTCTTTATACTAATAATTTCTCCTGATCAAAGAAAAGAAGAATAAGTTTATAAAACAATGTATAAGAGGTGCAAAAGAAAATCTTACCTACTTCTCAGTGTTAGCCAAGACTTTATCTTTTTTTTTTTTACTTTTTACTGAGATTATAATAGTTTACAAGCTTGTGAAATTTCAGTTGTGCATTATTATTTGTCAGTCATATATTATAGGTGCAACACTTCACCCTTTGTGCCCACTCCCACCCCCCCTTTTCCCCTGTAGCCACTAATCTGTTCCTTTTGTCCACGTGTTTAATTTCCACATGTGAGTGGAGTCATACAGAGATTGTCTTTCTTTATCTGGCTTATCTCACTTAACGTAATGCCCTCAAGGTCCATCCATGTTGTTGTGAATGGGATGATTTTACCCTTTTTCATGACTGAGTAGTGTTCCTTGGTATATATATATCATGTCTTCTTTATCCAATCATCAGTTGATGGGCACTTAAATTGCTTCCATGTCTTGGCTATCATGAGTAATGCTTCGATGAACATAGGGGCGCATGGGTCTTTTTGAATTGCTGATTTCAAGTTCTTTGGATAGATACCCAGTAGTGGGATGGCTGGGTCACATGGTATTTCTATTTTTCGTTTTTTGAGGACTCTCTATACTGTTTTCCACAGTTGCTGCACCAGTCCGAATTCCCACCAGCAGTGTATGAGGGTTCCTCTTTCTCCACAATCTCTCCAACATTTGTTATTTTTTGCTTTCGTTATTCTAGCCATTCTAACGGGTGTAAGGTGATATCTTAGTGTAGTTTTGATTTGCATTTCCCTGATGATCAGTGATGATGAGCACCTTTTCATGTGCCTATTGGCCATCCGTATATCTTATTTGGAGAAATGTTTGTTCATGTCCCCTGCAGGGCTTTATCTTTTTATACATGTTTAAGAGAAGGGATGTGAGAGAACAGAGGAGGAAGCAGAGGACATTTTATCTTAGGCATTGCCTCCTGTATGATCAAAATGTTACTGGATAATGGTTATCATGTCAGATCATATCTGCATGTTCTGTTCCATATATAATTTTTGTTAGTAATTCCAATTCTCACAGAAAGATATAATATCTTTGATGTTAATCTCAAATTTCCAATAAGTATCTGTCAAACACACACTTCCATTCTTTTGAGGAGTTTGATAAATGGGACAGGGTTTATGGTAGGATTTTATAAAATTATGGGGGATTTGAAGAGGATGCCAAACTGCTTACAGTGCTGCCCTTTTCCCTTCCAATAAACCTAACCAAACCTTAAATTCTATCACTGTGATTGAATTGATAAGGCACTAAAATTAAATAACCATTTTCTTTTTTACAGCATAGTCAACTGAGGTTGTTGTTTGGTCCGCATTGTCAGTCCAGTTGTTTGACTTGACCCCACCATACTTTTGTGGTTGACTAGTTGAACAGGAGGACTTGGAATGTATGGGGCTTGGCAGAGGCAACTCTAGAGCAGGGAGAGACCTAGTCTTAAAGCAAATTTGAAACCTCTTTCTGCTCTGTCCTCAAATTAACTAATATCACTCTTGTTTCTGACTGCTCAGAATTCAAATAGAATTTAGTGATGAAGGATGCTTGCTATTTATAATTATTATTTTGTAGTTTGTTGGAAAGGTATATTTATGTTGTAATTAACACTTTCTAAGTAAAATTGAATCCACTGATAATGCGAGATCTGAGAACTATACAGATGCCAGATCCCAGTCATCGGCTCCAGTGTACACCAAAATCTCCCAGGGGGCTTTTGAAAAATAGCAAGACCCTATTCCCAGTGATTCTGTATAAGATCCACAACATAGTATTATTTAAAAGTGTCCCATGTTAATTTAATGTATAACTGGAGTGGAGAATGTTTTGCAAGGAATGGTTCAGGGAACATCTCCATTGTATTTAGCCAAGGCACCTCTCCAAATCTACTGAATCAAAAAGGATGGACCCTCAGGGTATTCCTATTCCCACTAGAGCTTGAGAGTCGCTGCTTCGGGTAGCTTTAGCTAAATTCACCTTAAATTGGCTGATAATAATAAGTCTTTACTGCTGTTGCACCCTATAGCAGCGCATCTTCTGTCTTATTTATATTATCTCTAGGCCTACAATATTCAGCTCCTTCACCTGGATCCTATATCGTTGGAAAGCACTGGAGTCAGAGAATTCAGACATTTTCTGATAGCAAAACACGGAGTTTAAGCATAAAGGCAAACCCAAGAAAATGATAATCAAACTAGGTACAGAAGCGGTAGCAGTAGACTATATCATTTATTTTAATTTAATGAACTGAGTTTAATTAAATTGGCATTATTTACCTCATAGTCCAGAAATAATTCATACTTCTGAGTTGTGTCACTGGACTGAAAAGGCAACTGACATTTATAGGAATTTGCATGTTGCAGTGGAATTGGGCCAACAGGCAGTTGCATGCACATCAGAGACAGGCAAAGTCTAAGCTGTCTTCCAGAATGGGAATAGAGGGTATACCCACATTTCTCTGGATCAGTCTTTGGGGCAAGGCTCATTCACTCTTTGCCACCCTCCCAGCTACTTTTCTTTATCATAACTCCCTTTAAACTACTGGCATTTAACTCTGGTTGCATATTAAAATCACTTGGAGAACTTAAAAAGAAAACGTAGGTGCCCGAGATTCATCTCTGTAGATTCTATCTTAATTGTTCCAATAGAGGCCTGGGCATCTCTGTTTTTAAGAAGTTCCGTAGTTGCTTTTCTTGTGTAGCCAATATTCAGAACCATTGAGTATAGAACTCTTGGGGAAATTCTTTCGTTTTGCAACCAAGGAATCACTGAACGTATCTCATTTCAATTAATCTAATAAACTGATCCAAATGTATATACTTATACAGATGAGAAACATTGTACCTTGTTAGAATAGATTGTTAGATATCGATACAGTGCTTCCCCCACATTGCGTCTTTCCTTTCTTGGTAACATCTCGGAGATAAATGAAATTTGGTTAGAGGGGCACAATTACTCTTTTTTTAAGGTTAAAAATTACTTCTATTCTCCAAATGTGAAAAAATGCATTCTTAGATTATGATGTCAAGTTAACCAATACACAAAGCTAGAAACTGTAAGAAAGGCAAATCTCCTGCTCTCAAGGAATAACAGTCTATTTAAAGATACCACATATAGATATAAGATAGTATAACAGTAAATAATATTTATGATGTAAAATTGATACATACTATTATAAAAAATTATTTAAAGAAGTCCATAATACTAGCTTCCAAAAGAAGAGAAGATATGAGACATGTTGTGGGAATACACAGAATGGAAACATCATTGCAGAATACAATAGTCTGTGAATGTTTAATGGGTAGGATTCATAAAAAAGGAAGCCATGACTCACGACTGAGTTTAGATGTCCTCCTTTAATAGAAGACAGCAGAGGGCAAGATATAACAGCTGAAAGAGAAGAAGGGGGAAAAACAAGTGCAAAAACTAGACACTCACGGAAGCTTGAGCCAGGTACACTCAAGGAAAAACGCATAGATCATTTTCAAAAAGAGGATTTAAAAATGTTACTTGGAACTTGTTTGAAGCACATATTGGAGCCAGTTAGTAGAAGACTTTAGACATCAGGAATAAAGGTTGAAAATTACTTGTAATTAGAGGGGAAGTTTGAAGAGTTTAAAAAATTTAAATATATAAAGGAAAAAAAACCCCTCAAGCCTCTTATGGATCTCATTGGTTGCCATCACTCATGGTTCTTCGCATTGATATGAACTATATCGTGGATCCTGGAGACATAAGCCCTCTGAAAATTACATCAAACCTGAAAGCCTGGTTTATTGTCAGTCTAAATGACATGTTATTATATTGTTCATTTAAAGGTCATAAAATGCCGTCAATGAAGTTTGTGATTTTTTTTTTTCTCAGATGCCTGTGGTTATGGAAGCAATATGCAGGCAGATGTTTAATATAAAATATCCTTCATGTTTTGGAATAAACAACATATGGAACAAGTAGCCATTTTACTTGATGTGCTGAGTTGAAAATAGTTCGGAGCAGATCTGCTTTGATTTGGTTTATCTCTATCATAGCACAATGCCGACTGAGATGTCTCAGCAGATTACAGTTAATCCGGGGCATATTGTTAATTTCTTTAACTTTAAAGCTGCTTTTTAAGTATCCTACTTTGTTCAATGTTATGCCAATGAGAGATATATTCACAGCTAGTGGAATTAAAAAAAGCTTTCCTAGTTGGTAAAGAGATATGTGGGACTTTTATATTATAAATAAAAAAAGAAAGACATTCTAACCTGGGAAATGTTGGAATCAGAAAATGTTATAAATAGGATTGATCTCTTTAATTGCTCAGATCTTGTCCAGAGAAGTAAATTGAGCTCAACTAATCCATTCTGTTCCTTTTTAGCATATTTATGGAAAATCAGGCAATTAAATGATGAAAGAGGGAAAAAATAACTGATGAATGCATTTTATAGTCACATATTTTATTTTTAGATAGAACTTCCAGTGTCATTTTATTGCAATAAAAAGTATTTCATATCAACCAAAGGAAATTTAACATTTAAGTCGCATGTTAAAAATAAAATATATTGTTTTCCCCAATTTAGACCTACTATATTTAGATGACAAGAATGCTAACTATATAAAGTGAACATTTTGGCAGGGAATTGATGGGTATCATGTAATGCATTTGCATTCAAATGTTGTTTTTCTTACCCACACCATCTCTTTGCCCTAAATAGAAAGTTCAGGAAAATATAATTTTTAAATTAGAATTACTTAATCTCAGAGATGGAAGGACTCAGAAGTCCAGCCAATGAAAGTCTTTGCTAAAGTACCTCTGGCAGATGGACACACAGGCTCTGCTCTTGTGAACATTTATCACAGTGTCTATAGGGACAGGCTGGTGACTACCTCTCTAGGCCACCTGTCCTATTATTCAACAAATCCTGATTTAGCTGTTTGACAAATGTGACAAAGTAAAAAATATATGTTCTTTTGTTTTTCTGTCAATGGAAAATTAAATCGCCCAGTCAAGGCGGTTCCATCGCTCTCATTTCTTGTTTCTTCCCTTTTCACCTCCTTCATGTATAAACACAACAGGTGTTCTTGGCCACATCTAAGGCATCTGTGCATGCGTCCCTAAGTTACCCAGGTGGAAAGAATCTCCCCAAAGGTAGCCCACTTAAAATGATTGAGAATTTGTGATGCTAAAGCCTTTCTAGGCAGAGGTGGGCCAGTCAATATCAAAGGCTAGCTTTTCGTATCTGCAAGAAGTTTTGTCTTTCTTCTCTGCTGCATGTCCAGATGAAAGGCCACTTTCCTACCTGGGAAGAAGTCTTCAAAGAGAAAAAGTAAGGGCTTCTTTAACAGACAAATAGAAATTCAAATCTGCTTCCTATATTTATTGATTTTTGGTAATGGGTAAGTTATGTAACCTTTTCAACCTCAGTTTTCTTGTAGGGAATGACAAATATGTTCTAAAGAGTAATTGCCCAGTCTATGGTGACTATTATTATATTTATATTCCTGTGTAGAATAAGGCACTGTTCTACCTCAGTCACAATCTAGGGATCTGAATTGGGAGACAAAGAGCTGTTACTCTTATGAGGGAAAAAGACTAGGAACTGGGCCATGACTTTGGGCTTACCTATCACTTGCTCCCATGCATACATCAATTTCTCTTGTTATTCATAAAAATACTTCATTTTAGAAAATGCAAATAAACACCCATAAAAACATAAAAGTCTATGACATACATATTATTTTAAGGAAATGGTTTACGTATCACTACTATTTATGTGACAAAGTCTATATTTCTTAGGTGCTATGTAAAAAATTTATTTTAAGCTTTTATTAACTTATCTTTAGTTCAGAATATCTACACAGAGATACACAGATACAAAACAAAAAACACCTAAAAATCTTTAACAATTTAGTGACTTTCTTATAGGTTCCAGAGAGGTAAAGAGACTGAGATGCGACTATTCAATAACTTCTAATAGACCAAAAATGAACTTTAGTATTTAAATAATGTTTTCAGAAACAGGTAATTAATTTACATCTAAGTGATTTATTATACCATTCTGGAAAAAGAATTAAATATAGTTATAAGATGAGTGAATTGATTTTTGGGAATCAGAAAAGAAATTTAGATGGTCATAAAGATGTAAAAATTAATTGATTTCTAATGTTCCTGTAAATTTCTAATTTTCTTGTAATTATATTCTGAAATGTTCTCTCTCTTTTATTTTTGGTTGGCACAGACTTTAAAATAATTTCTTCTGGTACCTCATTCTAGGATTATTTTCTAGACATCATTTTAACTGAAAAATCAAGTTACAGAAAAGATATATATTTAAAACATAGAAGAAATGTTCTCATCAGTATCCTATCAAATACATAACGTAAATTTCTCTAATTCAGAAAACCATTTTCATAGGTGTTTGGTGTTTTAATTTTATGCTTACACGTTTCAGAAAAAGACTGTCAGACAAGAGGAAATTCATTTCTAAGAAAAATGTGACATTCAAGTGTTGTGAAAGGTTATATATCATGCAGTTTCTGGTATATGGAGTTCATTGAATAACTACTCATGGAATTTTAAAAACTAGATGTGCCAAATTATCAAAATAACTTTTACAGATAAAATGCTAGGGTCAAAGACAATATGCCCAGGATTATTTTTAGTCAGCCTTTATTTAATACTGGCTATAGTTGTATCTCTATTATAGGCAAACTTAAGAGGGTTCATATACATAAATTATAAAATATTAGGACCAGAAACAGCCTCAAAAATTGTTTTGTGTTTTTAGACAAAGTACCAGAGTGAGTGGATGCAAGTCCTTATAGAATAAAAGCTGTGTTCTGTGTATTGTGGTATGCCAAATTGGATGGTCTCCAGCTCATAGTAGTTGCTTAATATGTTTTGGCTGAGTTTTCAGCAATAAATGACTGTCCAGCCTAAGATGATGTAGGAAGCCATGAAAAGGCAATATGCTGGGCAATTTTGGGGCTGTGGCTTCTCAGCCAGATCTGTCCACGACAATGCACTGGGTATATTTAACAGACATTCTCAAAAGTTAGTGAGAATTTGGAAGACAATTGAAGCCAGAAGATACACCTGGGGAAAGGCTTATAATTCTCCCACTTTTGATATCAGCCAAATATTATTGAAATGTTGGTGCCAGTAATTCAATTATACAAATCCATGTGTCTAAGTATTTCCTCTGCTCTATGTGTCCTGACAAAAAATAATGATAATGGAGAACTTTAGATCTACATTAAGATTCTTTGTTGCCCTGATGCAGCTAATAACTCTGTGATCTCAGTTAAATTTCTGGACTTCTGGGGCCAGCCCTGGTGGCCTAGTGGCTAAATTTGGCACACTCTGCTTTGCTGGCCTGGCTTCAGTTCCCAGACACGGACCTACATCACTTGTCTGTCAGTGGCCATGCTGTGGGAGCAGTTCACAAAGAAGAAAAAATCAAAGATCGGCAACAGATATTAGCTCAGGCAAATCTTCCTCAGCCAAAAAACAAAAAAGTTTCTAGAGTTCGGCTTCTGCATCTGTTAATATGGCATAATGGGATAACTAAAGTTTATAACATAGAAAAACAGGAGTTTTTATTTCTAACTCTATTTATTAGTTGCAAGATCTGACATTTGTTTTCTTCTCTTGCAAAATTAAAATTAAAATCATGGCAATTATAGTAAATTTCTACTCATCCTTCACAAATCAATTCTGTTGTCATCACTCTGTGCATGGCAACTCCACTGTCATTCAACTCACCACCCAGGCAAATGTAAGCATCCGTACACATTGGTTTATATATTTTTTTTTTTTTTTGCTTTTTTCTCCCCACTATATAGTAAACTTCTAGAGGGGAAGATTATTTTGCTCCTCACTCTATCCCAGTAACAGCATCATATGATGCATGGTATGAGCTACATAAATGTTGACCAATGAATGAATTAATGAATCCACCTTTCATTCATTCTACATGTGATAAATATTTACTTCACATCTATCAAATTCTAGATTTTAATTTTATAATGTTAATTAACTAAATCAGTGGGCTAATTTTTCACCAAGATTTAAACCATACATGTCTCCAAGCTGGCTTACCAGAGCATCTTCAATATGGATTACTTCATTAGGACAAAGAATAAGAGACACAATAGGTATGTTTTCTTTAAATACATTTTTCACTTGTTATGTCTTTATATTGTACAACTAATGCATTCATTTTGATTAAGTGGTAAATCGTTTTATGATTGAAGTTCTCATTTTCATAGGTTAATGTAATCACTTATGTCTCACAACTATGTCTACACTTTTTTTCTACTTAGGTTTTGACCATCCTGTTTAAATCAAGAGATGCAGTGCAAAAAAGAGTCGATAATATATAACAAATTCTAAAGTATAAAATTAGTGTTTTTGCACAGAATTGAAGCACTTAATGCAATTGGCAAGTTGATATAGCACCAAACAGTAGCAGAAAGGATTTTAAAAAAATAAATATGTTGACACATATCCTTGGAAAATTGTTTATACCTTCCTTTGTGGAGCTTGCTTTTCCGGTATTTATAGTAAATTAAGTGGTTTATATGCGTGCATAGAAAAAAATCTCAAAATTTCTGCCTTGAAATATTGAACGGTTATCTCTGGTGTGATTTTGATAATTTTTTACTTTTTTTCTCAAGCACTTTCTTTAGTCCCCGATTTATTTTTGAAATAAACATTTATGACTTATAAGATAAAATAGTTATTTCTCTTTTAGAAAAATTATTAAAAGCTTATAAGAATGACACAAAAATGAAAATTAAAGATTACTGAACCAGAACAGGGAATTTATAAATAGACTTACCTTTACTTATAAAATTTTCATAATTTTTAAAAATTATTATTTAAACAGTGATTTATCAGAATTAAACTTGAAACCATGTAAAGTCAGTTATTACAATCTTCCTTAAAATTATTTCCTAATGGTTATTACCCAAGGCCTTGAAATCTCTAGGCCAATGGAATTTATTACCTTTCAGTACAGATCAAAGTCTGAGCAGGGTTTTCCCCGCTTTTGACCAGACAACATCATTATTTTAGCAGAATATGGCTCTGCAATTGCTTATGCTCGCAAGCAGTACTCCCGCTGCCATCCACAAGCCTTCATGCTGTTGATCCTAAATGTACGAAACAACTTCCTTCACCTTAGTGGCCACCCAGTGTTCTTTCCTTTTAAACTACACATCAGGCCCAGTTCTTTGATTTAATATCACTAATTTTCTAAACCTATCGTTTAGTTCTTGATTTGTCACATTCAGCACACTCTTGAATTTCTGTAAACAAGTTTATTTGGATTTTAAATGTATGAGTCTTAGCCTCATTGAAGAGGCTGACCTTTGAGTCCGCGTGAATCCTTATTTCACTACTTATCCGGAGTGACCATAACTAGGGTGTACGATTATGCAAACCTCAAAGTCCTTAAAAAAAAAAAAGTTAATAGCGTTGGTGTAGGAGTAGGTCAGTGCCTTGCATAAGCTATATAGGATAGTAGGTTGTCAATAAAGAATATCTGTTGTTATTTAATGATTCTGGCATGATTTTTAAGGCCAGCCTTATTCCCCAAAATCTGCTAGACATTACTAGCCTGTTTGTTCAAAACCAAACTAAGTTTTATTCCAAACAATTTTGATCTTATTCTTTTCTCATTAGATTAAAAAAGTTAGTGATATCCAGAGTCTCTTACTCTCCCTCATACAGTCAGCTGAATACTTTTTAATTTTTGTTTCAGAATCTCTCTCACATATCAAATTTATGAGCTTTTGACCGCATGCTTTGACTGTTGGGATGGCTTGTTGTCTGGACCCTTGACCTCAACGATTTTTCTTTTCAATTTATATTTTTATGGTATTTTCCATCTCTAAAACCTCCAAAGGCTATCCTTAGCTTACATTTGGACTCTAAGACCAAACTATTCATTCTTATAAACAAGTCCCTTTGCAAAATGAACATTTGCTTTGTCCTCATTATAGCGTCAGGTGCTCTGCCAGCTCTGAGAGCCCTACTCCCCATCATGGCCTTGCTCATGCAGTTACCTCTGCCTCAGATCATTTCCCAACAAGTTTGTACTTGTCCCAAGTCCACCATCCCTCAAGATAAAATATTATCTTTTCCATGAAGACTTATTAAGGTGCACTTGACCATAAGTGATCTTTCCTTGCTCTGAACTCCTAAAGCCCATACTGCCAGCACCGCTTTCACGATCACTTTTTACCACGTGCAGAGTTTCAGTCTCTTTCTTCTCCTATCTCTACACTCTTCTCCAAGGCAGGCTCCTAAACATGAGGAAGCAAACTTTACCCATCAGAATAAATTAAATATGCATCTGCATCTGCCACACTAACTGTTCAGAATGCATGGTCAATAGATCTTCAGGATTTCCAGTTCATGTAACTATATGAGCTGGAAGAAATTTTACAGTGCATCCAGCATTATTTTATGACTGAAGAAACTCAGAGTTTATTTGACTGGTTTAAAGTCATTGAGTTATTTGGTAGAATAATTGGTACTAGGACTCCAATCTTATTTTTAAATTCGTATCTACCAACTAGATACTTTATATTCATTACAGATGCACAATAAATATTTGTTTAAATAATTTGTCAACCTGATTACAATGCCTTAATTTTAATATTTTAGGGCAAGGGAAATATCTCATATATGTCTCAAATTATTAAACACACACATATACTTCACCACTTTTTCTGAAATTATATTTGTGATATTATAATTTATTATATTTTGGTTCTTACAGTTCTCCCAACATAGTGGGTAAACTCTCACCTCAGGGCCTTTGCACTTGCTGATACTCTACTTGTAATGCTCCTCCCCCAAAAACCTCCTTTAGCTGATACTCAGATATTATCCTCTAGTGCAGCTTCCATTCCCTCTCTTTTTAAAAGCCCATTTCTTCTCCCCTACACTTAGTAACCCTGCTCCAGCTTTATTTTCCCCATAAAACTAACACCATGTGATATTCCATATATTCTTCAAATTCATTTGTTTATTATTTGTTTTTCCTATCTGTAATATAAGTTCTAGGAGGACAGACATTCCTTTGTTGAATTTGCTTATTATCCTACTCCTCCTGCCCGGAATATAGTAGAAGTTTGGCACATATATGTCAAATGAGACTGTACCAAGGGAGTTCTATTCCTTATACATCATTAACTTTTACATTTATAAACATTTTTTTGGTCTTTTAAATAGAAAAGTAAATGATATTTCTAATTTTAGAAACATTGCCTCTTGACTTTTAAGATTTTCCATTGTAATACTTGCTGGCCCACATATTAAGTGAAAGACCACCAAATATGACAACGAGAGAATAAAAGTATAGAGATTCTGAACCCACTTAATTAAAAATTGAGTCTTCTGATTTTGTCTGTCTAAGTGTGAAAGTTTGAACTGAACTTGATTCATTAAAAAGGCATTTTCTTGAGAAACCTCTGAAAAGACTTTTAACTGAAAACTCAAACTCAAGTTGGTAGCAGTTTGTCCTATGACTTACTGCAAAGTTAGTTTTGAAGGAGAAAAACATGTTCTTACAGTGCGTTTAAACTCCAAGTCTCTGTATGCAAATTACATTCTAAAAATAATTAATCTTTTAATTTTGAAATGAACTTTTGAGAAACAGACAATTGGTCATGTGGTCAATCTCTTAACAATTAGGATCATTCCCCCCAGCTCTGTATAATATGCCATATGCTCGGAAGCGTTTCACAGATATTTTATAATTCTCCTAGAGTGACAAAGATTTTATATTCAGGAGACCTCTAAAAAACTTTCTCTCAAATTGAGGGGTGGGGAGGCATATGCTTTCTATAGTCTCCAAACTCCTCTTGTCAAACAACCCCAAAATGTCATATTTCTGAGCAAGTTTGACTTTTGTATTTATGGAGGAAAATGCCTCATTGGTTGCACAAGTAATTGACATAAGAATCGAAGTTTTCATGTTTTTAAACAATATGATTCTTCTCCCACCTTTCAGCCTAAATTTCAGATTAAATTGGAATAGTTAGAGGATTTTATCATTTCCCTTTGGAATGGCCTTGTTTGTGAATGGAAACATATATGTGTATATATACATATTCATAAACATATACACAGGCACACACGTAAAACATAAAACAAAATGCAACAAGTGTAGGGGTGATTTTCAAAAATTTTTTATGTAAGTAGACTATATTTCTTCAGAGATTATTCTTCCTTATGATATATTTGAAATATTGAAGTACAGAGATTTATTTCTAACCAGCATCATCTTATCACTGTTTAGTATTTTGGCTTATTGTTATTTCTTTATATATTATTTTTCTCAAGAACATCTTAGGTAGGCCTAAATTTATTACTTAGAAAGTTTAATTCCATGATGAGGACTTTATTTTTGACTCATATTTGGAATTATTTGATGTGCTAAATTCTCAGATTTTGAGTGGCTTCTATTTTTTTCCTTTGATCTCAGAAGCTGAGTAAACATTATTGTTTTATGATAGCAATCTTGAAATATAATTCATATAATTCATATACCATAAAATTGACCATTTTAAAGTGTACAACTGGCCCAGCCTTGTGGCTGAGTGGTTAAGTTCTCACGCTCTGCTTCAGCAGCCCGGGATTTCTCTGGCTCAGATCCTGGGCGCAGACATGGCACCACTCATCAGGCCATGCTGAGGCAGCGTCCCACATACCACAACTAGAAGGACCCACAACTAAAATATACAACTATGTACCGGGGGATTTGGGGAGAAAAGTAGAAAAAAAAAGATTGGCAACAGTTGTTAGCTCAGGTGCCAAACCAAAAAAAAAAAAAGAAAGAAAAACTGAAAAACTGTATCAGAAAAAAATGTGTACAGCTCTGTGGGTTTTAGTATATTCACACAAATGTACAACCATTACCACTGATTTTAGAACATTAACATCACCGCTATGCTCATTAGCATCACTTCCAATTCTTCCCTCCCCCTAGCTCTTGGGAGCCACTCATGTACTTTCTGTCCCTAAGAATTTCCATGTTTGGGGAAATTCACTGTTACATAATCTCCATTATGTAAATAGACTCATACAGTATGTGATATTTTGTGACTGGCTTCTTTCAATTACTATGTTTTTAAGGTTCATCATATTGTAGTATTCATTCATATATCAGTGACTTCTTCCTTTTATTGTTGAATAATATTCCATCGTATGGATAAACCACAATTTGTTTATTATTATCAATTGATAGGCAGTTAGGTTGTTTTAACCTTTTGGCTATTATGAATAATGCTGCTATGAACATATTTATGTACGTATTTTTGTATGGGCATATGTTTTCATGTCTCTTGGGTGTATTCCTAGGAATGGAATTTCTGGGACACGTGGTAACTCTATGTTAAACATTTTGAGGAACTGCCAAACTGTTTCCAAAGGGGCTACAATGTTTTATCACGGCAGCCATGTATAAGGGTTCCAATTTCTCACATCTTTGTCAACACTTGTTACTGTCTGTAGTTTACACTATAGCAATCCTAATTAGAGAAAATAAAATCTATGCTCATTATCATGACTGTGGGGAAGCTTTCATGGGTGTACACGTGTGTCAAAACTTATCAAGATGTACACCTTAAATATGTGCAGTTTATTGCATGCTAGTTATACTTCAATTAAGCTTTTAAAAAATGAAGGAGAATTAAGGATTTCAGATCAACAAAAACTGAGAGAGTTCCTTTCTGGCAGATCTACCCTACAAGAAATACTTAAGGGAGTCTGCTTCAGGCTGAAATGAAAGGACACTAATCAGCCATGCAGACACAATAATATAAAGAACACTAGGGAAGGTAATTTCAAACTTAAGTATAACAGATAGTATAAATGTTTCCTGTTTGTAAGTCATTTATTCTCCTACATAACTGTAAACACATAAACTTATAACAGAGCCTCAAAATGCATCAAGTAAAATGTAGAACTGAAGGAAGATAAACAGAATTCAACAATAACAGTTGCAAACTGCAATGCCTCACTTTCAGTAGGGATATAACAACTAGACAGAACAAGAAGGATGTCTTGAACAACATTATAAACCAAATAGACCTAATGGATATCTACAGACTAATCCATCTAACAACTGCAGAATACACATTATTTTCAAGTTCAAGTGGAACATTCTCCGGGATAGACCATTAGAAGTCTCAAAACATTTGATAGGATTGAATTTGCATAAAAGTATGTTCTTAAACCACAATGGAATGAAATTAGAAATCAAAAGCAAAAAGAAATTTGGGAATTTAAAAAATATTTGGAAGTTAAACAACACACTCCTAAATAGCCAATGAGTCAAAGAAATCACAAGGGGGTTAAGGAAATATATTGATATAAATAGAAATGAAACCATAATATACCAAATTTATGGGATATGGATGTAGGAATGTTAAGAGGGATCACTATAGCTGTACAAGCCTGTATTAAAGATGATTGATCGCAAATCAATAACCTAACTTTTTACCTTAAGAAACTAGAAAAAAGATCAAATTAATCTAAGGAAAGAAGTAAGAAAATAATAATGAATAGAACAAATATAAATACAATATAGACAGAAAAAATATAGAAACTGAGCAAACCAAAACTGGGTTCTTCAAAAAGACCAACAAAATTCACAACGTTTAACTAGAGTCAGTAAGATAGAATACTAAAATTACTAAAATCAGGAATGAAAGAGAGCATTAGCAATTGAAAAGATTGGAAAAGAATACCATGAGCAATTATATGCCAAGAAATTACACAACTTAGATGAAATGGACAAATTCCTAGGAAAACACAAACTACCAAACTGACTCAAGAAGAAATAGAAAATCACAATAGACATATAACAAATAAAGTGATTGAAAAGGTGATCAAAAAGATTTTTCCACAAAAATAAGCCCAGGGTTACATTGCTTTACTGAGGAATGTCACCAAATTTTTAAGAAAGAGTTAACACCAATTCTTCAATAACTCTTCCAAAAAGCATAGAAGGGAAGAGTCCCTACTTATTCCATGAGGTCAGTATTACCCTCATACCAAAATCAAAGATATTACTAGAAAGCTACAGATCTCTGCCTTTTATAAATTTAGATACAATAATCTTCAACAAAATATTAAGATACTGAATTCAGCAACATATAAAAAGGATTATACACCATGACCAAGTGGGATTTCTTGGAGGAATGCAAGGCTTTTTCCACATAAAAAGATCAATGAATCTGATACAACATAGTAACAGAATAAAGAATAAAATACAAATGATTACCTCAATGCAACTAAAAAAAAAATAAACAAAATCCAATATCCTTTCATGATAAGACACTCAACAAGTTTGAAACTGAGGGGAACATCCTGAACTTAAAAGAGTATCTATGAAAAACCTACAAGTAACATCATAGTTAAATATTGAGCTTCCTCTCTTGTATAAAAATAAGACAATGATGTTCATTCTCATCATTTCTTTTCAACACTGTACTGGAGTTTCTAGTCAGAACAATTAGACAAAGAAAAGAGGTAAAAGGCATCTGTCTTGAAAAGGAAGAAGTAAAACTATATCACAGATGACACGATCTTGTATACAGAGAAACCTAAGGAATGCACACACATACACAAAATAAGAACTAATAAACAAGTTCAGAGAAGTTATACAAACTCAATATACAAAAATCAATTGTATATCTACACACTATCAATGAACACTTGGAATAAAATTGAGTAAAAATTCCATTTATAGATTTAATGCAATCTCTATTAATCTGTTTTCCCAAATTGGCAGACTAAACTTAAAGGTCATATGGAAATTCAAAGGGCTCAGAGTATCCAAAACACCTTTAAAAAAAATAGAATAAACATGGGAAAACTCACACTTCCTAACTGCAAAACTTACTACAAAGCTACAGTAATCAAGACAGTGGTGTACTGGCATAAGGATTGACATAGAGATCAATGGCATATAATTGAGAATCCAGAAATAAACCCAAATATTTATGGACAATTTAAGCCTAAAGGAAGCAGAAGAAAATAAATAATGAAAATTAGATAAGAAATCAATGAAATTGAAAACAGGAAGTCAATAGAGAAAATCAACAAAGCCAAAAGCTGGTTCTTTGAAAAGATAAAATAATTCAATAAACCTCTTTCCAGGCTAACCTAAAAGAGAGACACAGGGAGAGAGAGGAAGAGAAAGAAAGAGAGAGAGAGAAGACACAAATTACTAATGTCAGAAATGAAAGGAGGTTATTAGTCATGATCCCATGGATGTTTTAAAGGATAGTAAAGGAATATAATGGACATCTCTAGGCCCTCAAATATAATAACTTTAATGAAATAGACAAATATCTTGAAAGTGCGAACAACCAAAAATCACAGAAGGTGATCATCTGAATAGGTCCATAGCTGTTAAGATATTGGATGAATAATAAATGATCTTCCTAAAAGAAAGCATAAGGCCCAGATGGTTTCACTGGTGATTTTTTTTTTCTTATTTTATTGTGGTAAGAAGACTTAACATGAGACCTACTCTTTAAACAGATTTTTTAAGTGTACAATACAGCGTTGTTATCCATAGACACAATGTTGTACAGCAGATCTCTGGAACTGTTCATTTTTCACAACTGAAACCGTGTATCTGTTGATTAGCAACTCCCCATTTCCCCTTCCCCCAGTCCTGGTCTAGCACCATTCTATTCTTTGCTTCTACTAGTTGACTGCTTTAGATACTTCATGTAAGTAGAATTATGCAATATTTATCATTTTGTGACTGGCTTATTTCACTTAGGATAATGTCTTCAAGTTTATCCATGTTGTCCCATATTGCATGGTTTCCTTCTCTTCAAAGGTTGACTAATATTCCATTTTATGTATTTATCACGTTTCTTTCAATCTTCTATTATGGATATTTAGGTTATTTTTACATCTTGGTTATTGTGAGTAGTGATGTAATGAACATGGGAGTGCTGATATCCCTTTGAGATCCTGATTTCAATTCTTTTGGAAAAATATCCAGCAGTGGGATTGCTAGGTCATATGGTATGTTATTTTAAATTTTTTGAGAAACCTCCATACTGTTTGCCATTGGGGCCACAAAATGTTGCATTCTCAGTAACAGTATACTAGGGTTCCAATTTCTCCACATTCTCACTAACGCATATTACCTTTTGTTTTTTGGATAGTAGGTATCCTAACAGGTATGTGGTGATCTATCCTTACAGCTTTAATTTGCATTTCCCTGTGATTAGTGACATTGAGCATCTTTTCATATACCTGCTGGCCATTTGTACAGTTAACATCTTAATTTAAGCCGATTTAATTCATATGTATACAACTTAATTTCAATAGTATACAAAAACTTTGCTCTGATATAGATCAATTTTCTCCTCCTTCCTTTATGCTATTAATTTTAAGCAAAATACATTTTCATACATCAAAATCCCATTAAGGCAATTTTTAAATTAATCTTTTATTCAATTGCCTTTTAAATTATACAAGGAGAAGAAAAGATTTAAAAAGAAATACATTTATACTGTGCTTTCTTTTTTACCTTTGTTGTTAACTTTACCAGTGCTCTTCTTTTCTTCAGGGGGCTTTGAGATACATGTACTGTCCTTTCATTTCAGCCTGAAGGACTCCAATTAGTATTTCTCAAATGGCGGGTCTGCTAGCAAAGAATTCTCTCAGTTTTTGCCTATCTGCGAATGTCTTAATTTCTCCTTCATTTTTGAAGTACTTTTTTGCTCACTGTAGAATTCTGGGTTGACATTCTTTTCTTTGAGCCCTTTGAATATGTCATCCCACTGCCTTTTGTACACCATGATTTCTGATGAGACATCAGATGTTAATCTTATTGGGGAATCACATGTACATGATGAGTCACTTCTCTCTTGCTTCTTTCAAGTTTCTCTCTTTGTCTTATGCTTTTGAAAGTTTGACCATGATGCGTCCAGGTGTTGATCTCTTTGAGTTTATCCTGCTTGGATTTTGTTGAGCTCTTTGTACATGCAGTTGATGTTTTTCTTCAATGTTAGAAAGTTTCAGCCATTATTCCCTTGAATATTTTTTCTGCTTCTGTCTCTCTCTTTGCTTTTTCTGGTACTCCTATTACTCATATGTTGGTACACTTGGGAATCTGAAGCTCTGTTCATTTTTCTTCATTCTTTTTTTCTTTCTGTCCCTCAGGCTGGATAATATCTATTGATCTATATTCTTATATTCAAATTTGTTGACTTTTTCTACTACCAGCTCAAATATAATGTTAAACCCAGAGACTGAATTTTTCATAGCAGTTATTGTACTTTTCAACTCAGAACTTCTATTTGGTCTTTTTTGTAATTTCTCTCTTTTTAATGATTTTATCTATTTGGAGAGATTAATTTCCTACTTTTAAAATTCTTTAGACATGGTTTTCTTGATTTCTTTGAACATGTTTATAAAAGCTAATTTAAATTGTTTGCCCAGTAAATCCAATTTCTGGACTTTCTCAGTGACAATTCCTATTAACTGATTTTTTTTTCCCTGAGTATGAGACATGCTTTTCCATTTCCTTGTGAATTTCACAAAATTTTTGTTAAAAACTGGGCTTTTAAAAGAACATAATGTAAGAAATCTGGAAATCAGATTCTCCCCTTCTTTCCCAGAATTTTTTGTTTCTGTTGTTGCTGTTTGTTTGCTTAGCGACTTTCCTGGTATAATTCTGTAAAGTCTGTGTTCTTTGTCTTATCTGGCTAACTAGTAACTCTGCTGACTTAGCTTAGTAGTCATCTAATGATTGGACATATGATTGTTTGGATCAATAAATTTACCAGCCTTTACAGCAGTAGTCTGTGTATGTGTGGGGCATATTTTCTACACTTTGACAGTTTACAACCTGCCTTAACCTTCATTTCTTCCTTGCAAAGAGCCTCAAGGTAAACAGAAGATGAGAGATTAAGGTCTTCTATGGTCTTTTTTGGCCATGTGCACAGCCCTATATTTTTATGTGGCCTTCTGGATATCCAGGTGTATGTCAGGGCTTTTCAAAGCACACTATGGACATTTCATTCTCCAGAGCTTTCTTTTAAATTTTTTGTTATTATCTTGTTATCCCAACTGGTTCACCATCTCAGGCATCTCAGAATTGTTAAACAATTGTCTCTGATTTTTTTTTTCCAACAGTCACCCTAACTAAAATATTTTTCTTACTGAGTGAGCTCTGAGTCAAGTCAAATAAAAACAAACACTGAGAATAGGGCTTTTCTAGGGAGTTGCCATATATGTCGAATAATGATAATTTTTCTGGGTTGGCACTTTTTGGAGAGTTCAAAATCCATGCTCCCTCCAGGCTAAAGGAAGTCCCAGCTGTTAGTCTACTAGTGTTCACAGATACACTGGTTGCAATGCTACTGATCTTCAGTGCTACTACGGAGGTAGGGAGAGAGTCATAGGAGTAGGACCAGTTAAAATACCATTAAGCTTTGTTATTTTTGAGGTTCAGCTATTTTCCTTGAATAAATACTCCTGGAGTTATTGTAAGACTCTGGTTAATTTCCAGAGTTTGAAAAAGTTGGTGTAGACAATGCTTGCTAGTGTTCTTGTTGTTTTTATGGAGAAGCAGATTTTTGAAGGTACTTACTCCATCATTCTGAAAGTGCTCTGAAAATATTTTTTATACTTTAACAAAATCCTCCAACTATTGCTTCCTTCAGCTCAGTTTTAAAAACAAGTGGTTTGTTTTCTGTATGATTCCTGAAATATATGTTGTTTCACTTTTAAGGCAATTTATTCCATACCGTTATGTGCCATAATGACATCTGTTGCAGTAAAGTTATGCAGGGGAAGACATAAATCATTGATATTTCCTGGATTCCATGCTGAAACTCAGAGATATCAACAATGATTCATTGATTTGAATATTTCAGTTCTCCAACAATAAGGAAGGTTGCTAATGTTAAACAACTGTCTATATCTTCTCCTAGAATGACAAATTAGTTTTTTAAATGCCCCAAAGTGAAAAACACTGCCTTTTAAAGATGGCATTGTAAAAATAAAATGAGGGCTGTATTTCTATGCCAAAGTTAATAGCATCAAAGGAAAATGCATGTGTGTGTTTGTAGAAGGAAGAAATAGAAGAGCACACTTTGAGCAATGAGGACATCCTGTACCCAATCAGGATTCAGGCTTGGTGCCAGAAAAACCAATTTCATCATTTGTAGCAGCTGTACCACACATATCACCTGGATTGTTTTGCAGCCATCTTAGAAAATCTCTCAACATTTAACCAGAGAACAATATCCATTTTATCAGTTCCGTCTCCTAATTGCTTTAACCCTTAATAAATGGTACAGAAAAAATGTCCTAAGGTTATGAATTTGTAAGCACTAGATGCTGTAGCAATTCTGTATAATCTAATGTCCAATGTAATTGGCAATGACTGCTTTAAGAAATTGGAAACAGATTAGGGCAAAATTTGGAGGGTTTTATATACACGTCTTTCTGCGTAATTATCAAATATTCCACTCATGAACCTCAAGGGACTTCTAGGAATGAAGAAACTGAAGCAGTGACTCGTATCTTCAGAAATTTAGTTGCTTTGGAATAAGTATAATATAATGGTTAGAGCAGAAGATGAAGATAGAACCTGAAAGAAGAAACTTTTCTCCCTATATGGCTCTTGGCAAATCAGCATTATCTTTTTCCTTATGCTGATAGCTATAAGAATAAGAGCAGTTTGAGTGTAGAGTAATTTTGGTTTAATGTAACTGACTTTAATGCAGTAAAAATTGAACTAAAATTTTGCTGAAAAGGCAGGAGAAAAGTGAAGATTGTTCAACAAATATTTAGCAAATACCGTTTGTGTACAAGATGAAGGAATGTGTCATGATTCCAATTTTGGGGAAATTTAGAAAGTAACAGAACATATGAAGGCAGAACACTCCAAGGCAGTCCTTGACTTGATATAATAAAGCCCTTCATTGATATAATGGTCATATGCCATATAATTGTCATATAATGGTCACATGATATAATGATCCATTGGTCATTACCTTCTCCTTCCTCCCTGAATGCAGTCTCTGAGATTTGCTACCTCTCCATTTGTTCATTATCTAGGGATGATTATAAACTACCTTAAAATAAACAAGCAGATTAGTATGAGTACCAACTATTTAAGAACATTGACTAAAGTACAGAATAAAAAATAAATTATTGAATTTATTGATTTGGGAATTCAGTGATAAATTTGATAAGGCAACTTCAGTAAAATTGTGAAAGTAGATGTTTGATTCCCATCTGTGAAGGATGTGAATTTAAAAATCACTATAGAAAGCATAGAAACATGATTATTTCAGAATGTTTAATTAAATGAAAAAGTAAATAATATGACACCTTGAATAAGTAAAGGCATCGATGAAAGACAACCTAGGCACTCCAAACTGTAAGGAGGATAGCAATATGCCAGACACAAAAGAAATCTTCAAGAAATGATTGATATGTTTGTTTCTATTGGCTATTATGAGCTAAAAGTCAAAAAATATTTTAGGTTGCTTCATAGTAGAGAATTAGGTCAATAGATGGTGGTTATATAAAAGCGCACTTGAATTTCTTCTAGTATGCATTTAAACAACTCAAACGATTCAAAAACACAATGTGGCAATGTGGAAATAATGTTGACTCCAGAAGGGGATGAGATGGGCCCCTTCTTACTTGACACAACATCTTACTAACTGCACTATAGCTTTGCATGAGTAATGCAATCCTAGGTCTCAGATTTATCATTTGTGAAGTTGAGATTGTTTAGAAAGTCAGTTATTAACACCCATGTGAAATCTCCCAGCAAATTTACTGGCACAAAGTGGGCAATTGATAACTGTAGTCAATTGATACTTTTACTCTTGCAAAGTAGAGAGATCTTCACTAAAAGTGCCCAAGTTGAGATGAGTTGCTATGAATGTTGGAGAAGAGGTTAACATGGATCATATAAATGTATGCTTCAAACTTTGATATCTTATGACCCTTTGATGAAATGTCCAGCATCCCAAGTGTTCTCACACTGGCGAAAGATAGAGTTGAGATTAGAACTGAGAACTGTTGATTCTGAATGCATGCTCCTTTCAACTCATATCTAGGCTGTATTAAAAGATATAATTCACAGCAAAAGTGGCTTCTGTCAACAAAAATATCATACTAGCTTAATTATTAGCAAAAGTAAAATCAACTCATTATAAAGAGTATTTTTGTTGAACTCAAACTGCCCCTTTCCTTTTGTTTGTGCTCAAGTTTCTGAAGTTCAACATGGAAAAAAATTCCCAGTTATATATTATTTATTTATTTATTAAAAAAAAAATTTTTTTAAAGATTGGCACCTGAGCGAGCTAACAACTGTTGCCGATCTTCTTTTTTTTTTTTTTCTGCTTTATCTCCCCAAACCCCCACTGTACACAGTTGTATATCTTAGTTGCAGGTCCCTCTAGTTGTGGGATGTGGGACGCCATCTCAACGTGGCCTAATGAGCGGTGCCATGTCCGTGCCCAGGATCCGAACCCTGGGCCGCCGCAGCAGAGCATGAGAACTTAACCACTCAGCCACGGAGCTGGCCCCTATATATTATTTTTAAAATGCATATTTCCTTTCTGGAAAGGTGAGAGTCATTGGATGTTAGGTAATTATTTCCAAAGCTTATTAATTTCTTTAATTATCTGAGCCATTCATTAGTTTGAAAAAAATAGATTCATTAAATTAAGAATTTTAGATAGGAAAACATTTTTAAAAGGAGCAGGATTGAAAGGTGCTTATTTGTTACCATTTTCCTCCTACTTTATACACACACACAAACACACGTCTGTCAAATTTGATGTTAAGGTTTCATGCAGTTTTCTAAAATATGCAAGTCAGAAAGCTGGATGGTGATGATAATCCTTAGGTATTTGATGATCTCTAGGTGCTTTTGTCATTGAGTGTAATAAGATATCTTTATCCCCAGGATGAGGCCTCATGTTAAATGGCTTTGAAGCATTATCAACTGTTTGGGGATTTTTTGAATCTTATCCGAAAAGTAGATTTAGAGCTTTCACCTAGTAAACTCAAATGTGAAATCATACTTAATGTTCAGGGAAATATTTAAAAAATGCAAATACCTCACAGTAGTGGATCATTTTTAAAATTCACTGCTCTGCTGTGTTTGAATCCCTCTGCAGGAGCAGCTTTTAGCTTTTGGGCTTTGAGTCTTACCCTTCAACCCTAGAACCTACAGCCTACAACCACTTACTATTTGTGGTTTCTGGTTTCCAGTCACTAGTTAGGGATGGATGTGATTACATAAGGAAATAATACAGGTTGAGAAAAGTGGAGGGCTCAGGAAAAAGAATCCACAGCATTCAGACATTTTGTGAAGGAGGAGATGGAAATGAAGTGGCTAAAGAGGATAGGGGCAACAGGAAAAGATTTTTAATAAGGTGAAAGTGAGCAGGTCTAGCAAATGCTCATAGAAACTTATATTAGACCAGGATTGAAACATATATATGTATGGAAGTTTACGTGTATATTTAATTTATATACATTTATATATATAATTTTGGAATGCAGAGTGGTTTTTGTGATGTTAGGGATTGGAAGCTAATTTGGAATTAGGAGTGAATCCTGAAAGATGGTTAAGGAAGTAAAGGAACTCTGTTAAGTAATAATTATTCCAAGACACTTGGCTGGGAAATCTGGTACAAATAAGACTGGAAAGATGTGCTAAATAAAAAAATTCGGCTGAATAAATTTAAAGATCAAGTTGGGTTTATTAAATGATTTATGAATGGGGAAGCAAGCTGTCTAACAAATAGAAAGGAGCTCCATCAAGCTGCAAAAATGTGAAGGTTTCTAAGGACAGAGAGGAAGCAGAAAGAAGAAAATTATTAGCAAAGAATGCATTGTTTCAGGCAAGGTCACCCTCCTAAAGAAAATAGGAGTCTATCAGTTAATTATCTCCTAGTGCTGACCAGGAAATTCCAGGTTAGCTGGTCAAAGGCAACATCCCTGGGAAAGTTGAAACTGCAATTAGCTTGGGCATTAAGTTTTGAAGGGGCTTAGCATAAGTGGCTCCATTTTGGGCCTGTCTCCTTTTTAACTGATGACACAGAGTTTAAAGAAGAGTTTTGTTTTGTTTTGGAAGTGGCTATGGGATAGACAAGACCACATTTAAATAGGGATGGAAAGTATTCCATATAGAGACAAAAGTTTAAGATTGCCTATAATCTTATAAAGAAAAAATCTTACACAGAAACTCTATAATCAATGGGGCAAAATTCCTGAAAAATGAGAAGAGAAGAAATATTGATCACACATGAAAGAGGTAGTTAATGAGAAGTGGAGGGGAACCTCTTCCCTCTTAAAAGTATAGGAGAAGAAGAATACCGGTGTAGAGGCAGGAAAAATTGGAGACTGTTTGCAGGGGGTTTGAGGAAGAAGAAAATTTGATGGCTTCTTCTGTGAGTTATGAATCATGAACGATGTATTGAGACTGAGGCAGTAGAGGAGACTGAAGGTTTGAGAAGAGCAGCAGAGATATTATAGAGTTGATGAAGACTATGAAAAATCCAGATGTATAGAAAATTCTAGCAAGGTGGTCTGGCAGCTTTGAGAATTCACTTGTGCTTGGTGATCACGAATTTACAGTGAAAACAACCTGTCCCTTTGTAATTTCTCCACCCACACAATTTGAGATCGTGAGTTGAAGCTCTTGGGGTGGGACATAAGTGTCAGAGAGTTAACGGTGTTTCCAAGAGAGTCACAATGATGATGACCATGGAATGTATGATGAATAAGGAATGAAATAAAGCCTGGAACAGGATACATGATTCAGTGTAACTGGGGGCCAAAATAAATTGAAGGCCTTAATGAGTTTCAATAATTGTAGAGAATTGGATGCTATGGTCAGTGAGAGGGATATGAGACGATTTCAGGAGTGGAGTCAGAATGTGACAATTTTTGAATAAAGCAGAGTGGCTGAGAATGTCATTAAAGATGAATAGGCAAAATTGCTTTTTTTGTGAAGGCTTTAGAAAATTCAAGTCCCCTTGGTTAATGGAAGAGGATGATGAAAAAGATATTAAGCCAGATACTGTAGAAAAGAAAATGAATAACCAGAACGTCAATATGGAGCTGTATTGAAAAGAAGGGAAGTTCATGTAACTGAATAACACATGCCTTGAAGGAGGAGCAGAGATTCTTTGTAGGCATATTTTAATTTTAATATAGAAAATAGTCTTCTGGAAAGCATATTTGGAAGTGTGCAAGGCACTGACCTCACCACCTGATCATGAGATATATGAGATAAATGGGTACATTTGAAACTTGAAGCACAGATTTATACAGTGCCAGTTCTAGAAGGAAGATGGTCAATTTAACATGGTAATGGGAATTGCCGTGGGGTAGATAAATGCAGAGCCACTCACATAAAATGTCTTCCCCATTATGCCCTTCTTTAACTATTGTGACCACTGTATTTATCACTTATTGAATGCTTATATAAGTTCACCAGATATAGTGCAGGTAATAAATCATTTTATTCTCACAGGAGCATTTGTAGATGGTTATTTTTATTTCACATTCAGAGAGAAAGAAGTCAAAGTTCAGAGAATTTAGGTAGTTTCCTCAAAGTCATCTAGCAAGTAAACGTTACTGGTGAGGTTCAAACTTAATTGTATTGAACGGAACTCATCTCAAGTCAACTTAACTACTCTGAGCCTGTTTCCTCATCTGTAGAACTGGGACAATATTAACACTTACCTCAGAGGGTGAGCTAAATATATGAATTATTTGGAACTCTGAGAAGCGTACATTAAATGGCGAATACATGTTATCAAAAATATAAACTGACTCTATACATTTATTAATCTGTACTTGGTTGTGTAGACAGGCTAAGACTCTCATTTCAGAAGTATAAAGTATAACACACGTTTAGAGGAGATTCTTTCTTCTTTTTAATTAAAATTATATATATTTAAGGTATACAATGTAATGTTTTGATATACATATATGCTGTGAAATGATTACTACAATCAAACCAGTTAACGTATTCATCACCTCACATAGTTATCTTTGTGTGTGTGTTTGTGTACTGTAAGAACATTTCAGATCTACTCCCTGTTATTTGCAACAACAGGGATGTACCTGGAGGACATTATGCTGAGTGAAATAAGCCAGACACAGAAATACTGCATGATCTCACTTATAAGTGAAGTTTAAAGAAAGTCAAACTCGTGAAAGCATGGAGTAGAATGGTGGTTACTGGGAGCTGAGTGGTGGAGAAAATGGGAGGATGTTGGTCAAAGGGTACAAAGTTTCAGTTACTCAGGATGAATAAGTTCTGGAGATCTAATGTACAGCAATGTGACTATAGTTAATATCATGGTAATCTATACTTGAGAGTCCTTATTTCTGATAACTAGGAAGGTAGTCTTAAAACAATAGCTAAGTCAAGAGAAAGGGAACATAACACTTTCCACTCAAATTATTTAAACAGTTTATTGGAAAAAAATATACATAAAATTGATGAATAAATGAGAGGGAATTTGATGACCCTTTTATGATGGAAGATTCTTACCCAGTTAAAAAAATCTGAAATTTGAGACTTCCTCATGAATAAAAATAACTCAGCCATCTGTGCAAACTAAGAAAAAAAATTGACTGTCATTAATGGCATCCTTGCATCTGCTACATTTGTGAGTGTGAAGGCTGTAGGACAAGAGCAAAAATGGGTGGACCTGGCTGACAATGATTAAGTAAAATGCTGGCATAATAGAGTATGATGGAGTATGGCCACGGTGAAGCACTATGCCTGAATAGGCTTTCATATTCCTGACGAAGACAATGTACACTTTGACATGGATGAGAGCTGACTGGTTGGAGGAGGAGGGGAACACACCTCACATGCCTGTTACAGTGACGGTGTGTCAAATAAATGATTAGTACTGGCCAGCACAGGAGGACACAATGACTAGGTTTCACATGATAAAAATAAATGATGCTAGATGGAGCAATTATTTTCTGCTAATATGGATCCCAATGCTTGAAATTTAATTAAGGTTTTTCTGGAGACAATGCAATTGTGTTTGAACCATGGAGTCTTTCTCCATGTTTCTGACGCAGCTTTTATGAGCCCACAGGTAGCAGTGAGTGAGGTCATGTTAAGAGAGGTGTGTATGTGCCATTTAGTCTCATGTGACACTTGTTATTTTATTACTGTTTCATCCACTTTCTTGTAGGCCTGTGATACACCAGCTTTTTCTTCATGTGCCAAATATGTGTCTTTGTTATACTTGACTGGCTGGATGTCATAAAGTCAGAGCTCTCAGTGTTCTAGGAAATGGAAAAGTATAACAAAATTCCTGCAATCCTTACATAATTGTCTGAAACATACTCAGTGGCTGGGCACTGGAACCTGAACAGGGAAGGTGGTACCCCAAACTGGTGCAACCTCTTCTCCCCTGCCTACACCCATCCTCTTCTGCTCACCACTGAAGACAAAGTGAACTAGAAGGGATGGAGGAGGTAGGATGGTCCTCAAATGCAGAGCTGGCTGTTTAGACAACACTCTCCGTGCCTCCAATGAATATGCTTTTTGACTTTCTATCATGCCTTTTCCCTATTTCGTACTATGAGAGAAAAAATACCCATTCCTTGAGAGTTTTTTGCTGTCTTTTTTTTTCCCTGTCAGGTTTTGGGAAAACTAAAATGAGAAAAAGCTGCCTGCTTCCTTTTCTATGATGGACTCAACACAAAAGAGAGAAGCAAGATGGGAAAAAATCCTACCTGTGGTATCTGAACAAGTTTGTTTATACACTCATTTAGGGGTCTAGGCACATAGTAACACATATCAAAGCATTGACAAAGAAAATACCAACTGGCCTCGGCACAAATATACTAATGGAAACAATGTTTAGACCAAAGCTTAGGGTTCAGAGCCTGACAACTGTATATATATAGGACACGGGTAAGAATATTAGAAATTAGAACTGTCGGGAAATATCAGTCATTTTGTTCATTCTCCATACAAAGATCTAAAGTTACAAAAATAATGAAATTTATCTTTTCTTTCTTTTGTTGAGGGGAGGGGCTTTGGAAGCAGCCAAGTAGCATCTTTCTGAAGTTGACTTTTTTGATCACCTTCTTTTCAAAGATTTTATGCTAGAAGCTATGGCATTTGCTATAACGTTAGGCCCCATTTTCTAGATGATGTGATGACAGATGTATTAGGAAATTATTGGAAATGCAAGAATAGAGGACACATTTTACCCCTTTGTATAAAAATACTAACCTCTCTTTTATGCATTAGTTGTGATGATGTCTCCAAAAGCCACAGATAGGTCACATATTAAACAGTCAGGCAACAGAGCAAAAAAATAAACACAAAAACAGACAAATAAACAAAAATCCCTCTAAAGAGAGCCAGTCTCTTTGCCTCAGTTATAAGACTTACTCCAATGAATAATACTTTTTAAGAGATATTTATTATTAGTGACGTCATAAGAGGAGTCTTATGTAAAAATCACAGAAGTTATCATGAAGGGAGGTGACAGAATTTATGGATTGGTTACAGGAACAATATGAAATATCACAGTTTGTTATGAAGTAATTGAGATGCTCAGGAAAACGTAAAATCATTGTGATTGAGAAAGAGTTATTTGGATATGTTTAAAGGTATCTATTGAAAATGAACATCAATCATAACAATAGGACAGCTGCTCAATGGAATCTAAAATTGCAATTTTAGGTAAAGGTAATTTAAATTTTAAAAAAAAGGAGGCAGAGGGGCTGGCCCCGTGGCCGAGTGGTTAGGTTCGCGCGCTCCGCTGCAAGAGGCCCAGTCTTTCGTTGGTTCGAATCCTGGGCGCGGACATGACGCTGCTCATCAAACCACGCTGAGGCGGCATCCCACATGCCACAACTAGAAGGACCCACAACGAAGAATATACAACTATGTACTGGGGGGCTTTGGGGAGAAAAAGGAAAAAATAAAATCTTAAAAAAAAAAAAAAAGGAGGCAGAAAGGGTGGTGGAGTGTGTGCGTGTGTCTGTCAGAAATTATGGTCACCCATCAATATACGAGGAGAGATACAGAGAGATCAAAATAGGAACTGCATTATTTGTTGTTATTATTTCCCCCTGTCACTGTGCTTTTGTAAAAGCCGACCCCTAGATCCTATTGGATCTATCCTGCTATTAATAAGTAAGTTATTTAAGGCGAGAAATCATTCAAAATAGTGATTTTATTTTCTTGGGCTACAGTTTAAGATGTCAAACACGGAACCCTTCTTCACTGTTACCTAAATTCCTATTTTCATTGTATTGGTGATTTTAAGTACCTACTCATTTACTGTTTTCTGCAAAAAGTGCTAGTCATAACAATTACCAGCTTTAAAAAAAAAAAAACTTACTCTATGCCAAATACGTTTTTAAAAACTTTACATGGATTTATTAATTTTATTCTCTAAACATCCCTATGGTTTAGATGCTGTTGTTACACCCATTTCACAGTCGTAGAATGTGACGCTTAAAAATGCTGAGCTATTGTTTGAGGCTTCATAGCAACTCAGGTGTGTGATTCTAGAGCTTATATTTTTAATCATCATTATAATTTTTTTCCTGAAAATAATGGACCTTAAAAGTTTTCTGTTGTTTGTTTCCTTGTATTGAATAGACCTTTCATTTCATTACAGTTAGATCATGGTTGGGAACCAAGTCAACCTCTTGATTCTGTAGGAAGGATTCACAATTGAGCTGGCACTTTGCTTTTGCTTTTTCCAACAGCAGCTGCTGAAGGCTCCAATAGACTCTCTTTCCTCTGAAAGGCTTTTGTTTTTACCATGAAAGAAAGGAAACAGGGAGCTTTCTCCTCTCACTGTCATCAAGCACTGCACATGGGAAGGAATACCTATTCCTTTCTGCTGAAATATTGTAAGGTTTCCTCCATAGGACTAATTAGCCTATTATTTTTAGTTCTGCCTTTTGCCTTGACTTTTTCAAGGCCTCTCAGCCTCAAGGCAGGTGTTGCTCAGTAACTCCCACTGCTTTAGCTTTTGTCTGGGAGCAAATGTTCTGGAACATTTTGGTGTGTCCTTGCACTGCTTCTCTTCCCCAGCTATGGCACACTAACCATCACCACAAGCAGTCATTCTTTCCAGGACTACATTTTTCTTCTCACTTATGCTGACAGTGTGTCAGTTTCTTAAATTTAGTCACTGATCATTAGGGATCCTCTGTCACATTTTCATTCAACACAAAACTCCTAGGGAGGCTGATTTGGACATCGGAGGCTTCCTGTGGATTAGGATTTATAGAAACATTTTATGTTTCTTAGGAGAGAGAAGTTTGGCACAAGTAAATCTGCTAAAACTTCACTGTATGATTTTGCCACCATCCTTATTATTGGCCCTCACAACTCAGTATAATTCAGAGGCTTGATAATCGTTCCCCTTACCTAGGGGAAGAGTGAATCTAGTATTTTACCATATTCTATTTAAATTTAAATACAGTAAGTCAATCATACAGAATTAAAATACATTTGTGCTCCTAACCGGAGTTGGCATTTACATTCAGGACTTTGAAGCTTCCATAAAGCACTGCTAATTTTTTTTTTTTTGCATTTGATTGGCTTCTAACATCTCAGTTCTAATTAATGCAGAAAATTTTAAATGCTTAAGCCATAGACGTTACAAAATCAGGAAAACTATTTCTACATCTTTCTATAGACATATACATGTGTAAGTACAGAGTCATACATATATGTCCTTCCTTTGTACATGTGTAAGTACAGAGTCATACATATATGTCCTTCCTTTGTGTATATACATCTATATAATAGGTGCATATGCACACACATGTGTATATATATATACAAACATGTATTACACACATTTGGTACTATATAAAATTGTATGTTCCTCTTCTTTGTCTTTTTCTCTCCTCTCATTAAGAAATGAAATCTCAATAATGCAGGATCTTTAGGCAAATGATCAACTCAGTTTTCACTTTTGTTATTCAGTTTTTGGGCTTTTAACAGATGCTGTTAGCCAATGCAAAATATACATGAATTGGAATAACTTTATAATTAAATAAATTGCAATGCATGTAATATATACAATAAGCCATGTTTCCCAGTCTGTGGTGCCCTTTCAATTCTCTGCATGATATTCCTGTCTAAAAGGCACTAATAGAGACATTTTGATCTTGAAAAGAAAAGTGAGGAAAATCAACATCTAAAACTCAGAAAAGTCCTGGGTAGTAAAAGGTCTTTGTTCTGCAGAGTGTTCTCCCACAGAGGAACAGAATTTTCTTTTAGCTTTTACATTTGACTCACAGGCTCTGAAATACATAATCAAAGCTCTTTGCTACCTTATGTTGAATCTCTTGTACATGAAGTCTTTTTATTTAGCAAGAAATGGGATTCTTGTCCCCAAATAATTTGATGAAAGCTTGAACATTTGCCAGTTAAAAATATCTTTTTTATTATGATGTTACAAGAAACTCCTGGTAGGCCACTGGGATAATTAGAGAAGACTGGAGGATATTTAATGAGTTTTCCAGGGTGCATTTGAGAATGCATCATCTATTATCACGTGTTCCTGATAATTTTATCTTTCTCTCTCTAGCTGTCAAGCTACCCTGGTGTTGGAATGCTTAAATTAGAGATCCAAGACAATATTAGAACCTAGAAAAGTCTAATTTTTTCAGAGATTTTTGTAAGGAGGTGTGTGTCTTTATCCTTTAACAGCTGTGGGCCTTATATGCATCCTCATGGGCAAATTAGTATAAACCAATCAATAGTTCATCACAAAGGAAAGATGCGTTTTTGCCTTCTCAGGGATTGAAAAGTGCCATTGTCTTTGGTTAAATGAAAAGAAGAAACATAAGTAATGCCCTAGGAAATTGTTCTGTAATCATTACACACCTTGATGGTCTGCCCTAGCTTCTGTGAGGATGGGTGCAGGAATTCAAGCTAGATCTCTCAGACTAGATTCTTTTCATGTAGATCCTTGCACAACTCAAGCAAAACTAAAAAAGTGACGCTATCCAGCAAAAGCTTTGACGCGAAATCTGCTGAATGAACTCTTCGGGGAGATGCTGAGCTACAAGCAAGAACAATAGGGAAGTTAAGGGAAGAGATTTGTGGTGGTCTCCACCCTATCACTGAAGGGAGAAGGGAAAGAGAAGGGCTTTTTAAATTCTTAGAGTAAGAAGATAGGGAAGACAAAAACAAAAGCACTATAGTCTAACAAGCGGTCTGTCATGGAGCCTGAATTCTAGAGGAGCTTAAACATTTGGGTGGGATTTCAGTCTAGGGGTGATCAGAACAGAATGAGAAAGGCTGCTTGGAAGTGACACGACAAATGGATACACACTACTGTGATTAATTATCTAAGCTCATGTAAGGACCACCTGCTCCAGAAATAGCAGCTCAAGTAAAGTGGCAGCATCAATATCAACAAGTTGTAACAGCTTCAACAAACATGGGAAGAAAGCATTGCTCTCAGGCAGGTGACATCTCCAGAAGCTGGATGCCTCAGAACAAGGGTCAGCAACCTAGGCCCACAGGACAAATCTGGCAAGCTATTTGTGTAAATAAAGTTTCATTGAGACACAGCTCCACTCATTCTTTTTGTACTGTCTATGGCAATACGCAGAGTATTACTTGCTTTTGCAGTTGGCTACAAGGCTTTAGTACTACAAGGACAGAGTGGAGTAGTAGCAGCAGAGATCTTATGGCCCACAAAGCCCAAAATACATAGTATCTGGCTCTTTACAGAAAAATTTGCAGAAGCCTGCATTGGCAGCATGTTAGACCACTACCCTCCGATGCATCAGGCAAGTCAGAAGCAACCCCCACACTGTTCTCCTAGAGGCTGCACCATTTTACATTCCCAATAACAGTGTACACGAGTTCCATTTTTCCACACCCTCACCAATATGTTCTATCTTTTGTTTTTTTGGTAATAGGCATCCTAACAAGTGTGAGTGATATCTCATTGTGTTTTTGATTTGCACTTCCTTATGATTAGTAATCTCGATTTTTTCATATACCATTAGTCATCTGTATGACTCTAGAGAAACGTCCATTCAAGCCCTTTACTCATTTTTTAAGCCTGTTATTTTTTTTTTGCTGTTGACTTACAGGAGTTCCAGGTTGCCTTTTCACTCTTGTTTCCTTCACTGTGCTGCAGCTTCTATTTTTGCTTTTGTTGTCATATCTAAAAAATTATTGCCAAGACCAAAGTTAAAGAAATGTTCCCTTTGTTTTCTTCTAGAAGTTTTATACTTTCAGGTCTTATGTTTAAGTCTTTAATTCATTCTGAGTTTATTTTTGTGTATGGTGTAAGATAAGGGTCCAATTTCGTTCTTTTGCACGTGGATAGCCAGTTTTCCCCATATCATTTGTTGAAGAGACTACCTTTTCCTTGTTGTGCAGTCTTTGCATCCTTTTTGAAGATCAGTTGACTGTATACAGACGGGTTTATTTCTGGCCTTTCTATTCTGTTTCATTGGTTGATATATCTGTTTTTATGACTGAACTATACTGTTTTGATTGCTGTAGTTTTGTAGTATATTTTGAAATCAGGAAATGTGATGCCTTCAGCTTTGTTCTTCTTTCTCAACATTACTTTGGCAATTTAGGGTCTTCTCTGGTTCCATACAAATTTTAGTATTGTTTTTTCTATTTCTGCAAAAAATACCAATGAGATTTTGCTAGGGACTACATTAAATCTGTAAATTGTTTTGGGTACTATGGATATTTTAATGATATTGATGCATCTTCTTATGCTTCCTATGCTTTGATGTCTTGCCTCAATGACTTGCCAAGTGTCCCGTCCACTGAGGACCATAGCTGGATTTTGTCCTGTCTCTCTAGTCTCCCAGGGACTACAACATTGAACTCAAGCCCAGAAGTTAGTGTCCTACTTGTATGTGCTCGCTCAGAAGTTTTACGCTTCCTTGGCTCCCAGGCAATAGCAAACTTTAAACAAAGTAGAAGGAGAGAGATCTAGAGCTTTTGAATAGCCTTAGCTCTTAAATATGACAGTCAGGAGATAGTCTCTCTCATCTTTCTTTACCCATGTATAGATACATCTAGATATATGTAAGTAGTTTTTTATATCTCATCAGTGCTGTCAAGTTGATTCCAACTCCTAGAGACACTGTGTACAGCAGAGCAGAACCCTGCCCCATCTTTTTGTGCCATCTTCTCACCTTCCAGTGCAATGTCAGACAATGCTTCACTGCTATAAATAGAATTTTCATGGCCAATTTTCCAGAAGTGTGTGGACAGTTCCTTCTTCCTAGTCTGTCTTGGTCCGGAAGCTCCACTGAAAGCTGTCCACCATGGTGACCCTGCTGGTCTTTGAAATACTGGTGGTATAGCTTTCAGCATGACAGCAACACACAGCCACCACAGTATGACAATCTACAGATGGGTGGCGTGGTTTCCTGACTGGGAAATGAACCCGGACCTAAACAGCGAGAGTGCAGAAACATAACCACCAGACCACCAGAGCTAGCTGTGTATGTAGTTAAGGTATTGTAAAATGATAATCACTATTGTTTAAACAGGATGTTCCTTTCTTTTCCTACAATGTAGGGAAACAGAGAAAGTTAGTTTACATTTTATTCTTTTCACACCTTTTAGCCGGCATTGTGCAGTATTACAAGCCGAAAAATTTACTGGGAGTGAGTAAGAGAAATATTTTTCAAGTGATAAAATTTCTTAGTGCCACAATAACCCTCTCCAAACCCCTTGCACTTAATCTCTCTAAGTGCCTGGAAATTTCACACCACTCCTGGATGTGAAATGGAGGAGTGGAGATCACACTAATAGGAAGAGAGGAATTGAGGACATCTGCAGAAACTCTTAGCACCCTTGTACATGCTAAGATGGGGAATGGGAAAGACTGATGGTCAAGAGACCCAGGTTTTACTTTACCACTAACTGAGGTAGATAAATGGGGGGAGTTTCTCTCACCACTGCGGGCATTAGTTTCCTCTTTTATGAAATGAGAGGCTTAATAACATTTCTAAGGTCTCTTCCAGTTCTCTACAGTTCTATTCAAGTGGGAGATGCTCATGGATGGTGTCTCATCCTTCAATTTCCTCTCCTTTGTCATCTTCTCACCCCTTTAGAAGGGCTAGTTTACTGGCTGGGATTCTTTTTGGGTCTGTGAATACCAGAATATCTTAAAAAAAGTAGCTTAACAAAGTAAGTTTCTTTCCTTCTGTAATGAGAAGATCAGAAGCAGGTGGATCAGAGTTCATGCAGCCGCTTAATACATTGATCAAGGATGCCTGCTCATTCCTTTCTCCTCTGCCTTTCTTCATATGTTGCCTTTGTCCTAATAGTGGAAGATGGTTACTGCACTTCCATACATCGCATCTGTATTTCAGGCAGGAGGAAGGAGGCAGGAGAAAAATGAGGGCAGATGTCTGCTCAGGAGGCAGGGACTTAAGCCTCCATCTTGTTGGCCAGATTTCGTTGCATGGACTTTTACCCCTGAAAGCTGTAGGAGCACAGGGAATTCACATATTTCATTTTCTGTTTCTCCAGTTAAAGAAGGCAAGGGGTGGGGTCGGCCCAGTGGTGCAGCAGGCAAGTTCGCACCTTCCGCTTCTCGGGAGCCTGGGGTTCGCCCGGTTCGGATCCCTGGTGTGGACATGGCACTGCATGGCACCCCATGCTGTGGTAGGCATCCCACATATAAAGTAGAGGAAGATGGGCACGGATGTTAGCTCAGGGCCAGCCTTCCTCAGAAAAAAGAGGAGGATTGGCAGTAGTTAGCTCAGGGCTAATCGTCCTCAAAAAAAAAAAAAAAAAAAAAAAGGCAAGGGGGAAGGGGATCAAAGGGTATTGTGAGTGATCTAACCTACAGTACCTACCATGGCTGGTGTTTTGGAAAAAGTGACATATTAATAGGAGAAAAGTATATTTGAAAGGCAGTGAGGAAAGTTCTTATCTTTTAATCTTATCTTAATCAAAGAAAGTTCCCTAGAAGATAAACATGCTGTGGAAGAATACCAATTGTAGATAATTCACCATCTAAATGATGAATTCAAGATAAAAGGTAATTTTATGTTGCTAGTAGAAGTCTCAGGATTGGCTAGGCTAAACAATATTTACAAGGTGTTTCTGTAAAGACAGCATTATCTCAGCAGACTGATAAAATCAACCACTTCCAAAAGTTCTAAAAATTATTTGGCACATATAAATATGATAAACAATGGAATCCAACTCTTCCTTCATTATTATCAAACTTATTCAGATCTATTTATATATACAATATAGTACATTATTATTATCATTATTACTATTAGTTAAATTTCATCTGTAAATGGTGTGGCCTTTGAATTGTTGAAGTGGATATTTTATACCAGTTACAACAGCTCAAAAGATGCTGGTATTGTGAATTAAAAATAATTTACAAACTCATAAAATAATGTTTGCAATTTTATATTTAAGTATGATACTTCTCTTTAGGTGGAGCAGAATCCTGTATTAATGTTAAAACATTTATTCGTAAAAATATTGCCTGAACCTGGCTATTGCTGTAAAATGAAAAATGCTTGAGTTTCTATATCTAAGGCAGCTACTTTGTGTACATTTTATTTCTTCTGCAGACATTGCATCCTAAGTGATGGAAGGATAATTTCTGAGTCTAGCATTAGTAAGGATTTGAACATAGACTCTTGTTTATTTTTCTCCAGGCAGCCTATATTAGTCTATCCCCCAAATTGTGAATAGGAGAAAAAAAGCTTATTTTGGCTAATCTGAAAATCTCCTCAATAGTAAGGGAATATTGGGCAGTGAGCAGAGATGGAGGAAACAAATATCATTAAAGGCAACTCAGTCAATTTGTTGGCCTTTTAAAAATTATAAATATTTATATAAAAGGAAGTAACATATCCTAAAGTGTCCCTGCTTTAGTTAAAAAAAAAAATACAATAAAGATCAAAAAGAGTGGAAGTCGTCCAAGCTGTGATGTTTGCTAAAATTTGGCAACAAGCACAATGCCATAATTTCTAAATAGCTGAATCAATCAAGGAAGTGAAATGTGAAGTTTGACATTTTTAATAAATTACGCTATTTACCTCAATGCAAGTGACATAATTGAGGTAGATTAAACAGAGGAAAGCAACAACTGAGCTGTAGCTAAATCTTGCTTCAGTCAGTGTTCAAAGTTTTCTTTAAAATGCATTCAAAATTTTTAACTTCTGGGATGATAGACAGATTCTTTATATAATAGAGGCTGTCATTCATTTCAAGCTAATGGATTATGGTAATCTTTCATAATTCCATATTCCCATAATAATAACAGAGATTATATACTTTTAAATAAATAACATTAACACTTACGAAAATAATTATGGTTGTGGACAGAATTATCCTCAAAAAGTTACTATGGTCTGAAGCCCTGAGAATAGAGAGTATATAATATACTTTCTCTGATGTTAATATTTTCCTGAAATTTTATTCAAGACCCTACTACTGAAATTATTTTAGTCAAATATATTAAAAGATAGAGAAGCAAGTGAAATGCATCTGAAAATGGTCACTTTTTTGTCCAAATAGTTTTTTTCTTTTTACTTTAGTATATAATTAAAAGATATTCTAAAGCCCACACAAGAAAAATATTGTAGTAAAAAAGAAGACATACGCAACAGGAAATGTTTTAAGAACTATCTATGATTTCTTTTTTCTTCTTAGTTTGAGAAGTTACTAAAAAAACCATTAAACTAAAGCATACAAAACAAAAGATAATGCAAAGATATTGGCCAACAGTAAGCAAACATTTCAGAGGAAATACAAACAATAACAAATAATGTGAAACAATGCTCAATTTCAATTGTTTTCAGACAAAACTTAATTGAAACAACACAAGATTATATAACTTTAAAAAACATTTCGTGAAACATCTTAAATATAATACCTATTGTTGGAGTAAATATCATGAAATTGACATTTCACACTGATTACATTTATCTAAACGGTTAACACTTTTTTGAAAAGACTGTTAAACACATATACTGTTTTTACTGTTTGATTGCAACAATTCAACAATGTGCTATAGAAAATTCCTAGAGAATTCAACAAAGAATTTGTGTTCAATGATATGAATCAAAGTACTCATTCATTCATTCAGTGTATATTAATTAAACATCTAGTATGTGCCAGGCATTGTTCTAGGCACCAGTGATACATTAGTGAACAATAAATGACCTGAGTTTTCTTTGTGCTCACATTCTCATGAATCTCTAGTGATTATAAAAATATTACTTCTAAATGTTAGAAGAATGTCTACAAAACTAAGAATATGATCAAATATTATAATGCATCCCTAATAGGAAGTATGCTTTAAGTATCATTTTCAACATTTATCAACATGGAAAAAACTAATATAAATTATTGCAAGTTTAATACAAAACTGTATGTATATATTATAAATGCATATATATGCACACACAAACACACACTAACATGTATAGTATATATATGAATATTAATATGACTTCTGCTTTCTATAATATATCCTAAATAAATGATATGATATTAGGAGTAAAAATTAATATGTATAAAGTTATTTATATTTTCCTTGCTTTTATAATAACTTGCAAATTTTATATATTTTTGATGTACTGGTATATTTATATTTTGCATATTCATATAATATATAAATTTATTAAGGAAAAATTAAAAACGAATATTCAAATAGATTGGTAAAATAAATTTTACATGATAGGAAGACTGCAAAGATTATCAGTGTTTGTCTCTAGATAAAATGGTATTATAGATAATTTTTCCTTCTTCCTCTCTCTCTGAATATATAGGTATATAAATTTTATACAATTCCCTTTTAAAAATTATAATTTGGAAAATCATTTTAAAAATTAATCGTTTATATTTGTTTTGTTTTTATTTTTTGTTGCTAGCTTTTTATTCCAAATTGAAATTCAGATATAATTTACAGTAGCTACTGAGTCCCCCTATTCACAAATATTTTGTCCTATGACTCCTTCCAGATATGTAGCAGGTTTGCTGTTTACTTCTCTGTTGAATTCAGACATGAGTATGTGACTTGTTGTGATCCGTTAAGTGTAAGTGGAATAGTGATGGGGTAGTGACACCGAAGGATACCAATTGTTACATAAGCTGCAAAAATAACAGGTAAAATAAACACAATAAAACGTATGTGTTTGTAAAGACTTCCAATATTTCAAGCAAGACTACCTTTAAAATACAATAAAAGTGCTTGTGTAACAACTATTCTGATGTTTGCACTGAATCATTTATTTTATCCCTGTAATGATTGTATACATCTTCCCTCTTCAGGGCTTAAGATTTACAATCCTGTATTATAAAGGTTTGTGTCTCCAAGAAACTGAATACATGGTACATTCCACTAATTCGGTTTGTCACTTTGCTTCCCATCTGGCTTTCTTTTTCATCTCTGCAAAGTTCCAACAGTGATCCCCATGTTTCAGGCGTCAGTCAATATGAAAAGCAATCCTGTGGGGATATAGCTTTGAACGCGCATAAAGGCTCTGTCTTGTCAGGCTTACATTGCCCCTGCCTCGACGACCTTAGGGCTGGGGCTCACCGTGTGCTGCAAACCTCCCCCGCATGTAATTTCCAGTTAGACGCATCTTGTCAGCTCTGTGATAAAGTAATGCCTCCTGTAACTCTCTTTGGGTATAATTTATCGTCTAGATACTTCCTAAGCTTTTAACACTATTTACCTCAACAATAATTTAAATGTAGTTCTGAAGATCTGGACATGAAGTCATTGCAGATGGAAGAGACAAGGCTGTATCATTTCTACTTTGAGCAAACAAAATATCTGTGTAAAAAGAGGTGTTATAATTTGGGGAGTCGTAGACCGCCAAAATGCACATAAACCTATGGATATATGCTTACAGCTCTTAATTTCAAAAATTTAAGATCCACCCTTAAGCATGTGCATTTTCCCCAGGACAGAAGCCCCTGTTCTCAAGTTTTACTTTACAGAAATTTATTAACTACATGTAAAAGTCAACAATAGCCATCAACACAACTGCAAAGTACAAAAATTTTTCAGCTGTCTCTTCCTCTCCATTGCCCTATTTGGGATCAATCTGCCCGTTCTGTCACCACCTTCATCGCCAGGCTGGCCTTTTCCTTGCCTGGTTTCCCAGATTTTCCTTGCATTGACACACAGGTTTATCAAAGTCATTTAGAATCCCACTTTTTATTAATCTTTGAGGTTGTCTAACAGTAGAATATATTTGCCCTAGGAAACAGATTTATGGAAGGATACTTTGAGGTTCTAGGCAATCAAATGGGGAAGATATTTTGACGCTACTTTGAATCTTAAATTAGAATACTCATTAAATAATACTGGTATTTATTAGTAATAGGTATTAATAGAATAACTAATAATAGAATAGCAATTAACTACTTAAAACAGAAATCTTAGATTTTCTTAGAGAAATCAAAGATTTCTTAGATTTCTTAGGTTTGAGTGAGAAATCATGTTTTCTCTTTGTCATTCCCCTTATCCCTATTTCAAAGATTTAAAATCTCAAGCCCCTTGATGCCCTTCACATTATAACACAGAAGTGGCTGTCTATGCTACTTAGAAGTACGACTGTCTTGGGTTGCATATTTGATTTGATTGCTCAGAAAAGTATTGTAATCTTATGAGTTCTTAGATTTTCATGTGAATGTTTGAAATATATATGAATAACAACAGCCTAGTGTAATGCCTGACATATTGATGCACTCAACATATAGTTGCTGATCAAAAGAACAAATGAATGAATGAACAGCGGATGTTAATGTGTAGACTTGTAGCTGTTCTTATAGATTTTTAGATAGTGTCCTGTGTGCAGCTGGCTAGCCCTCAACAAGCATCCAATTTCAATTTGGGCTAACTTCCAAGAATCACTTAATATGAGAAATTTTACGTTGGGCCCAGGATTGAGAGCAAAAGCAAAATTTAAGTTTCAAAGATCATAGATTTCTCTTTCTTTGACAATATCAGAATGAAAAACAGGTAGCCTCCCATCCTGTCATCCTCAGGGACTCAAATTCCTTCCAGCTCACTGTTCACCATTCATTAGGGGGTGATCATCATGTTTACCAGATGTCCAACCAATCTATGGTTGCTAAAGGTAGCTGTAATTGTCCCATTCAAGTTCCTGGCAGCTAGATAGAAAAACAGTGTAGATGAGCACTCTCCTTCCTTTTTAAGAACATACTTTAGAAGATTCATACAACATTTCTACTTCTATATTAGTGATCACACGGGACCATAGCTGCAAAGGAGGCTGGATATTATGGTCTTTGGGTGAGCAGCAATGAGTTCAGCTAAGGTTCTGTTATGAAGAACGAAATATCTTTTCTTGAATAATGAGTTTACCTTTAGAAAAGATGCAATGCTATGTCAAGATGTGAATTAAGCTTCTTATTAATTATAGTGGTGTAACCAGATAAAAACAAAACATCAGAATTTGAAATATATAACATTAGTGTTTTACAGTTTTAGGTACAGTTTGTTTTTGAATTTAAAGTGTGCTAGATATGGTCTGCTGGCAATTGGAATCCAAGTGCACTGTCTTCTGTGTGCTCTCCTGTGCTGTAGTGATTAGAATGCTTAAAAACTAGGACTAGATTAATCAGGTTTCCTTGTAGCTAAAGTCCTGGGTACAAATTTGCTTCCTCAAAGTTAGATGTCGTTACAGTAGGTTGGAGGGTGGAAGTGAGGGAGACACATCTTCCTGAACTTTGTCAGAGAGTGAATATGTCTCCTTTACTTCTTTCACAATGCTCGTCAAACTTCCCTATCTATTCTCTTCCTCCAATGTGCATGAGTTTACACACACACATACATACACACACACATGGTTACACACAGACGTACAGACACGCACTGACATCTTGGTAGGCTCTTGATATGAACTGTTCACTCCATGAAAAAATAATGAGTTGAATTGTCTGTGAAAAGGGATTTAAATAAAAGAGATAACCAGACAGCCCTTAATCACACACTTGTTATTCACCATCTAGCTCCTTGTATAGGGGAGCTCCAATCTCTAGGTTGTTTTATGAGAAAGATTTAAAAAATTAAGTTCTGGTTTTGCCTTACCCTTACTCCAACATTTTATTCTTTAATTATCTGAAATAAAAATTATCTTTCTATAAGCATAATTGCATACTGAAATAATTTTGAAAAGGCACTTAGAATAGAAAACAGAAAAAAATATTTCCGCCTCCCTTTTTGGTACAAAGATTAAAAAATGTCTAAATATTACTCTCAGAAATGGTTCGTTAAGTGATCTCCACATTTTCAGTTCAATTCACCTATTCCTTTTTCATTTATGAGGAGATTAAAATGCCACCCCTCCCCTCCTCTCCCCAGCCTCGGCCCACGCATTCCTCACCTCTTCATTTGCTGAGAGCATGTTAGGAGTCACATACTGTGCTAGCTACTACAGACATAAAGAAATATAAAATAAGATTCCTGTCATGAATGAGCTCAAATTTTAATGGGGATGCAGATATATAAGTGAACTAATTTTAACACTATACCTTAAGTGTTATAATGGAAGTACTGCTAATTTGTTTGACTGCCATAAAGGATAAAGGGTCTAACTCTTCCAGGGGATTCACAGAAGGCCAAGATGCGTGATTTGCACTTTATTAAACTAGGAGCGATAGTGCCTGCTAAGTGTCATCCAGTAGACCAGGTTTTTGCCACCTTATTGCTGCCCATTCCCACATTATACTTTCTTGGTAAGTACTATGAAGGAATACTAGACAGGACTGAGTTAGGAAAACAGAAACCACTCTGGGTATGAGACAGGCATACACACACACACACACATACACACATAGAAGAGAGATTAAAAAGATATTAGAGAGGCTTTAAGAACAGAAAGGAGAAGATTAATATCCAGTCTTGAAGATGGTCTCCAATGATTCTTGTTTCCTGGTGTTCATGCCCTCGAGTCTTTTGCCACAGTGTATCATGATGGCTGGTTTGTGCGACCAATAAATTATCACAAAAGTGATGATATGTCATTTCTTGGCTAGAATATAAAGGATATCATAGCTTCTGCCTCTCTGTCTCTCTCTCTCTCTTCTATTACTCACGCTTGGGGGAAGCCAGCTGCCCTATTGTGATAACACTCAGGCAGCCTTGTGGAAAGGCTCACATGATGAGGAACTGAGGCACTCTGTCTAAAGCTGGAAATAAATGAGACTCCTAAACAATAGTCATGTGAGGGAGGGAGTCACCATGGAAGTGGATTCTTTAACCCAAGTGAAGCCCTCAGATGATGCAGCCTGGTCATCAGTTTGCCTACAATCTCATGAGAGACATTGAGGCAGAACCACTAAACAGCTAAACTACTTCCAGATTCCTGATCTTCAGAAACTGTGTGAGATAATAAATTTTTCTTTTTTTAAACTGCTAAAAACTGTTTGAGGGTACTTTGTTAACATAACAATAGATACATAATACAAAGGATCCCATGAATGTCTACCTGCTAATTTTCTGTTGGAGCTACTCTTTCAGTTGGCCCTGGATTCTCTAAAAGATATCCTTTCTTGAAGAAAGGCTGGGATCCCTGAAACGCTACTGAATTTTATGGGTAGCCATGTTCTGGAATCACCTCAACCTTGCTGCCATCATAGCAAAAATGGTGTTAGAGGCAGAAGCAAGAGGCTTTTCTCTTATTCCTGTCTTCTTATCTCTTGCCAATATTGGTAAAACTTAATGGAACCTGGTTGGCTCCCTGGTTGGGGAGCCTGGAAAAGCTACAGACTTTATAAGAACGTGGATAGACTCTCAGCCCCAGAAACAGAGCAGAGACTATTTAAGAGTTGGTGTATCACTGAGAGAAAATAGCTGAAGGAACTATACAGACTCTACTATTAGCTCTATATTATAGATGAGGCTTCTATGGCTCAGAGAATAAATATCTTGTTCTAGGTCACACAGCTACAGAATAGAAGAGTCTTTGGAAAGAATAGAAGAGTCTTTCCAAAGCCTCTTTCTATGAATGACTTTAAATAGTGAGAAGGCAGAAAATGAAGGATTAAGTTTCTTATCTTTATTTATCATGCAACTTTGTCTCAGATGATTCCTGACCTCCAGAACCATGTGAGGAGGAAGCGGAACCAAAGGCATCTCGTTTAACATGTCGTCTGTGCACTGTTTTCTATTACCTTGACCTCATTTATAGGACTTTTTATGGATACAACGTGGTCCCTGGAAGAAGATATATTGCCATTCAGACAAGAGCTTCCATCCAAGGAGTGGGCAATATTTTCTCCCCTCCACCAGAAGTAAACTATGAGACTATTAAAGCATGAATAAGGAATAGGAGAAAAAAAGAGGAGTTCTATTTGTCTTTTCTGGTATAATAAAAAAGGTAGAAGGAGGAAAACATGGATCTTCAACATTGTTTTTACAAAGTTAAAAACAGTGTGTTTGTAATCCAGTTGGTAGTATTGATAAAAAGGCTGGCCACTCTTCTCTGTTCACAGAAAGGTGAATGGGAGAAGTTACTCTATTTGTGCCCTACTGTTGTTAGTAGAATGAATATGACAGAGTAAAAGTCACAAGTGGAGTTGTACCAGTGTTTCCTCTATAATTAACCCAATATTTAGGTAGCCTTTAAAGTGAAAGGAGCCCTACAAATGATGGAGATTCAGGAGATAATTATCTGCTTTCAGCAAATGCCTGAAAGCTTAGAATTTCCTTTGGGAGATACACTCTCTGGAAAAGTTTTCATTGTCACTTCCATTCTATTTACTATTTTAATAAATTGTATGTTCTACACAGAAATTTTATTTCCAAAAAAGATGACTACACATTAAACCAATTCTTTGATTCAAAGCCTGCGGAGAGAATAATCTTAATTCCTTAGATAATTTCGTTGTCTATTAAGATTCTGTATTGAATTAACTTAAGTTTCAAAAATTATTGCCACGTTATTATTGTATGTGATCAGATAATACTCAAATTTGTATTGTGTGTCCTCTAGGACTGAAGTCAACAAACTATAGCCTATAGGCCAAATCTGGCCTGTCACTTGTTTTATAAATAAAATTTTATTGGAACACGGCCACAGTTGATTGAAAAATGGGCCAAAGACCTTAACCAACACCTCACCAAAGAAGATATACAGATGGCAAATAAGCTTATGAAAGATGCTCCACATCATATGTCATCATGGAAAGGCAAATTAAAACAACAATGAGATACCTGTTATAATAACCAAAATCTGGAAGACTGACAACACCAAAGGTAATGAGAATGCAGAGCAGAAGGAACTCCCATTCATTGTTGATGGGGATGAAAAATGGTACAGCCACACCGGAAGCCATTTTGACAATTTCTTACAAAATTATGCATACTCTTACCATATAATCCAGGAATGTATGCTTTGGTATTTACCCAAAGGAGCTGAAAACTTATGGCTACACAAAAACCTGCACATGCATGTTTATAGCAACCTTATTCATAATTGCCAAAACTTGGAAGCCACCAAGATGTTTTTCAGTAGGTGAATGGATAAGTAAACTAATATATTTGGACAGTGGAATATTTTGCTCAGAGCTAAAAAGGAATGAGCTATAAAGCCATGAAAACACATGGAGGAAATTTAAACGCATATTACTACGTGAAAGAGGACTATCTGCAAAGGCTACATACTGTATCATTCAACTATATGACATTCTGTAAAGGCAAAACTATGGAGAAATTAAAAGCTCAGTGGCTGCCCAGCACGGTGGGAAGAAAGGATAAATAAGTAGAGCACAGAGGGTTGTAAAATCTGTATGATGCTATAATTTTGGAAACATGTCATTGCCTATTTGTCCAAAACCACAGAACGCACACCACCATGAGTGAACTCTAAGGTAAACTACGGACTTTGGGTGATTATGATGTGTCAAGGTAAATTCATCAGTTGTAGCAGATGTACCATTCTGGTGAGGGATGTCGATAATGGAGGGAGGTTATGCATGTGTAGGAGTATGTGGGAAATCTCTGTACCTTCCTTTCAGTCTTTCTGTGAATGAATCTTCTCTGAAAAAAATTAAATCTTTAAAAAAATTTGACAATCTAAACCACTTTTTCATACTCTCTTGAAAATGCCTTCTCTCTCTACTTCTCTTTAAAAATAGTACCAGTATGTCCTCAAATATGGCCATACCTGAAATCTGCATTTTCTGGAGGCTATGTAGTTTAACTGTGTTGAGTAGTGTAACAGTATCAGGTAGTTTCTCTTCTTTTCCTTCTGCCAATAGCAGAGCATTGTAATAGGTGAAGAAACTTTTCTGTCAACTCTGGATCTGCAATAACTAACTGTGTGAAGCTGGGTAACATACTTAACCTCTCCATGCTTCATCCTCAGTGTACTTATTTATTATAACAAAACCCCCAAATCTTTGCGCTGTTAGAATAGGAGCTTTAAAAGTTTTTTGACCACTCTTTAGCTAAGCACCTAGAACAAAGGTTGACTGAAAATGAGAGCTCAATAAATATGGATTGAAGGTTGATTTTGACAGGTATGTTAAAAGCTTAATATCTAAGCACATAATGAGTGCAATATTATCAGACATTGATTATTTTACTTAATATTTCCTATTCATTGCTTTTTTCTCTTTAGATACTATATTATTTTGTTAAACATTTGAAAAAGTTAGCTCAAAAGATGCAACATTAAAATCAAAGACACAGACCAAATGTGGCTAGATGTAGTCTTTGTACTGAATTTTCTTTTTCCCTTTTTTTAAAAAAAATGCTTTTATCCATTCTTTCAAGAGATTCCTCTAGTGACTCCATGCCCTTCTATGTTTTTGTAATCTGAGGAAGTAGAAAGTGAGATCAGCCTGGTGTGGAAGAAAAAGATCATTTACATGGAACCAAGAGTGGATTGGAACCACACCCTCCACCAACTTATTTACCTATGTCACTTTAGACAGGTCCCTCCCTTACCTGAGGAATTGTTTTTTCTCCATTGTTAGTGGGGTTTAAATGGTCTCCTTAAGAACCCTGTTTGAAAGGATTTGAGATAATTCGGGTGAAAGTACCCAGTTCTTTGAACAAAACCAAACCAATACTTGTCAGAATTTCTTATTAAAATATTAATAATTATTCTAACTACTGTATTTTCAATAATTGTTCCTATTTTCATTATTGATGTTTAAAATAATATTGCTAGGGGCCAGCCTGGTGGCATAGTGGTTAAGTTCATGCATGCTGCTTTGGTGGCCCGGGGTTCACGGGGTTCAGATCCTGGGCACAGACCTACACACTGCTCATCAAGCCATGCTGTGGCAGGCGTCCCCCATATAATTAGAGGAAGATTGGCATAGATGTTAGCTCAGGGCCATCTTCCTCACCAAAAAAAAGAATAAATAAATGAAAAATTTAAAGAAATAATATTACTGGAAGGCTTTTATTTATTTTTTTAAAAGACTGATCTGGAAAAATGATTTCAGACAAAAAGAAACCTTCAGTAATTTCAGGTGGAATCTAGCCACCTGAAACTGTATTCTTTGTCTCTGCATTCATTTGTTCAGGATATCTCACTCTCAGGTAGATTTCAGCCAACGATATGCTCATAAATGTTTGAAAACTGGCTCTCTGGAAAATGAACAAGCAAGTAAACAGCAACCACAAAATAAAACAACCTTCGATTGGTGGTGTGTCTATTTCAGTGGTGTGAATAGTTGCCATTATTGAATGTGAAGTTGGACAGAAACGCACACAATTAGACTTTACTTCGCATAGGCTCCAGCACCCTGCTTTCAGCTCTAAAATTCTGTAATTCATTCAAGCAGTCTAACTATGCTTTCACTATCTTTGTCGCTGCCATGAATTAGCAGAGAATCCCAGACTTTGTATACTTTCTCTAGTGCCCACTGACAAATCCCATAAATCTTGGGTGGAGCACAGGTTTCATCTCAAGAGCCAATGCTGATTTATTGGTGGTGGGCATCTGTGATCTTGTGTTAAGAATGGTACTGAGGCCACATCCCAGCTCAATAAGAAAGAGAACTGTGATTACTTGGTGCTGTTTGCCTCTTGATCAGTATTTGAAGCCTTGTGTAAACCGACTGGTCATCATGAGATGACTTGAAGGCCTTTCCACACTTCTCAAGTCTTATAAAACATTTCAGCTGGTGGGGACTTCTGGAGACAATGTTCCTATCTTCTGAAACAAACATTGACCAGTTTTGGAAATTTTAAGCTGGATAGGAAAGAAAGCTTCACCACGGTGGATAGGCCACCAGCCTCAGGCTACCCCAGGTCTATAGTATCTAAAGGACTACATGTAGCCAATCTCTCCGTCAGATGTAGCAGCAGAAACGATTATGCTGCCTTATCCCATTCAAGAACATGTAATACTATTGGGGAAATAATTAAAAACGAAGCTTCCTCTCAAGCCAAAAAACCTCACCATAAACGTAGAAGAGAAAAAAAACAATTTTATCATTGAATAAGCACTAAACCAGAATGTGATGCACATCATAAGCAGTTTCTTAAAGAGATTGCAAAGACAGAGAGAAATCTTACTCTTACGTATAGCCAAGCTGATACAGCCCACTACATACGTGTTCTCAAGATAAACATTAACGAGTCCTCAAGGAAGAGGACTTGACAGCACATGGTTCATCTGAAATTCCCTTGATAACGAGGTGAACTTCTGTGTGGGAGCAAGGAGCCCGCTGAAATTAGATTTCTACCTTCCCACAGAAACTGGAGATATTGACAATTATTTTGCAAATATTAAGTAGCAGCATTGATGCCACCAAAGCCCAAACTAGAAAAGTGTACTCACATGGAAGTGATTTCCACAAAGAAGATGAGCAGAACATTGGGGTTAGAATACTTGAAAATGGTTTCTACTATGGAATTCAGAATCTTCAGAGCTGAACCACTTAAAAAAGTCCAGAAAGATAAAAATTTTTAAAAATGGAGAAAAAATAATAGAATTCTACAGAACTATTACAACTAAATAAAAAACCTGAGCCCCGAAGACTGAAGTATTTCTTTCAAGTTTGATGTTTGGAAGGAAATTTAAACAAGCGTTAAGTTTGCTTCTTTTCAATATCTCTATAGGAAATAATCATAAATATAAAATGAATCTTAAATCCTAAGGCATCAAATAGTTATTCATAATATCAAAAAGAGAAACAAACTAAATGATTACTAATAACTGACTATTAAAATAAAGTTTTATACCACTTTAGGGAAAACTATACAGTTATTAAATATTTAAGAAATATATCTAGGGAATGCACATATTGTTAAATTTTAATAGTAGGATTTAATTTATTTATAAATGTATAAACATATACATGAGACACATATATTTCTCTTCCAAATATTTGTGGAAGAAAATAAATGAAAATATTATCAGTAATTCTCTTTTCAAGGTAGAACCATAGGCAATTTTTTTCTACTCGTGTGTATGTGTGTGTGTATGATGTTCCAGATTTCCATGAGAAGAAAGCACTCTATAAAGAAAACTAATCTTTATGTAGAAAGAATCTGCACTACACTGATGTGCACTTGCCTGCTCTGCTCCTATTTTCCCTCATAAGATCAGCTAATGTTTACCACTGTGGCACAAAAGGGTACAAATATTTACTTCCTAGACAGTGGGAAAGCCTTTCAAGGCGCTCACTAACGGTTGTAGGCACTCTTACAGCTAGCTGATTAAGATTTGTGCACCCATAAAAAGTGTAGAGATTAAAGGAGAGGGCTGAAAATGTATTCATAATTAGTGAGGGGACCAGGGTTGTGTTTGGGACATGATTAACTGGTAATCAGTAAAGAACAAACTGATTATTAGCTGTTCAATTCTTGTTGGTCTTAGGGGATTCCACTCAGTGGCCTAATTAAACCGAGCTTGAAGTCTTCACATCTCCATTCAGTGGCAATTTCATTATAATATTCAGTTCTTTGTATGAGATTTGCCTTCCCCCTCTTTAATCATATGTTTTGCATTTGTGTAACACCTTCTTTGATTAGTTTCTCTACAGGATTAGCTCTTGATAACTGCATGGTTTATGAAAGTAAATGTCACATATAAGACAATCTGGATATTAAGGTTTATTGTCAGTCTTGGAATTTTTTAAAAGGGAAAAATAATCAAAAGACATGCACTTGTTTTAATTAAAATGACTTTCTTTGCTTTCCGAACTGTTTATTTGTTTGGCTCTGCATATTTTGTACAGATAAGATTTCAGAAAAAATAGATCTCTATGTTTCCAGAGAAATAGAAAAATATTTTACATTTAAAACTCAAACTCAAGGGAATTTTATTAATTGTATTATTCCCAGCATGTAGGTCACCCTCTACGATAGTAGTAGGTCTTTCTGGCTCTAGGGTACCACTTGGATCAGAAATGCTCTCAGTGCTTTGAAATGTGCAGCAGAGGGGCTCTAAATGTGTGTCTTTGTAGCTCAAAACAAAGTAGTGATTTAGCAATTACCCAATTAATTTGATCATTGTTGACGGCTAAACTGGGACTGATTTGAATAATGCAGCCCTCCACATGAATGTTTGGTAACAAAGCATCTGGGTTGGCTATAAAATTCATTGATAACCTAACTCAGTGACTAATCTCAATCTTTTAGTGTCCAGTATAAACCCAGGAGGCCAAAGCTGGGCTGACTCTAACATGAGGAGACAGAACAATTTCAAAATGTGGCTTATAGTAAGAGAGATAATCATGGTTGTTGTAAACAAAATAATCTCATGACATTTATCTGTGCCAGATTCTTTTTTTGTTACTTTATTGAGATCATAATGCTTTATAACATTATCAAATTTCTGGTGTACATTATTATTTATCAGTTTCTGTATAGGCTGCATGATGCTCACCACCAATAGTCTAATTTTTATCCGTCACCATATTTATGTGTCCCTTTACTTCTTTTGCCCACGCCCCAGCTCCTTCCCCTCTGGTAGCCACTAATCTGTTCTCTTGTCCATGTGTTTGTTTATCTTCCACATATGAGTGAAATCATGTGGTGTTTGTTTTTCTCTGTCTGGCTTATTTCGCTTAGTGGAATACCGTCAAGGTCCATGCATGTTATTGCAAGTGGGATGATTTTGTCCTTTTTTATGGTTGAGTAGTATTGCATCGTATATATATACCACATCTTCTTTATCCACTCATCAGTCAGTGGGCACTTGGGTTGCTTCAATGTCTTGGCTATTGTGAATAATACTGCAATGAACATAGGGGTACATAAGTCTCTTTGAATTGTTGACTTCAAGTTCTTTGGATAAATACCCAATAGGGAGATAGCTGGGTCATGTGGTATTTCTATTTTGAATTCTTTGACAAATCTCCATACTGTTTTCCACAGTGGCTTCACCACTTTGCATTCCCACCAGCAGTGTATGAGGCTTCCTTTTTCTCCACATCCCCTCCAACATTTGTTATTTTTTGTCTTGGTAAGTATAGCCATTCTAACAGGTGTAAGGTCACATCTCATTGTAGTTTTGATTTGCATTTCCCTAATGATTAGTGATATTGAACATCTTTTCATGTGCTTGTTGGCCATCTGTATATCTTCTTTGGAAAAATATCTGTTCATACCCTCTGCCTATTTATTGATTGGGTTCTTTGGTTTTTTATTGTTGAATTGTATGAGTTCTTTATATGTGCCAGATTCTTCAAGTCACAAAGTTGTGCTTATCTTGGTATTTCACTTTTAAAGTGTAATATATCTTAATAATGCTCTCTGTAAGCTGATAAGAAGGCTATTATGGATAAATCTCAGATTCACTTTCAAAACTATTTTCATTTTTAAACTATAAGAATGTAACTGTTGAGTTCTACAGATGAGGAAGGGTCATACTTTGACTATAAAAGCCAAAGACCAAGTACTTATGTTTCCTGGACCCTGACAGCAGGGTTAAAGACACATGATATAAGGTTAGCCAACTTATTCTCTGCTTGAGACTTTGAATCTGGAGAGAGTCTGAGGTAGAGAAGCAGAAATACTTTCGGTATTTGTGGTAACATCCAGTGTCCAGTGGCAGTGACCTCTCAAGTAGACTGTTTCTGTAGTATGGCCCCACTAGGAAATCTGGGCACTTAGCTTCTCTAAGTCCTACCCATTTCCCTAACCTAGTTTTCTCATCTACATGATACACTACCAATATTTTTCCTACTTTATTTAGAATGAGATTTTTCTCTTTTGTATGTATATTTGTTTTGATTTACATAACTAAAAATTCCTTTTCTGCTTTAATAATACCTAGTTGCTTTAAAGAATTAAATAAAATAGAACATTTAAATTGCATAGCAAACGCTGGCATAGAATGAGTCCTCTGTAAACCTTATTTCCCTTGCTTTCTTCCCAGTTCTGATGCAATTATTCTACTTCTTTTGTATCCACCTCAGAACTGGCCACAGTGTTGAATACAGTAGCTTTCTTGTATATATTTGTTAAGTGAAAAGATAAAGGATTGCTGAGGATAAAATACAATCTCTCCTTGAGCTAATAGATTTTGTCCTCCCCCTTGATTTCAAATGACATCACATAGGCAAAATCTAGAACTGTTAAGAATACAAAATCTTAAAGATATGATAATCTCTTTCTTGATATCATTTGACATTGATCAGTCTGGAAATTATATAGTCATACAAAAATGACATTACTTGTGGGGCCAGCCTGGTGGTGTAGTGGTTAAGTTCACATGCTCTGCTTTGGTGGTCCAGGGTTCACAGGTTTGGATCCTGGGCATGGCCCGACACACTGCTCAACAAGCCATCCTGTGGCAGCATACCACATACAAAAAATAGAGGAAGACTGGCACAGGTGTTAGCTCAAGGACAATTTTCCTCACCTAAAAATAAAAAATAAATTTTAAAAAATGACATTAGTTTATTTCATTTGTTCTTACCCATTTGAAATAAGTTGAAGTGGCTTTGTGAATCAGAGTACGTTTCTTGACCACTCATTTAAATGAGTAAAACAATGTCCCATGAGTAGGAAAATCTGTAGATATATTTAAATATATTGCTTTTCTAGAACCAATAGTTAAAATAAATTATTCATAATTTAAATTTTCACCAGATCTTTTATAAGACGGTATTTAAAAATAGATGATTTAGATTTCCTGTCTTTATTGAGAAGAGACAATTCACTCTCATGTCCCCCAGACTTTCCACTAATTTGTAGACTAATCACCAAAGTGATTACTCACAATTCAGTATAGTCTAATCTACCATAATATTCCATATCATATGGAACGCTGTCTCACTTGGTTTTCTAAGAATATTGCTTCTCCTGTATTAAAAAAAAAAAAGAAACGACGTTCAAAAGATGCCACCTTCAGAGGTTTAATGATTTATTACGTATAAATAAAATAGAAATTAAAGCTATTTTTCAACCAGATATAACAGTGAGAGGAAAATACACCCAGCTTGGGTTTGCAGTTTCTCTACATCCCAACTTTGTTTGTGTTTGAATAAGTTTAGTTACTGTTCCTGAACCAAAAAATAAAAGGGCAGAATATGTACAGCTATTTGTCTTGAAGGAAGAGTAGCATTCCATCATTACCAAGGTCCCTGGGAAACTATTTAAGCAGCTTTAAGATTTTTCCCCGGTTGGCATATTTTGTTCAAACAGCTTCCAAGGAGCACCTCTGAACTTGAGCTAGGAGTCTTGACCACTAGTGGAGAAACTACCAATGTGTGAGTTGCTTTTCTTTCTTTTCTGATTATTTATGTCAAAACTCATACTGAGGGTGTAATATAAAGTACAAGAAATATGAAGTAATTTTTTAATGGAATTTATTTTTTAGAGCAGTTGTAGATTCACAGAAAAATTGAGTGGAAAGTTAGGAGAGTCCCCACATATCCCCTGTCACCACATGCACAGCCTTCCTCACTTTCAATCTCCTACACCAGAGTGGTACGTTTGTTGCAATAGATGAACCTACTTTGACATATGGCCATCACCCAAAGTCCATAGTTTACATTAGGGCTCGCTTCGTGTTGTGTATTCTATGGGTTTATAATGGCATGTATCCATCATTGTGATATCATTCAGCATAATTTCACTGCCTTAAAAGTCTCCTGTCCTCTGACTATTCCTCCTTCCTTCCCACCTCATCCCTGGCAACTACTGGTCTTTTTACTGTCTCCATAGTCTTGCCTTTTTGAGAATGTCATACAGTTGGAATAGTAGAATGTGTAGCCTTTTCAGATTAGCTTCTTTCACACGGTAATATACATTTAAATTTCCTCCATGTCTTTTCAAAGCTTGATAGCTCATTTTTTTGTAGCACTGAGTAATATTCCACCGTCTGGTTGTAGCACAATTTATCTATTCACCTATTGAAGGACATCTTGGTTGCTTCCAAGTTTTGGCAGCTATGAATAAAAGTGCTAATAAACATCTGTGTGCAGGTTTTTGTGTGAACATAAGTTTTCTGTTCCTTTGGGTAAATACCAAGGAGCACAATTGCTGGATCATATGGTCAGAGTATGTATAATTTTGTAAGACTGACAAAATATCCTCAGATGTAGCTGTAACATTTTGCTCTACCGCCAGCAATGAATAAGTTTCTGTTGCTCCACATCCTTGTCAGCCTTTGGTTTTGTCAGTGTTTTGGATTTCGGCCATTCTAATAGGTATGTAGCAGTATCTCACTGTTGTTTAAATTTGCCTTTCCCTGATGACATATGATGTGGAGCAGTTTTTCACATGCTTATCTGTATATCTTCTTTATTGAAGTATCTGTTAAGGTCTTTGGTCTATTTTTTAATGGGTGTTTGTTTTCTTATCATTGAGTTATAAAAGCTCTTTGCATATTTTGGATAATAGTTCTTTATCAGATATGTCTTTTGCAAATATTTTCTCTCAGTCTGTTGTTTATCTTGAAATTTGAAGCAATTTTTAACTTACAGTTTTATTATGAAAAATTTCAAACACATACAAAAGTAGAGAGCTATGAACACCCATGTACATCTATTATCAATTCATGTTTCATCTATATGCCCTCACATTCTGCCCTCCTCCCCACTCTACTGGATTATTTTGAAAAATACCAGACATTATTATATAATACGTAAAGATTTCAGTATTTATCTCTAAAGTAGAAGAACTCTTTTTAGAAAGTATAATCATAATATAATTATTGCTTATAAAAACGTGACTAAATCTTTATATCATCAAATATCCAGTTCACAGTTTCCTCATAAGTGTCTTTTTGTTTGCTTAATTTTAATTTTGTTGTTATGTAGTTGGTTATTTCAAGTATTCAAAGTCCAAACATGGTATTTGGTGAATATGCGTCCTAAGATTTGTATTTCCTGTGTGTAGATCTAGAGACTCTATCAGAGGCACATTTGAATCTCTTAAAACAGGAATACTTCATGTTTAGTGGTGTGCTAATCAGTCAAGAGCTCCGTAATTTCTGCTTATTTCTCCTATTAGTGATGTTAGTTTCAATTGTTCATTATGGTTGACAAAGTGGTGATACAGTATTTATTAGCTGGAATACCTCTGTAAAGAGAAACTTGCCCTCATCAATCATTTTGCTACTGTGGAATATATGCATACATGGAATGTTAATGGAATGATTGATTCTTTCCTTTTATATATGACTTCAGAATAATTTATTGACTTTGTAACATCTTTGAAATATGACCATCAATAAGTTTTTGTTTTGTTTTATTTATAGTACCATTAACATTGTAATATATTTAACATGTTTCAATCCATTGCAATAATTCTTTCAATGATATTCAATTTTTTTTTCTTCTTGGTCAGAGAAAATCTCTTCAAGTTGGCTCCTGAGTCCTTTTGACTCAATCCTAGTGGTCTTTGAAAACGTCTTTGCTTTCTGCTATAATAAAGTGATCAGACTCACTTTATAAACTATGAAATGTGTGAGGGATCACCATTTATCCAAAGAATTTTAGGTACTTTTAATGAGATATTGAGACTCCAATGCTACAATAGGGATGCTCCTTGCTACTGGGTTGGACATTATGCTTGAGATTTTTCAGTAGAAAAAGTTAGGCAATATATATCATTGTTACTTTTAAAACCAAATATATATCAACTCACCTTTAAGATTGCTTTTCTGTTATTTCTTTGATTTTATAAATATTTTTTTTCTCAAGTTGAAATCTTTATTCCTGATGATGCTAAAAATCTTTATTTATTCTACTACACACATAAGTATTTCACATACATAAATCTATCAGAATGACAGCACGCGATATTATTAACAATTGGAACATTTTTATGATTCATTTTGATCTTAGAATGTATCTCACAGGAGTATACAGTCAATTTAGTATTTTTTGTAGTAATTTAAAACAATTCAATTTTTTGCTTTTTGTGTCCGTATTTTGAGTCAGAGAAATTCAAATATATATATTTTTGGCATGGTTTCAGTTTTAATCCTTAAAATTCTGATCCATTTAAAATTTATCCTGGTGTTAGTGTGAACAAAGTATTCAATTTATGTGTTTTCCTTATGGTTATCAACTTATAAAAAAATCCATCTTTTCTCCATTGATTTGAGCTACTGCTTTTATCATTGAATATGTTTCTGTATACTAATGAATTCTAGATTTTCAGTTCCATATCTTGATCTGTTTATTCATTTAAAGCAATTTTTAAAGATTAAGCTCTCAATCTGTTAGAACTGTTCTTTTTTATTTTTTATAAATTAATATATTAGATAAAGTATAGCGGACAGAGCATGGACTTTGAAATTATGTGACCATAGAAAAAAATTTTTCTGTACAGTGGTGGTGTATTAGCTTTTATTGCTGCATTGCAAATTACCACAAATTTAGCAGCTTAAGACAACACATACTTATTATCTCACAGTTTCTGTGAATCAAGAGTCCAGACACCACAGCTTAGCTGGTTCCTCCACTCGGGATCTCACAGGCTGCAATCCAACTGTCAACATGGCTGCCTTGTTATCTGGAGAAGCATTCACCTCCAATCTCATTCAGGTGTCTGTCAGAATTCTTTTTCTTGCTGCTGTATGATGGAGAGTCCCAGCTTTTAGCTGGCTTCTACATGGGGACTGCTTGCCATTTCTTGCCATGTGTGCTTCTCCAACATGACTGGTTAATTTATCAAGAGCAAAAGGATAGTCTTGAAATTCAGAAAGAGTGCAGTCCCTCTTTTAAGGAATTTTGCCTAATTAGGTGAGGTCCACCAGACTCAGTAATCTCCCTTTTGATTGATCTAAGACCTTAATTGGCCTGCAAAATCTCTTCACCTTTGCCATAGTCTATCAGGTAGAAGCAAGGCATGTGTCCCACCCACATATAAAGGAAATAATATTCAGGATATTAGCATCAGAGGGAGGAGGTCTTGGGGGCTATCTTAAGACTTTATTTGCCATGGGGTAATGATATCTAAAAAAAATTCTTGTTAGGATTAAATAATTGAGCATATGTAAAACACTCGACAGAGTCTGCACTTAAAATACAGTTCATGTTTAATGAATGATGTTAGGCTCTGTGGTAGTTGGGGCAGGACGTGGGATGGAGGCAAGGGGTTAGTGGTCAAGGGAGAATTAAAGATAAATGTAATACCTCCATGACCCTTGAGTCAAATTTCAGTAAGAGAAACATATGTATGTCATAAAATTTAGTATAGGACAGACCATAATGTGTGTGGTAATAGAGGTCAGCACACAGGACATTTGCACAGACTAGATACAGTCATTAATGGAGAAGGATATGGGAAGACATTTTGAGAGAAGTGGCTATCAGAGTCATGTTAAAGAATAAGAAAGAGGTCTAGTCTGACATGTAAAAAGTTTAGAAGTTTTCACTCCCGTCCTTACAATAAGTAAAAAGCTGAACAAACCGATATTAACCACTCTTCTTAGATCTGCCAGGGAATGAGGTCACAAAGCAACCCACTGCCCCAAAAACTAGAGACAGTTGAATATAGACAATTAGGGGTTACCAGGAGCAGAAGCTGCAGCCGGGGCCTGGTAGGAACAATTAAAGAATAATTGGCTAATTGTTGGAAACTAAGCATAGACTAACTTGAGAGAGAAAATCTCCTGGAGGTCTAGCCTTGTAAGAATCCCCACACTTGAGAGTTTTACCTCCAGAAGTGCTGCCAGATCTGATGAAGATTAAAGGAAAATCCCTCCATGCTTCTGGCAGAGGGAGGGGAAAGCAGTAATTTTGAAATACACTCAGAGTGTTCTAGATTCATTAACAAAGTAGTTCCCTCAAGTGAATTTTTGTTACAAGAGCTTAGTCAACATAGGATTTACCAGAACAGAACCTATGCGGGGGAAGGAAAATATCCCAGTTCAGCCTCCTCTAGCCTTCCCATCTCATCTAAGGAGAGAAAAAAAAGCTGAGAATCAGTTGTGAAGGCCATAGTCCAGGCCCGCAGCCCCACAAAAAGACTGAGACCTTATTGTAGATTTATAGAGTGCGTCTCCTTCCCCCACACCTAACTATCATATGATCAGGGTCCCTGTACAATAAAAGGGGATTAGAGCTGAAAAGAGCTTCAAGGCTCACTCTCTAAAAAAGAGTCTCCAGAGAAATCCAAAGATAACAGAAAAGACAAAAATAAGTAGAGAAAATTTTATATTCTGACACCTACAGTTACAGCAAAAAGTAAATATAGCCCCATTTCTAGTCAGATAAACATGAAACCTCACGCTAAAGGTCCATTTACCTCAGTTTCTTTCACTCAATACATCATATCCAACATTCAGTCAAAAATGTAAAAGACATATTAAATGGCAAAAAATGGTTGGAAGAGAAAAAGCAGGCATCAGAATGAGACTCAAATATGACAGAGATATTGGAATTACCAAACTGAAAATTTATAACAACTATGACTAATACACTAAGGGCTCTAATAAAAAAAGTGGACAGCATGAAAGAACAGATGAGTAATGTAAGCAGAGAGATGGAAACTCTAGGAAATCAAGAGGAAATTTTAGAAATCAAGTCCAATGGAACAGAAATAAAGAATGCCTTTGATGGACTCATAAGCAGACTGGGCATGGCTGAGGAAAGAATTAGTGAACTTGAAGATATGTCAGTAGAAACTGCCAAAACTGAAAGCAACACTATTCTTATCACAGGCTAACCAGGAAAAAAATGGAGAAGGCACAAATTAGCATATCAGAAATGAAATAGGGGTTATCACTATTGTTCCCATGAGAATTAAGAGGATTATAAAGGAATGTAGGAACAGCTCTATGACTTCAAATTTGATAACTTATATGAAATGGACCAATTTCTTTTGAGATACAAGTTATTAAAAATCACACAAGGAGAAATAGATAATTTGAATAAGCCTATATCTGCTAAAAAATTTGAATCAATAATTAATATCCTTCTAAAACAGGAAGCACTAGGCTCAGATGCTTTCACTGGTGAATTCTACAAAACATTTAGGAAGATATGATACCAACTCTCTACAATCACTTCCATAAAAATAAAAGTAGAAGGAACACTTTCAAACCTCTTCTACGAGACTAGGGTTACTCTAATACCAAAACCAAAAATAAAAAAAAAATTCCAAGAAAGCAATATTACATACTGATATCTCTCATGAACATAGATGTAAAAATCCTAAACAAAATTTATCAAGTCAAACCCAACAATGTATAAAAAAAATTATACAGCACAGCCAAGTGGTATTTATCCTGAGTTTTACAAGGATGGTTCAACATTCAAAGAAAATAAAAGAAGCAAGCAAACCAGAAATAAGCAGGAAGAATGAAAATGGAGGATAGAGATAGCTCAGTCGAAAATTGTTAAGCATGAAAAATGGTAGATTCTGTTGATTAGGCCAGTATTTGGGTGAGGGGAGGTCTCAATAAGAGATTTTTGGAGAACATATCTTTAACCAACTTTAAAGATGAAAGATAAATGCATGATAACATAAAATAATATCCTGGAGGGGCTTCTAGAAACAACGTAATCAAAAGAAGTTCAAGTGCAGTTAGAAAAGTTCCAAGGATATTGATCAGAGTGTATTGTAAATGAGAAATTCCAAATAGCTAGGAAATCCAAATAGGAGGGACAACTGGGTCGAGAAATTTGGAGATCATCTGTATTTATTCCAGAGATAAAGTGTTCATATTTTTATATTCTGGTACTCATTTTGTGGAGAAACGAGCTCATTTAAAAAGACTAACTAGAGGTAGAAAATTGTGCAGATCTTTCAGGTATAGGCTTTTACCTTTTTTCACAGATATTATTAATAGCAAAGTCCAAATTTTTGGAGCACACTTTACAGTCAGAAAACTGAACTTTTCACTGGAAAGATTTTCATATGTCATTAAGAAATCCTACTGGAGTGATTGAATCATTTACAAAGACACATGCATTTCAGCTGGTTATACTACATTAAGGTTATAATAGCAACATTGACTCTTCAGGGTAAAAGGCAAAAAAAAAAGACCATCAGTAATGGTCAATAAAATATTAACTCTGTACCAGAAAATTGCTTCTTTTATGTTGAGGTACAATTTGATTATGCTAAATATTAATTTGCTTGTAAAAATAGTAAATAAAATGTTACCTAATGCTATTCATAAACACATTTTAAAATGTTTCAATGTAAATATTTTTAAACAGCATGGACATATTTTGCAAGTTGAATACACAGAGTTTTATTTAAGAATCCCTTTAGCAACTGCAGTCCAATCCATTAATTTTAAATGATAAATAACTGTGGTGCAGAAAGGTCAAATAACCTGCAGAAGAGGACTGGGTTGGTGAGTGCAGAGCCAATGTCATCATCGAGGCCTTCAGCCCTTTGAGACTTTGTGCTCCTTGTCCATCTCTATTAGCATGACCTGTAAAATATCGACGAAGTTAATAGTCATGTTGTTCCACCACTGTACAAGTCAGTAGGAGACTAGAAATTAATTAAAAAAATGTTCACCTTTCTCCCAGGACATCATAGATAGAGGGCCTTTGGGAGTTCAAGTATCGCTGTAAGTGAGGTTTCTGAACCTACTACTGCAATTCACATATGAGCAAATATCCTAAAATATATAGTTTTTATTTTTACTTTTTAAGTTTAATTTGTGGTATTCTTCACATTCTATTTATTTGTAGATGGTTGATTCTGTTTATTACTAGGAAACATGCTTTACTACTTGCTCTTCATAGAGATATTAGAAGTTATAGTAAAAATATTAAAAAAGACTTTAAAATCATCTGATTGCTTCATTCAGAGATAATTCTTCAGTTGTTATGCCTCTTTAATTTTCTTCCCTCTAGAACAGTTTCTCAATCTTTCCATGATTTCCATGATTTTAAAGATACAGTTCAGTTATATTGTAGTATATTCCTCAATTTGGGTTTGTCAGATGTGTTCTTGTGATTAGATTTGGTTTTGCATATTCGGGAGGAGTACCACAGAGGTGACATTATATTTCTCTAACTGCGACCTCTCAGGCAGCACATTGCTTCAATTTGTCCCAGTACTGATAACTTTCACCTTGATCACTTGATTAAGGTGGTGCCTGTGAGGCTTATCCAGGGTAAAGTTACTCTTATTCCTTTTGTAATTAATAATTATTCTGTGGGGAAGTGCAATGAAACTATATGAATATCTTATTTCTCATCAAACATTTATTTTTTTAATCTAGTACTTTATATTCAAATGGACTCATAATTTCCTATTTTGTCAATGGATTAATATCTATTACTATCATTATTAATTCGATCCTTAAAGTGGTTCTGATTTGGTCAAAGAGAATCCCTTTAACTGGTTGAAATGTCTTTTTAATGAATTTGCATCATTAGTCGAGGACTCCCTTGCTTTCTGGCACAAGATGTCCCAGGTTCCTCTTGTAATTTTCCTGCTCCAGGTCTTATATCAGCATTTCTTTGATGATTCCTGGTTTCTTTTAGTGGAGAATGGTATGTAGAAGCCACACTCTGCATTAAGTGTGTGCATTGCTGTTAAGGTGTCTTTACTCTCTGACCCTTGCAGTAAACAGAGCATATGCCTAACCTGTCACCAGGTTGCCTCCCACATTGATGCTCTTCTTACTTTGCTCAATCTCTGACATCTGTTACTCTCTGGTATCTCTAATTAACATCCTCTTTGCCTTCCTTTCAGGCTCAAATATCATGAGCTGGGGTGCCCTTCCTCATGCATTTCTTCCTTACTCTGCTTAGGTGCTGATACACCACACTGGAATACCCTTTCAGCTGTACACTCTTCACATCTCACTTGGGGTCTGACATTGCATGTTGGGCCACCCCTCTCCTCACCCTAATCTGACTGTGACGTCCTATGCCAGAGCTGCATCTCCCCAAGGACCCTGACACTGCATGCTAGAAAGTCAAGAGTCTCCTGCAGGTGCTGTGGGCAACATCCCCTTAAAGCCTGCGTTAATACCTGAAGAAAAGGAGAAACACCTGTTTCTGTGCCTTCTCCTTTAGCTTTAGGGATGTCTGAGGACTTGATGCTTGGCTCATTCTCCTTACAACATAAACTCATAGAATTGTTAAAATCTTTCTATATCAAATACAAGATAGATAAAAATTTGGCCACAGATATCTACTGAGCCAAACACTTGCTGCCACCATTGTTTGTTGAATAAGGAACAACCAGTATTGATGACACACAACTGCATCTGAGGATGAGAGCTGGTCACATACATCTGAGGAGCTGTGACTAACTAGTCATAAAGACTAAGGGGACCCTAGAGCTTATTGGCTTCCCTGAACTGAGCTTGTCTGCACATATTCAGCTTCATTTCTTGTGACCAAAACAAATTCTGAGTATGAAATGACTGGGACATCAGAGGCTAAGCCTAGTATTACACACATCTACTATGCTGTTGCTATGTATACTGTTATATAGCTTGTCCTTTATTTTTTCTTAATACTGACTAAACTGGGTGCTTGTTAAAGCCTATTGCATTTTATGAATTAGTTATCAATACAAATCCAAGCCTGTAGCTGCAAGTAGAGCAGAGTGGAAGTTGCAGTACTCTTGGCCCATTAAAGAATATATCATCAGACCAGTCTGGGTTTAAAAGGAAGGCTATAGGGTCTCTATGCCTCTATATTCTGAAAGAAGGAAACAGGATTGTGCCTCTGTGAGTTGGCTAACATCTGCAAGAATATTAAAGATTTTATTTTTTTCCTTTTTCTCCCCAAAGTCCCCCAGTACATAGTTGTATATTCTTCGTTGTGGGTCCTTCTAGTTGTGGCATATGGGACACCGCCTCAGTGTGGCCTGATGAGCAGTGCCATGTCAGCGCCCAGGATTCCAACCAATGAAACACCGGGCTGCCTGCAGCAGAGCGTGAGAACCTAACCACTTGGCCACGGGGCCAGCCCCACTGCAAGAATATTGATTCAACCTCCTGAGACCTTTGAAAAGTTTGGTTCTGGGCATAAAAGAGACAATCCTGGGAATCTGGCTAAGTTTAATACCAAGGCAGGGCACTGGACCTGTGAGTCAGCCACAGAGAGGAGATAAGTATTCTATGTGAGGATATAAAGAACAGGATTTGGACTAATTATATATACACTCTCCTCAATTAGTTATGGAAATAGGACACCTCTTTTAAATTACCTACATTTCTAGGTTTTGAATAAAACAGGAGGAAGAACAAGGTTCTCAAAGTAGATGCCAGGCAAGATAAGAATGAGTACTTAAGTAAATATAAGTATTTTCCACTTAATGTCCATAATCCATAGTTGAAAACCAGATGTATGAACAAAAACACTAATTAGACTATTTTTAAAATTAGAATCACTTAATTTTGAGATAATTGCTGATTCACATGCAGTTATAAGAAATAATCCGAAGAGATCTTGTGTATCCTTTACTCAAGTTTCTCAAGTGGTAATTTCTTGTAAAACTACAGTACTGTATCAATCAGGATATTGTCATTGATCCTGTCAAGATATAGAACATTTCTATCCCAGAAGCATTCCTTGTGCTGCCATTTGATAACCACATCTACTTTCCTCCCAACCCTACCCCCACCTAACCCTGGCAACCACTAATCTGTCCTCCAGTTCTGTAATTTTGTCTTTTCAAGAATATTATGTAGAGTTCAAACAATTTTTAGTTAATAAACTTTATTTTTAAAAATGATTTCCCCTATTATTTTTTTAATTTTTAATTTTTTTAATTGCAGTAACTGGATTATAACAATATACGGTTTTCAGACGTACAACGTAATATATTTTGAATTCTGTGTAGATTACATCATGTTCACCACCCAAAAACTAATTATAGCCCATCCCCTATTATTAATACCTTACATTAATAAGATACATTTGTTGCAATTAATGAACCAGTAGTGAAGCATTGTTATTAACTAACGTCTGTATATTATTCAGATTTCCTTAGTTTTAAACGAAAGTTTTTTCTTGTTCTAGGATCCATTCATTATGCCTCATGGCATTTAGTTATCATGTCCTGTTAAGTTCCTATTGGCTGTGACATTTCCTCACGGTTTCCTTGTTTTGGATGACCTTGACAATTTTAAGGAGTATTGGTCAGGTATCTTTTAGAATGCCTCTGTATTGAATTTTTTTCTGATTTTTTTCTCATTATTAGCCTGGGATTATGGGTTCTTGGGAGGAAGATAACAGAAGTAAAGTGCTATCTTCATCACATTCTATCAAGGGTACGTTTTATCAACATGGTTTACAACTGTTGTTGTTGACTTTGATTATTTGGTTGAAGTAGTTTGTCAGGTTTCTCCACACGGAAGTTATTCTTTCTCTTCCCTTTTCCAAACTATTCTTGAGATTGAAGCCACTATACACAAACCATACTCAAGGAGTGGGGAGTTATGCTCTCCTTTCTTTAGGATAGAGTATATAGAGAAATTTAATTGACATTCTCCTACGTGGGAGATTTGTCTCTCCTCTCCCAATGTTTTAATTTATTTCATTATTCATTTATATAAGTATGGACTTTTGGATATTTATTTTATGCTTTGGATTACAAACCAATACTAATTTACTTTGTTGGTTGCTCAAATTTTTCCAGCTTTAGCAATTGGGAGCTCATTCAGTTGGCTGAAATTAGCTATTTGTCTAATAAATCTTGGTTCGTTTTATTAAAGAAGGGTACTAAAGACAAAAGATTTGGGCACTAGTAGCGCTTGTTGTTACTGGAATGTCATTGCTTTTAGACTCTCTCAACTGAAAAAACATGGAAATATATGTGTGTATACTAATCCATGTATATGTACATATCTATTAATATTTTATATGCAATCATCTGTATTAAGTTAAATATGTAGTCTTACTGCTGTCTCCAACTCTAATCTGTTAGCACATGGATCAATCTTTTTCCCTTTGCTAATACATAAACTTCTGGTCCAACAGTGAGAAGCCTGGCTCCTACCTTTCACGATCTGTTTGCTTAATTATTCAATTCCAACACACTTGTGTAAGAATATATGTTTTATAGTACAAGCAGTACAAGTTCTGTCAGTTTGACAAATGCATCACGTCATGTATCCACCATTACAATATCGTACAGAATAGTTTCGCCACCCTAAAAATCCCCTGTGCTTCATCTATTCATCTCTCTCCAACTCCACAAATCACTGATCTTTTAAACATCTCTATAGTTTTGCCTAATCCAGAATGTCATATAATTGGAATCATGCAGTATATAACCTTTTCAGACTAGCTTCTTTTACTTAGCAATACACATTTGAGGTTCCTCCACATCTTTTCATGGCTTAATAGGTCATTTCTTTTTGTCACTGAATAGTTTGTCATTGTAGTAATGTACTGCTGCCTGTGTATTCATTCACTTATTGAATAACTTGGTTGCTTCCAGTTTTTGATGATTTTCAATAAAATGACCATAAGCATTCATGTGCAAAATTTTGTATAGACATGAGCTTTTCACTTAATTCGGTCAAAACCCAATACCAATAGGAGCTTAATTGTTGGATTGTGTAGTAAGACTATGCTTGGCTTTATAAGAAACTGCCAAACTGCTTCCAATGTAGCTCTACCATTTTGCATTCCCACCAGCAATAAAGTTCCTATTCCTTTGTAACCTCATGTGCATTTGATTTTGTCCACTTTTTGGATTTTAGACTTTATGAGTGTGGTGGTATCTTGTTGTTTCAGTTTGCAATTTCTTAATGACAAATGATGTTGAGTATCTCTTCATATGCTTATTTGCCATCCGTATATCTTCATGATGAAGGATCTGCTTATACCTTTTGCTTATTTTTTAATTGGGTTGTTTGTGATTTTGTTGTTGAAACTTATGAGCTCTTTATATGTTTTGGATACAAGTTCTTTATCAGATATGTATTCGCAAATATTTTCTCCTAGTCCATGACTTGTCTTTTCAAATTCAGTGTCTTTTACAGGGTAGAAGTTTTTAATTTTAATAAAGTCCAACTTACCAATTTTTCTTTCGTGTTTTGGTATTATGCCTAAAAACTCATTACGAAACCCAAGGTCACCTAGCTTTTTCTTCTATTGTTTCTTCTGGAAGTTTTATCATTTTTTATTTTACATTTAAGCCTATGGATCTATTTTGAATCAATTTTGTGAAATTTGCAAAGTCTGTGTCTAGATTTATTTTCTTTGCATGTGGATGTCCAATTGTTCCAGCACCATTTGTTAAAAAGACTATCCTTTCTCCGCGGAATTGCCTGTTCTCTTTTGACAAAGATCAGTGGAATATTTTTGTGTGGATTTGTTTATGGGCTCTTTACTCTGTTCCATTGATCTACCTGTCTATTCTTTCACCAATACTATGCTGTCTTGATCACTATAGCTTTATAGTAAGTATTAAACCTGAGTAATGTCAGTTCTCCAACTTTGTTCTTCTTCAGCATTGCATTGGCTATTCTCGATTTCTGCCTTTCTCTATAAACTTTAAAATCAGTTTGTTGATATCCACATAATTGTTTCTTGGTATTTTGATTCATATTGCTTTGACTTTATAGACCAATTTGGTAAGAATTGATATCTTAACAATACTCAGTCTCCAAATCCATGAATGTGAAATATTTCTCCATTTATTTAGATACTCTATGATTTCTTTCATGAGTTTGTAGTTCTCCACATATAGACTTTGTGCATATTTTGATAGATTTATACCTAAGTATTTCATTTTATTGTGGTACTGATATAAACAGTATTATTTGCTTATTTATTTATTTATTTAACTTAGAAAGATTCAACCTGAGCTAACACCTGTGCCAATCTTCCTCTATCTTTTTTTTTTTATGGGTTGCCATCACAGCATGGCCTCTGATGAGTGGTGTAGGGTTGTACCCAGGAATCGAACTTAGGCCACTGAAGTGGAGTGTGCAGAACTTAACCACTAGGGGCTGGCCCCAGTGGTACTATATTTTTTTATTTCAACTTCCTATTGTCCATTACTGGTATAAAGGAAAAGAACTGACTTTTTTATATTAACCTTTTATTTTATGATCTTGTGATAATTGCTTATTAGTTCCAGGAGTTTTGTTTATTGCTGTTGTTGATTCTTTAGAATTTTCCACATAGGCAAACATATTACTTGTGAACAAGGACAATATTGTTTCTTCCTACCTAATATGTATATCTTTTATTTACTTTTCTTATATTATTGTAATAGCTATGACTTCCAGTAAAATATTGAATAAGAGTAATGAGAGGGAACATCCTTTCCTTGTTCTGTATTGTAGGGAGAAATCATGTAATTTCTCACCACTAAGCACTTGGTCATGATATACAATCCTTTGCATGTATTGCTCAATTCAACTTGATAGTTTTTGTTGAGGATTGTTATATCTATATTTTAATGGGCGTTGGGGTTTGCAGTTTTCATTTCTTGTAATGTCAGTTTGATTTTGGTATCAAGGAAATACTTACTTCATTGAATGATTTGGTAACTGTTTCTTTCTCTTCTATTTTTTTGGAAGAGTTTTGAAAGATTGGTGTTAATTCTTCCTTAAAAATTTGGTAAAATTCACCAGTGAAGCAATATACCCCTGGGCTTATTTTTGTGGAAAAAGTTTTTGACTACTATTTTAATCTCTATTTGTTATATGTCTATTCTGATTTTCCATTTATTCTTTTTTTTGGCTTTATTGAGATATAATTGACAGGTAAAATTGTAAGATATTTAAAGTGTACAATGTGATGATTGCATATACATATACATTATGAAAAGATTCTCCTAGCAAGTTAATTAACATATCCTTCACCTCACATATTTACCTTTTTGGGTGTGTGAGAATGTTTAATAAGATGAATAAGGTCTAAGGATCTAATGTGTAATATGGTGGCTACAGTCTTATTTCTTCTTGAGTTTGTTTTTGTAGTTTGTGTTTTTCTAGAAATTTGTCCCTTTCATCTAAGTTGACTATTGTTGGCATACAATTGCTCATAGTATTCCCTGATAATCCTTTTAATTTCTGTAAGAGCAGTATTAATGTCCTCTCTTTCATTCCTGATATTAGTTATTTGAGTGTTGTCTTTATCTTGGTCAGTGTAGCTAAAAGTTGTCAATTTTGTTGGTCTTTTCTTTTGATTTTGTTCAAGTTGTATTTTTTTTCTACTTATATTGTATTGATTTTGCTCTAATCTTTATCATTTCCTTACTTCTGTTTGCTTTGGGTTAATTTGGCCTTTTATTCTACTTTGTTAAAGTAAAAGGTTAGATATTTATTTGAGATCAATTACTTTTTAACAGTCTTTTACAGCTCTAATTTTCCCTCTAAGCTCTGCTAGAGCTGTCTTATAATTTTTTTTATTATGCTTTCATTTTCAATTATCTTAATATATTTTCTTACTTCCTCTGTGATTTTTTCTCTGACCCATTGGTTATTTAAGAGTGTGTTGTTTAACCTCCAAAGACTTGTGAATTTCTCAAATTTCCTTCTGTTGCTAATTTCTAGTTTCATTCTTTGTGTGAACTGAATCCTTTTAAATGTATTGAGATTTCATACGTGCTATCCCAGAAAATGTTCCATGTGCACTTGAGAAGAGTCTGCATTTTGTGGACATCGGGTGGACTGGTCACTAGATATTCATGAAGTCTAGTCAGTTTATTGTGCTCTTAAATCTTATATTTCCTTGTCGATTTTTGTGTAGTTGTTCTTTTCATTATTGAACATGGGACACTGTAGTCTGCAACTATTATTGTTGAAGATATCTCCCTTCAATTCTGTCAATTAATTTCATGTATTTCAAGGCTCTGTTCTTAGTTTCATATATGTTTGTAGTTATGTAGGAGAATAAATGACTTACAAACAACATATATTTATGCTGTCTGGTATATTTAAGTTTGCAATTACCTTTACTGGTGTTCTTCATATTTTTGTCTTCTCATTTTAGCATGAAGGACTCCCTAAGTATTTTTTGTAGGACAGGTCTGCTAGCAAGGAATTCTCTCAGATTTTGTTGATCTGAATGTCTTAATTTATTTTCCATTTTTTAACAGCTTTATTGAGGTATAGCTGATCTATAATAAACTTCATATATTTAAGGTGGACATTTTGCTAAGTTTTGACATAGGTATACATCCATGAAACCTTTCCCACAGGCAAGATAATGAACCTACATATCACCCCAAAAGTTTTCTCATGCTCCCTTGTAATCCTTAGTTCCCATCTATCCCTTCCCGAGGCAATTCTGTCACTATACATTAATTTTAATTTCCTAGAATTGTATATAAATGGATTAACACAGTATGTACTCTTTTTTGGCTTGACTTCTCTCATTCAGCACACATTTTGAAATTCATTCATGTTACAGCATGTATCAATAGTTCATTCATTTTTGTTGTTGAGTAGTATTCCATTACCAGAATATATCAGTTTGCTTATCCACTTGTTGTTTGTCCACTTGTTGATGGACATTTGTATTGTTTCCAATTTTTAACTATTATAAATAAAACTGATAGAAACAGTTGTGAACTTTGTTATGGGCATAGGCTTTCTTTTCTCTTCTATAAATACCTAGATGTGGAATGACTGTATCATATGCAATTTTATATTAACTTCTGAAGAAACTGCCAAACTGTTTCCAAAGTGGTTTTGCCATTTTATTTTATTTTTTAATTTTCTTTTTGCTGAGGAATATTCGCCCTGAGCTGACGTCTGTGCCAATCCTCCTCTATTTTTTTCTACGTGGGATGCCTCCATAGTGTGGCTGGTCAGTGGAGTAGGTCTGTTCCCCAGATCGAACCTGTGAACCTGGGCCACCACAGCAGAGCATGCAGAACTTTAACCACTGGGCAACGGACCCAGGCCCTGATTTTGTCATTTTAAACATCCATCAACATTGTATGAATGTTCTATTTGCTCCATATGCTCCTGAACACTTGGTATAGTCTTTTTTCATTTTAGCCATTTTTTAAGTGTGTAGTGGCATCTTTGTATGGTTTCAATTTGCGTTTCCCTAATGATTAATAAGATGATCAACTTTCATGTGCTCATTTGCTAGTCGTATCTTCTTTGGTGAAGTGATTGTTCAAATATTTTGCTCATTTTCTAGTTGTCATTTTTTAAATATTGTTTTTAGAATTCTTTATAAATTCTGGAAATAGTACCTTTGTCAGATATATACTTTGCAAATATCTTCTTCCAGTATGTGGCTCATCTTTCCATTCTTTTAACTATGCCTTTGAAAATGCAAACTTTTAGTTTTGATGAAATCTAATTAAACAATTTGTTCTTTTATGGATGAGGTTTTGATGTTATATCTTAGAAATCTTTGTGTAACTCAAGGTCAAAAAACCTTTCTTGTAGCTGTCTTCTATAAGTTTTATAGTTTTGAGTTTCATATTTATGCCTATGATCTGTTTTAAGAAAATTTTAAATGTGGTGCAAAAAATGGAGTAAGTTTGAGGCTGGCCAGATGGTGTAGTGGTTAAGTTTGCATGCTTTACTTCAGCAGCCCAGAGTTTGCAGTTTCAGTTCCTAGGACTGGACCTAGCACTGCTAGTCAAGCCATGCTGGTGCAGCGTCCCACATAAAATAGAGGAAGATTGGCACAGATGTTAGCTCAATGACAATCTTCCTCAAGCAAAAAGAGGAAGATTGGCAACGGGTGTTAGTTCAGGGCAGATCTTCCTCACACACAAAAATGGAATAAGTTTTCTGTCTTTGCTTCCTTCCTTCGTTCCTTCCTTTCCCTTCCTTCCTTCCTTCTTTCCTTTCTTCCTTCCTTCCCTCCCTCCCTCCCTCTTTCCCTCCTCTCTTTCTTTCTCTTTCTTTCCTTCTTTCCTTCTTTCTTTCTTTCTTTTTCTTTCTTTCTTTCTTTCTTTCTTTCTTTCTTTCTTTCTTTCTTTCTTTCTTTCTTTCTTTCTTTCTTTCTTTCTTTCCTTCCTTCCTTCTTTCTTTCTTTCTTTCTTTCTTTCCTTCTTTCTTTCTTTCTCCCTCTCTCTCTCTCTTTCTTTCTTTATCCACACATAAACCATTTAACACCATTTGATGAAAAGACTATACTTTCTGCGCTGAATTGTCTTTGCATCTTTTTCAAACGTCAGTTCTCCAGTATGTATGTTTCTTGCTGGACCCACTACTCAGCTCTGTTGGTCTATTTGACCATCTTTGACTAATACCACTTGTAGTGATCACTATAGTTTTATAAACTCTTTTCAAATTGGGTAGCAATTCTGATTTTGTTCTACATGTAGAACTCAGCAAGTACTCCAATTTTGCTCCTCTTTTTAAAACTTGTTTTGGTTATTCTAAGACATTTGCATTCTCATTTGGATTTTAGAGTCAGTTTGAGAATTTGAAAAAAAAGCTCTCAGGAATTTGGATTGGAGTTGCATTGAATATACACATCAATTTAGGGATAATTCATATCTTAACAACCCATTAACATAGTGTATCTCTTCTTTCACTAGGTCTTCTCTAATTTCTCTTATCATCATTTTACAGGTTTTTATTTGCAGATCTTCTGTATCTTTTTTTAATTCACATTTTTAACGCTACTGTAAAGGGTATTTTTAAATTTCAATTTCTGACGATTCATTAGTTTTATATAGAAATATAGTTTATTTTACTATATTGATCTTACCTTTAATATTGTCAAACTTGTATAATACTTCTGGGAATTTTTTGAGGCTTCTGTCAGGTTTTCTACATAGATGATCACATTGTCTTCAAACAAAGACAGTTTTACTTTTTTCCTTACAATCTGAATACTGTTTACTTCTTTGTCTTTCCTGCTTGCATTGGCTAGAACCTCCAGCACAATGTGGAATAGATGTGATGAGAGCAGATATTCTTGCCTTGTTTCTAATCTTAGGGATGAAGCATGTAGTTTCTCAGCATTAAATGAGATGTTAGCTGGGGATTTTCATAGATGCCCTTCATCAGGTTGAGGTTTTTACCTTTTTGATAGAGCTTTTATCAGGACTGGATGTTGGATTTTATAAAAGATTTTTCCTGAGTGCATTGAGGTGATCATATTTTTTTAAAATGTGGTTAATTACATGGATTGATTTTTAATTTTAAACCAAGTTTACATTCCTGTGATAACCTCCCCTTGACAAGTATTATCCTTTTTATATATTGTCAGATTCAATTTGCCAGAATTTTAGGCATCTATATTAATGAAGCATATCAGTTGGTAGGTTTCATTGTCTTGCAACGCCTTGGTCCAGTTTTGGAATCAGGGTATTGCTGCTTCACAGAATAAGTTGAGGAGAATTCCTTGCTTTTCAATTTTCTGGAAGAGATTTTGTAGAATTTTGTAGATACTACTCCTTTCTTAAATGTTTGTTAGAACTCACCCATAAAGTCATCTGACCTGGAAAATTCTTTATTGGTAGGTTTTTAACTACAGATTCAATTTCTTTAGTAGATATGGAACTATTCACACTATTTCTTCTTGAGTAAACTGCCATAGTTTGTATCTTTCAGGAACATTTTCATTTTATCAAATCTGTCAAACTGACAGGCATAAAGTTATTCACAATATTTCCTTATTATCTTGTAAATATCTGTAGAATCTGTACCGGTATCACTTACCTCAATCCTCATATTGATAATTCATTTCTTCTTTCTTTCCTGATCAGTATAGCTAGAGGTTTATCAATTTTATTGGTTTAATCTAAGAAATCATTTTTAATTTCATGGTTTTCTGTATTGTTTTTCTGTTTTCTCTTTCCTGGATTTCCACTTTTATTTTGATTATTTTGTTCATTTTGTTTGCTTTGGGTATATTTTGCTTGTCTTTTTCAAGTTTCTTATGTTGAAGTTGTTTATTTGAGGACGTTATTATTTTCTCATATAGGCATTTATTGCTATAAATTCTGTCTCCCCATACTTACACTGCTTTAGCAGCAAGCTACAAGTTCTGATATGTTGTGTTTTCACTGTCGTTCAGTTCAAAATATTTCCTAATTTCTTTTCTGATTTCTTTTGTGACCCATTAGTTATTTAGAATTTACTTATTTCGTTTCCAAATATTTGGGAATTTTCCAGATATCCTTTAGGAATCAATCCCTAATTTAATTCCATTGTGGGAAAAGAATATTTTTTTCGTATGACTTTTAAACTTATTAAACCCTATTTTATGGCCAAGAATATGGTTTATCTTAATAGATGCTCCAAGTGCACTTAGAAATAACAGTGCCCATCAAAGGATGAATGGATGGAGAAGATGTGGTATATATACACAATGGAATACTACTCAGCTATAAAAAAGATGAACTCTTGCCATTTGGAACAACATGGATGGACCTTGAGAGTATTATGCTAAGTGAAGTAAGTCAGATGGAGAAAGTCAAATGCTGTATGATCTCACGCATAAGTAGAAGATAAAAACAACAACAACAACAAACAAACACATGCATACAGAAAGTAGATTGGTGGTTACTACAGAGGAAGCGGGGAGAGAGGAGGGCAAAAGAGGTGACAGGGCACATGTGGATGGTGATGGATGGTAATTAGTCTTTGGGTGGTGAACATGATGTACTCTACACAGATATTGAAATATAATGATGTACACCTGAAATTTACATAATTTTATAAGTCAATGTTACCTCAATAAAAAAAAAAACCTGTAGCTGACTCATTAATGGGTCCTGAAATCAATTTCATGGTTGTAGACTAGATTTACTAATACAAAATAGATTGAAATAGAAAATATCTGAGTGAGTACATACCACTTGTTAAAGATAAATATTACTTTGTAGAAAAAAAATAACATACATTCTGCTGTTGTTGAGTGACGTGTTCTGTAAATGTCCATTAGGTCGAACTAGTAGAAAGTGTTTTCTACAATGTTAATGATTCTCTGTTTACATTTTATATCAATTGTTGAAAGAAAAATATTTGAATCTTTGGCTGTAAGGGTAGACGTCTATTTTTTCTTGTAGTTCTAACAGGTTTTGCTTTAAGTATTTTGAATTTTCGTTTTTAAGAGCATAAATGCCTATTAATGTTATGTCCTTTTGATTAATTGTTCTGAATCTACTTTGTCTGACATTAATATAGCCACCAGAGGTTTATTTTGGCTAGTATTAGCATGCTCTACTTTTTCTATCATTTTACTTTTCACCTATTTGTGTCTTTATAAAGTGTGTTTCTTATAGGCATTTAGTTGTGACTTTCTATTTTTTCCAATTTTTCTTTTTATTGGAGTGCTTGGACCACAGTAGTTTAATGTGATTATTTATATCTATTTTATTCTCTTATCTTACTGTTTATCTACTTGTCCCATCTGTTCTTTGTTCCTTTTTTCCACTTTTTCTGTCTTCTTTGGGATTTTTTTATGTTTACATTTTATTTCCTTTATTGTATTATTAGCTCTCTTTGTTTGTTATTTAGGTGGCTGCTTTAGGGTCTAGTGTAAACATCTTTAACTTATCACAGTCTGCCCTCAGGTGATATTATATCACTTCATACACAGAATAAGAACTTTGCAAAAATTTAGAGTTAGAGTAACTATGTAACTGTAAACTTATTTTTTCTTTTTCTTTTTTTTGCTATTGAGGAAGAGTTTTGGAGTTGTAAAAAAGAATGAGTAGAACTTTGTAGCTGCTTTTAGATATGTTAGAATGTTGCTCCTTTTTAGAACCAGCAGCAAGTCACCAAAGTCATATTACCTGGTTCCTCTGATGCAAGAATTTTAGAAATAGATTGCCTGCATGGTGCTGCTGGAATATCAGAAACCTAGAAAACACCACGTATGAATTGTAAAGAATTTTACTAAGATCTCAAATTTTCATGGAAAGTGAGATGTATTGTGGGGTTTCCTAAACCGTTATTATATGTGTTATTTATGTGTAAGATGTAAATATTTATCTTTGGAAAAGAAATATTCAAACCTGAATGGATTCTGAACACACTGCTTGCTCTATTCCCATCTTTTAGATTCTCAGTAAAGATTCTGTTATATCCTATGAACAAATCCATTTCTTTTTTTTTAACTAAGTGTTTCCAAAAGTTTTGTGGCGATATTGCTATATAGTTTCAGTTCGTCGTACCTAAATCTACCATCTACGCTTCTCTACCTTGCTCTCTGCCTTGGGAGGACCCATATGAGTTGCAGCAAATAGTTTCTTTGCCCTCTAACTACTGAATGGGTTTGACTTGTGCTAATAAGAGGAAAGGGAGAGGTTAAGATATTCATTCCTCCAGTTCCGACTTTACTTGGTTATCTCCCTCTATTTTTGTCCCTGATGAAATATCGCTTTTCTCAAAATGGTCTTCTGCAAATGACTCTCCCTCTCCTTGTTTGGCTCTGTTCCCCTCTTCTTAGCCCTTTAGCTTGTATCGGTAACAGTTCATAGCCCTGGGTTACTGCACTGTCCCTTTTGGTTTCTTTATAATCTGTCCATACCTTAGTAATAGTTAAGCTCTCTTTGAAATATCCTTCCTCCTGGGATTTTTGTTTTCTGTTTTTTTCAGAATAGCTGTTAACATCCCTCAGAACCCTAGTGTTTCAGAGAATATAATTTAGGAAATCTCAAGTGCTTTAAAGGGCCATAGACTGTGATTCAGTGGGCACGGTATTTAGTTTCAATTCTAACAAAAACTGCTTTTGAAAACTTTGTTAAATCACTTAACCTCTGTAGGCTTTTAGTTTCTTCATTTGTATAATAAGGTCATCACATTAGGTGATTCCTAGAGATCTTTTAAACTCCAACACTCTCAGACACTATTTTCTTAGCCACAACACAAGGTACTCTATCAGGACACTTATAAATTTACAATCTTTTATTTCTTCAATGAAAATTTCCATGATTTTATTTATGATTAAGATAGAAAACTCAGAAAACTAAGCCTATGCTTTTATTTCATCTAAATAAATAAAAAACAGAAAAGCTATAGAGTTGTTTTTTCTTTTCCAAAGGCAGCATTGCATTATATATAAAACTTTACACATTGAAATTCAATGTGCACTCAACCAAATGGGTAAACATTAGTTGGGATTTATACACAAGTTGTCACTAATTTTAGCGAATTAATTTTGTATGTTTATGGTTCAATAAATTCAGCTAGAGATGAGATTGGTATTAAAATTTTAGGAAGTCTACAAAATGCACGCACACATACATAATACGTGTATACATATATACATACTTACATACTTAACACCTAACAGAACAGAGAGAACAAATAATCAGGTTAATTACATGTGGTTAATCTCTCTCAGATATGTTGAACATGTGTGAGTATCTTACTGATATCAGTTAATAATTCTTCTTAGATGTTAATTTAACTGATTAAATGTGTTGTGTTTTCTACTTGAGATTTTTTGTGAGACAATTTGCTATCTTTGGGATTATTATTTAACATAAATGAAGTATTAAGAAAATGATTGGAGCCTTTTTACATTGCTTGTAGTAAAATAAGTCTACCTTCTTTAAAGTTCTGAATGGTTTATATATTACTTATGTTTTCTCAGGTCCTTAAAGACAAAATAGAATTATTAAACCAGAGGCAAGAAAGTTGGTAGTAAAGTGGATAATTAAAGAAGAACTGTCTAGTAAAAGGATTGTGATAAAGTCACAGAATCTTTATCAATACTGCTTGCTATAACTGAAAAATTGCTTTTGAATTATTATTTAAATTATGCTATTCTTAAATATAGTCACGTATACTGATGAAACACCATCTGGAAGTTTGGGGGGAAGTAACTACCAATCTTCTTTATATTTTTTAATTAGCATTTATTCTGAGTTATACTTATGACTTCATTTGTATTAAATATTTATAGATTACAGCCATTGCTGAATATTTATGGTATTGGACATCATAAATTGGATTTCAAAAGGAAAGGACAAAATTGCCTGTCCTTTCTTTGACACTGATGCAACTTTGGAATTGCTTTATGGGAAGGAATATTAATTATTTTTCTTTTCTCAATAACTAATCCCAAAGTCATATTTGATCTTTTCATATTTTTATGTTTCCTTGGTTTGCTACATTCTCCTGTATATATCCTCTTTAACAGCATTACTCAAGGGGCAGTGTATTATAGCACATCAGATCACATACTCAGGGGCCAGCTTCCTGGGTTTGAATCCGGGTCTGCACCAAGGATGGGTAGGTAGTGAATATCTCTATACTTTAATTTCCTGACTGCAAAGTGGGAATAATAGGTTTGTTATTAGGAATACATATACATACACACACATTCATACACAAATAAAACTGTAAACTGCCTGACATATGGTGAACACTACATAGGTATTTGCTATTAATAATCCCTCCTTCTTTTATCATTCATTCATTTTTTTTTCTTTGACTCTGCCTTCCTTCTAATTTACTTAACTTTCTCTTCTATATTTTACTCACAGCTGTTTGAGTTCATATTTTATCTAAATTTCTATTAGAAAAATAATTTTTAATTTTGCCCATCTGTGTATTTTTATTTCTCAAATGTAAATTTTCCCCTTCAGAATAAAATATAAGAACAATCTATGAAATCTAACATGTCTACAATAGCAAATGCTAAATATTTTTAGTTATCATTTATTTGTATACTGTATTGATTTGTCCTTAAGCTATAAAATCAAAATATAAAGACTTTGGCAAATAATCAAGTATACATGTCTGTGAATGCAAATGGTTCAGTAGTCATCATTTTCTTGATTTTTGTCTAAAAATTTTAATTTTTTTCTTATCATGAGAAAAGATTTATAAATCAAACTTTCTTGATTACTAGGTCTGATTGTGTTCCAGTACACCACAAGACATACAAGAAGGTGTCCAGAAAACCACTGGTAACCTGTGCCCACCGTAGTCCTGGTCCACACATTTCTTGATTTCTTGGCACTTGAATGTTTGGTCTTATCTTTTTGAGCAGAGTGTTTATATTTCTATAGAATTAATGAAACAACTTTGTGAAATGTAATAACGTATGTCTTTCCTTTTACATTTACCAAAAAGTTTAGTTATTTATCTATAAATGTATAACATTTTATATCTTACATCTACAAATTAGTGACATCAAATAGGTTTTTAAAAATTCCCAGCCCGTAGCAACATTCTGTCCTATGGAAAGCTGCTGAGTGGCATGGCTTGGCTGCAGTGAGGATTAATAACCTGAGAAGTATAGTCTCGGTTTGTCTGGATATTATCTTTTAGTGCTGTGTACTTGCTCTGAGATGCTGTGCCAATGAGATTAAGGTAATTTTCAAAGATATTTAAATTATGTTGGTGACCTTGTTCACAACTCACTTTAATCTATCAAAACAATATCTCCTTTTCCTTTAAAAAAATTATGAGTTTGTGTGCTTTTAGCTGGTCTTACGTTTCTGGATGGCAAAGTCTCCTATCAGGAGGCATATTTATATTGCTACTCTTTTGATTTTGTTTGGATAGTTCTGTGTCTGCTTTCATTGCTCAGTAATTCCATTAATCCTAATTGTTTTTGTCTTTATTATCATGTTCTCCCACGGGAGCTCCCTATTATAATAATATATTGGATGGTTTAAAATTTTTTCATTGACTTTAGTAGGACCAATTTAAGGTATTTTATTGAAATGCAAATTTCACACTTTTAAAATTCTATGTACCTGAATATATATGTTTAATTAAAAGGTGTCAGAGGGGGAAAGGATATCAGGACAATTATACTATCTTTTTCTGAAAACATTTTCAGCAGACCCGACCTCCTAGATGAGCAAATACACTTTCATCATATTGATTAAAAAAAAACAACAACAGAGGCCAGCCCAGTGGTGTAGTGCTTAAGTTCACATGCTCTGCTTTTGTGGCCTGGGGTTCTCAGGTTTGGGTCCCGACTGCAGACCTACCACCGCTAGTCAGGCCATAGCGGGCCGCATCCCACATAAAATAGAGGAAGATTGGCACAGATGTTAGCTCAGGGCCAATATTCCTCACAAGCAAACAAAGAAAAACCTTAAAGATAAACTGGGAACTGAGAATGCAAACTCCCTGTCACAATTGGAACTCGTTATTTTTTTCAGTCCTCCCCTCTTTATTACCTTCTGCCTATCCACAACCAAGTTAGCCTCAGACAGCTCAATTTCATTTTTGAGGATTTGCAGACCATCTGAAAATTAAAACATTACTTGCAGCTCTACTAAAGATGCAATAATTTGAGGGAAGATGAGACACTTTGTTCAGATTCCAGACAGTGAATATAATCCATAGCCTGCTCTAAAGCTCTGTAGGATACTCTCTTCAAAATGTATACAATACTACACCTCAGTCATTTTAAATTCAAAGACAATGAAAGATTGGCCAGGTGTTTTTTGTTTTTGGTATTTTTTTTTGCTGAAGAGGATTCGTGTCAATCTTCCTCTACCTTTTAGCATGTGGGTGCCAGCACAACATCGCTGTAACAGAGCAATGTAGGTCTGCGCCCAGGAACTGGAGCCTGGGCTGCCAAGGAAGAGCATGCTAAACTTAACCACAAGGCCACCAAAGCTGGCCCTCACCCGGTATTTTTTGATGTACAGAATTCAAAGAGTTGATAGGTGGGGATGTATAGAAGAAAATGAAAGCATAAGTACTATTGGTGATGTCACAGGAGTATAAATGGAGGGGAAATGAAGGATGAAAAAGGAGGACCTCTAAGATAAATATAAAGAGACAAGGATCTCTTTTACTGTATTCATTTATTTATTTTTATTATTATTATTATTATTATTAGTAGTAGTAGTAGTAGTAGTATTTTGCAAGTGGTCAGCTTTGAGGGCTTTTTTTCCTAATGATAGCACTTACCACTGAAGAAGGTAATGAATTCACAGACCAACAGTAGGCCTAGATTCACACAAAGGGGTAACTCTTGTTAATGTAGGAAAGCAGAAAACTTGCCATAGTGTTTAATTTGTAAATTCCCGTGCGTCTTTTTTCATTTTCATTTTATGCCTTTCCTAGTGAATTATTGTTGGCTAAAAAACATATTTGCTTTAAAAATACACTAAAATGGTTTCAGATGGTGATTATGTTTTCCCTCATTGGAAATAAGAGAACAGATGCACAGTTTAACTGTGATACAAAAATTACAGGTTCCCAAACCAAAAATAGTTTCCTTAATATGTATGCGTTATATCTCCATTGCCATTTTTCCCTAAAATGTTGAGACTGACAGCTGTTATTAACAGGTAGGTTGGTTGAGAGAGTCTTTTTTAATTCAATTGAAAGACCTCCTGCTGTTTTTGAACGAGAGAGATAATCCTCCATATTGGGAACCCAAACATGGAATTGACCATATCCTTTATAATATCCACTTGAGCTTCCCGGTACTCTTTCTTTTACCTACGCCCATTATGTGTGCATCATCTGTGTGGCTCGTGCTTCTTGAATATAAAATCATTTGCCCTTATGGCAAAATAAATTAAAGAATTTATGCAAGTAGCTCTAGTCTCCCCTGCAAAACAAATCATTTCCTCAATTGTTCAGGGGAAAAATGACTATATTAATTTACATAGAGTAAATCAGTTTACAAATCACAATCATGTTAGCCTTAAAATAAATATTTCTGCCCATGTCATAATTTTTTTCTGGTGGGCTCAGTTTAAAAATAAAAAGGACTAAAAATGCTTTCATAAAGTAGCATTGCTTTACTAGGAATTAATAGTGGGACCTGACCATATGTGGGAATTAACAGTGGGGACTTGACTATAAGCTTCATGAAAGTGGGGTCTTGTTCTCATTCATTGCTGAATTCCCAGTGCCCAAAGTAGTGTCCAGCTCACAGTGTTGACAATCATTAATAAATCAATAAGCTGCTATAGGGGCCAGCCCTTTGGCCGACTGGTTAAGTTTGTGGGCTCTGCTTCGGCGGCCCCGGGGTTTCGCTGGTTCAGATCCTGGGTGTGGACATGTCAGCACTCATCAGGCCATGTTGAGGTGGCGTCCCACATGTCACAACTAGAAGGACCCACAACTAAAATATACAACTAAGTACTGAGGGGATTTGGGGAGAAAAAGCAGGGAAAAAAAAGAAGATTGGCAACAGTTGTTAGCTCAGGTGCCAATCTTTACAAAATAAGTAAATAAATAAGCTGTTATCACTTAAAGTTATGGTGTATTAGTTTTGTATCATATTATGATTCTTTTGTGGGGGGAGAATAAAAGATATTCCCATATACAGACAAAATATATAGTTAAAAAGACGAAAATTAGTTATTCCATTTAGCTGTTAAAATCATATCCACATTATCACACCATTGATTCAATTGTGATGCAATACCAAATAAAGGAATTGGAAGTATTCTGGGTGCAGCTTAAAGTGTTGATTTTATCTGTCCTCCCATATCTTTCATTGAAGTGATATGTTGAAAATCACCTTATTAAAATATGTTTTAAAATTAAGTTTATGCATTAATGTAAATTCATATAAAATCATATAAAGTCATCTTATAAAAAGAGGTTTAGAGTAGATCTTGATTCTGAAACCCATTTAAAGATTTTTAAAATTAAATATAACAGTCGGAGTTTGTTACAATTCCCATACTTGCTTTTGTATGTTAACAATATAAGAGTAACCAATGTTACTAGGTTTCTTACTGAAAATATGAGGGGAAGTCCTATTTTTCAGTTACTTTTATCTCTATTTTCCAAAAATTGTCAATCTCTTCTTTCTAAATTTTCCTAAAAGTGTATGAGCCATTATTAAGAATAAGGTAGTTATTGATGAACATACTGAATAAAAAAAATCTCTCTTTTGTGCTTTTTTGGTTACATTAAGATTTATACACTTTAATAAAGTACAACATTCATTACTCCTTTGCTTATTTTTTACTCTCAAATGTTAAATTCATTTAACATTGGAATTCATTAATCAGTGAACTTAATATTGAAAAACCTTTTACATTTTTAATTGTGTACTACTTCTTGCAAGGTAAACAATTTTTCAGTTGTTAAATTGCATTAAATTCAAAAGTCTAAATTTATATTAAAAGAAATGTGGCTTGTGTTTCTTTAAAATAAATTTTCATGATTATCACCTACATTTTTGTTTTCCAGAATGTTGTCCAAGTTGTGGTGTATTTTTTCCTCTTTTTCTTAATGCAAATAAGCTATTTTCTTTCATGAACTATGTAGAAATTTCTGCTAACCCATCTGCTTTAGAAGCCACAGCTTGAATTTTAAAGATGCAATATTATTTTCTGTACTTATTTCTGCAAATTTTCCAGTGTTTGCCCTGTCTTGGTACTTTTGTCTGCAAATGAGTCAAATTACTTTTGCCTATCTGAAGATCTTGGAAATAAGTGTTGGCACTCAATCCGCGAGGCTCAGGTTTGTTAGAGCTTAATGTTTACAAATCCAAAGTGCTGCACTCTCGATTTTAAACCAGGAGCCCAGTGTCTTCAGTCTAGCAGAATACCTTTTGGTGATAGTAAATGAGCTTCCTCTGGAGTTTTATTACCTCTTTCCGGCTCCCAGGACATTGTTACATTTAAAGAAGCAGAAATACATCAAATGGTACACTTGTGGGCCTTAAGGAGTTAACTCAAACTCATAGTGAGAAAATGAAAATTACTTTCAACAACAACGTCACTGTGAAATACGTTTACTTGGTAAACATTAGTTGAACTCATCTCTTTCGGGTCTGTCCTGATGACTTTTTCATTGTATTGGGAGAAAAATCATAATCTGGATAGTTAAGATTAATATTTTTCCTAAAATGTAGGAGTTGAGAGAATATTTTCTAACTTATAAGGATAATAATGCTGTTTCCATTCAGTTAAATGTTCTTTTTGTTTGAGAGGCAGAAAGGTTAGGACCTTATTGAAGATTATCAAAAGATGAGTGTTTCAGGTGAGTGGCCACCCAGTGTCTGTTACCCCAAGGGATTTCCCTTCTGCACGTGAATAATCACACAAAATCCAAGTTATTAAATGAAAAGAGTAAATTCATGGGATAATACAGATTTTCAGAGGTCTTGATTACAATTCACAGAAGTTTAGAAAATTGAGAAATGCCCTCTCTTGACACTTCATCTACTCTGTTATTTGATCGTCTACTTTCAATATGTGTTTAATTAGTGTTGTATGCAATAGCCTAGACAGAATTGGAGTGAATGCCCTCTGGTTGTGAGGTGATTTGTCACTTTTCAGAGGCAGAGAAATGAAAGGTTATTGACTAAAGGGCTCTGGCCTCTTCTAAAGCTTCTTGTCCCCCATGGTACCTCCCAGGACATCACGGGTCCAAGGAACCACTGAGATCAGAGACAGCAGGAACCACCTGTTCACTTCCTAGGAGTGAGCAGCTCTCCAGTATACCACAGATATTTTGTCTAGTTTCCTGTAAGTAATCCAGCTAGTCTTAAATGAATTCCCTAAATCAAGGATGGGCAGAAGGTTCATACTTAGGAGCTGGGTGTAAGAGCTAGCAAGTAAATTAGTAGAGGAATCAGAGGTTTCTATCTTTAGGTCTTTAAGTCTCTGACAGCTGTTCGTTGCTTATAAAGGTGATGCTTTTTCTGACATCACACCAAAATTTTCCAGACTGACTTCCAAATCAGGATGAGACCCATATCTTTTCTTTTTTATATTTAGGAAAGTGTTTTCCAGTAGATCCTCAAGATATTTGGGATAAATATTTCTGGTATAACTATTTAGTTAAGAGATACAAACAAACAACCAGTAATGAGTTAGCATAATGAGCCCTTTGGCTTCAAATACTTAAAGTAGTTTTAGAAACTTTTTTAACAGAGTCTTGCACTACTCTTTGAGACTGAGGCTGCTCTTTGAAACATGGACTGTAAAGGTGGCATTCTGGATCAATAATATTCTATCTTGTAGAAAAGAGCTCACATGGTGATCAGTTCCTATGGGGAAATGTTACTTTGGGGTTTAAATTTACTGCTTGATTTTATGGGGTTTTCTTTTTTCCCCAACAGAACACCCTTAAGTTGTGACTCAGGATCTCTCTGCCAGTGCTTTTAAAATCTGACGATTAAAGTTCTGACTCATAAGCTCAGCAGGATTTTACAAGTTATAGGTCAACGAATAGACACAGAGGTGTGCATGATGGGAACTTACCCTCACGTACAATAGTAGAATCCCTTTCTCCTTCCTCTGCCAAAGTCACAGGAAGCAAGATTCTATTCTCTGAGCACTTTGAGCCAAATTGTTTTTTGGGGGCAGGCAGAATAATTTAGAGTCAAATAGAAGCACAACACCCTGACAAAATTTGCTGAAATCAAACCACAATAAGTCAGTCCCATCTCAACATCAATGTTATAAGAATATAAACATGTTAGCAATGACATTTTTCCTGCTACAAATATAGTCTAAACATATAGTGTAAAGCAAGGAGCTTTATTTTAAATCTCCAGTCACGATCACTGGAAAGAACCTGTCAGAAACTTGTCTTTGTCTATTAGCAACTACCAGGCAGCATATAGAGCTTAGCTTCCTGAGAGCATTTTCATGGGAAGGCTCACATGTAGAGCTACACGTCACTTCATTTAGGAAGAAAAAATTGAAGTTAGGCCCCAAGTTTTCTATGAAATGTGCTTTCTCATTAAAGGAAAAAGCCAGTTGAGGAAAGCCTTTCCTGATCATTAAAGAAAAAATGTACATGTTAGGAAAAATTAATATTTCAAATTTGAAGCTGTAGGAAGGAACTTTAACCTCTCCTGTGACTACAAACATTTACATTTAAGGACAAATAAGGGTTTGGTTTTGTTTCTTGTGGGGGTTTTTTGAGGAAGATTAGCCCTGAGCTGACATTCGTGCCCATCTTCCTCTACTTTATATGTGGGACGCCTGCCACAGCATGGCTTGATGAGCAGTGTGTGGGCCACACCTGGGATCCAAACTGGTGAACCCTAGGCTGCTGAAATGGGGAGCACGAACTTAACTGCTGTGCCACAGGGCTGGTCCCAAGGACACATAAGCTTTTGTTTAAGAATTTGTTTTTTATTATTGCTCAAGTTTTAGGCAGACAGACATAAATTACCTTTTTCATTCAAGCTTATACATTATTGGACAAAAGAAGAGAGGCATGGCTGGAGGAAGAGTAGGCTCAAAGGACTAAAGTGAACAGATCATGTGTTAGAATGTGTCAAATATTTACCAGATATTTACTTCATAAGCATATACAGATACCCTGTATGATCTAAAACTCTACATTTTGTTTTGTTTTGTTTTTACAGAAGCTACTCAACTGGATCATAATCCTAGTAATTCAAACCCAAAATTTTACTATTTTGAATGCAAATGAAATTAACCCAATTCTCTGGTTACAACATCTAGCACTTTAGGCACAAAATAGATGTTTAATAATGTTTCTTGTTGTAGACTGAATAGAGTTCAGTTTTGTTTGTTTTGAGGATATATAACACATACCAAATTCTGATTGAAGAGATGTTTATAGTAAATATAATACGTTGTAAGAAGAAGCAATAAAAAAAAATCGTTATTTGTTTGTTCCAGTGTTAAGTAATTTAAGTAACTCTCTTGGTCTCAGTTTTGTATCTAAAACAACCTCTTCTGCTGCAATTATTCTCTGGAAAATGTGAAATTTCTAGATGGTTTTCACCTTTTCAATCATTAATAAAAGTCTATTTTTTCTCGTCTTATCAGTAAAAGAAAGATAGGGAAGAATCACTAGGGGAAATGTTAATGATGATAAGAAAAGCAGTGCATGGATAACACATACTCTTAATAATGTGACAACAGTTAAGAGCCTTTGAGTTATAATTCCTTTTTTTTTTTTTTTTTTTGCTGAGGAAGATTAGCACTGAGCTAACATCTGTTGCCAATCTTCCTCATCTTTTGCTTGAGGAAGACTAGCCCTAAGCTAAAATCTGTGCCAGTCTTGTTCCACTTTATATGTGGGTCACTGCCACAGCATGGCTGATGAATGGTGTTGGTTCGTGCCTGGGATCCAAACCCATGAACTTGGTGTGCCAAAGTGGAATGCTTCAAACTTAACAACTATGCCATGGGGCCAGCCCCTGTAACTCCAGTTTTAAAAAATTAAACCAAAATAGTAGCCACAAATGGAATGCTGATTTTTTTTTTTTTTGCAATGGGAAGAAATTTTTAAGATTTTTATTCATTTCACTTTCATATAAATTAATTAAAATTTACAGGATTATCATTTTTAAGTTGAGAATCCCTTACTGAATCATGTTTCTATTTTACAAAAAACAATGTCCAAAATGGACTTGGCATATACTTTGCTTACAAAACTCTCCATTGATCCAATGCACTCTAATGATGCCTTTATTTGTGGAAAACTTAGTTTACAAGAGGTAAATGACTAACACATTAGTAGATTGTTTTCAAAGACATTGCATCAAAGATGGTTGAGGACATAAATAACATTTTAATTCGTTTATTTTAGAATCCATAAGATAATTCCTGAAGAGCCATAGGTAGGGCTACATTGTTAACTTCTAGTGAGAACAAATAAAATTCTTTTTTAGACACCCCACAATATCATTGATATAAAATGTCACTACCACTAATTGGAATAAATTCTTACCTTCCTGATTGTAAAACAGTGCTGTTCAAGATTTCTTTCTGATAATGTGGCAAGAGTAGCCTCACTTTCATCTATTAATGTCATCTCTTGTGTGCCTGCAAAATTTGCCAGAACTGATTAGAGCAGATATTAAATGATAATTGGACATTTAGTGCTCGTCAAACAGAAAGTGACAGATGGGGCACTAATTAAATTATAGTTCTGACATTATTCACAATGGTTTATGACTCTTCAGTGATGACCTTCATGCATCTCTTCTCTGTACTTTTTTTCTCTGTGGTTGGGAAAGGATAGGAGGTTGATTGATAGAAAGGAAAACTCTCTCTTAAAAACACTGAGCAAAACCCGGAGATATTTAAAATGCTTAATTTTTAAAGCTATCTATCAAGATAAAATATTTTTCTGTGGTGAAATAAATAATCGTAAAACAAAAGGAAAACTTATTATGAAGCTAATGAACTAAGAAGAAAATATCTAGGTAATCCTAAAGAATATACAAAGACATTATAAGGACTCTATTTCTGGAAAGGGTAAAGACTTTTGCTCTGATTTGAATAAACAAAAAATACAACTCTGATATCAGAAATGAGGATGCAGTACTTTTTTATTAATGCCTTTTTTGTTTGTTAACTCAAGCTTGCATAACTAGTTATCTCCACCAGCTAAATGAAGAACCCTGTTGAAAAGGAAGGCGTGGAGAAAGGAATTAAAAGAAATTCTAAGCCACAGTTGCTGAACCAGAACTGCATTTTCCTTTTCAATTAAAAGAGAAAACACAGTGTTGATTACTTTCTAACTTTAGTTTCTTTAATTTTACACCAGTGTTTAGTAGCTTTAAAAAAAAAGGAAGAAAAAAAAAACCCTCAAAGTAAAAGTCTCAAACACTTTGATGTTTAGCTTTAGGTTCCAGTTGTGAATAACCCTCTGCCTAGTGATTGACCACAGTTTTAATTTTAAAATAAATCATTTTGTCATGTCTCTTTCCCATAATTTTCTAGGCATTTTTTTTCTGCTGACAAATGCACTGCCATAGTTATCACTAATGATGAGACTTAGATCTGGTGAGGAATAGAACGTGTCACCCGCACACACACTATGAGATGAATAAAATAGGAGAGAAGATTATCTGTTTTTACTGATGTAATCTCTTCAGTGTGTCAAGGTATATTAAAAAATAGTGAATGAATGTAGAGTTTAGGTAATTTAGACATGATAACCAACTAGCAAATTCAATACAAAAGATTAAATGGACAAACATAGGGATGGCATTCCAGTTAGCCTGGCTTTCTGCAGGAATTTGGAGAATGTTCTTTACCACGTAAAACCCTTCTTTCTTCATTAGTAAAATAACATGGATTTAGTAAAAATTTTATAAGTCCTTTTGTGCCTTCAAAAGTCTTGTATTTGTTGTGGATGACTCATGTTTCAAGTCAATAAAATCAATATATGTCAATAGTAGTTTAATTTTAAAGAAATTTTCATATAAATATTATCAATGATGTAATAGTTTCTGTATTACTCAAAGAAATGCGAATGTTCTCACTAATATAACTAAAGAGTAATATTTAGAACATTTTCTGGTTAATAGCAGCTACTTGGCTATTCAAAACCTTTACAGTATTTCTTGTTTTCATATGTGTTGTTGGCCATGCAGGCTGCCATTGTAGATGTTGGAGATATTTGTGTATGTTTACATAGGCCTTTTTATTAAGCATTCTTTTGCTGCTAAGACATTTCTCTATATCTTTCTGAATACAAGCAATATAACGTCCTTTTCTTTCCTATTTGATAACTACATGAAAGCAGAATACGAAGTTTTTGGCCATGACATATTCTTGACAAACATAGAGACTGTGATTTCCTTTATCCTTTTCTAAGTGCACACAGAAATAGAGAATTTTTTCTATTTATTTATTTTACATTTTGTTAGGGAGAAACAACTAGTTCTCTGATCTCTGATTTCCAAAATTTTCTTATTTTCTCCTCTCAAATGAGAACATTCAAACTTCTTCCATCTTCTCTCACCTTTCCGTTTTCCACAATATGTGAGAAATCACCATCACCACAAGTGTTTCTATCTTTGGTTCTACCAAGAAGTTACCTCAGTATCTTGGAAGTCAATATCTGGAGACTTGGGTTCAATTAAAATGCCAGCTACTCTCTTTCCATTGCCCCACTTATTGTGGCTTCATATTCCCTATAAAAATTCCATTTTCACTTTAAATGTCATTCTGTTTTCCAGAAAACATGAAAGGAAAATTGTAGCCACATCATCTCCAGTTTTCGGTTTCTTTAAAAACTTTTAACAATGTATCTGTTTCAAATAGTATCAATGTTCGTTTCTTACTCTTGCCTCTCACTGTAAGCATGACCTTGAGAGAATCTTTTGTTCTCTTCAGATTTCCTAAGACTCATTATTTTGCCTGTTAGCTTATCAAATACACGCCTATGTGGTTTGAAGTGATCCAGAGGCTGGGTGATAATCTGAAGTAATTCTAAACCTTAGACAAGCCAAGTCTTTGTTTGCACCTACAACAGTATTTGAGTAAAGAGCTGAGCTGCTAAAGGCATAGGGATACAGCTGTGATTAGCTTGTTACTTTAAATTAAGCTAATTATAGAATATTAAAATTTTAACATTATGTATATAGCACATTGGTATTGTAAACTTCAATGAATAATTTAAATGTCAGTAATTCACGTTATGAAACTTTCATTTATGAATACATTCTTCAATCTCCAAAAGACTTGAGGAACAAAGAATTAAGACACTATCAGTGGAGAGAGGAATTATTAACAACTTCCACCAGAGAATTAAATGTTCTAATGAACATATGTTCAGAATAGAAGGGATTGTAGAAATTGTTTAATCCAACAAATGCAATTTGAGGAGACTGAGGACCAAACGTGATAGACTTTTCAATTGTCCCAATCAATTAATGGTAGACCTGGCTCAAGAGCCTAGGTCTTTTGACTACCAAAATATCAGGGAATATTTTGATTTTTTTTTTTTTTTTTTTTTTTTGCAGGGAAAGACTTGCCCTGAGCTAACATCTGTTGCCAATCTTCCTCTTTTTTCTACCCCAATGCCCCAGCACATGGTTGTATATCCTAGCTGTAAGTTGTTCTAGTTCTTCTACGTGAGCTGCCACCGCAGCATGGCAACTGACAGGTGAGTGGTGTGGTTCTGCAACCAGAAAGCAGACCTGGGTGGTCTGAAGCTGCGAGTGCTGAACTTTGACCAGTAGGCCATCAGGGAGAGCCCTGATTTTCTTAAGTGACAGCAATAACTTATTTACGTAAGACTAATAGTGGGCAAATTGTTAAAATAAAGAGCCAGATAGTAAATATTTTTGGCTTTCCAGGCCATATGTCCTCTCTTGCAATTTCTTGACTATGCAACCATAGACAATATGTAAATACATGAGCATGACTATGTCCCAGTGAAAGTATATTTACAGAAACATGACTGGCTGGATTTGGCCAGTGAGCTGTAGCTGGCCAATTTCTGATCTAGACAATTTCAAAGCAATATAATATTTTTATGTTATATTAATATACTATATTAATATTTTTTATATTATATATTGTGTATCCTAAGGTATATGCTTAAAAATGGTTAAAAGCATACATTTTATGTTATATGTTTTGTACCCACAATAAATAAAATGAAACAAAAATTCTAAGCGAGTCACCTTATATTTCGTTTATCCTTATTGTAACAGAGAGTTGAGTAATTGGGTACCTTCTCTTAAAATGATAGTGAAAAATGGCCAACAGATAGTTTGCATAAATAAAATTATTTGTCAAATGATTGGAATATAATGAGAAGTCAAGAGAAACCAAATGATAATAGTAGAGATTTTGGGTGATTATCCCCTGGAAGTCTGACCTCTGTGTGTTAAGAACCCTGCAAGTCACACATCTGTTTTAGCAAGATAGATCTTAGTCGGGAAACACACCCACCAAAGAGCTTTATGTTAGTATACGGTCTAATAAAACAGCTATGTTAATATATGGTCAAAATAAAATACCTATAATATTTAGTAGGGAAGTATTTTTAGTGCAGAAGAGATAAGATGCTTAAACAAACCTAATATTTTCCCTTGTTTTTTTCATTCCTTATGAAAAGCCTCCAGAAGAATTTTTCATGTGAACCCACTGAGATGGTTTCTTAAGAAATTGATCGTGCTTACTTTACCTTTCTTTTATTCATTCTTTCCCAACATCCTTTAAAATTTGTTGAGCTGATTAGATATGATTTCCTTTCTCAAAATTTCCTGTTTTGCTACATAAAATGACAATCTTCCACAAGTCGAATGGTATGATAGGAATCCCAAGATGACAAATAGAGTCTACCGAGAGTGCCCAGGCTGTTCTGATATCCGTCATAAAAATGATCAATCTAGAAAAAGAAAGATTGAGGAAAATATGTAAATTTTGTCTTTTTCCTAATATATTTTTTGCATCTTTACCAAGGCACAATAGAGATATGATAAACTACACATATTTATACTGTATAATTATTTTTGATATATGTATGTATCCATGAACCCATCACCACAGTTAAGGTAATGAACATATCTGTCATCTCCGAAGTTTTCCTTGTTTCACTCTGAAACCCCTCCCTCCTGCTCCTTCCTGCTCCCCTCTCATTGCACCCAGAGGGAACCACTGATCTAGTTTACATCACTTTAGATTAATTTGCATTTTCTGAAATTTTATATAAATGAACTCACGCTGTAAGTACTGTTTTTGACTGGCTTTTTAAAAAAGCATAACTGTTTTGAGATTAATACATGCTATTAGGTGTAGCAAGAGTTCATTTATTTTTATTGCTGAGTTGTATTTTATTTTATTGCTATTCCACAAGTTATTTATTCATTCATCTATTTATGAGGATTTGAGCTTTTTCTATATTTTGGCTGTTATAAATAAAGCTGCTATGAACATTCATATACAAGTCTTTGTGTAAACATATACTTCATTTCTCATGGATAAATGCCTAGTTGAACAGACTGGGTCATAGGCTATGACCCAGATTAGTTAAATTTTGCCTTCTTCTAATATTTTTGCTCAAGTTAGTCAATAAATAAAGGAAATCCCAAGGAGTTCCAACTTACCAGTTTAAAAATACATTAGCTTTGGGGACCACCACCACTTCCACTCAGCCCCTCTTATTTCTGGGCAGCTGTAACAGAGGGTTTCTTGCACATGAGACACACCCCAGCTATGTTCTACAGGTCCTCTCTACTTTTCTGTCTCAGGGCTTCCTCCAAAGTTCAGAAACTGTCATCCCATGTGCAGGAGCAGCCAGAAGAAGGGCAGTTTACTCTCTGCCAGCCTGCCCTACAGATCTCAGATCTGTCCACTCCTGCAATCAGGTGAGACAATTTCCTTAAAATAACTCCCTCTCTCTCACTCCTATTGATTCTGTATCTCTGGAGAATACTGCCTGATACCCATACGTGCATGTGTATACACACACCACACGTGCACACACACAACATACATATACACAAACATTTACAAGGAGGGGTTGGAGGAGAAAATGAATGGGTTTCTCGGGAGGTGTCACCCTTCATGGAAAACCTCATTGGGTCAGTAAAGTCAATATGGTTGCCTTCCTCTTTGTGTAAACAAATGCATTACACAAGTTGTTATTGTTTCCCTTCTTGTTTTCCCCTTATTTGAGAAATCCCAATGCATAAGATGAGAAACTATAAACATACTCTCAAGCAACTGTAGGATTTTCTTTTTCATTATGAAGTTTCTTCTCCAAACAAGAGTTTAAAAACTGAGAAAAAATTTAGCTTCTGAGATTGAAAGTATGAGTATTCATAGAGCACTTGTGAGATTTAAGTACTAAAAATCATTTCCACAAAATAGAGAGCCAACGATACAATTGCATTCAACTCACTTCTAAATTTGGTGCAGCTTACAGCACTGTGTGTAAGAAGAAGAAAGAAAAAGGCATGTGGTTTAAAAATCTGAGCCTCGACAATGTGGAAAGCTCTATTATTCTCAGAAACAAGAGGCAAAAACAAAACAAAACAAAACAAAAACTACTAGAGGCTCAAGATACAGAGGTTACAACTCTATTTGAATTCTCACTTTAAATATTTGTTGTTTATTATCTCTGTATACACTCAATTGAATCAACTAAGAAAACAGAGGTTTTACTTATAATACACATAATTCACAAAGAAAATTATGATGGTTAAAATAATCATTTCTACTAGCTTAACTGTCACTATTTATTGTGACTGAATTAATTCGACATAGATTGGTTTTTGTGGTTTAAATGACCAAGCAAATAAGATTGTCTATTGTTTAGTCATTTCATACCAAGTTGCAGATTGTGGTACTTTGGCAAATGCCAAATCATAGCTCTAGTGGAGGGTAAAATAGCAAACAAGGCAAAAATATGAAAAGACTTTGTTAAATGCAAATACTGTATAAATTATTTAAAAGAATGTTCGTATTTTAAAAAAGTAGGCTACATTTTATTAACAAAATATTTTTTTCAGGAACATGTCAATATTGATTAATCAAAGTTTATAATAGAAAAATGCTTATTAAAGTTGACTAGGAGCCAAGAACTGTTCTATGTGCTTTATGAATCAACTGACTTAACACTCATAAAAACTCTTTGAGTTTGGCACTTTTATTACTCCCATTTTATTGATAATAACTCTGAGGCAGAAATTGGTTAAGCATCTTCCACAAGGTCGTGCAGCCAGCAAGTGGCAGGATCAGTCTTGGAACCCAGACCCTCTAACTACTGAGTCCAGCTCTTGAGATCTACCCTGTATACATTACCTCACTAGCTTAGTTTTACACATAAGTGCAAAGATCAATACCAACATTTTTGTCCATTTTTAATGAAGGTGAGAATACTTAGGATTTAACTAAAGTTGCAGGGGAATTAAAAAAAGGAATCTGTACTGAAAGCAGCAGCATAGCAAAGTCATTCCTTCCTCAATAACAGGACTAGGAGCTAAACTTTAGTTAGCCTTTCATTCAAACACCTTTTAAAATCCAATCATCACAACAGGATAACAACAAATATCATTACATATGAACTAGAATGAGGTATATCTACTACACTCTGTGAAATAATTCTTGATGTAAAGGCTAAATATCATTCTGTTCAGCAGTGGCTTGTGTCCCGTTAAAGAATATCTTTCACAATACCTCCCAAACGAGATTGAATTGAGCCATCAACCTCCAAAAGAATTGTCTATAATCATAGATTCTATCATCGTAAGTAAATTTCATCTCTCCTGCAGGTCTCAATTTATATTTTGAGTTCCAAAGATGTATTTATTTTTTCCTTTTCAGCATTATGAGAGACTTCATGGCATAGCTGGCATACTATAATCAATTTATGGTGTAGTTGGTTTCTTTAATGTGGAAAGGCAAGAGGTCAACCTCTATCATGCTGTGTAATAGATGACAAACTTATAAAGGCTATCTTGCTCCTTTTCCTTGAAAAATGATAATAAAAAGATGACTTAAAAATACCTGAAATAATATAATGCGTTCACTTAAAATCAAAGTAACATCAAACACAACAACAGGGACCCGCCCTATGGCCTAGTGGTTAAGCTCAAGCGCTCTGCTTCGGAGGCCCAGGGTTTCACCAGTTCGGATCCTGGGCACTGACATGGCACTGCTCATCAGGTCACACTGAGGCGCCGTCCCACATAGCACAACTAGAAGGACATACAACTAAAATATACAACTATGTACTGGGCGGATTTGGGGAGAAAAAGCAGACAAAACAAAGAAGATTGGCAACAGATGTTAGTTCAGGTGCCAATCTTAAAAAAAAAAAAAAAGTAACAATAGTGAACATCTGATGTTCTCATGTGAAGCTTTCTCACTGTATGAAAAGATGTTCTCCAATAGTGGATGGGTGAGAAATAATACTAGCTACCTAAGAAAAACAATTATGGTATGAAGTCATCTAAGACAATTAGTGACTCTTTCCAGAGAGAATAACATTGCAAACATCTCAGAATGAGACAATTGGTTTCCAATGAGAACTCAGTTCACGAAAATTATATGTGTTTTACTACTACTTCAAGAGTAAAATCATTTATTGTGCATGCCTATAATATTCCAGGCCTCCTATATACATTGTTGTATTCAATCTTCACAACGTTTCTGAAGGTTAAGTGTAATTATTCCGATTTTGTAGAAGAAACTGGGGGTTCACATAGGCTTCGTTAAAATTGCCTCAAATCACAGAGTTCTTAACATTGGTGGATTATGTCAGGAAGAAAAAGAGGGTGATTTTCCATGCACGTGTACATGGCTAGGCTGGGCTTATGTGTTTTCAAAGCTGTTCCTTGCTTGGAAGTGTCTGCAGACCAATTCATTCATCTCTCACTCTTCACATCCTTCATGGTTTTTTTTTTGTTTTTCCTCTTTCTTCTTCCCTATTGCCTAAGGATCATATACATGGTCCACATAGAAAGACTTTCTTTAGCCTACCGTGGAACTAAATGCATGGAGTTATTTATAAAAAAATTATTTGATAATGATGACAATGAAAGCCAGAGATTGGAGATACCAAGGGAATGACACGTGAGTCCGCAAACTGAAGTTGGACCTGGAGAGCATTTTATACAGGAGAAAGAAATATTTCTCCCGCAATATCTTTTTCAAGGCTGAGTGACTCTGTGGTTTTCTATTTTAAGATTCTTTGGAAATTGTAGCTGGAAGAAAGTTTCAAGTTAATTTAGTCCCTGTTATGGACTGAATTGTGTCCTCGCTGAAATTCAAATATTGAAACCTTAACCACCAATGTGATTGTACGTGAAGACAAGGTCTTTAAAGAGAAAACTAACGTTAAATGACATCATGAAGATAGAGCCCTAATTCAATATGACTGGTGTCCTTATAAGAAGAGACTCCAGGTACGCAAGTACACAGAGAAAAGACCACGAGGACACAGAGAGAAGGTGGACATCTGCCAGCCAAGGAGAGAGCCTTCAGGAAAAACCAACCCTGCTGGCAGCTTGATCTTGGGCTTCAGACTCCAGAACTGTGAGAAAATAAATTTCTGTTATTTAAGTCACCCAGCTTTGTGTTATTTTGTTATGGCCGCCTTAGCAAATTAAGACAGTTTCTTCATATTTTACCAAAGTCAGAAAAATGGCCTAAAGGGAAAACACTTGCTCAAAGTTTGTAAGTTAATAAAAAATAAAAAAATTATATGCATTGGGTGTATTATATACCATGCATCATGCTGGGTGCATTTATATCTATTTTCTTATTTTATCCTCTGCAAGAACCTCACTGAGGTGATTTGATGAAATCTGTTACTCTTAGAATAATGTTCGAATGCTTTCGTTCATCCTTTTCTTCAATAATATTTGGTATATTCAAGGGATAAAATGTGAGCAAAATAACCATAGCATTTGTCCTTAAAGACCTGGCAAAACAAGAAAACTTTTATAATCTAACTCCTGTTCATTTGCTAGTCACATTTCTAGACACTCTGCAGTGAGTAATTCTATAATATAGGATGGAAACAGACACAGCCTGGTTTTCTCTAGTCATTTGTTCTGGGTAAAAATCATCTTAGGTTTGCTTTTCACAGGAGTTTAGGCAAGTGTTGTAGAAAGCAAGGAATGATTGTGCTGGAAGAGGACTGGATTTTAATCGAATACCTTCCTCGCTAGTAATTTCCCACCGGGTATGTAGAATATAGCTGAAAGGTTTTAAGCAGACACTTTTCCCATGCCATCTTTTAATTTTAACCTTCCAGTTATGAAATATAAGAAAAAATAGGAAAGTGCAAATAAGAAAGATATACAATTTATCTTAAAGCATAAACCAATATAATTTTCACCTGATCAAGAAATAAAATATTACCTTTTCTTGATAACTAGACAATTTCTCCCTGTCAAAGTAACCACTATTCCTATTGTATGGTAATTGCTTCCTTGTCTTATTTTATTTGTTTTACAGATTTACATGTAACTTGCAGCACTATTTTTTAAAATTTCATATAAAGAAAACCCTTCCATGTGTTTTTCTCTTGTTTTATTCATTTAAAATTATGTTTTTGAGATTTAACTATGTTAATTTATGTGGATATATATAATTTCTACATAAATTATATATAACTTCTACATATATTACATACATTATACATAATTGCTACATTATATATAATTTCTACATATATGTAGATATATATCTTTCATTTGGTTGTTATATAATAGTCCATTGTATAAATATGCCATAGTTTATTATTAATGGACATTAATTGCTCCAGCTTTTGGGAACTATGACTAATGATACTATAGGCATTCTTAACACATAAACACGTCATTTGGGGAAAATTTGCATAAATTTAGTTAGGAGGATATTAATAAGTCCTAAAAAATTCATTAACTTTCGTTGATTAGTGCCAAAATATTTTCCAAAGTGGTTGTACCACTACTACCACCTCCACATCCTTGGTATGGTCAGTCGATATGTTTTTATTTTATCCATCCTGATGGGTATGCAATATATCTCATTGTAGTTTTAATTTTTATTTCCCTGACTGTTAATGAGGTCAAACAACTTTCCGTGGGTTTACAGATCACTTGATAATCCTGTTTTAAGACTATATTCAAGGCTCATGTCCGTTTTTTTCCTAATCGACTCTGTTTTTCACATTAGTTTGAAGGAGTTTACTAAATAGGAACCATTCTTTTGTTAACTAATCATAAATATCTTCTCCAAGTTTTGTCTTGCCTTCCATTATCTTAATTATGTTTTTTAATGAGCATCATTTCTTTATTTAAATATTGTGAAATTTGTTGATCTTTTGCCTTTATGATTATTACTTTTTGTGTCTTGTTTAAGGGGTCTCTCCTTAACATGGAAAATGCGAAAATATTATCTTTTGCCATTTTTTAGAAACTGTATTGCTTGGCCTTTTCCATTCAGATTTACAATCAACCTGGAATCGATTGTGTCTGGTTGTGTGTAAGAGTCATGTTCTATATTTTTCCATGTGGATAGCCAATTGAGCCAGTACCGTTTGGTAAAATAGCTCCCTTTTCCCTCTCCTATACAGTATCACTGTTATCATAAATCATGTGGCCATGGCTATGTCCAGGCACTCCATTCTATTCCATTGCTATATTTGTGTATCCTTGTGCCGATACTACACTGTCCAAATTAATGACTCAAAAGTCTTGAAATCTGATAGCAAAAGATCTCCCACTTCTGTTTTCTTCTTCAAGAGTGCTAGTCTATTCTTGACTCTCAGATTTACATATAAATGTTTTAATCTCTTTGTCAAGTTAAAAGTTTAATGAGATATTATTAAATTATGGATCAGTTTGTGGAGAATTTGCATGCTTACAATATTGTTTTCCAAACCATGAAAATGTTGTATTCCTCTATTTATATAGGCCTTCTTTAATTTTTCCTAAGGGTATTTTATAAATTTTCTACATAGAAGCCTTGCACACTATTTGTTAGCTTTATTTATGGGCAGTGATATTACTAATGTCATTTAAAATGAAAATTTTATTTTTTCAATTTCTATCTCCTTGTTTATAGTATATAAGCATGCACTGATTTTTGTTCATTGAACTTATATCCAACAACCCTACTCAAATTACCTATTAATTTTAATAACTTATGTGTAGATACTTTTGTATTTTCTTGTAGACAATCATGTTATTTGAAACTAAGAAAAGTATTATTATTTTCCTTTCTAGTCTTTTTTTTACCTTTCATTATTTTTCTTGCCTTACTGCATTTGCTAGAACATCTAATAGAATGTTTGCTAGGAATACTGATAGCAGGCATCCTTGTCCCACTCTTATTAAAATTAAATGATGGGCCATAAATTGTGTTTTTTATTGTGGTTATTAATTATTTTAATTATTCATATTCAGTTTTATACTTTCATTTCTTGCATATCATTTTTCGTTCTTTGCTGAAATTCTCAATGTTGTCTTTTTCCTCTTCAGATACCTTAAGTATAGCTATTTTAAGGTTGGCTGGTGGCAATACTGTGAGCCTCTGTAGAGGTTCTAAGATCGTCTCTAGACAGTCTTTCCAGTGTCTCTTTAATATTGTCATGTTGTCCTCTCTCATCGTGCTCCTAGTTGTTTTTTCATTGTGTTCCAGATGTATTTTCAAAATTGTTCTTGGAAGCAATGTGGTGATTCGGAGGATATTTTTCTCCAGAGAGGTTTGTGTGTGGCCCTGGAAGGGAATTAAGGCACTAACACTCTTGTATCACCTTAATCTAATTTGACGGAATGGGATGATTTGAAGTTGAGCTGCAGTTGACTGTTTGCTTTCAGTTTACCCTTATTCTTAGGATACAGTCTTTTCAGGCTCCGATCCCAAGTGAAGCATTTAAGCAGAGCCACCTTCCCTGATTAAGCTTTGGATTCCAGTATCTGTTATTCTAGTTCCATGAGACAATTGAAAGTATTGCTTGAAGCAATGCTCCTCAGTAATCTGGCTGATCCAAGGCTGGAACAAGAAAGATACAGAATAAGCCTGAAATATTTTGTTATGCAGAAAAGTAAATAATTGCTCAAAAAATGATGGAAACATGTCAAAAAAGATTAAAAAAAGCCACTTTGAAGAGGCTCTCACTGGCCAAATATTGGACAATTTGAACACCAAAATAATGAAATACAAAAATTAATTATAAACAATTGCAAAAGTAAGAAAACATGAGTCTATATCAACAATAAATAAACATAAATAACCATTAATTAATTAACAAGGGATAAAGTTGGGCTGTTTCTCACAGCAGAATGCCAAGTGCAGTTTGGTAAATGTGAACAGAGGGCTGGAGTTAAAATATCAGCATTTTTCAAGTACCACAATAAAGCTGGGGTTAGACAAGAATCATCCATAGGTCTTAAGTTTAGGAGAAAATCTTGATATTCATCTGAAACAGGATATTTGTCTGCTGTTAAAAATGTCAGGTTGCTTATTAGTTTCAAGAGAATATAAATCATTATATGGTAGAGAAATCAGACAACAATTTGAGTGAGCAAAATTGTTGTTACCAATGAAAGGCAAATGAATGGGACATCACCACTTCCAGATATGATACCCTGAGGAGGACACTTAGTTTCCTACACTGTATTTTGGCTGAGGATGTAATGTAATGAGGAAATATATACAAAAATATAGATGTGGATAGTTCTATTTAAAAAGGGAGGGGGATTACTATATTATTTGAAGATGTTAATACCCAAAAAAGAAAGGGTGTGAAAATGTTCCATACTGAAGGAGGCCTGGCAAATAATTGAAATAGCTGACCTTAGATGGGATACAGTATTGGAGGAGGAAAATGTTATAAATAGCATTATTAAATCAATTGATAAAATCGATCAAAGTATTATATCAATGTTAAATGTACTGAAATTGTTAAGTATAATGTCATTATCTAAGAGAATGTCCATATTATTAAATATGCTAAAATATTTAGGAATAAAGAACCATAGGATATTGACATGTGCCAATGTTTCAGAAAAATAAAAACTAGTTTGTGTGTATGCAAACAGTGTAAAATATTAACAATAACTGAATTGTATAGTCTATATGAGTATACTTTGAATATTTTTATTCTTGAAATTTTTGTCTATTTAGAATTATATCCGTATAAAATTATTTTAAAGGATTAAAAAGAAGTGTTTCTTAAACTCTCAGCCACTCTATCCATATCAGTATATATCTCTAGGGAAAAAACAGCCCTCTTCAATTCCCCTCCATAAGCTCTGTTCTCCTCTGGATTTTGGCCAGCAAAATACATTCTCCTCCTCCTTTTCTTTAGCTCTTCAGTGCCTTCAAAGATATTCAAGAGGGTCGGTACAAATTACTCAATCTGTCATTATTGAAGTGGAAGTCAATTACATTTTTTATATGTTTGAATTTTTAATGAAAACTTCAAGTACAAAAAATTATATATATATATAATATAATGAATAATTGTGTATCCACAACCCAGGTTTTTAAATCTTTACAACTTGACATATTTTCCTTCTTTTTAGTTACTTTTTAAGAAAAAAATGTTACAGACTGTTTTTCTCCTATTGCCACTTTATTCTTCCTAAATATAGGAACTCTTTTTGTTTTGGTGATTATCATTGCCATGCATGTATATATGCTTAAAGTATACAAATGTGTCCATAAACAATAGCCGGTATTTCTTGTATGAGTTTAAGTTTTATATAAATGGTATAAAACTGTATCTTTCTGAAATTCTTTTTATCGACATTACAGGCATACCTTGGAGATACTGCAGGTTTGGTTCCAGACAACCACAAAAAAGCAAATATTGCAATGAAGCAAGTCACATGAATTTTTTGGTTTCCCAGTGCATATAAAAGTGATGTTTACACTATACTGTAGTCTATTAAGTATTCAATAGCATTATGTGTAAAAAACAACATACATACCTTAATTATAAAATATTTTATTGCTGAAAAAATGCCAACCATCATCTGAGTCTTCAGCTGGTTGTAATCATTTTGCTAGTGGAGGGTCTTGCCTCGATGCTGATGGCTGCTGACTGATCAGGGCGGTGGTTGCTGAAAGTTGGTGTGGCTGTGGCGATTTCTTAAAATAAGACAACAGTGAAGTTGGCCACATAGATTGACTCTTCCTTTCACAAACAATTTCTGTGGAACATGTGAAGCTGTTTTACAGCATTTTACTCACAGTAGAACTTCTTTCAAAATTGGTCAATCCAGTCAAACTCTATCACTGCTTTATCAACTAAGTTTATGTAATATTCTAAATCCTTTGCTGTTGTTTCAACAGTCTTCACAACATCTTCACCAGGAGTAGATTCCACCTCAAGAAACTGCTTTCTTTGCTCATCCACAAGAAGCAACTCCTCATCTGTTAAAGTTTTATCATGAGATTGCAGCAATTCAGTCACATCTTCAGGCTCAACATCTAAATCTAGTTCTCCTGCTATTTCCACCACATCTGCAGTTACTTCCTCTACTGAAGCCTTCAAACCCTCAAAATCATCCATGAGGGTTGGAATCAACTTCTTCCAAATTCCTGTTAATGTTAATATTTTTGACCTCTTCCCATGAATCATGAGTGTTCTTAATGGCATATAGAATGGTGAATCCTTTCCAGAAGATTTTCAAGTGACTTTGCCTAGATCCATCAGAGCAGTCACTATCTGTGGCAGCTATACAGCCTTACAAAACATGTTTCTTATATAAGACCTGAAAGCCAAAATTACTTCCTGGCTACAGAATGGATGTTGTGTTAACAGGCATGGAAAGAAGATTAATCTCACTGTACATCTCCATCAGAGTTCTTGGGTGAACAGGTGCGTTGTCAGTGAGCAGTAATATTGTGAAAAGGATCTTTTTTCTGAGCAGTAGTTCTCAACAGTGGGGCTTAAAATATTCAGCAAACCATGTTGTAAACAGATGTGCTGTCATCCAGGCTTTGTTGTTCCATTTATAGAGCACAGACAGAGTAGGTTTAGCATAATTCTTAGGGACCCTACGATTTTTGGAAGGTAAATGAACATTGGCTTCAACTGAAAGTCACCAGCTGCATTAGCCCCTAACAAGAGAATCAACCTGTTCTTTGAAGCTTTGAAGCCAGGCATTGACTTCTCTGTAGCTATGACAGTCCTAGATGGCATCTTCTTCCAATAGCAGGCTGTTTCTTCTACATTGGAAAATCTGTTGTTTAGTGTAGTCACCTTCATTAATTGTTTTAGCTAGATCTTCTGGGTAACTTGCTGCAGCTTCTCTATTGGCACTTGCTGCAGCTTCTCTATTGGCACTTGCTGCTTCCGCTTGCACTTTCATGTTATGGAGATGACTTCTCTCCTTAAACCTCATAAACCAACTTCTGGTAGCTTCAAACATTTGTTCTGCAGCCTCTGCACCATCTCAGCTTTCATAGAATTGAAGAGAGTTAGGGCCTTGTTCTGCATCAGGCTTTGGCTTAAGGGAATGTTGTGGCTGGTTTAATCTTCTATCCAGACCACTAAAACTTTATCTGCAATGAGTCTGATTCACTTTCTTTTCATTCGTATGTTCACTGAAGTAGCACTTTTAATTTTCTTCCAGAACTTTTTCTTTGCATTCACAAGTTGGCTATCTGGTGCAAGAGGCCCAGCTTTTGGCCTATCTCAGCTTTTGACATGCCTTCCTCACTAAGCTTAACCATTTCTAGCTTTTGATTTAAAGAGAGAGAGATGCAACTCTTCCTTTCACATGAACATTTAGAGGTCATTGTAGGGCATAATTATTAATTGGCCTAATTTCAATATTTTTGTGTCTCAGGGAATAAGAAGGCTTGAGGACAGAGAGAGAGATGGGGGAACAGCCAGTTGGTGGAGCAGTCAGAATACACACCTCATTTATCGATTAAGTTTACCATCTTATGTTTGTGGTGACCCTCAAAACAGTTACAATAGTAACATCAAACATAACTGATCACAGATCACCATAAGAAATATAATAATATTGGAAAAGTTTTGTAACACTATGAGAATTACCAAAATGTGACACAGACACGAATTGAGCAAACGCTGTTGGAAAAATGACACTGATAGACTTCCTTGAGACAGGATTGTCACGTACCTTCAATTAGTAAAACATGCAAAATCTGTGAAGTGCAATAAAGCAAGGTGTGCCTGCATATATTAAATTTTTTATGTTGACATTTCTACTTTATTTATATATATTTATGTCATACCATCAGATGACTATACCACAAATAATTTACCCATTTTTTTCTTCATGGAAATGTCAGTTTCTATATTTCCCTATTATAAATGATGTTACGATGGACATACTTTTACTGTAACTAATTGTGTATATGGGCAAGGGTTTCTTTAGCACCAAGACTATAGGATATTTACAGAGGAGTAGGATTCCTGGGGTGTAAGGAATGTACAGTCCATCTTTACTAGGTATTTCCAAATTGCTCTCCAAAGCACTTGCACCAAAAGAACAATCCTGCCTTCAACATTGCATGAGATTTCCTGTTGCTCTAGAGCCATGCCAAAATTGGGTACTATGAGACATTAAAATTTTTGTCTATCAGATAGTTATTAAATTGCATATCGTAATTAATTTGCATTTCATTGATAAGTGATGAAATTTGAACATCCTTTAAATGTGTATTTTCTATTTCAGTTCTATGATTTGTTTGTTTTAACTTTGTCCACTGTTCTATTTGATTGCTTTTCTCTTATTGATTAGTAAGAATTCTTTAAATATTACGGACAGTACTTTTTAGTTATACACATTGCAAATACAGTCTTTTGGACTGTGGCATGTATTTTTGGTTTATATTATTATTTTTAAATCAGAAATTTTAAATTTTACTGAAGCCAAATTTAACTTTACTTTATAAGATGTGCATTTGGTGTTGTTTAAGAAACTTACAGCATAATTTAATTGTACCATATTTTCTATTAAATATTTAAATGTTTTGATTTTCATATTTAAGCTTTTGCTTCATTTGGGATGTTTTATGTGGGGTATGCTCTAATACTTTTTTCATGCATGGATGAACTATTATCTACAAGCCATATATGGTAGTCAACATTTGCCCCAGTGATTTGTTGTACTATTGTGTTTTGTTTCGAATTTCAATTTCCCACAGATGGTCGGTTGTGTTTCTGGACATTTTGCTGTTTTCCATCAGTCTATTGTTGAAACCTGAATAGATACCACATTTCTTAATTAAACTTCTTTTGTAATATGTTCACCTCACTATCTCAAAGGAAAACAGTCTATTTCTCACTGATGTATGAAAAACTTTTTTATGTTTTCAAGTATATGGGGCAGCCATTCTGGTTTGAAGCTGATTTGGCCCGAAGTTTATTTAAACCAAAGAAGCCTGACTTACAGCCTATCAAACATTGTACATCTATTTTAACCTAAGGTAAAGAATGTACTCTTTGAAAATAGGGATCAATGCTTCCCTTCCTATGATGCCAGGATCATACTGAAGGAATGCCGTGCATATACTAATCTGTAACAAACATCTCCTTGAATGCTTGAAGGAATGCATCTTTGTTTTCAAATAGTATATAACTGTGCTGGAAAGCACTCTTCTCTGGAGTACTTTCTTAGCTTGTGAAAAATGTGACTCCCGGCCTATAGTCCTCAGTAATTCTCGAATGAAAGTCTCTCCTCTTCTTTTGCAGTAGAATGATTGTTGATTATTTGTGTTGACATCGCTGATACCGTATGTATTTAGCGCTCGTTACGGTCACTTATGGACTGAGGCTGATGGAGCAGTCAGCACACATTGTTACATTATTATTTTTTTCTCTCAGAATCAATTGTCTTTCAAAGAGTTTTAAATGTTCAATGTTAAAATAATATTAATAGATGTAAACGCATATTTATTGTTAGAAACATTTTTTTATCTCTTCTCTCTCTTGTATTCTCTATTCCTTCCTGCAGAGGCTTTCATCTGGTACCATTTCACTTTAGCCTAAAACTTCTTTTAGCATGTCCTGTAGTACAGGTCTGTTGGAGAAAAATACTCAGTGTTTGGCTACCTGAAATATTTTCTTTCACACTTGTGAAATGAATTCTGAGATATGGTAAAATATAACCATCCAACTGATTCTTCTTCTTCAAAATTTTCTTGGCTATGCTTGATTTTTCCACACAAATTTCACTTAAGCTTGTCAAGTCGTTTGAAGAACAGATTTTATATTTAAATCTAGAAGGAAATGTCATTGAATTTTTTTGTTAATTTAGTAAGAATTAACATTGTTATAAATTGAGTCATCTCATCTAGAAGGCTGACATCTGTTCTCCATCTACAAGATAATATTTTAAAATTCTCATTAAAATTATTGACTAACTCTAAGTACTATATTGTCATTAATCTGCCACATTTCAAAAGAAAGGGCATAAACATCCATTTTATTGGAGTTAATTATTAACAGTATTAATAATATATAAATAATTTAATACTTTTGAACTTGAATTTATAATTAAGTATTCTGAAAGGTCAACACAAAGGGAATCGCTCTCAACCTGTACCAATAAGCAGAGTTGCCTTGAATTAAATAAAATTTTTTGTCCTCCAAAGTGTTATGTGTTATGAGATTTGATCTACGGCAATAATTATTATTCTAGAGATAATATAAAGCAAAAATCTCCTGACTGTTTGAGGCAAGTAGTCATCAAGTCATTGGGCTATGAAAACTCAGCTGATGAGGATTGGAACTATAAAGACTAAGAGAGACAAATTTTAAGCAATTTTCTTAAGTTGGCTATCTGAAGGCAAGTATGTGCATTTGTGCTTACAATTATATTAGTACTAAAGCTACAATAATCATTTTATACAAACTTATTAAACATGCAATACTTAAATTTACACTCCACTTGCTTTCCTCACATTGAGCTTATTTTGGATCCTGTATTTTACCCATTGGATGTAGTCTATTTATTGCTAATCTAGAGGCATGTATGTGTTTGCCCTCTCTCAAACATTTAGCATGGGGATTCTTTTTCTCTCTCTCCCTTTAATAAATATCTTAATGTTTACTTGCATCCCTAACAACTGGATTTTTGTGTCTTTTGTCATAGCAGACTCACAGATTAAGATTTTGTTTCCCTTCTGTCATCTGTCTCCTTCTTAGGCAGTTGCTCTTGCTCATGATATAAATTTTATATTGATTTTAACAACACTTTGTTTAAGAAATGGTGCATAATCCTCTTCTGATATTCTATTTCCTGGAATCTTTACAGGTCTGTTTAATATCATAACTTTAAATACACCAATTTCCTTTTCGTATATTTAGACTCCTTTTGTGTGTTTACATATGAACTATTTTCCAAATTCTCATTTTTTGCTTTTGGGATTTAGCATTTACTCCCTCCTCCAATGGTAGAAGGCCATTTCCATGTGAAAATAAAAGACAATAAACTGAAAAAATTGTCTATCTTCAGCAAAGTAATGCTTTTATATAAGTCTTTCAACATGCATCCATTCCCTTACCACAATGGTTATTTTTGCTTTATTTAAGTTGAAATATGTATTAAAAAATCAAGAGCACAGTTATTTACTATTGATCTTGTTCACCCTCCTTTTCCTGGACAGGATGCTGAAATTGTCATAAAAAATTTCCTGTGGTTCCTAGAGTGGAGAATAAATGTTTCAGCAGATTCGTAAACCTTATTGGTATGAATAAAGTATAAGAAGCTGGCACAAGAAATTGCTTGTCAATCTTAAACTTACTTTTTTTCCCGCACTTGATTCTTTTGACTACTCAATTTATATTTGAACCCTTTTCTCCTGTTAAAATGCAAACCAAGATTTCATTACAGGCTTAATATCCACTTTGTGTTTTCAATATTTCCTTTTTTTTTTTAAAGATTGTCACCTGAGCTAACATCTGTTGCCAATCTTCCTCTTTTTTTCTTTTTTCTTCTTCCCAAAGCCCCCCAGTACGTAGTTGTACATTCTAGTTGTAGGTTTTTCTGGTTGTGCTATGTGGGACGCACCTCAGCATGGCTTGATGAGAGGTGTTAGGTCCACACCCAGGATCTGAACTGGGGAATCTCTAGGCCTCAGAAGTGGAGTGTCTGAACCCAACCACTCAGTCATGGGGCTGGCCCCGATGCTTCCTTTTGTTTCTCATTCTTATGGAGGTGTGCTTTACTTTATTGAGTTTTTATTTGTGCCAATCTGAGGTGTTCTGTATACATTATAACTCTGGTCAGATTGATGGTATTTCAAATGCTGCAACTTGATTCCTCTTGACCATTTATATCATTTACTCTATGTCATTGAATGTAATGTGTAATATTTTATTAGCTAATCTTCAAGTAGAACTTTTAGGAAACATACATAAATAGTTATTGAATTTTGAGGAGAGCTAATGACATTGAATATAGTCTTTTCGCCTATTTTGATAATGTGACTAAAATACATATTTTATGTATGTATCTTATGTATCTAATGTGTCTAAAATAGATAGAATCATATTTTAATAAATCAAAATTTTTTTAATTCAAATTTACTATTCTACCCAATTTCCTTCTCAATTTTCTAGTCTTTCTTTTGAGTTTCAATGTTTTCTGACCAATTCAGGGATGGGAGTGTGCCTTGTTTATCATATCCCACAGGTTCTTTTCAAATTCTACAATAATGACTTGGGAAAAAATTATCATTTTTAGTGCTTGCTAATGGTGATCATCTCTGACGTCTAGCACATGTTTTCTCTTCTGCGTCCTTGATTCATTTATCTGGTAATTTGCTTTTCGCCACATTGTCACTAAAATATATTTTAAATTTTATTTAGCCAAGCCCATAAACAACATGCAAGGCACAATAATATCAGAATGTTCATTATTCACAAACTATTTCTTGTTAGTTTCTTATATTTCTATGGCTTCCATTAAATCATCATCTGTACTGTCTGATTGATGTACTTTCTATTTTCATATGTGCTTTTAGTATTTACTTGTTTGTTTTGCTGAGGAAGGTTTGCCCTGAGCTAACATCTAGGTCTGTCTTCCTCTATTTCTTAGTATGTGGCCAGCCAGCACAGCATGGCTATGAGCAAAGCGGTGTAGGTCCATGCCTGGGACGCTAAAGTGGAGTGTGCTGAACTTAACCACTGGGCCATGGAACTGGCCCTAGTTTTTATTTACTTATTTTTTAATTTGATGGCATGCTTTTAAGAATATTCTATTTCTCTACTTCTTTATTTTTCAAGAGTCTGGAAATATGTTTATTTTTAATTCAGTATTACTTAGCTTCAAATTCAAATTGCAACCATGATGAAGTAACAAGCGGCAGATATTAGACTTTCCCTCCCACTGTAAACAATTATGTGACTGGACAAAATATGAGACAACTACTTTCAGGCATTGGACAATAAGCAATAAAAATTATGATTCTTGAGTGAAGGAAATACATGAGTTCAGCCTCACATTCACTGCAGCTTATTTTGGGGAGCAATTTCTGGTCCATATTGCAGAAACATGGAGCACAAACAAAGCTTCATGAAGTTGATAAGGCAGGACTCAGAGTTGGAGGCTGCTGAAGTGACTAGAATTTGTGGTGCAGGATATTGAAGATGGGGCTCTGTAGGGAGGGTTCTGCAGTTGATATGAGCATACTTGCATATGCCTAACTGAGAGCTGGGCTGTTCATATGCAGGGCAACACTCTGTGAAGTAAAATAAAGAGCAGTGACAAATACTGAGCACTGGACAGAGTGACTGTGTGTGTGACTAGGAGATCTTAGAGTTCTGGCGCATAGTCTACAGTACTTAGACCTTGCAAAAACGTTAAACATTAGCGGAGAATCCCGAAAGACACGTCATAGAGATAAGAGACTATTCTCAGATCATACTTAATACAGATTTAGACCAAAAGAGACTAGCCGTAAGAGAAAATAAATGAAGCCTGACAGGTTCAAAAGGACTCTCTAATACTTTGGCTTCTCGTAGGAACAAAACTCAAGACCCTTAAAATGAAATCCAAATAATCCAGACCCAAAATAACATAACATGAAGTCCAGCATACCATAGAAAATTGTAGACAAGATTGTAAGCAAGAATACATCCCTCTTAAATTTTAAAAACCAGCAGCTAATAGACACAGACATCAAGATGTCCCAGATGTTGGAATTAATAAAGGACCTTAAAATAGCTATACAAATATGCTCATGGATTCTAAGCAAAACTGGAATCATGAATGAGTAAATGGAACTCTCAGCAGGAAAAAATAGAATCTATAAAAAAGATACAAATGGAAATCTTAAAATTAAAAAGTACAATATTCAAAATGAAAAGATCACTGAATGTATTTAATGGCAAATTGGACACTACAGAAATAAAGGTCCATAAAATTCAACAAAATTATTCACTCTAAAGAACAGAAAGAAAGAAAAATTAAGATTGATCAGTTTTCGTTACCTCAAGGATAATATGAAGTGGTCTAATACACTTATTAATGGAGTCACAGAAAGAAGAAGGAGAATGGGGCTGAAAAAGTTGTTTGAATAAATAATAGGTAAATATTTTCCACATTTTGTGAAAAAGATCAACTTACAGATTCAACTTGCAACCCCTAAACTAGATGTATAAAAAGAAAACAATACCCAAACACACCACACTCAGAACCAAAAATGAAAAGGAAAATCTTAAAAGCAGCCAGAGGAAAAAGATGCATTACCTACAGGAAAATCCTTAACAAAATTAAGAGCGGCTGATGCTTCAGCAGAAACAAAGGATGCAGAGGAGAAATAGAATAACATCTTTAAAATGAAAGAGGGGAACAAGCCTTGTCAACCAGTTTTATACCAAACTTAAAAAATTCTTCAGAAATGAAGGTGAACTAAAAAAAAAATGAGATAAATGAGAACTGAGAGAACTTCTCTTCATCAGACCTACACTAAAAGGAACATTAAAGGCAGTTCTTTAGAGTGAAAAGAATTGACACCAAGAGGACAACTGAATCTACATAAAAGAGTGAAGAGCACTGGTAATAATAAATATGTAGGTAAATATAAAAGACCATTTTGTGTCTCCTGTCTTAATTTCTTTGGTAAATAACTGTCAGTTTTATGCAAAGAATAAAAATTTCCTTCTGTGGTTTATAACACATACAGAAGTAAAATAAGTTATAGCAATAACAAAAATGAGAGGTTTAATTAAATGATAGCTATAAATTTCTTACAATTTACCTGATGCATTATAATATAAAATACGTAGAAACTGTGACATTGTAGGCATGAATATTGTAATCTATAGAACAAATATTCAAAGAGCATAAAGAATTATACCTAAAGAACCAAGAAAGGAATAAAATAGAATGTTAGGAAATATTTGATTAACCTGAAGGAAGATACAAAAAGAACAGAAGGAAGATATAAAAAGAAATGAAAATAGATATAGAAACCAAATAGCAAGATGATAGACCTATACTCCAATTGAAAGGGAGAATCGTCACATTTGGGGGGTTATGAATATGTTATCTATAAAAGATGCACTTTGAATTCAAACATACAGGCAGATTGAATATAAAAGTTGGAAGAAGTTATTCTAGTCAAAATATATACATAAGAAATATAATGTTGCTAGGAAAATACAAGAAATTAAAGATCTCAGGACAAGATATATTATAGAGATAAGGTAGAAAATTTCACAATAGTAAGTCAATTCATGAGAAAGAAATAAAAATCATAGCATGTCAACAACTCATAGTAGAGCTTCAAAGTGCAAGGAGGAAAAATGGACAGAACTTAGATGAGATTAGACAAACTCACAATTATAGTGGGAGATTTTACCACCCATTTTTCAGATGTAACCCTCGAAGCAGGTTGGTACCCTGTCCTCCAAGTCACACAACTCTACCTCATCTTTGCTTTCTGCAGTTCAAACAACAAACCTGTCAGCTATGCCTACTGAAATAGACATTTCATTTGCCTTTAAAGCAGATTGCCCTAGTCCTATATCTATTCTTATCCTTGAAAAGCCTAGCTGAGGTTTTAGCTCTGGCCCAGGGAGCAGAATCATCTCCATTTGCTCAAAGATCTGAGCATCAAACATTGCTACATAGACTGAATATCCCAAGGAGCTGAGATACTGAACACTCATATCCTTTATCTAGAGTATTGAAAAAATACTCTAAGATGTGTTTGTGTGTGTGTATGTCTTGAAGTGGTCTAAAAAGGACAATAATATTTAGGCTGCAGCAGGAAATTAGGGAAAAATTTTAACTTGGTCTTGAAATTTTTCTGCTCAAGCTCAATAGTGTTCAGAATTTAGTTTCATCAGCAGGGGTGAAAATTACAATCATGCAACGAAAGTAAATCTTTTTATTAGGTAGAATACATAAAATGCAAAAACAATTGGAAATGCCTTCCCCGACAGATACAGTAACAGTCATGAAGGCTGTGGAGCACTGCTAAAGTATTCATTTGACATTTATTAAACAGAGTTTAATGATAGTGACATTTTAATCTAATTCATCAATTTAATAGTTTTCATGAAAATGCTCCATTTATTTAGATGCTCTATGTATCTTTCCTATTCTCACTAATCATTTTTGTTCATTTACTGTTGAAGTAGGTTATCTTGAAATAGTGCATTAGAGTCAGAAGAATATAGTTGCATAAAGCTTTGTCATTAAAAACCTATCTAGATTAAAAAGTAGTAAGTAATTATAATTTTACAGGATTATTTTTTCATTTGTCTCAATGATGGTAAATCATTAGGCCTGAGAAACCATCCGCATGGATCTATAGATACACGCCAGAGGTCATCTTTGGAAACATAATCATACGTTATTATAAAGCTCCAATTTATAATGGGTTTTCTTCTAAAAAAATCTTTAGTAGTAATCTCTTCTAATGAACATGATAAATCTGATAATCATCAAGGGACTTTTAGCTTCAAATTTCTCTACCAAGTCAGTAGAGCCCCTAGGATGAAATAACAAATAGACAAATGATGTTGTTCTGCCCCTTTAGGATAAGTATTTTGTACCTAAGATATTTCCTGTGCTGATCTTATAAACTCAAGTATCTAAACTTATAAGTAATCAATCAGTAAGGTTCTAGCATTTTGGAGATTTGAACTTGTATGGCTTTTTATTTCTGCTGACTATGTTTTCACTGCCTGGGTGTAGAGTGGTTGAAGGCATAATACCTACATTCCCTTTGCCTGTGAGGACCTCAAAAATGGCCATAAAGAGAAGAAATTATTTTTAAATGTGAATTAAACTGATATGAATGTCACATAGTAAAAGGAAAATTTGTGGCATTATTAATTTCTGATAACTTTTCATAAAGTTGGTCAGTGCTTGTGGCCTAGTCTGAGGAAGTACTTCTCTCTAATCATCCTAGATGGATTGTTTCCGAAGGAAGTTTATGTGTTGAGGCCAGCGTGTCTTCAGAGAAGGCCAACAGCTGGTTATGAAGTGCCATTCTATGACAGCCTTGACCATTAAATCACTCTGTAGAAACTCAATATTGTCAGTCCAGGATTTCTTGGACTTAAACTGGTAATAATGATTACTAAATTCTCACTGTAGTATAAATCAGAATAGCAGCCTGGTCATTTACACTGAGGAACATTGCCATCAGGCAGAACAGACATCAGGTGATCCAGTGTCATTCTATTTTAAACAGAAATTTGCATGTGAAGCTGAATTATAAGAATTTGAAAATGTAACAAAAAGAATTATTTTTAGGATATAAATACTGAAGATTGTCTCACTTTTATGTATAAATTTATATCTGTCTCCATGATAAGAATAGATTGCTGTCGGTGTCGCAATCCAATGTACACATCAGGATAGATGCGGAGAGGCCTGATGGCCACTCTGAGTTTATTATAACCAGCGTTTCAATATATACATAGCTTACAGCTGTTAAACATACACAGGTGTTCTGGATGAAGTAATTAGCGAATGCCAAGAATTCTTAGTGATTTCTCAAGGAGCCCTCCCTTGGCCTCTGTTTTGATATTATCATGTTATTGCTGTCCTCCTATATTTTTATCTCAGAACAGGCAAGGTCTCTTAGGCAACGGTCCCTCCTGCTCCCGATATCAATGTCGTTTCTCCATCTGTGTCCCCGGGCGGCCGCCGCCTGGCTTAGGTTGCCCCCCCCCTGGAGGTCTTACCCATCATTGGCTAACCGGCCTTCTCACCTCCAGGTCACAGTTTGTTGGCAAGCCTTTTCCAGTGATTATTAACCCTTCCTGTGTCAGGGGTGGCTACAATTGCTAGCGAGATATAATTTTTTCCATCGTGTTTGTTGGGGAAACTTCTTTCTTCCATTATGTTTTGATAAGTTTTCCCAATACCCAGTGGTATGCTAATAAATGTTTAACAAACTGGCCCTAAAGGAAAAACCATCCTAATTTGTAGTGTTTGACAATTTCTGTGGTGGATGTATTACCACCACGGCCAAGTACAAGCTACCACTATCACTAAATGTACAGCTGGGAGGAGATGCACACAAGCCAGCTCCCACAAACCAGCACCAGGTGGCTGTGTCACATCAGCACAATGCCTGCCTTTCAGACACTACTTTATAAGCCTCCACTACTGAAAATCTATTATTCTTCTGTAAGATATTTTATTTAAAGATATTAAATATATCGGCTTATAATCATATCTTAATCTTTTGAGCATTGATGTGACTTTTTATATTTATATTTTGACCTATCATATTCGGATTGTATGGTCTAATTTTCAGAAGTACTTCTCATTTTCAAGTCCTTGGGGGAACTATTGGTCATTGCTTCAATGTATTTTCAACTGCAGACTTTCTACTGTGTTTTTCTAATACCACCTGCATCAGAATCTCTGAGAAAGGGTCCTTGGAGTCAGCATTTTAACACATTGCTCTGGAGAAAGATTGTTAAACTTTGAGAATTTCTGTTCTAATGGACTGGCTTTTTCCTTAAAGATGAAAGTGGACTTTAATATAATATTGACGCTCATTATAGACAAAATGCAGTCAAAATAGAAATGAGGGATTGAGGCGTAGAAATGGTGAGAAGTTAGTTTTAAGCGTTCATGAAAATGTAATCTTGATGGACTTCATTTTGGAATAAAGATTTGTTTCTGGAAGAAGGTTTTCTTTTCTCTAGTCTTGTCATCTAGTAAACAGGTTATTTATGGTGGTGGTTCTCAGTCATCAGGGACTGCAGAATCCCCTGGTGAGGTTAAATTTGTGTGATTACTTCATGTGATGCTAATCAGAAGCCAGGAGTGAGAACCACTTCCAGCAGGGAGCCTACATTCTCTTGGTCCATGAGATCCATAGCAATTTTTCCTGGAATCCCTAGGTCAACAAACAAAACAAAACACCTAGGAGTTCTGTTGGAGTATTAGTTCCAAGCATCTTAGTACATATTTATGTCTTAACTTAGCAGCGGTTTAAAAAATTAATATACATAAATTGAAAGAAGAAAATAATATTTCTATCACTTTCTTAAATAATAAAAATTATTTACTGGTGGAATGTGTTCACCTCGTGGGCAATGCACAACTCCTCAGAACTTGGATCCAGGTTGGGGATCTCCATCCTTATTTCCTTTTCCACATTAATTTTCTCACTGTTCTTTCCTTTAAGACAGCAACTGGTAAGATTTTGAGCTTTGAAAAGAGATGATGTATTGAAAAAAATATAGTTCGATAATTAGCTGGTAGTTTCAGTTTCTCTTGGAAACTTAAAACATCTCAGAGTGCTGCTGTGAGCTCTCCATAGCTCCTGGGGCACCTTGGCACACAATTTGGGAACCACAGACTTAGAGAACAAGTTTGATGTGAATGGCCAAAGCAATGAGAAAAAAATCCCAATACAGAGTGATAAAGGGCAAAAAGAGCTTGATGAGTGCCAACATTGCTCATTAAGTTTTGACTTTCTCAATTTTTCATTGATGATGAAGGTGAGGATGACGATGATAAAAATAACTGACATTTAATGGGAACTATGTACTAATCAACACATTTCAATACATTATCCCAATTAATCTTTAGTAACAAATGTAAGAAGTAGGTATAATTATCCCTAGTTTTTAGATGTGGAAAGTGGAGGCTTAGTTTCCAGGTGAGTAAGTGGCACAGCCGAATCAGGAAAATGGTTTGCTTGAATTCAGAGTCTATGAATTCTTTCCAACAGGAATCTGCCTTAATTGTGTAGTATACAATTGATGGGGAGTCAGTGGTCTCAGTACAAGCAGGCAGATCAAAAAGTGGAGCAGTGAGAGGGGCTGGCCTGGTTGCCTAGTGGTTAAGTCCATGTGCTTGGCTTTGGCGGCCCAGGGTTTGCTGGTTTGGATCCTGGGCACTGACCTATGCACCACTTATCAAGCCATGCTGTGGCAGGTGTCCCACATATAAAGCAGAGGAAAATGGGCACAGATGTTAGCTCAGGGCTAACCTTCCTCAGGAGAAAGAGGAGGTTTGGTGGTGGATATTAGCTCAGGTCTGATCTTCCTTAAAAAAAAAATAGAAAAACGAAAAAAGTGGAGCAGTGAGAAAACAAAGAATTCCTGGCATAGATATAGATCTTGTAGAACTGAATGGGAAAACAACTGCAAATTCCCTTTAGTCTGGAGGCATGGAACCCAGGTGTGTGTGTGGATGTGTTCACACACACATGCATGCAAATTCACACATACCTTCATAATTCCCAGATGTTATTTGGCTAGGGTTATGTCCAACTGCAAATGAGAATTAGAAGAAAAGACAAAACAACGTAAAAGAAATGTTAGAGGGGAAAAGATGGATGACAGTAGTAAAAGGGAAGGGAAGGGAGAGGAGAGAGTAATGACAGCAGCTCCTGTCATTTGCACCTTCCTGAACCTGTCTATAACTATTCCCTTTTACTTGCAATATTGAAATTCTTTAAAATTTACACTTTTAAGGATGTAAATCTTTATTTCTCTTAAGATAATCCCTATCTCAAGCACATTGTTAAATTTAAACACAAAGAGTTTGGCCTAAGGACTTTTCTCTTTAAAATCCCTTTCTTCTTAGGAGCCCTGTGTTACCTCAGCCATGTCAGGTTGGTTTCCAGAGCTGACTGGGACACAAAGGTGGAGTTCCTGAGCTGCCTGTGTACTGCTGAAGACCTGTAATGACAAGAGTTAATGTGTATTTATGAAGGAATGTCAGGAAATAAAAAAGGCATGTAATGTCAGAAATATGAGAGTATATTTTAACTAAATCAGTAAAGACCCTTCAAAGGAGCCTTTTTTTTTTTTTTTAAAAGCTTTTCTATCTGTCATTAGGCCAGAAAAGAATAAGAAGAAATTATAAGTTGTCAACTCTCCCCTCCATTTCCTCCCTGCCTTTCCCCCGCCCCCAAGAAGACCTTATCTTAATCAGTAGGCGCTTGGGACACATGCAGTTACGCTACCTCTGTATGGGAAATTGACCCATTTCTAAGAAACTTGAGATGTTTCTTCTGACACTTCCCTGCATTCATTCCAATACTTCACCGTGTCTTCACTGCCAGACTGGGAGGTCATTTGTACTTCTGTGCCCCTTGATTTAAGCACAACCCCTGGCACATGACAGTCATTTAATAAATATGTTTTGGATGAATTAATAAAATCCCACCCATATAGATTTACACTATTGTTTAAATAGTTTACTTAGTGTATTTTAGGTTACATCTGTCTGATTGAACAGCAGGTCAGATTTGCTCTGCTCAGAGAGAACTACTGAATGGCTATTGAAAGAATCATCTTACTAGTCTCCTTGCCAGTGATATATCAGTCTCTCTGATCTTCATGCTTCTATCAACTTATCTCCAGCACCAAGTGCTAAGTTACTCAGTCCACTCTGCACTCCAGTAGCAACTCCTCGCCTCTCTTTTCTTCTTCCCTCTTAGCTTCACGTTATCACCTGTCAAATCTCTCTTCCTCCTGGAAGGTCAGTGTAGACACACTCTTCTTCTTGTAGCCGCCACTGATTTACGTGGGTGTAATCACTCCTTCCTTTCTCTATCAGGTAGCCTTTGCTTTGATATTGCACAAGAATTTGATTTGCCTTTTGCTGTGGATAGCTTTGTGCATAAGAGTTAAAATATTTGTTGACTCAGTGAATGCATGTCCTATTACTCACTCATAAACAGTTTGTAAAAGTATGACAATAGATACATATATTTCATCACATAAAGCTCAACTCTGCTTCAACTAATAGTGTGTGGATAAATACCTGCTTTAAGCTGTTACCGCGTGAGGCAACTCTTTGCCGTCTAACTGGAGAAAAATTATGAGAGTATGTCTGATGCCACAGTATCAGATTCTATTTTGTTCTCAAAGACCAATCAAAGCTAACCCTTTTGGAAGGGTCGTGTTATTCACTGTTTTTTCGTTTTATATATATACGTGTATGTGTACACACACATACCCAACAGAGTCATGAGGTCATGCCCTATGGGCTCACGAGTCTCACAAGCAGGTGCTGAGATGAAATGCTTGTATATGAATTGGGACCCCACCAGCATGTGTGCTGTGGTATCTGGACCTGATGTAGAAGTGTATAAACTTGTCGTTTAGCTCAGAAAAAAAATTATGTATGTAATTTTCAACGTAGACGAGCTCCCCAATTCTTTTTTTCTCTTTCCTAGTTTCCTTTTCTCTTCAATCATACTTCTGTTCCCAGTGACTCACACATCGTTCAAATGCTATTTCTCATGTCAGGTGATGTTTATAAAATCAGCAAGCTAACTGGGCTTCTTGAATATATAGAGTTTCTATTTTTTTCAAAGTAGTTCTCTAGACTGATCTTTGTAAATAAGAGAAAATTAGAAGAGGAAGTTCAATATATTGCTATTTGTGGCCCAAATGGTGTTTTAATGTAGGCTAAAGTCATTTGCATAATGTGATTTGTCTTTCCACACATTCCTTTTGTATATGATAATACCACTCTTTCAATGGAGCTTACATGCTAAGATAGACTAGGAAGAAGGATCTGGCCACCCACTTCTGAAAAAATTGGCCATGAAAGCCCTATGAATAGCAGCGGAGCATTGCCTGACATCACGCTGGAAGGCGAGAGGATGGCTCAGAAAGACCAGGCAGGTTCCACTTTCCTGTACACAGGGTCGCCAGGAGTCGGAATGGATTCCATGGCACTAACAACAACCACAATGCCACTCTTAGGTAGTGGAGGCAGAGAGGGGAGCTGAATTGGTAATGGTGCTAATTTGCTTCACGCAAGAACAGTGCAAAAATGCCCTTCTGCATTTATCACATTAGAGGGAGAAAGTGATGTGGAGTTTGCTTTAGAAATGCATGGTAAAAAAGAAAATTGATCTTTTTCTGTGTTTGTCCTCTTTTGTTGATGTGGGAAAAATATTGAATGGTTTCGGGCAATTGCTAATCAATTGCTATCTTCCTCCTGACAGTCTTTTCTGTCATTGTTTGATACTCTTTATCTCTTTTCTTAGTATGTGCTATATTAGTGCTATTCATTCTCTCAAGCACTTATTGAGTGCTTACCTTGTGGTCCACACTGCATTAGATGTTACAGGGAGTAAATATAAGTACAGAAGAAGAAAAAAGATAGTTGCTGTCTTAAAAAAGACATTAGTCTTTCTATACCCAACAACATGACTGTTGAAAGCACATTAACATGCTTGTGAAGAATGAAATTAATATATCTATTGTCATCTAAATAGAAATACATATAATATCTCTATTTAAAAGTCTACTATAAACATATCTTCCACAATTTCCGTACTTTTTGACAAATTGTTCCTGATTTCTTTAAAATATAACACTAAAATTCAACATTCTTCAAAATAATGTCCTGTTTTTACCACATCAATTCCACTATTACTAATCCATCTTAAAATAATAGGTTGCATTACAATAAACTTCTTATCCTGTATTAGAAAGTATCATCAATTTTCCTAAGCATAGCATTTATAAGTGTGATGGAGACTAAATAATTATAAGTTTTTTTCACTTCTCCTACACCCAAAACCTAAGGAGAGTTTGAGATTTTCCTGTTCTCATAATCACTTGTGAAGTGATTGGGAATCTGAGAGAAACTCTGATGGTGATCCATGTAACAAAGAACTGAACCAGTAGGAAAAGGGCAGTGCAAAAAGCTTGGACTGGGCAGATTTTGAGAATTTAGTAAACAGGAATATTAGGAAGAGAGAAAGGCGTAGCTGAAGGCAGCTTCTGTCCAGACCTTGAGGAGATGGATGAGAGCAGACGACTTTTAGGGTAGATTTAGAATGCACGCAGTGTCTGGACCCTGCTCTTGCTCCTTCTCTCTTCCACCCTTATCTCAGCACGCCTTCAAAACACACCAATAAATAGATGTATATTTGTTATTTTTCAATGCATTTCAAATGAAAGTTAGCACAATTACAAGGTAGAAAACCAAGTATTAGGGTTACTTGGACGCCAAAAAGGAGAAAAGTATTTTACCCATATGATATTAAGCAAGTGTCTGCTGCTTTTGTGGCTATTTAGTAATCAAGTGTTCTTTTTACTTCTCTAAAGTGTTAAAGCAAATTTCAACCAATGCTTATGAAAATGCTTTTATTTTAAACAAATATAAAAGATACTTAGGTTTCACCTCCAGAAATTCTAATGTAATAGTCTGTATGTGGCCCAAGCAGCTGTTTTTGAAAAACTCCCCAGGTGATTTTAATGAGCATCTGGTGACTGGAACCACTGGCGAATACCCTCATAGGTTTGATGTCAGGGAGAACCGTCAGCAAAGGTGAAGTGTGACAAGGGGTGACTGCTGGATGTAAAATGACATTGAAGAGGTTTGCCATTTTAGTAAACATCCTGTGCTCTTTAACAATTACTGAAATTAATATTTTAGTGAATTTTCATTTCTGTTTTAATTAATTGCACCCTACACATGCTTTTTTCCCTACATTTCTTTATAGTGTCTATCTCCATTGACATCCTTAAAAATTCCTCTCTTCCTTCTCCTCCAAAATTACATAGCTCTTACCCTATGTTCCCTTGTTTTCCGTTCAGCACCAGTCTGCAGCTTTGTGTGGGAGTTGGGAGGAAAGGCAGGGCACAGCAATGAGTGTTAATTACTGATAGTATCTGTGTTATTCTAGCTTTACAAAATGAACTGATGTGCTTTCCAAATATTTCTGTTTGCTAGAGAGGCTTAAAGAACATAACATAATTTTTTTTTCTTGAAAGTTTGAAAGAATTCTCTAGTAAGCCAACTGGACTGATCTTTGTGCTTTAATTCTATAACCGTTTCGCAAATTTTGACTCTCCTGGCATTTAAATATTCTGCCTTGTTTTAATAATTTTTAATTGACTATATCATAAAATTACCCATTTCTTATATATTTTCAAAATATTGATTTATGTGTATTTTCTTATAATATCTCTTTCCATTCCAAATACATAGTCACATTCCTTTTCATTTTTAAGTTATATAGTCTTAAATTTTGTTTTCTAATTCTCTTTGCCAGCAATTTTTCTGTTTTATCAGCCTTTTCAGAAAACTACCTCTTTGAATTACCCTTTTTTTTTTTACTACATTTTCTCATATTTACTACTTGATCTTTAAAAATAATCTTGGTCACTGAAATTTTCATTTTAAGATATAAAAATAAAAGCAGGGGCTGGCCTGGTGGCATAGTGGTTGGGTTCTCGCTCTCCAATTCAGAGGGCCAGGGTTCGCAGGTTTGGATGCTGGACATGGACCTGTGTACCACTCTTCAAGCCATGCTGTGGTGGCATCCCACATGGAAAGTAGTGGAAGACTGGCACAGATGTTAGCTCAGGGACAAGCTTCCTCAAGCAAAAAGAGGAAGATTGGCAATGGATGTTCGTTCAGGGCCAATCTTCCTCACAGAAAAAAAAAAGAACAAAAAAAACACACAAATAAAATAAATAAATAAAAGCAAATATGATGCAGGTACTATTAGGAATTAATTTATAAAGCCTTTATATTTACAGTATTTTTATTTTCTTGCAGTTGTCCCAGAATTTATAGTTATAAACTCTTCATTAGCTTGTTGTAGTGTTTTTTTATTGCTTTCTCTCTCTTTTTCTGTGTTTTAAACTTAAAAGTTTTTATCACTCAAATGTAGTTTTTTATATTTTTAAATATTTTTGTGTGTGTATATGTACATACATATACAAATGCATTAATTTTCATGTAGATAAATTCAGACAATGTTTCTTTAATAATTTCATCAAACCTAATATGAAATTGCCACTATGTAGTTGCCACCTAAACAATAAAAACCACAAAATTAAAAAGTTCAACAATTAGTTCTTGCCTTTCATATTCATATTCCTTGCAAATATTTCGTATAGCACCATTTAACAATTTTCTTGTTTGTACTTGTATACTTTTTACTGTTACCATATCATACTGTTTCCTTCCAGCCATCGAACACTGCTGTGATTTACCACTCCTTAGTTAATGACATGTCACTCACTCCAAATCACTCCACCTACACTCAGCACTCACAAGTGCTTTTGTTACATAAGACATTTGTGCGTTCATATACACACACAAACATACACAGTTGAAGTCAGTTATGTTCTTTCTTGGCATTATTTTTAAATACTGGAGATGTAGCAAACATTTAGTTAAATATTTGCTTTAAAATTGAGAATGCTGAGACTCAGAGACTTTGATTTACTCACCAAATATCACATAGATGGATGGTCATAGGGCAAGAATGAACTATCTCTAGCTTTCAGTTGTTTAACTTGCCATGCATACTCATGGATGAATAAATAAATTGTATATGTGTATAGTTGACAACATTTAAGAGCAAGAGATTCTCCAGAGTTCCCAAGGACAATGAATTAGTGCCAAACAACAAATTAGAAATGAAGCTTCAAGTAAAACAATGACATTTTTATGTTTACTTGATGTCATTATCATAGTTTTAACCAAATTTAATTTAAATCAAATCCTCAGATTCTCTTTTGCCTGCCATTGTCTTATAATTTCATTGCTTTTTGTTGTCTGTTTGGTCCCTTGAGATGAGATGCAATTTTTATTTAATTGATAATTTTATTGACCACCAGAACTCTGTCTTAAAATTTTGATATTACATAAATAGTCTGAAAATATCACAGCTATGTATCAGGTCTTCAGCTTCTATTAGTGTTATTTAGACTCAGTTAGTACATGTGGACTTGATTTCACTAAGTACAAGAGTTCCAAGTGAGACCATATGAGAGAATATGTTAGAAAATATATTATTTACATTATGATATACTTGTATGATATATGCCAAAAACATGAGAATTTTAAAATGTCATTACCTCTGTGTATGTTTTGTAGAGAAGCAGAATTTGCCACCCCAAAATATGTCTCTTTGGCTTGATTATTTTCAAGAACAAAAGACTCAGAAAGAAACTTTGACCCTCCCTTAACTGCCTAAAACAATTTAAGATGGAAGGCCTGTTCCAGGAAGAAGCTATCACCATAGATAACTATAGTATAATATGAACTAGGTGTGGCAGACAGAGAGGAACATGGCAAGGCCTATTTGATCAGAGTCCTTTCCATGTCCCATTGTCTCTGCAAGGCATGGCAAATGTTTCTTTACCAAACATTTGCTTTTCCATCTCCATGTGAATTGCCTTCTTCCCCTTTGAAGTCCCAAACCACTACCCCGAACACCCTCTTTTGTCTTTAGCTAAAGTTAGTATTTAAGATGGTAGCTTTGTCCATTTTGGCGAGTTACTCAGTTTTCCTGGGTTTCTCCCATGTATCCATGTAATTAAACTTTGTTTGATTTTCTCCTGTTATTCTGTGTCATGTCAATTTGATTCTTAGACCAGCCAGAAGAACCTAGAAGGGTAGAAGAAAATTTATTCCTCTCCTACAATGTCTATTTAAGATGAAGACTAACCTCTCAGTTAAATATGCCATCATTCCTTTATCCAGAGGAGCCAATGTAAAATATATTTGATGACGTTTCCTATTATTTGGTATTTAATTAAA